>NC_135322.1:31014491-31715324 GCF_048772815.1 Callospermophilus lateralis | reverse complement strand
CAAGCCCCCGCAGGACCAAAAAAGAAAACCTCAATTCTTGTTAGAATGTTTAGTACTTCTAAAATATACCCCAAAATGACCCTATCTCAGAATTATTCTGACCCCATCCCTGTAGCTCTAATTTAGAATCTGTCTTAATAATAAGACCCCCAAACAGGGGCTGTTGAAATGGAATAAAATACACATCTACTGCCACCAGGTGGCGCGCCAACCTGTTTTCAAGGCTGAGCAAGATGCATCTTTGCAGGATTCCTGAGGAACCGGGCCGTGGGAATTCAGTGGGTTGTTGGGGGAAGTGACAATAATTCACTGAATAAGCCAAAACCATCCGTGGGGACAGTCTCCACCTTATACTTGGCGTAGGACCTTTTTTTGCTGCAAGAAAGCCCCCTCTCCTCCAGGACCTCCGCAAATACTGGGCTTCTCTGGGAATAAAGAGGGTTTATGGCAGCAGAAGGTAATGGAAGATACTGTGTGGTTGGGGGCTGGAGCTTCAACATCAGAATCTCAGATGTCACAAGAACTGATTCAAAGCAGGCAGAACACTCAGGGCTCCAGGAATCCAGCATTTATCTGAAAGGTTTTAGGAAAGGAATAAAACGTTCAACAAACATTAACAAAAGCCCTGAGGTCAGGAGACTCAGATAACCCTGATAAGAAAAAGGGTCAAAGAGCATGCTGCTCCCTGAACTGGAAAAGGGATGAGTGACCTCACTGGAACCAAGACTGGCCCTGGAGGAAAAGGCTAAAGCAAGAGTCCAGGGCTGGGTAGTTCAGTGTAGGGCACTTGCCTGGCAGAGCGAGACCCTAGGTTAGAGCCCCAGCACCACACATACGTACAAAATGAACATCACCAGTACTCCAAATCCAGAATTCTGGACTCCTCCAGCCAAGTATCCATTGATACCATCACCCCCCTACCCCACCCCCAATCCATGGCTGACTCCCCAGTCTGAGTCGCCTCTTCTTTCACCTCCTAAATGTTTCCTCACATCTACTAGGCTCCTCTCAGCCAAGGCTTAAATTCAGGAATATTTATTGAATTATGTGCCCATCCTGCTTCAGTGGGCCCCTGCTGTTCTTAGACCAGTGACCTAAATCCTCAGGGTAGCCTCTAAGAGCCCCCTGAACTTAGCCACCATGTCTCCCCAGGCCATATTTCTGGTAACTCTGTTCCTCACTGTGTGTACGCATCCACCTAGACTCCATCTCCAAACACTGAGCAGACCACCACTCAAGGCATATGTTGACCTTCATCTCAGAACACACCCCTTCTCCTGCCTCCCCAGTTCACCCCTGTGTATCCTTCAGCTTTCCTGGGAGAAGCCTTCCTGACCCTGTCACACCAGGCCAGAGTCCCTGCTGCTTCCTACTATAGCACTTTGTCCTTCTCTTCACTGTAGAAGAGAAACTGAAAACTTGTGATATGACTTTTATTTATGAGAGGTTAATACTGGTCTGCTCCAGCCCGAGTGTGTAGACAGAGGCCACATGATGTGTTTGTCTCCTTAAGGTCTTCCCAGCATCTGGCAGAGGAGGACACCACTCGGTGCCAAGTGATGAAAAGGCCAATAGGCACCCTCAAATGCCCACAGCTCCTCTTCAGCTGAAAGAACCTATTGGTGTGTACCCTGGAAGGAAACTGAGGCTGCAGAGCCTAAAAGTGGCAAAGACTGCAGGACAGGGGGACCAAGGAGTGGCCTGCCCTCCCTACCAGGCCTGTTCTTTGCTAATCAGTTCAAACACTAGGCCCCCACATGCAAGGCTGTTCTTCATGTGGGTAAACACTGGGTAAAAACGAGCTACCCTCACACATACAGAAATGCCGTCGCTTGCTCCAGTGGTCAGGTAAATGTTGTCTGGGTCTGCAGGCACACCGCCATCCCTCCTGGTGATGTAGGCAGCCACATCTTCTCGGATGCAGTTGACACCCTGGCTAGCACTGTAAGACCCTGTAAGACAGCAAGCAAACTAGCAACTAGAGGGATGTCTGGCTCCCAGAATCAGGGTGATGGACATATAATTAATAAACTGAGGCGGGGGGAATGGTTGGAGGGGTTGTCTCAGATAGGAGCCAACTCCCATTGTTCTAGGCTCTGGAATTATGATAAGCTGCTTAACCACTTACCTGGGCTTGCACCATCCATCTATCATCCAATATTTACTGAGCACCTACTATATGTTAAACATTATTCCAGGACCTGGCTCCTAACCCACTAAACTGTGCCCATACCTCTTTAACCCACCCTCCTATGATTGACACATGTTCTATATATAAGTGTAGCCATTAGATCTTGGCATTTTTCTATGCTTTTATGACAGGTACCCACACATGGTTCCCCATAACTTAAGAGAATGGGTCAATACTTATACTGCAAAACAGCCCAGAGCCCTGACCAGTACCAACCACAGATCCCTGGGGCTGCCAGCCATATCCCCAACTCCACTCCATATTAAGAATATCCTTAGGCTTTCATTTGGAATCTAAAGTCAGGTATTTATTACATTAAGTTTAAAACCAGGCAAAACTAATTGATGGTGCCAGAAGTAAGAACAGTGATAACTACTCTCCAGGTGTGAGAGGTTCTGACGGGAAAGAAGTAAAAAGAAGCCTTCTGGAGTTTTTGATCTGGGTGAGGAAATACAAAGGTGTATGTAAAAATTATTCAAGCTGAACATTAATATGGGTGCATTTTACTAACTGATCATTATAGCTCCACATAAGGGTTGTTTGGTTTGGTTTGGTTTGGTTTGGTGTGTGTGGTGTGCCAGGATGGAATATGGGGCCTCAAACAATAGGCAACTGCTCTACCCCTGAGCCACATCCCTAGCCCTAGATCTTTCTTTTTTTTAAATGTCAGATCATTATGGTGTTTTTTTTTTTAATATTTATTTTTTAGTTTTAGGTGGACACAATATCTTTTTATTTTAATGTGGTGCTAAGAATCGAACCCAGTGCCTCACACATGCTAGGAGAACGCACTACCACTTGAGCCACATCCCCAACCCCAAGATCATTATGGTTTTTAAAAGAAGTTGGAAATCCACAGATTTCTTCCATATACACAATCTCTCTGGAAGGAGACTCAAACTGGTGAGGTGAATGGTGAATTTTCTAAGTGCATCAGGACCTGAAGGTCATAAGTGGGACGTGGGTTTTTCATTGTGTGTGTGTACACCCCTTCTGAATTTCATACCATATTTAAAGAAAACCAACTTATTTTTCCTTTGTATGACTACTGCAAAACCACCCACTAGGAGGCAGGATGGGGCTCTGGGAAGTAGCAGTCTTCTCTGGAGCTGCAGCATGTATCAGTCCAGTCCTGGCAACCAGGAGGGACGCAGTTAAATGCTCTCAAAGAGCACTATCACTAGCTCTGGCTCTGCCTCAGCCTCTCTGTGCAGCACTGGGCTCACCTTTTCCCCATATGACAAGATGTAAAATGAGGGGGCTGAACCAATACCTAAGATGCTAAGTGACAAACATTAACATGCATCAACTCTGGGTGGTGATAGTGTAGGACACTTTGTTATGTTATTTTGGTATTCTAAGAAATTTAAAATATTTTATAAACTAAAAAGGGGGTGTGGGGGTTAGGGTTGTGGCTCAGCGGTAGAGTGCTTGCCTAGCAATTGCAAGGCCCTGGGTTCAACCCTCAGCACCACATAAAAATAAATTAAAAAAGGTATTGTGTCCAACTACAACTAAAAAATAAATCCTTAAAAAATAAAAAATAAATAAAATAAAAGGGTATGTGTATGAATTTTGGTGTTAGAGAAACCTGTTTTCCCTGGGTAACTCATTTGATATTTCTGAGCTTCCATACTCAAGACACCTTCCAGGGATCCCTCTTTCCCTCTGTTTTCTTTCAATCCCACCCGCCCCCCGTGGCCCCCCAACCTTCCATTCCATGGGCCTGGTCATCCCCACCAGTCAGGTGTCTCCTTCTTCCTATCTCTAAGCCCAGCCGCTTCCTTGAATTCTCAGGCCTTCACTCATTGGCAAGCTCTCTGCTTCTTCAGGTCACAGACCTTCCATTGTTCCAAGGAGGCTCCTGGGTTTCTTTTTCACCTTTATATCTTCTGTTATTCTCCAAACCACACTGATCCTTCAAGGTTCATTTCTAGTTGGCCCTAAAGTCCTACCCCACTCCCAGCCTATCTCCGGAATTGGAATTTCTCCAGTTATTTTATACCAAAGAAGTCTTGCATCTCCTCTAGAACACCTAGCCCACTGCTGGAACGCATCCTATTAATGCTCTGCTTAGGACTCACTGCCCTGAATAATGGCCAATCTACTCCCACACTCTACAAACCAGCACCATCGCCCCTGCCAAACTCCCCACCTCAGCGAATACTGCCATACCCAGACCCTTTCACTAGATCACACTCTGTTCCAACCCTTAGGGCCTTTGTACTTGCTATTCCTGGTATGTGGTTTGCATCTGTGGGTTATCTTTCATTTATCTTCCACATGAGCTTGAATGCCATTTTCTCCTTTTAAGCCCTCCCTCTACATTAGAATCCCTTGATATAATCTTACAACTCTCTGGCCTTTTTCCAATGAGCCATGAAAGCTGAGAATTATATATTTATATAATTGATTGATTTTTTTTAAGTACTGGAGATTGAACCTAAGGGTGCTCTACCATTAAGCTAAATCAACAGCCCTTTTTATTTTGATACAGGGTCTAAGTTGCCCAGGATGGTCTTGAACTTGAGATCCTCTTGCTTCTAGCCTCCCCAGTTGCTGGGATTACAGGTGTGTACCACCATACCTGGCTCATATGAATATATTTAATGTTTATTTTTCCCAAATCTGATAGTGAGCTTCATGAGTGTAGAAAATACACCTACCTTGTTCAACACTGTCAGTGTCTAGAACAGTGCCTAGTAATGGTGTGTGTGTGCAGGGAGGGGCTGAACAACGGCTCATAGATCCCCTTTCCTCTAGATGGTGTGCTAGGTTTTAACCTCAATTCTATTTAACTCATTGATAGGAACACCTACATTTATTACATTTACAGAATTGAAAATTTGGGACTTAATGGGTTAGTATCCACACACAACCCGAGAACTGAATTACTTGTCAAACTGACAATAATAAACCCTAGTTTTAAAAAAAAAGAAAGGAAGGCTGGGGATGTGGCTCAAGCGGTAGCGTGCTCGCCTGGCATGCATGCGGCCCGGGTTAGATCCTCAGCACCACATACGAAAAAAGATGTTGTGTCCGCCGAAAACTAAAAAATAAATATTAAAAAATTAAAAAAAAAAAAGGAAGGAGAGGGGTCTCACTATGCTGCCCAGACTGAACTCCTACGCACAAAGGATCCTCTTGCCTCAGGTTCCCAAGTCCTGAGTACAGGAGCATACTAACACCCTCAGTTGTTATTAGAAACAATTTGAAAGGGCATGATAAAAATATGACCTGGGTGAGCTTCAAGATCTCATGTAATAAATAACAGTCAACATTTGGGTCAGGGTGGCCTTAGGGAAACAGTGACATGTTCCATTTCCTTTTATGTCTATGGGCAGGAAACCGCTCAGGATACACAAGGCTTGGCTGACAGAGAGTGATACCTTCACAGCCCTGTCACGGGGAAGGACCACAGTGCAGTCCCCCTGTGACAGGTAGGGCCTGGTAGTGCCCCTAAGAAGGGGTTTCATCATACATATCAACTTTCATCATAAGCCTAGGTGGGGACAAAGCCCTTCCTAGCTCAAGGATGAGGAGAGAGGCTCAGGCACACCTCCTTTGTGCTCCCAAGCTCCCGAGACAGAACTCAGTACAGGTCACAAAAACATCAAAGGTCAACTGGTCTCTTGTAACACCCCAAGATAGGGCTTCCACAGACACAGTCTCCCAACCCCACTCCCCACTTCCCCTGCCCCCAGCTCTGGCTGATACAGAGTTGCAAAATCTATTGATGAAGTTTAGTACTCTGGAACAAGGATCTCCCCCGCCTTCCCCTAACATTCACATCGGGCAAACTCTGCCTTGCCTCACCTCTCTTCTGGGGCTTCCGTGGTTTTTCTCTCCTTTATTTATTTATTTTTAATTTGGGGGGTGTATAAGGGTGCTCTACCACTGAGCTATATCCCCAGCCCTTTTTTTTTTTTTTTTTTTTTATTTTGAGATAGGGTATCCTAAGTTGCCCAGCTGGCATCAAACTTGTAATCATCCTGCCTTAGTCTCCCAAGTAGTTGGGATTATAGGTGTGCACCACGACATCCAATGGCCATAGGGGTCTTTGACAAACGCCTTTGTCCTCTGGGCTGGGCAGAATGTGCAGGAACAAGAGGAGCCAGTGGATGAGTCTCTGCACTACGGACTCTTTCTGCCAGCCTGTGGTTTAGAGTCTGGAACATAAGGCACTGGCTCACATCCTGTCTAGGCTGGCAGGCAGGGAAGCAAGGGGTGCTAGCCCTTTCCTGAGAGGGACACCACAAGAACCTTGCCCAGATTCAGACAGAGCTAGTGGAATGACTGCAGTTAGGAAGGTAAGAACAAGGCCTTGAATTTTAGGGATAAAATGGAAAAAGGTAGGGGAAGAGACAGAGAGGCTGATCCCAGCTGCGGGTGATCTGGGGCTGAGCAAACCACAAAAATCCCTCCTCTTAGCTCCAGGCCTCAGGACATTAGGGCACACTTCCTAAGAAAGCTTCAAAAACAACTGGTTTCCTCAGGCAAGAGAAGCTGAATTCCCCATGCAGGCGCTGAGGGAAGGAACAGGGCAAAAATAAATAGAAGCAAGAAAATGAGAGAACAAAGAGTCAGAGGCCTAGGGGCTGGAAATCCATCTCAGCAGGAGAGAATATCATTTTCACATCTACAAGGGCCAAATTCCAGGACCTCCTTCCATGGAGCCCCCCTGGTGCCTGGTGTTCAATGAGGAGGCAGACAGTTGGGCCTGGGCTCTTAACAAAGTAAAGACCAGGGTGACAGCAACACAGTGAAACGGGAGGGGTAACGGGTACTGTCAGACTGAAAGAAGCCACAAAAAAAGGGGGCCAGAGGGATCTCAGGGCGCTTCCCTTTCCTAGCAACTAGCAGCCACCTTCCATAAGATACAGGGAGGGACATCTCTGGCTGGGGGCCACAGAGAAGCAGGAATGCTGAGCAAAGCTGGGCACTGCATTTCCACTTAGCCTGCTGATCAATGCGTCAAACCTTCTGCTCTTGCTGAAAAAAAAAGGCCCAGCTGTTAAAACTGGCTCCTAGGTGTAAAACCCAAATCCAGCAAAATACAGGCACTTGCACCTGGACTACCCCCATCCACCAACACAATATTTATACCATCAACTTATTCAACAAGAGACTAAGAGCACAGATGGGGAGAACATCTCTTTTTCTGCATGCACACTACCGGTCAGCCACCTCACACATTCACACACTCACACGCATAACCCCTCATTCATTTCTCACTCTTGAGGACCTAATGAGTTGAGGCCTTACCCAGGCTATTCCCGCCACAAGCCTGTAGGATTCGCCGGGCTCGCTTCTTAGCATCTTCTGGGAAGCTGGGGCTGTTCAACAGGTTTGGGTAGGTACACAACGCCATCACCTAGGAGAACAAGGATGCAGACTAAGCTCCGAGCACTCCCACCCCAGATCCCCAGGAAAGGCACAAAGGAGCTGGGCAGGGGATTCTGGGAAGATGACAACTCCAAGGGACAAGGTTTTCTGTGAGGGCTCAGTCTGTGGGCTTGGGGGTGAGTGGGGAGGAGAATACTGGATTTTGCAGCTGAAGAAACAAGCTGAGAGCCAGGAGGCAGCATGATTTGAGTTTGGGAGTCCAAGAAGGAACAGCCAGAAGAAGAGCTGAGGGAAAGAGTGAGGCCTGCTTCAAAGCCCCTAGCCTCAACTTGTCCATAACTGGGGCAGTGGGCATACAAGGTCACAAGAACCGGGGGTCTCCTGAGCAGGGGGCCAGGATTGGGCAGGCAAGTGAAGCCCAGCTGACAGGAGCAGGGGTGCAAGACCCCCTCAGTACCTTTAGCCAAGCTCCCTTCCACACCCTGGCCCTCTTCCCTGGGCCCTTCTCCCTTCACCCTCTTTCGACATCTGAAAACAGGATAGTTTTCTCATCTCTGTAAAATCACTCTAAACTCAAAAATTAAGAGGATTAAGCAAGGACATGTGTGCAAAAGTACAGTAAACCCCAGCTCACTGGGCAAGTCTAAGCTGGCAGCTTAGGAGCTGAGCCAGATACACTAAGGCAGGGATCTGACACCAGCCTGGCTTCTTAGAGCTGGGCTTTTCTTCCTCTACACAATGGGCAATGACCTGGCCTTCTCTTCTCCCAGGTGCACTTCTGAAGATCAGAAGATACACATAAAGGCTGGAGGTAGCCAGTGCCCTGTAGGAGAGGCTGGACCTGCTGTGGCCAGTGGCAGGGCTGGATTTGGGGACGCAACTACCAAGCCAGTAAAGGCTAAGTCCTGCTTTGGAATCTGTTTATGACCTCAGCTATAGGTGCTATGTGGGGAACCTCTGCGGAGAGGCTACTTTTAGTCCTTCCCTCCAAAGTCCATACTTTCAGGACAACCAGGGAGGGGCCTTTGCCCTCTTTCTGCCTGCATTTCTCTGGCAGAGCAACTGTTTTGACTCCTCCCTTTCCCGTTTGGTATGATCCATTTCCCATCCTGGGCCCGGCCTGGGGACTCTGATATCCACAGGCAGCTAGGACTCTGATATCTGAGGGTCAGCAGCGGTGACCACAGGACATGGTCCTATAATGTAATGGGGAAGAGAACAAGTGCCAGCCTTGTTCTCTTCCCCATTACACTCTGTCAACTCCCTCAGGGGCTGCAGGCTGGGACCCCCTCCTCCCGACAGCTTTCTGCCCTGAAGAGTAGTTGGGGTTGCTCCTCCTCTGTGCCACCCTATAGTCAGAGATACAGGTAGGTAAAAGGGAACTGGGGTGCCTGATGCTCAACTTCCTTGCCTGCCCAGATTGTGAAACCTAACCACATGCAAAAACGATATTTTGGTTCAAAACAGGCTCTCCTTGCCCCACAGAAAGCTTTCCACAGCTGGGTGTCCCACCTCTATTCAGACTGCCCTGTGGCATCCTCCCACCCTGATTTCTCCCTTTCTAGTCCACCAATCCCACAATTTTTGTTTGTGACATGGTTGTGGTGAAGTCTCAAACTGAAACATTCAGACCCGCCTCCTCTGGCTCACATCAAAGGCAGCCAGGGAGCAGCAGGTAACAATGGCTGCCATGGCCTGCATTCTCCTGCTGGGCTAGAGAGAGGCATTTATACTCATCACCTCACTAAGGCCTCCAGCAGTCCTCCCGGGCACTGCTCTGACACCAGTCAGGTGACTTCCCATCTTCTTGGAATCCAGCTTTTCTTCCTTTATACAATGGGCAGAGTCTGCCATCCTCCCAGGGGCACTTATGAAGATCAGAGGAGATAAGGTGAAGGCTGGAGGCAGCCAGCACCACGCAGAAAAGGCTGGCCCTGCTGTGGCCAGTGGCAAGGCTGAATTTGGAGAAGGCACTTACCAGACAGAAAAGTGATTTTTCACTTTACTGTAGAAAAGCTGGTAAGTAGCAGAGTCAACACTCAAACGGGAGATGTCTTACTCTGGAGGTCGCATCTTCATCCTCACACACCACCTCTCTGCTCAGCTGCTGCCTAACCTACAGATGCCCTCACCAACCAGGCTCCTACCTCAGCATCCAGGAACATGCACTATGGATGAGTCTTCCTGGAAGTTTCTTATACCAGAGTAACCCCAAAATAGGTTTAGGAATTTTTGACAACCTTGGAAGGGGAGGAACTAAGGGAGAGAACAGGGGCATCAGGGAATGGAAGGAACTGTCACTTCAATGGCACCTGAGAGATTCTGTGCCTTACTGTGTCCCAAGAAAGCTGATGGACAAGGAGACAGCGGCTGTTCCTACAAGCCCATGCCAGCCCCTCCCAGCCTCCAGGTCCCCAATCTCCCAGTAGCCTCTGCTCCCACGGGCTAGCTCACCTGTCGGAGAAAGGTGATTGGCTGCTGGCCCATAGCCTGGGCATCCCCAATGTTGGCTCTGATGACCTCAGTGAATGGTTTTTTGATACCCTGAGTAGAGAGAAGGCAACAGGTGGTTAAAGATTCTCAGAGGCTGGATTCCTGAGGACAACCAGTGTTCCCACAGGATATTAACAAGCAGCCCTATTTTCAGTCTTACCAAGTGTCAGGCATGGTGCCAAGTCCTTGACACTCCTTAACCTACACAACAACCACATAAGGAAGAACTAACATTAATCTCATTTTAAGGATAAGGAAATTGAGTTTCCAAAAGGCTAAGGAACTTGACCAAGGTTACATAATTGACAAATATAAGTATGAGGACTTGAACCCAAGATCATTGTTTGAGTGTGTATATTACTGGGGATTGAACCCAGGGTGTCAGGCATGGTATTCAAGCATTCTACCACTAAGCTTCATCCCTAGCCCTTTTTATTATTTCTTTTTTTTTTTAATATTTATTTATTTATTTTTAGTTCTCGGCAGACACAACATCTTTGTATGTGGTGCTGAGGATCGAACCCGGGCTGCACGCATGCTAGGCCAGCGCACTACCGCTTGAGCCACATCCCCAGCCCTATTTCTTATTTTGAGACACGGTCTCACCAAGTTGCATAAGCTGTCCTCAAATTTGTGATTCTTCTATCTTAGCCTCCCAAGTATGTACGATTACAAGTGTGTGCCACCATGTCACCAAGTTCATTTTTAACCACCATGCTCCACTGCTCCCCACTTTCTGGAAAGGCAGGAAGACCTTTCCTGGGTGGCTGGGGCATCCTGAGATGCTGCAGGTTCACAGCCAGATTCACCTCAAGGGAATGTCTAAAAGGTGGCTCTGGGGAAAATGTGGTAGAAGGGAGGTAGGAGTTAACAGCAGAACATGCCAAATGTCAGAGAGGGAAAAAGGACCTGCACCTGTGCCCAAGTGCAACTCCACTTTAACAGCTTACTAATCAGGGACACTAAGGACACCGTCACCCCCAGAAGACACTCATCAGCAAGGAACTCTTAGGGTTATTCTCTTGCAATGCTGGCTTGGCAGAATGTAGAATATGGGCTAATTTTCATTTTTTTTTAAAAAAAGCAGTAGGAATGAAAGATTGATTGAAGAGCAAAATTGAGGCCAGCCACTGCCTGAGCAATGTGCTTAGCACAGAAAAGAGATCACAAAGAGAAGAACTCAGAGACACTTGGATGTCACTGGGAAGGGGACTGAAAAATACCTCAGTTGCTGCAAAGGTGAAAAAGTGGTCTGACGTAGACTGTGGAAATGTGGGAATTCTACACAGCTCCTTGCTAAATCTGGAATTAGCTACTGGGAGAAATGGAATCAACTACAGGCTCAAGGACCTCCCAGGGCGGCTGAAAGGATAATCTGAGATAAACAGTAGGAAAGCACTTGGCAGAGTATACACATTATCATCTTATAAAGCTGGCTCAGGAACAAGATCATGAGGGTCAGGGAAGAGGAAGAAGGAACAAGCAAGAAGGTAGCAGTATCAAAGAGTAGTCTTGGTGGGAAGGTCTGGCCCCTTTCCCATTTCCAATTGTCCATAAGGTACCCTAAATACAAACTTTAAAGATACAATTCCATGATTTTACACTTCTTTTCTCCATTTCACACAATGCTTAAATATAAGCAACTTCAGAAAACTGCTTTTTTAGAATCAGTAACATAGCCAGGCACGGTAGCCTGTAATCCCAGCTACTCAGGAGACTAAGGCAGGAGGATTCCAAGTTCCAGGCTGGCCTTGGAAACTTAGCAAGACCATGTCTCAAAACAAAAAAGGCTGGAGGTAAGCTCAGTGGTAAAGCACCTGTGGTTAATTCTCAGTACCAAAATAAATAAAAATAAAATCAGTAATATACACCTTAAGTAAAAAACACTGGGTTTAAGACCAAAGCAGCTGCCAAACAAGTTTTCCTGGCTTAACTTGCCACCTCAAAACAAGAGGGCATGGCAGGCTAAGGAAGGCACCCCAGATATGGTCTTGGAGCTTCATAAATAAGGCTCACATCTCTAAAAGCTAGGTATATGGGGGGAAAGGGGAACTTCTAAGTCTCTTGTGCCCCTCCCACCAAGTTCTTAAAGGCTGGCCAAAATGGAGAAAGATTCCTAGGACACTAAGAAGCAGCCAATGTGTCTGGGGAGCCAAGGCGGGTGGCAGCACCACACACTGCACCAGCGGAAGACTGCAGTGAAAGCAGTCTGGTGGAGAGTCTCAGGCTCTGGACATGTGGCCTCAGGAGCCAAGTAGCTACTCAAGTCACTCTGTGCAAAAGAGCAGAACCAACCCACCCCCTGGCACTGGGCCCTCAGTCAGTCTGACTAAATCACCACAGCCCCCAGGCTGAACACAGGTGATTTCTATGGTGTGGGCATAGCCCATTCTTAGTTAAAGAATAAATCCGTCATAGTTGTGAGGGCCAGGCACCAACACACAGCTGCGAGACCTGGGCCCCAGGCCAGCCCAATACAGGGAGAGAATAACGCCTGGAACAGAGCCCTAGATGTTCCTTTCCTGTGCCCTCCCACTGGCACTGCTCAGCCAATTCAGGGCCTGGCGACATGAAGCCTGGGAACATTGAGCATCTCTTTTCTTGGGTCTTAGTGTCCACAGACCCTGGGTGCTTTACCATGATGGATGAGCTGGGAGACAGGAAATTGGCTTCCTTGAATGGACAAGGGGACCAGCCTACCCAGTCAAGAACAACCATAGACAGGACTGTTCTGGGTCAACTCCTGCGTCTGGGCACACAAGACCTACATGAGTAGGGAAGTATCAGGGAGCAATGAGCAGACTCCTGTCTACAGTGACTCACATAGGCCTGGTAAATACACCCAATGGTGACATCACACAGCCTAGTGCCCGGGGCCAGGTCAGAGGGACTAAAGCATGTAGAACTCTGCTTTCTGCCTGAAGAATTCTAGAGCCTTCCTGTCTAATCTACTTGTCTAATCCACCAGAACTGCCTCTCTATGTGGCACTGAGAGAAGGTCCTACCTGGATAGGGCTCCCTCGTCACCACTTTGGCTCAGGTAAGGATCAGGAGTTAGGTCCCCCATGCTCTGAGGAATGGCATATTCCAGTGGGGAGAAGAAAACAAGATTTATCATTGTCCTTTGCAGCCAATCAGCCTAGTACCACTGGAAGTACTACTGATTCTATGAGGCACAAAGCCCAGCAAAGCAAATAATCAACAAAATGAAAAGGCAACCTACAGAACAAACCATATCTGATAAGGCGTTAATATCTAAAATACATAAGAAACTCCAACTCAACAGCAAATAAATAAATAAAGCTGATTTAAAGATGGACAAATGTTCAGAATATTTTTCCAAAGACATAAAAATGGCTAACAAGCATATGAAAAAGGTACTCAACATAACTAATTAAATGCAAATCAAAACCACAATGAGAGATCAACTCATGCCTGTTATGATGGCTATTATTAAAAAGAGAAAAGATAAGTAATGGCAAGGGTGTAGAGAAAAGATGAGCCTCATACACTGGTGGTAGGAAATATAAACTGGTTTTCCATCACGGAAAACTATATGGAGGGTCCTCAATAAGTAAAAAATAGAACTACCACATGACATTGCAATCCCACTTTGGGGTACTTAGCAAAAAGAAATGAATTCAGTATCTTGAAGAGATGTGCACTCTCATTTTGACTGCAGCATTATTCTCAGTAGTCAAAATATGATACCAACCTAAGTATCTATCAACAAATGAATGTATAAAGAAAATATGGACAGTTACTCTCCAAAGAACCTCCCTTTTGTTCAACAAACATTCCTAACACAGCAAGGGAGAAGGGGCAAACAAATACTTATGAATCACCCAGGCTGGAGTGACAGGAAATGAAGAATAAGAAGTGGGTACAAGGAAGGAATACAGTAGGTAGGACAGAGGCCATGCCAGGCCCCAGAAGCCTTGTATTAAAAGACCCTGTGCCTCGTGACCCCAAATGAACAACAAGCACATGGGACTGAGGCAGTCCTGCAGAGAGCTCCAGAGACAATCTCCAATTATAACCCACAGGTGCATTTCACAGAGAAAGCCATAGCTCAGCACAAAGTTTAACCCCTACATGAAAAGACAAGTGAAGATGGAAGAAACTGGAGTGGCAGCAGTACATGCCTGTGATTGAGAGATTAGGTGAGAGCTCCTAGGGCCAAGTTTCCTAACAATTAAAGCAGGGAAAGCTGGATGTAGGTCCCTGAACTCTGTGGGTCTGTGGGACAACCAAGATTTATAAGGCAGAAGCAGGGATGAAATCTTATTTCAAACAGGATCATTCATGACAGCAAGTCTAGAAAAAGTAAGCCCTACAGAGTATGTTCCCAGATCCAGAGGGATTTAGGAGGTAGGAGAGCAAAGAGGGATAATGTGCACTTTTTTTGTGTGTCAGGGGAAGGATACTGAGGATTGAATCCAGAGGCTCTAGCGCTGACCACTGAGCTACATCCCCAGTCCTTTTTATTTTTTATGTTGAGACAAGGCCTTGCTAAATTGTACAGGCTGGCCTCAAACCCGAGATCCTCCTGCCTCTGTCTTCTAAATTGCTGAGATTATAGGTATGCACTACCATACTTATTTGAGCCTCAGCACTTTCTATTCCTACGAAACTCTCATTGGTTTGAGAATAGTCCTTTTTCTTTTTCTTTTGGATATGGAGTCTCCATCTCAGCCTCCCCAGTAGCTTGGGACTATAGGCTTAGGCCACTCTAGGCCGAAAACAGAGACTCTTAATAGTTCTAAATGGCATTATCACTAATTCTACGAACTAATTTTTGGATGAAATCAATTGGCCTCATTTTGTAGAAGGGTAAACTGAGGCCAATGTGCTCTAAATGACTTGCCTAAGGCCTACAGCACCTAAAGGCAGAGCCTGGGATATAAGTCCTTGGTAACCTGGACAGGGTGACAACTGGAAGTTTCATCTTGTTGGAAGCCTACATTCCAGTTATCCTTATTTTATTTTGTTTTTGTCCTTTATTATTAATTTTCCTTATTTTATTTATTTTTTTAAACAATTGACTTTATTTATTTATTTTTTTTTTTAATATTTGGCGGACATAACACTTTGTTTGTATGTGGTGCTGAGGATTGAACCCGGGCCGCACGCATGCCAGGCGAGCGCACTATCACTTGAGCCACATCTCCAGCCCCAATTTTCCTTATTTTAAAGTAGAACAATGACTAGCAAGATTTCACCACCCGTGCTTAGCACATCTGGGGTTACCAATCTTAGTTCTTAGCTAACTACAGCCATATGCTACAACTCCCTGCTTTTATCTGTGTTTAGATGCAACACAGACTGATGTTAACAATAGCAATCAGTTTTCTCTATTTCTGAATGCTTTGCCCTAACTATGTGTACTCTTTCTCTTTCTTTCTTTTTTTTTTTTTTTTTTTTTTTTTTTTGCAGTACTGGGGATTGAACCCAGGGGCGCTCTACAACTGAACTACATCATTATTTTTCATTTTGAGACAGGGTCTTGCAAAACTGCCCAAGTTGGCCTCAAACCTGTGATTCTGCTGCCTCAGCCTCCTGAGTCATTGGGATTACAGATGCAGCCACCACACTCAGCTTTTTTGTTTTTTGAGATGAGTCTCACTGTATTGCCCAGGCTGGCCTCAAACACCTGGGCCCAAGTGATTCTCCTGCCTCAGCCTCCCAAGTAGCTAAACTATATATAGAAGCACACTACTGTGCCCAGTTTGTGTGTACTTTTACTGTTAGAAAAAGTAACACCATTCCCCTGTCTCCACTTGTGCCAACCCACAACCCCGCCCTGATAAAGCAAAGGAAAAAAGAGTAGGTTGAGGAACTGTAACATCTTTTCAAAACTCCTACTAATTGCAGCTTATTTTTAAGTGCTGATCCCAGTGAAGGCCAGGATCTGAAAAGTTAAGACAGGTTTGCTGCCCTGAGTTGCTGGCAGGAAAAAAAACAGGGCCTCCCTGAGAGTAGAGTAAACAGCCTGGGCTAGAGGAGAATGGCCCCTTTCACACCCTCAGCCACCTCCCCTCTTCCTTTAAGCTCTCCTGTCAGAGAAGCAAAAAGTCCTGCCAGCCACCCCAAAGTCAAACACCAAAGCCACGTGTCTAGCCAAATAGCCTGTACTGTTTGCAGAGCACCTGGTGAAATTATTCCATAGCATAAAAGCCCTGCTACGAAGCAGGGGTCATCACAGATCTCCCAGAACATGTTCAGAAGTACAAAACAGGGCAGGAAACCCTAAGCTGGCCAGGTTACTTCTCTCCTTTTATAAACTAGGAAAACTGAGGTCCAAAGAGGATATAGGATTCACCCCAAGTCCTATAAGTCCTGGCCCATCCCATCTCTTACCAAATAACACCCCATATAATACTAGTCCAACTTTGACCATTATAGTTCAAAACAGAAGTAGAAAAACAAAAACTGTGCGAAGTCAAGGGAAGCCAAAAAATAAATTCAACAAATGACTGACAGAAACATGGCTCTCTCAGAAGGGGCAATGTTTAAACTGGCATAGTGAAGAGGGGCTATTTCCCAAGAACAAAAGTTTCTTTCTTTCTTCCTTTCTTCCTTCCTTTCTTTCAATCCCAGGGATTAAACCCAGGGGCACTTTACTGCTAAGCTACATTCCCAGTCCTTTTTATTGTTTGAGATAGGATCTCTCTAAGTTGCTGGGGCTAGTCTCAGACTTGCCATCCTCCTGCTTCAGCCTCCCAAATCACTGGGATTATAGGCATGTATCACTTTATTGGGCAACAAAAGGTTTAAGTGAGAATATAATGACTAGGCTGGGGCTATACCTTCAACACCTAAGCAACTGAAACTTAGTGAAGCAAGAAGAGAACAAAAAGGAACAAGCTTGAATGAAAGTACCAGAGTATGTAGATGAAAATAAAGACATTCTTAACTAACTCAGAGGTAGGAGCACCTGTCCCAGAAATCAGAGAAGACCTCTGGACCAATAACCAAGAAATTTGCCCACCTATAATCATTGAGCTACATCCCTGCTACAAGCCTTTCCTGGCTCCCTATGACCCACCAAAAGGCACCAGAGAATCCAAGCACACAGACTCCAGTCTATCTTTTCCCTCTGCCAGACAGAGCTCAACTAAGAGCACCAGCCCCCTTCCCCAAAGGCCCAACTTCCCAACCTTCTGCCTTCTCTCAAAGCACTGCTCCCACTTGGAATGCTTTCACGTTTTCTCTGTTGGCTGAAAAAAACTCCACCAATCCTTAATGAATAGGGGGAGGGTAGACTGAGGGAACAATATGGTAGTCAGCTCCCTGAGAGCAAAGACAGTGCCCCCCTCTGTCCTCGTCATCTTCATATTCAATGGGAGCCAACACAGAAGTTGCTGTTTAGCAAAAGGTATAATTCCTGGAACCCCTCCCATCTCTGGAACCAAAGAGATCAGCTGTAATGTGATAAATCAGGAACACTTTAATTCTAGCTTTGTTTTAGCAAGGTGACTGTTGCCTCAAGGCAGGCCAGATGCAGCTGGCCAGGTATCTGCACTGGACTAGGGAGGCACAGAAATGGAGCTGGCCTTCTCCGGGCCAAACTACTTTAAACTTAGCCCTGCAAGGAGTGGGCAGGAGACACTGGACTCTGACTTGTCCAGCTCACTGTTTTGAGTCAGCAGAATTGGGTGTCCCAGTGAGGGCTCAGCAGGCCATGAGTTCATCAAACTTCCGAAGTCCCCATGGGAATAGGAGCAAGAGTCATTGCCCACCCCCTCCTGCCAGACCTCCTCTCATGTATTCAAGGAAACTACCTGACCATTTTGCCCTGGAGACATGGAGATGTGGCATCTATGAAAGCGAAATCAAAGAACTCTATTCCAGGTACATTCTGGGTCAGAGCTATCTTGAGCATGCAGCTGGATGACTCTTTCATGGAAACCTTAGGAGTGTTTCCTTTTTTAGATAACCCCTCTTGACTCTGCCTACTAATTTCCACCCAGGTTAGGACTACAAGGGCATCTCACCCATCTACCCCAGCTACCCTGGCTGTGGGGAGGTGAAATCACTCCTGGCTGTGTGGCCAATGAACACAGCAGCTATGAATTCAAGCCAAGATCCCACTCAGCCATCAGGATGAAGAAAGTCCCAGGGCTACCTTATTAAGGTCCAACCCTCAAGACTCCCCACAGTTGGTGACTGTTCTCAGAGAAGTCAAGGTTCTGACCGACAAGAAGGAATTCTGAAGACACTCCTCCACACCTCCACTCCTGTTAAGGAATTATGATTGGCAAAGGTCCAACAGGCCTCAAAGAGAGAAAAATCTTCCAAGAACAAACTCTCCTTACAGCCTCCCTCCCTCTCCTCCTACCTAAAATGGTTTCCCTCTCATTCATCACCCATCCAGTAACCCCATTTTACTTTCTTCGAAGCACTTATTCACTATCTGAAACTCCCATTTCTTTATTCGCTTGTTGGATCTTGATTCCACACGGGCGGGACACATATGGAACACGCAGTGCCTGGCAATACGGGCCGCTCAATAATTGAACACAATTCAACAAGTGAACCGTATTTGAAGGCCTTACTTTGTGCCAGGTACCAGGCATTAGAGGGTGAGGGGATGGAAGGAGGGCATTCTCTTGTTGTAGCTAAGCTTGGCAAATCGAAGGAGTTGGACATGCGGGTGGGAGGAAGTCCGGCGGGAGAACCTCAGCGCTGCTGCAGCCCATGCCTCCATCAACGCCCCCTAATCTGCCCGGGTTCCCCCAAGCCCTGGCGCCCGAGCTCACCCGCTGCAGCTCCAGCTCGATCTCGCCAGCCTTGAGCACGATGGGTCCCCGCACAGCGTACTCCACCGCCTTCACCTGCGGGTTCATGGACTCCAATGTGAGGATGCGTTCGCGCGGGCTGCGCTCTGGCCGCACCTTGAGCACCGCGGAGGCCTCAGCGGCCGCGCTGCTCTGACTACGGCCCCAAGGGCCCGGGGTCCGGGGGCTGCAGCCCCGTCGTACTAGCGCTGCCGCCCGCTGCATAGCTCGCTTGCTGAAGGAATCCTTGGAACAAAAAAGAACAAACACGTCGCTCACAGCCCAAGGCGGACACCGTCCCCCTCACAAGCCTAGCTCAGGGCTCTTTCTGCCAGCAGTGCCAGCCTAGCCGGGGCTAAGGACCCATCGCCCAGTGACTGGGACCCTCCACCACGCCTGCAGTGCCAAATCGCTGCACAACAGGGTTTGGCGCAGGCTGTGCCCAATGCGTGCATGTAACGTGCCTGTCGCCGCCTCGCCGCCCCTCACCGCGCCGGGCTAACGCGCGCGCCTGGAGTGCTCCCCGGCCCCGGCTCCCGCAACCGCATCCCCACGCCTGGCGCCCGCACAGCCCGGCCTCCTGCGCTCGCACACCCACCACCGACGACTCCGCCTTGGGCCTGCGCGTTGGCTCCTGGGTCTTGTAGTTCTTTTGACCATTTTGAAGCAGCTGTGAAGAGCTAGAAGAACTACAAGTCCCTTGGTGCTTCGCGCCAGCCTGGACGGGGGCCGGGCAGTAGGCGGGAGTGACGGTCTGGCTCTACCCCGGGCTGGGCGGGCTCTTTGTCTCGGCAGAGGGGATAAAGAACCCAGAGGGGACACGGCAGGGGCAGGGCGGGTACTGGCCCCAGACTCTTTTTCTTTTTTGCCGCTTTTGAGAATTTAGAGCTATTCGCAGCTTCCCTCTAGAGATGTATCCCGGCACCCTCCACCCTCATCTCCCAACACCTGCCAGGTCACCGGTTACGAGATGGTGCAGTCTTCACCCCGAGTTTCATCATCCAAGGCCTTATGGTGCCACTGGCCTCTGAACAGCGGCTGCTAGGAAGTGGGGGTTAGGCGCCAGGAACTTGATCATGCCTCCCCGACCCCTTCTCAATGTCAGTTCCCTTGTCAGCAAAACACCTAAGGGTTGTGAGGATTACAGAACTCTTAGACGAGGTGGCAAGGCTTTTCCTGACCACTCTGTCTGAAGCCCTCTCCCACCTCCATTACTCCCGATTTGGTTTCTTGCTAGCATCTAAAATTATCTAGATACTTTTCACTGGTTTATGGTCTTTAGCCCCAGCCTTACCCCAAATTAACCATGAAAGTTCCAGAAGGACAGGAGCAGTGTTTTTCTTGTCCACCGTGCTGACAGCATCTCTAATTGTTTCTGGCTCATAGTAGGCACTCAGTTGTTGAAGGATGAATGCTCAGCACAGGGTGGCTATTATTTTTGGAAAAAGGTATCTCTCACGCGAAAGGCTCCCAGGCTCACCTAAAGCAAGTGTAAGACAAGACTAGGTGGTAGTATAGGATATGCAAAGAGTGGAAATGAAATATATTGGTTATAATCGAGACACCAAAATCTGCAGAGAGGATGGGGAGCAGTCACTTCCTTTTCCTGGTCTCAGATCCACATCTGTAAAACAAATTAGAATAAATGGCCTCTTTGGTCCCTTCTGTTTTAACAGTGGTCCACCTCATGCTTTGAATATAGCCCTTGTTGCTCTGCCTCTGAGGCTTATTTTAAAATGAACATGTTTTTTTCTTTTCCTCTTCTCCCTGTCCTCCTTGCCCACTGCCTAACCTGGGAGCCAGGAAACAAAATTACCTTTTCCCATCCTAGGCCAAATTATCTGTCTTTGAGTACACAGCCACCAAAGGAAGGAGATGGCCCAGAAGATCTAAAAGTGACTATCTCCTAAATTAACAAGTGAATTTCAGCACCCCATTAGGACACACTTGGGCTGTAGTCTTTGACTAGCTTCTTTTAAAACTCTGTCTTTCCCTTTATGGCCAGAATCACCACCTCTGGGACTGGAGTCCCCAAGCTTCTCCTTTGCTAACAAAGCAATAAACCTTTTTTCTTTTCTCAAAACCATGTCCTCATTATTGAATTGGCATGAATTGGCATCAGGGACAAGGACTGAGCTCACTGGAGATTGAACTTGGGCACTCCAACTGGCATTTTGTATTTTATTCAGAAAGGGTCTCACTGAGTTGCTTAGTGCCTTGCTTTTGCTGAGTCTGCCTTTAAACTCGTGATCCTCCTGCCTCAGCCTCCACTAAAATTACACAGTAGTGTTCACCACCATGTCCTGCAAGGATGGAGATTTCAGTAACTCTATCTTGGAAATTCTGTAAATCTAGGTGTTTTCAGCCAGAAAAACAGCTCAGAACTCCAACACCCCAACAGGCACACACTCACATTAGGTTTGTAAAAGTTGAAGGCAGGAGGCACTTAATAACCCAACAATGTAGGAGACAGAGTAGCAGGAAATCTGAGTTTGAATATAGCTGTACACAGCCACTTAACTCTTGATCTGACTTTGAGCATGTTACTTAGTCTTTTTAAGTCAAATCTCCACCTGTATAAAATGAGTATAGCAACATCAACCTCATGCACCTGTACAGAAAGTTCAAGGGGGTAACTTTGTGAAAACCAAAGCTTGGCCCATAATGCTGTGAGTCATTCTTATTCATCCTTGTCAACAGAATGCCATGTACTCTGATTAAATAGATTGATTACCAATAAAGGGGAAGTTGGTTGGGGAGAACAACAGAAACCAAAGATACTCTCAGCATCCCTATGTTAGCAAACTGGTTTAATCTACCCAGGGCCCTGAAAAGTTGTTTGGGCTTCTAATCTACCTAGTTCCACCCCCAACACTTGTGTTTACACTGTCTCCTTCCCAGGCTTTGTCTCATGGCCAGGTATTTAGCCTCCAGGTAAAAATTGTTTCCACAGTGAACTTAGCTCCTTCTGAGGACTCTGCTCCCTTCAACGTCATCACCCACTGTGCCCAGTAGAAGAGTCACAGAAACACACTCCTCCACCTCCAAAGCATGCTTAACTATGATCCCTATATGATGCAAATGCAGTCTCTTGCTGTCCACCTGTGATTCAGTGCAGTGTTCCTGTTCTCTCTGCCCCTAATCAGTATGAACAGGAGAACTGGGAGGAGGGCTTAGAGAGGTGAACACAAATCCATTTGCACAACTGGGAAAAATAACACACAGCTCATGGCCTACTTACGTGGGTTCCCCACGTCAGCATTGTAAAAAACAAGTAGTTATTGTCCCTAACATGTCCTGTGACACGTGCCTTTCCGAGATTGCATAAGAAAGCTCCCTTGTTCTCTACTGAACCATACTTTACAATTTGCAAAACAATTTCTTGCCCGAAAAGGCAGGCAGTGTTATTTCCACTTTACAGAGGCTCAGAGAGGTTACACAACTTATTGAAGAGGCACAGTTAAATGTAGAGTAAGAATTGTGCTTCCTAACCCAATGGTACAGCTCCTACACACAAGGCCCAGTCTTACATAGCTCTCTGAGTTTTGAAATTTGAATTGCCCATTGCCACTGAGCTTTTAAAATTGACTAGAGTCAGGCATAGTTGTCTACACCTGTAATCCCAGCTACATGAGACACTAAGGCAGGTGGATCACAAGTTCCCAGTCAGCCAGGGCAATTTAGCAAAATCTTATCTCAAAATTAAAATGAATAAATAAAAAGTTGGGAATGTATGGGGATGTAGCTCAGTGGTAGAGTGCTTGACTAACAAGATTTGAGAATCTGGGTTCAATTCCCAGTACACACACACACACACACACACACACACACACATACACACACACAGTTTCTGGATAGTAATTTTGATATTGTGATGATAGTGGTAATAGCATAAATTTTGCTTTTTTTGTCGGGAGGGGGTTCTGGGAATTGAACTCAGGGGCACTCAACCACTGAGCCACATCCCCAGCCCTACTTTCTATTTTACTTAGAGATAGGGTCTCACTGACTTGCTTAGCGTCTTGCTAAAAGTTGCTGAGGCTGGCTTTGATCCTTCTGTCTCAGCCTCCCAAGCCCCTGGGAATACAGGTGTGCACCACTTTGCCCAGCATAAACTTTGCTTTTATTTTGCTCTGTAAATCAGGTGTAGGTGGAGTAGGAGTAGCCTCCTAAATAATTATTAGAGATAAAACCTGATTTAATGATCAGGAAATGCCCTCCCCGTTAGCTGGATGACAGCTTCAATATACAGCAAACACTGTCCATGAAATTGGATTAGTTATGTGTTCGCAAAACATGATACTGTCTTCATTCCTTAATTCAACAAGTTTTTATTAAGCATTATGTGCCAGGTTCTGGGCTAAGTTCTGGAACATCCATAAGTCAAACAGACTGTCCCTGCCTGCATGAAACCAAATTTTTTAGCAAAAGCAGATCTCCTCCCTCTCTCTCTCTCTCTCTCTCTTATATATACACACACACAATATGATAATACAAACTGTAGTAACTGCTGGGGAGAAGAAGGATGGCATTTTATAAGAATTCAGAGGTCTCAGATCTCTTTTCAGATTAAGTGACCTGTGAACTTTCCTAAGGATAATAAGGGACAGCAGTATCAGTGGTGGTAAACATGGAAATGTGGCTTGCCTAAGGTTGCAGTCATGTCCTAACTGGAGAGGCAAACACCAGGTCCCTGAGCAAGGCAGGGTAGAAGGATCCAATCATTTCCATTGCTTCTGGGCTTTCCCAAGCAGCTTGTCTGAGGCTTTGCCATGTCTGAGTCACTGGTTTTCTTTCTTTGCTCACCCTGCTTCCTCCTACTTTTTCTTGCAGGAGTTGACCCCTAACATTCATCTTATACTTCATAACCCATCTCATTGTCAGTGGTGAGATGGTTAGCTTCCTAGGACAGGGACCACTAAAGGGTTAGAGATCTAAGGAACTCTAAGAAGGCCAAGCTGATTGTGGGGCAAACAGTGATTGAAAGCCTGTGGAAGGCTTAAAGAGGAATGGTATGATAAGATTCATGTTTTAAATTCTGTTGCATGAGGATGAAATGGAGGGAGTAATGGAGGGTTCAGGAACATAAACTGTGGCATCAAGGTCTGACATTGGCCACAGAAGAAAGAGATGGGAAGTGAATATAGGCTCTTCTACATCCCCAGCGCATGGTGTATTACCTGGCACATACATTCTCAGAAAATTTTTGTTGAATGAATAAGGAACTAGACTGTACAAGGCCCATGCTCTTGAGGTACTTGCAGTCCAGCAGGAGATGGGTGGGGCAAGGTGCAGACTAGACTGCCCCTGGAGGCAGTGAGTGCCATTCATAAGTAACCACAGAGGAACTGCAAATTGGTGCAACCACTTTGGAAATCAGTATGGAGATTCCTCAGAAAACTTTGAATGGAACCACTATTTGACACAGTTATCCCACTTCTTGTCATATACTCAGAGGACTTAAAATCAGCATACTATAGCAACATGGCCATATAGCAGCTCAATTCACAATAGCTAAGCTATCGTGCCCTTCAATAGATTAATGGATAAAGAAAATGTAATACATATACAAAATGGAATAATATTCAACCATAAAGAAGAATGAAATTAGGGAATTTGCTGGTAAATGGATGGAACTGGAGACTATCATGCTAAGTGAAATAAGCCAATCCCCCCAAAACAAAACCCAAATGTTCTCTCTGATATGTGGATGCTAACACACAATAAGAGCAGGTAGAAAGGGAAGAATAGAAATCCATTGAATTAGACAAAGGGGAATGAAGGGAAGGGAGGGATACTGGGAATAGGAAAGACAGTAGAATGAATCAGACATAACTTTCCTTTGTTCATATATGAATATGACCGGTGTAACTCTACATCATGTACAACCACAAAAATTGGAAGTTATGCTTCATGTATGTATGATATGTCAAAATTCATTCTTACCGTCATGTATAACTATAAAGAACAAATGAAAAAATAAGTAACCACAGTGTATTACAGAGAGGGTTTTTCAGGAAGAAAGGACAGGTACTGTGTGGCTGCAAGGTGGAATTAATAGCATCTCAGAATGTCAGATCATGCTGGGGCTAGATATGTTTGGTATCTTTGAGTGCTGGATTCTTTGAAAGGAAATTCTGAGTCCCCTGTTCCCAAGGACATTTGAGGAGTTCAGTAGGATTTAGTGCTCTCAATAATCAAATGCCTTGGTTTACAGACTAGAGGAGTGAGTCTAGTGTTGTCTAAAGGATCACCTGAGTGTTTACTTAAAAATGCAAATTCCAGAACATTGCAGATGTGCTGGTTCTGATATTCCAGGAATTTTCCTTTAATCAAGATTTTGATGTGCTCTAAAGTTTGAAAACAATAGTTACAGGACCTGGCTAGGATCTGGCTAGTCATTCCATGCTGGAAAAAGACCATATCAGGGAGGTCTGAATTCTGGTTCAAAATTTGTTACTAATCCTATATACGATACTGAGCCAGTGCTATCTCCCTTTTTGGCCTTAGCACCCTCCTTCTCCTCAACAGAATTTCCTGTATTTATGCCTGATTTCTGAGTTACTGGCTCTTCTGAGAAGTTTGAAAACATTACAGCCTGTGCTTTCAAACCAACTGACTCCCTCAGTCACAGTTGCACCCTCTACTCACTGAGCCTGTTTTTTCACTTGCCAATAAGGTAGACAGCGAGAGGATTAGAGATGATAGTTTAAAATTTCCTTATTGAAGGATTAGAAAAGAGAAACACTCCATTGTTAATGGCACTTTTCTTTAAGGGGGTAGGATTGTTGATGAGTAATTTTTTTTTTTGCTTAATGTATTTTCAGTTTTAAGAAATAATCAATTTTAAGATAATGATTAATAAAAATAAATGTATAAACATAAACATAAGATGATCATATGATCTAGAAATTTCATTTCTGAATATATATATAAACAAAAGAATTGAAAGCCCGGTCATGAACAGGTATTTGTATATCTATGTTCATAGCAACATTATTCACCATAGCCAAAAGAGATGAATCGAGAAACAAAAAACGGGGGCTGGGGATGTGGCTCAAGCGGTAGCACACTCGCCTGGCATGCGTGCAGCCCGGGTTTGATCCTCAGCACCACATACAAACAAAGATGTTGTGTCCGCCGAAAACTAAAAAACAAATATTAAAAAAATTCTCTCTCTCTCTTTAAAAAAATGTAGTTTGTCTTATTAAAAAAAAAAGAGAGAGAAACAAAAACGTATACATATACAATAGAATATTAAGCGGCCTTAAGGATGGAAGGTGGTGAGGGAAGGGGAAAGTGCTGAGGAGTGATATTGGCCAATTATATTGTTATATTTATGCATGTACAAATATGTAACAACAAGTCTCGTCATTATGTACAACTATAATACACCAATTAAAAATATGTGGAAAAAAATCAGCCTTAAAAAAAGGCAGAAATTCTGATACATACTATAACTAGATGAAACTTAAAGACATTATTTTAAGTGAGAAGCCAGACACAAAAGAGCAAAAATTATATGGTTCCACTTGTAAAATATCCAGAATAAGAAAATTATTTATAAAGGCAAAACAAGAGTAGAGATTACTGAGGGCTGAGTGGAGGGGAATGAGGACATTTGTTTAACGGGTTCATAGTTTCAGTTTGGGACAATGAATAAGTTCTTGAGATGAATAGTGGTAATGGTTGCACAACCCATGAATATGCTTAAGGTCACAGAGCTGTACACTTAAAAATAGTTAAAATGTTGCTGGTAAATTAATAGAATTGGAGAGCATCATGCTAAGTGAAATAAGCCAGACTCAGAAAGTCAGGATCAAGTAGAAGAGACGCGAGTGCCCACACGCACAGAGAGAGAGAGAGAGAGAGAAAGAGAGAGAGAGAAGGAAAAAAAAAGGACTGTCACAAAAATAAGAGAGAGACCAATAGAATCGACAGAGAAGGGTTGGGGTTGTGGCTCAGTGGTAGAGCATTCACTTAGCATGTGCAAGTCCCTGGGTTCGATCCTCAGCACCACATAAAAATAAAATAAAGATATTGTGTCTATCTACAACTAAATAATAATAATAAAATATTTTTTAAAAAAGAATCCACAAAGGGGATAAAGGGAGGGAGGACAGAGGGCATGGGTAAGTACAAGGGAATGAAATCTTCTAAATTATGCTATGTCCAGGTATGAATGCACCACAATGAATCATCTACCTATCTGTATCTATACATATATATATATTCGTATAATGCACTAATTAAAAGGTAAGAAGAAGAAGAAGAATAGAAGAATAGAAAAGAGATCAGTAGAGTAGAGAAGCAGATCAGAGGGAGGGAGGGGAGGGAAGAGGAGGGAAAAGGAAGGTCCTAGGGAATGAGATTGATCAATATGGCATAATGAATTCCTCTGTTATGTATTATTATAATGCATCAGTAAAAAAAAGAGAATCCTAGTAACTATGTTGAATGGATGAATTTAACGACTTATCCTAAACCTAATATAATAGAAAATCTCTAATAAAAGAAGGTGAAGGTGAATGGTGAATGGTTAAAAAGATAAATTGATGTATATTTTACCACAGTTAAAAAAATGAATAAATATTTTCTGCATCACCCAAGAAAATTTAAAAAGGGAAGCAATGTAAATCTCAGAACATTTATGTTTTTGTTTCAAAAATGATTACGAAGCCATTTCTGGGGTGTTAGGAGGTATTTGCTTTGGATTTTTCTCTGTGCCACATATTAGCCAGCTCCCATTCTTGCTTCTTATATATTTTTTCTTTATACATGACATCATTTTTTTTTCTTAATCAGGGGAGTGCAAGGGGGATTTCATTGAGATCTCACTTGCTCTGGGTAGCTTCAAAGCAAATCATTGCCCCTGTAATAAGCAAATATTAGTTGAGGTGAGCTGTTAGCCAGAATGTATGTAAGCTTTCAGCATGACACGCAAAGTGGGTTAAAGATAAACTTGTAATACTAAGCTAAGCTATATGCAAGAACTGACATGTTCAATCTTTCAGTCATTCATGGAGAGCTAAACTGAATAAAGACACTACACCAAAATGATACTATTTCAAACGGAAGTAGACACATTTTGGTTTTAGCCGCCAATTCAACTAAATGCAGGTGGTACTAAAGAATGAGAACAGAAAGGGATAGAAGAACAAAGAAGAAAGAACAGTTGTATTAGCTTCATGAGCAAATAAACTCTTATTCAGGGCGTGTTTGTTGTTCTACATTCCTTGATTTCTTGTTTCTTCATGTTACTGGAATATGAGGACCCTTGAACTTTACTTCTACCATGAAGGACATTTGGGAAATATTTTAAAAGCAGCCCAAGGGATTACTAGAGAATCCTTAGCAGCAAAGTCAGTGACTTCAACTATTGAGTGCCCTAAAACACAGATAAAATATTAAGCAATGGCTCAAATTAATATTTCCAAATGGTTTACTCGTCGAGTTTCTCCAGATATTTTCTTCATAAAGCCACAGAACCTTTCATCTAGAGAAGCTTACAAAACAGTTTTGGGAGCTACAAACTTAAAAGAAAAAAAAAATTATGCAATACCATATAATCCCTTATGCTTTGTAGTTCTTATTTGGTTTTTTTGTTTTCTGAATTATAATTCTTATTCATTTTTCAGACACCTCTCTGTTTGTTTTAGTACTGGGGATTAAACCCAGGGCACTCTCATTTATTTGGAAACAAGGTCTTACTAAGCTGCTAAAGCCAGCCTCAAACTTGCAATCCTCTTGCTTCAACATCCCAAATTGCTAGAAGGCATTTGCCACTATATCCAGCAACATCTCTGTGTTTTAAGAAAGGAAATAGATTTCCTATTGTACAATTAAAGTAATAGGCACAAATATTTATCTAGAATTTTATCTATTATTTTCATTTAGCACCTATGGCCTGGCATAATTTTCTTGATAAATAATAATATCATTAAACCTATAGCTAAGATTTATAGAACATTTTTAATGTGCTGAGTACTGAGCTAAGCACTTCATCTCATACATGACTCAGAACAACTCCATAACATATTTAATACTACTATCCCATTATACATATAGGAAAACCGATGTGTGGATATTGGGCTACTTATCAAGATCACAAAGCTAGCACGGCAGAACTAAGACTTGAACTTTAGACTCACAGATGGTCTCAGTCCCACAGACTCCCTCCACTTTAGATACCAGCCACTACTGACAGCCCCAGACTTTAAGTACTTCTTCATAGCTGACTAAAAACTGAGGCATTCCCATGACTTGTCCCCCAATTTTGATAATTCACTAGAATGACTCAGAACTCAGGAAAACACTGTACTCATGTTATAAAGGACACATCTTAGAAACAGCCACATGGAAGGGAGGAATAGAGCCAAGTATTCAAAAGAAAGTTTAAAGAACTTCTGTACCCCTTGTAGATATGCTACGCTCCTAGAACATTGGTTTGCTCACTGACCCATAAGTGTAATTACAAACCAAAATTATAGTAACACTGGTTTTCATATTTGTTCATGTATTTAACCTTCACTAGTAAATACTAGAGAACTTTATATTGCTATATGACTTCAAGCTACTGTCTAGTGCTATTTCATTTCTACTTGAAAGACTCCTTTTGTCATTTCTTATAGGGAAAATCTAGTGAAAATGAACTCCCTCTGCTTTTTTTTTTTGTTGTTGTTGTTCATTTATGAAATGCTCTTAATTTTTATTTTAAAATATATTTTAAAATGTACATATAATATTATAATATTTTAGGGTACAATATTGTAATTCAGTGTACATAGACAATGTGTAATGATCAAATTAGAATAATTAGCATTTCCATCTCCTCGAATACTTTCATTTCTATGTGTTAGAAACTCTCAGACTCTTCTCCTCTAGTTATTCTAAAATATATGAGGAATTATTCTACATTAGAGTTGCCATACTGGGCTTCAAAACATTAGAAGTATTCTACCCAATTATGTTTTTTTTTTTTTTTTTGGCAGTTTCCAAGTCATTTTATACAGAATTTTGTATTTGTTTCCTGAATCAATAAATACTATACAAAACAATGTAAAAATGGCTACCATTTTCTCTCCCCTGCTCCTCCTACCTGGGGACAATCACTTGGGCAACCTCTCTTAGGGGCTCTCCTCGAAGATTTGGTCCAACAAATGAGGTTGTGACGTTATAACCCCTTGAATCATTTGGGATTCAAGTGGGGTGGGAGAGCCTCTGGGAATTGGAGGTGACTAGGTTAGGGGCATGGATTAGTGTTTTCTGGGAGGAGAAGGCGCCTGGGGCAAGAGCCTACCCCAAAGAAAAGGGTGTCTAAAATGTTCATGGTTCCTTCTTTTGCCTCAAAAAGTGACATTTATTCAAAGAAAAAAAAAAAAGAAAAAGAAAAAGAATGACAAGATGTCCATCCCTTGGCTCCCTTCCCTCCCCTTTCCATCTGCTCCTTAGCCCCCAGGAGTGAACCCTGGCTGGAGCTAGGTAGCAGGACAGCCCCTCTCAGATGAGGTCAGCAACATTAAGGGACGTCTCTTCAATGGAGGTGTTGTAGAAGGTCTCGATGTCTCGGAGAGTCCTCTTGTCTTCTTCTGTCACTGTTGGGAAAAGTATAAACGGCAGCCATACCCCAGAGAAAAAAACCCCAACATGGCGCCTAAGGACCTCTTCTTCCTACCTTCTTCTTCTCTGTAGTGGCGCGAAAAGTTCCCGCCTGTGTGAACTCTCCCGCCGGCGCCAATTTCAAACCTCGCTGGCGGGGAACCTTAGCTCCAATGAGAACTAATTCCTGAGCTTCAAAGCTGATATCTGGAAGAACTTGCCAATAAACGGGTTGTCTGGCACTTATCTAAGCCCTATTATCTCCCCCTTAGTTCTATATAAGCACACAGCTTTTTGCAATAAAATTGGAATTCTCCCAGCGAAGTGTCTTTGCGTGGGGAATTCTTTCAGTCACCATGTTAATAGCCACACTCTTACGGCCAAAACGCCCACCTTGACCCAGCCCAGAAACCCCAAAGCCCGGTGTGCCAGTTCACCAAAGCTCCAGCTGAGGTTTTGCTGAGCACCCACAGGCGCCTGTGTACCAATAAATTGTCTCATGTTTTTTGCAGCCAGTGTCTCATGCGTTCTTCCTTGGACAGGGAGTCGGAGGGTCTTTCACCCTGTTGGTGTCAGAAGGTCATGGCTGATGACTAAAGAAACTTGCTGCACATCAATGCCTCTGGCCAGTAAGTCAGTGGTAATCAATACTCTGCTAGAGCCAGACCAGAACTCCCTCATGATCACATCTCTTTCCTTTTGGTCCATGTCTCCATGCATGGCAGAGACAGTAAAATCTCGGGCATGCATCTTCTCAGTGAGCCAATCAACATTCCTTTGGGTGTAGATGAAAATCACTGCCTGGGTAATGGTCAGGGTTTCATACAAGTCACACAGTGTGTCCAGCTTCCACTCCTCTCGTTCAGCGTTGATGTAGAATTGGCGGATACCCTCCAGGGTCAACTCTTCCTTCTTGACAAGAATTCAAATGGGGTCCCTCATAAACTTCTTGGTCACCTCAAGCACATCGGAAGGCACTGTAGCTGACAACAAAACCACCTGGGTATTGCTGTTGAGCTTCTGGAATATGTCATAGATCTGGTCCATGAATCCACGGCTTAACATTTCATCAGCTTCATCCAATACAAACATCTTAATGTATTTGGGAGACAGGTATCTCCGGTTGAGCATATCAAACACGCGGCCAGGGGTACCCACAATGATATGGGGGGCTTCCATCTGCAACTTTTGCACCTCAGCACGCACATTGGTGCCCCCAATGCATGCATGACAGGAGGCACCCATGTAATCTCCTAATGCCATGACCACCTTTTGTATCTGCTGAGCCAATTCTTGAGTGGGTGCCAGTACCAAGGCTTGGGTGGCCTTTAGATCTAATTCAATCTGCTGGAGAATTGATATGGCAAATGTAGCTGTTTTCCCAGTCCCAGATTGGGCCTGAGCAATCACATCATAACCCTTGATACAAGGAAGAATGGCTTGCCGCTGGATGGCAGAGGGCTTCTCAAAACCATAGGCGTAGATGCCACGGAGGAGGGACTCGGAGAGATTCATGTCATCAAAGCTGTCAACAATCTCATTCCAGTTACTCTCGATGACATCTTCGGGCTCCATTCCATCGGGGCCATTGTCTCTGGATCGGGAATCCTGATTCGCAAACATGATCCTTAGAAACTAGCCCCAATTATGTTTTAATACCCATTTTCTACCCTCTGACTCTCTCCTTCCTCCTCCCTCCACTTTCATTTGTCTTAATTTCTCCCTTGTTGTTGTTTTGGTACCAGGGATTGAACCCAGGGGCACTTTACCACTGAGCTATATCCCTGGCCCTATTTTTTATTTTAGTTGTTGATGGACTTTTAAAATTAAATTATTTATTTATTCTGATTTTTATACATGATGGCAAAATGGAATTCATTGCATATTACACATATAGAGCACAATTTTTCAAGTCACTGGTTGTACACAAAGTATTTTCACACCATTTGTATCTTCATATGTGTACTCAGGGTAATGATGTCTAATTCATTCCACAGTCATTCTTACCCCCTTGCCCCCTCCCTTCCCCTCCCTCCCCTTTGCCCTATCTAAACTTCCTCCATTCCTCCCATGCTCCTCCCCACTCCATCTTCATTATGAGTCAGCATCCTCATATCAAAGAAAACATTTACCCTTTGGTTTTTTGGGATTGGCTAACTTCGCTTAGCATTATCTTCTCCAGCTCCATCCATTCACCTACAAATGCCATGATTTTATTCTCTTTTAATGCTGAGTAATGTTCCATTGTGTATATATACTAAAGTTTTCCTATCCATTCATATACTGAAGGGTATCTGGGTTGGTTCCACAGTTTAGCTATTGTGATTTGTGCTGCTATAAACATTGATGTGGCTGTGTCCCTGTAGTATACTCTTTTTAAGTCCTTTGGGTATAGACCAAGGAGTGGGATAGCTGGGTCAAATGGTGGTTCCATTTCAGGTTTTTCAAGGAATCTCCATACAGCTTTCTAGATTGGCTGCACCAATTTGCAGTCCCACCAACAATGTCTGAGTGGATCTTTTCCCCCACATCCTCGCCAACATTTATTGTTGTTTGTATTCCTTTTTTTTTTCTTTTTTTTTTTTTATTGGTTGTTCAAAACCGTTGTTTGTATTCTTGATAGCTGCCATTCTGACTGGAGTGAGATGAAACCTTAGAGTAGTTTTGATTTGCATTTCTCTAATTGATAGAGATGTTGAACAGTTTTTCATGTTTGTTGATAGATTTTATATCCTCTTCTGAGAAGTTTCTGTTCAGTATCTTGGCCCATTTATTTTATGTATTTTTATATGGTGCTGAAGATTGAACCCAGTGCCTCACACCATGCTAGGCAAGCACTCTACCCAGCCGTATTTTCTTTCTTTCTTCTTCTTCTTCTTCTTCTTTTTTTTTTTTTTTTTTTTTTTTTGTTGTTGTTGTATTTTATTTAGAGACAGTGTCTCATTGAGTTGCTTAGTGCCTTGCTATTGCTGAGACTGGATTTGAACTCATGTCTCAGCTTCCTGAGCTGCTAGAATTACAGTTTGTGACACCATGCCTGGCTCTCCCTGTTTTTCAAGGACAGTTTTGCTGGATATAGAATTCTCAGCTTCCAGGTTTTTCTTTAAGCATTTCTGTCCTACGATGAGAAATCTGCTGATAGTCTCAGTAAAGATACTTTATGTGAAATGAGTTGCTTCTCTCTTATTTTCAAGAAATTTTCTTTGTCTTTTTCTTTCAATATTTTGATTATAATGTATCTCAGTATGTGGCTATTTGGATTTATCATCCCTGGGCCTTATGATCTTCAATTGATAATATTAATGCCTTTCCTCAAATCTGGGAAGTTTTCCACCATTATTTTTTCAAATAAAGCTCTCACATTTTTTTCTTTCTCTTATTCTGGACCTCTCAGATCTACTTGATGGAGTCCTAGGTTCCTTAGTTTCTATTCACATTTCTTTATTCTTGTTTCTTTTTGTTCTTCAGACACAATCATCTCAAATGTCCTGTTTTCATGATGCTAATTCCTTCTTTTGCTTGTTTAAGTCTGCTATTGAACCCCTCTAGTGAATTTTTTTTTAAATTTTTAGTTGTAGATGAACACATACCTTTACTTTCTTTATTTTTATGTGGTGTTGAGGATTGAACCCAGCACCTCACACGTGCTAGGCAATTTTCTTTACCACTGAGATACAACCCCAGCCCCTCTAGTGAATTTTAAAATAAGTTATTATAATTTTAAGCTTCAGGATTTCTGATTTTTGTTTGTTTGTTTTGTGCTGGCGATCAAACCCAGAGCTTCATGCAGGTGAGGCAAGTGTTACCAGTGAACCATTATCCCTAACCTTGTCCATTCTTTTTTATAATTTTTTTGTTAATTTATTTCAATTTGCTAATATTTATTTTTCAGTACTGGAGATTGAATCCAAGGGTCCTCTGCCACTGAACTACACCCCTGGCCTTTTTCATGTTTTATTTTGAGAAAGGGTTTCATTAAACTGTTAAGATTAGTCTTGCAGCTGTGTGTGGAGGCACACTCCTGTAATCCCAGCAGCTCAAAAGTTTTGAGGCAGGAGGATTGCAAGTTCAAAGCCAGCCTCAGCAAAGTGAGACTAAATAGGGCTGGGGATGTGGCTCAGTGGTTGAGTGTTCCTGAGTTCAATCCCTGGTATAATAATAATAATAATAATAATAATAATAATAATAAAGGCTGGCCTTGTACTTGTGACCTTCCTGCTTCAGTCTCCTGAGTTGCTGGGATTATAGGTGTGTGCTACTATGCCTGACTCTGATACTCCAAATTTGTTTATGTATTGCTTTTCTAATTTCCTTTAGTTCTTTGTATTACTTTTTAGATCTTTGAGCATATTCAAGAAAGTTTTTTTTTTAAAGGTCTTTGTCTAGTAAGTCTGTTACCTATGTTTCTTCAGAGATGATAGCTGGCCAGGCATGGTGGTACACACCTGTAATCCCAGCTACTCAGGAGTTTGAGGCAGGAAGGTCACAAGTTAGAGACCAGTCTGGCAACTTGGCAAGGCCTTATCTCAAAATAAAATAAAAAGGGTTGGGATGTAATTCAGTAGTTGAACACCCCTGAGTTTAATTCCTAGTAGCAGAGAGAGAGAGAGAGAGAGAGAGAGAGAGAGAGAGAGAAAGAGAGAGAGAGAGAGAGAGTGCAAGAGAGTGCAAGCGCTTCTGGACACTTATTTTGGTCTTTTGTATGTCCTGGATCTTTTGGTAAAAACTTAGCATTTGAAAAAACAGTCACCTCTCCCAGTCTTAACAAATTGGCTCTGTGCAGCAGAAGACCCTCAGTAATTATGCAACCTAAAGCTTTAAGGTCTTCTCAAGCCGTGTCTCCCCAATACTCCTGTATAGGCAGCAGCTCAGTCAGTTGTTCCGCATTTCTCCTTCAGTAATCTCTTGCCCCCTGTATCTGTGGGTCAGTAGTCTTCCAGTGACTTTCACAAGTGATGCCTATGTCTAGCAGTCACTGATCTTATCCATCTGGGGTTTGCTATATCATCTATCAGAACACAGTCCTGAAAGTTCTGTTCTCTCTCTTTTTCTTCTGGAATCTGGCGTTCCAGTTCCTTACCCTATTTGCTTCAGGAGGAGGTGGTGTGCCTTGAATATGTGGCTTTACCATGGGCAGAATTAAAGTTGCTTACCTCAAGTCACAGGGAGCAGAGATGGCTCTTAAAGAGTTTGGGGAAACAGAGAAGACAGAAATAATACAAAAATAATGAGAAAAAGGCAATCTTACAAAGACCTAACAATTCGTAGTAGAGTACCTGCCGCAGTCTGGCTGGGCACGAATAACTGAGCCACCACAAAGACTTGTAGGTTCAAACAGCAACTACTTTATTTCAACTCTCACCGGCACTGCACGTGTGCTTTTCCGCCAAAGCCACCCACGTGGCCCTTCCAGAAAACCCCCACACCAGAAATCCCTCCTCCGGCACTTCCCCAACCAATGGGAACTCTCCGGGAATCCCCGCGAGAACTCCAAAGCAGCACGAGAACTCCATAGTAGCAGGCACCCGAGGCAGCAAGAGCCGCCCCATTGCCCCCCATTGCCCCCCATTGCCTGACAGTAAAGGTCAAATATACAATACAATCAATCCAGCATCACAGCAATTATATACAGCTTAACTCAAATCATCATCTCAATGGTTCGCTGGCGTCACCTTTCAAACATTCCCTCTGGCAAATGCCACGCCGTCATTCTGACCTTCTGACCGGGCTGTGGCTCTCAACAAGTACCCAGGACCCTACTTGGCCAGTCAGGACTTTTTGGAGATTAAGAAAGGCTCCATCCAATTCAGTTGTTTGAGAATCACTCTTGCATTAAAGGGGAAAAGGCCAAAGTAGAGTACAAGAGTTGTGGCATTTTAATTGATTAATGTATATATGTATTGTAATGCCAGATTCGTGGGACCCCAATAGACCTCCAGGAGCCGAATCCAATGCAATCACACAAGAGTTTTTACTGCAAGCTCGAGCCTGGACTCACAACCATTTCAGACGCAGCAGTCCCAGGGAGTGAGTTCTGGTCCTCTGTTCAGTGAGATTTTATAGGTTTTGGGGGGATACTCTATGTGTCACAACATCACACAGCAAATCATTTCACACTAAGGGAAAGTCAAACAACAACTCTTAGCATTGATTAGCACATTCACTGGCGGGAACAAGTTGAGTAGGGGTGATGGATTAATACAAGAGGGGGATTCCTTTAAACTGATTGGTTTAGGCCACGAGGGGTGTACGTACTAAACAACATGGTTTCCCAACATGTTATCAACCACCATAAACTACTGGGGGGTCATCTGGCATCCCAGGTATTTTCCCTGTCTCATGCTGATTGGAAGTTGCTAGTGGGTTGCTATAGGTCCTCACCTAGCCTGACTGAGTCAGGGACACCTGGCGCTGCAGATCTCTCCTGTTAATTACAGACAAACAACTCAGCAGGGTGGGGATGTGCCTAGGAGTGCTCGGTGGGTTTTTCCCAGGACAAGGAACATGCCCCCTTCCTTAGGACAGGCCTTGAGGTAGAACATGATTTCTCAAAAATGGAGTCACATCAGTTTCTCAGTATGTATTTATTTTTGTGATAACCCAGGGTTGCTTTTCCAGTCCCAACCACTTACCTCTTTTTTTTCAGACTGGGTATCACTAAATTGCCAAAGCTGGACTTGAACTTTCGATCCTCCTGCCTCAGCCTCTTGAGTCCCTGGGAACATAGGTATGTGCCACCACAACTGGCTTATTTATGTATTTTGTAAATTTTTTATAAGAAAAATTTCAAACCCATGGAATAGCAAGACACTCAAATACTCACTGCCTAGATTCAACAACAGTTAACATTTTTTTAATATTTATTATTTAGTTTCGAGTGCACACACAATATCTTTATTTTACATTTATGTGGTACTGAGGATCGAACTCAGTGCCTCAAGCATGCTAGGCAAGCACTTTACCTCTGAGCCACAACCCCAGCCCCTGTTAACATTTTTGCTATATTTGCTTCATCAAATCAAATCAACAATTTCCTGGAGATACCTTATCACCTGGCTTTATTGGAGATATTGTCCATAGGTTTTTGGTTTCATCATCTGCTTTTGCTTGCTCTTTCTTTCTTTTCTCCTTAGAGGGTAGAAATCAAGGAAATTAAAACAACAATAACAACTTATCTCTGCTGTGTCTTTTCTGAATTACGTAGGGAAAAAGAGCCAGAAGAGTAAATTAATATATTTGCTTCCACTGCCAGACCAGGACCATGTGATATGTCCTTGAACCAGTTAGTTACAAATAGAAGGTGGTTTCCAGGAAGTAAAAACACAACAGATGGCTAGGCATGGTGATACACACCTGCAATCCCAGCTACTCTGCAGGCTGAGATAGGTGGATTACAAGTTCAAGACTACTGGGGAAACTTAATGAAAACCTATTTCAAAATTAAATAATGAAAAGGACTAGAGCTTGGCATGGTGGCACATGCCTGTAATCCTGACAATTTGGTAGGCTGAGGCAGGAGGATCACAAGTTTGAGGTCAGCCCCAGCAACTTAGCGAGGCCCTAGGATACTTAGAGAGACGCTATTTCAAAATGAAAAATAAAAAGGGCTGGAAATGGGCTGGTATTGTGGCTCAGTGGTAGAGCTCTTGCCTAGCACGGGTTCGACCCGGGTTTGATTCTCAGCACCACATAAAAATAAAAGCATGGGCTGTGTTGGGAAAACATATAACGGCAGCAGCACCCCAGAGAAAAACCCCAATATGGCTCCTAACGACCCTCTTTCTCCTCTTTTTTTCTTTCACTGGCACGAAACGTTCCTGCCGGCACCAACGTTCAAATCCTGCGGGTGGGAAACCTTAGCCTCAATAAGAATTAACTTCTTGGGCTCCGGAACTGATATATGGAAGAGCTTGCCAATAAACGGGCGACCCATTATCTACCTCAGCCCTGCTACCTCTCCTTAGACCTATATAAACACACTGCCTTTTGTAATAAAGCGGAACCTCTTCAGTGATCTGTGTCATGTGGTGTCTCCCATTCGTAGTGCTGTGCGGCGTCTTCTAGTCTTACAGGCTGGGGATGTGGCTCAAGTGATAGCGGGCTCGCCTGGCATATGTGGGGCACTGGGTTAGATCCTCAACATCACATAAAAATAAAACAAAGATGTTGTGTCCACTAAAAAATAAATATTAAAAAATTATCTCTCTCTCTTTAAATAAATAAAAATAAAGGCACCTCCATTTAACCCCTGGAAGAGATCCCTAGTACTGCTAAACAAAACAACAATCGACATTCACTATAGAGTTTTTATATAAGATATAAGATTTCATTTGAGGAATCCTATACAAAAGTATAAGAATATTCATCTAACACAGTGTAATTATATGACTTGTTCTTTAATTCCAACTTTTAAAAGATAACTTTTAGTTATATGAATAATTCATAAATACCTTTTTTTAATAAGAGATTGACACAGATAAAGCTAAAAGCCACATTGACTATTCCCCCACCCCCAACTGAGGTTTCCTGGCTATTTTTTTTTTTTTTTTTTTTATTGCCTGGCTGGACTTTAACAGGACTTTAACAAACTCTGGGTTCTGACCCTCTGTCCTGCTATAATAGCATTTCAAGTCATTTTAACATTAACCAGAGTTAATTGTAATTATGAAAGTGAATCTGTAAACAGCAGTTTTGAGGAATTGTGTTGTTGCTGTCCTCTGTACAAAGTGTTAAACTTGAGAAAGGTTAAAAATTTTAGAACTATGTTACTGGTTCTTTCTCTGTTCTTCAGCATAGTGTAGGCTGCTTACTGTTCCACCAGAGCATTGTTAACTGATGGGTCTTTTGGCTTTGTTTATTGGTTTATTGAGATTGTTTTGATTAGGATGTTTATGATTCAAGAGGCAGAAAATCCTACTCACATTGGCTTTTAAAAAGGTATTTATTGATTCATGAAAGCCAACCATGTGGAGGTGTTTGACACTTCAGGAGTGACTAGATTTGTAGCTCAAATCAGGAGAGGGCAATACTGCCCTGCCCAACCCCAGGAGGCCCCATTGTGTGGCAGGAGGAGCCACAGTGGAACATGTGATATGACCTTCTGGTATAAAACCTGGGTCCCCTCTCTTTATTCTGCTTTCTCTGTAGATTGACTCAAAAAGCAAGTTGTATATTGACTCAAGAGGCAAGGAAGATGGAATCAAGCATGGTTAACAGGGGAAGGAGGTTGTGACAAGGAATGGCTCAGCAAGACTTACAGACTTTTCTCGGAAGGTGCAGCATATCAGGATGGTCCAGGGCATGGACTATGAAATCAAACCACATTGGTTCTAATTCTGACTTTACCATTTAAGGGTGTGTGTAAATTACCAAACCTCTCTGTGCCTTTCCCCTCATAACATTGTTGTAACACAAAATTGATTCAATAGGCTTGGAACAACAATTGATATGAGTCAAGATCTAGATGAGCCTTTGCCATTATGTAAGTTCAGAGATCCTTAGGAGACGGTGGGGGAAATCCTCACTTTAGTGCATGTTCAATAAAGGATATGGTTCCTTTGATCTAAGGTTGTAATTTTGAGCCTGGTAATGACCTTTTTTTTTTTTTTTATCAGTTCATCCATCTTCTTTGGATCTAAGCAGTCTCCAGATTCCACTCATTTGCATGCTGGGATGTGGCTTGTTTTGAGGCAGGCCTGGGGGTGAGGGTGCAGCTGGTGAATACCACTAAGGTCAATCCTATGTGAGATCTGATTCACATTGTTCTAGAACTTTAGACTCTGATTCATGATTTTGTTGCCAGCCTGTGCAGCAGCAACTGCTTCAATCTGTGATGCAACACACTGATTTATAAACCATTTATAGTTCTCCTCTCCACTTAACCCAGCTGTTCCACAAATGCAGCTAGGGGGAAATTGTGGACTGCGATTGAACTTTCTCTATAATGAAGTGTAAATTGTCCTTTTGAATAGGAGTTTTCTTTATAAATTCCAGGTCTCAAATGTGGTAATTAAGAGAAGGCTGAAAAAACAAAAGAGGCTTGTGTTCCAGGTCTTCTTTTCAAACTCCAAATGCTGCCTTCTCTGTGCCTGTGTCCTGGCCTGGCATCTTATTTCCCTCAATGCCCTCCTCCCATGCCTTTCTTAGTAACAATCTCACATCCTGCAGCAAATTATATGTGAAGCTGGGCACATTTTTATTCTACCCAGAAGGGTTATATAAATCTTTCTGTTTTAAAGTAATTTATTTTGCTGTTTATTTCTTTTGTGTGCTTTTAAGAATCTGTGTGGATTCCTAATGGGCTAGATCTCTGGCTAGCTTTGTTCTCTGTTTTAAGCTAAACATATTGATTCCAGTTACTTTTATTTAGGGGTTCAAATATTTATTGAGGTCAAATTATATGATAATTGCCTTACTAGGCCTTGATAAAGAGCTTCTTCATATCCTTTTTAGCTAGTTCTTTGTCCAGAAACATTCTTTTTTTCATATTCCCCCTTTAATTTTGAATTTTTTTTTTTTTTAAAAAAGCATTGGCCTGGCTATAGGACCTAGTTCCTATACAATTACTTGCTGTTTTGGGAAATTAATGTGGAGAAAGTGAGGCCATCAACTGGTCACTGAATACATCAGGCTATTTACATTTTCTTGTCTACCAACATGCTTCAGAGGGCACCATCTTCCTCTCCTTCATCTTGCTGATAATTCCTTATCCTTTTGCTAAAGTTAGGTCAACATCCCGAATCTGCTGAGAAACTTCCCTGGATCCCTCTCATTTAGATCATCCTTCCCCAGGATCCTTTGAATCCATCATTCTTGGAGAAAGCATTGCAGTTGGACTGTGATCGTTGATTTATATCTCTGTGTCCCTCATTAGGATAGAAGCCAGGAAGGGACAATGTCTAAGTGGATTTACTATTCTTGGTTTTTAATAGATAATTATCAAATAAATGAATGGAATATATTTACTGAGTTCCTACTGTGTGCCTACTATAATAGGCTCTGGGAACACCAAAGACCTTGTCCCTTTGAAGATTATAATCTCGTGGAAAGATACTTCTAGGATGATAATCACACATATCACTATGTAATCTTGAACTGATCAGTTCTTTGAAGGAAAAGAACAACATGTTAGGAGCCTACGTGATAGGAGGACCCAGAGACGGAATAAGCAGGACTTTTATCTTGAGAGAAAGGGAGAGCAGGGGCTTGAAAGTGCTTTGAGGCAAGAGGGTCTGAGGTGTACTGAGTGAATGAATGAATAGATTACTGTGTGGAAAGAAAAGAAAAACTGGCAGGTCATTATGGATATCTGCTGATTGAGCTTGTCTTGCGTTCCCTCTTTGGGAGATAGAACCTTGATCTTTTTTTTTTTTTTTTTTTTTTTTTAAGCTCCAAACCTCTCATTCTCATCCTAACCTCCCTCTCTAATAATAGGCACTTGGCCTGACTAATGGGGGTATGTCATCTCCCAGGTCTCCTCCCTGTGATTAATTTAGGGTTGAGTTTGACTTTAGGCAAGTCTAGGGCTTTTGACAGAACTATGAGGAAAGACATGTTTCTTTCATCACTTGGGAGATAGTGTTTGAGAGAAAATGATGATGTAGATGGAGACAGATTCCTGATGATATTTTTGAGCACCTGGATCCAGGCATGCCTGAAACTCATATGACAGAGCCATGTCTAAATTCACATACATAAGGCTCTTAAAGTTATTTGCTAAATAATTTCCCCATCTTTTTATTTGGCTTAAGCTAGTTTGCCCAGGGCTTCAGCTATTTGTAACTAAAAGTGTCTTTATTAACCTATTGGATTTAATTTGTGTTACTCATTTGCCAAGTCCAAAGAGGGTGGGGGTGACCAACTAAAGTGATTACTTAGGGTTATTTAGCCAGGAGGAAGGACAGCCAAAACACACCAATATTTGTTTCCTGGTTAGAAGGGTGCATATTCTACAGCAATCTCCCCGGAGAACCAGACCCTTGGGTCTGTATAAATGTTTAGGTGTTTAGCAACGAGTGCATAGAGGGCAGGTGAGGGAGATCTAAAAAGGAAGCTTCCAGGTCCTGGCAAGGCAGGAAGTCCCAGGTATCCAAGGTGCTGAAAAACAATAGGCTGATTCTGCCTTGAAAGAATGGGGGAAAACCCTGATTTGAATGTGGAGAGCTGGCTTTTGCTGAATTGTGAATAGTGAACATGCCTGGCCAGGCAAGTGGGGACTCCTAATGGGTGTCTGTGAGCAACAACGGTGGTGGGTCACAGCTGCCACCTAGCGCCAGATGTTAGCTTTTACAAGTTGTTTATTGCCTGTTTCTGAGGGCCAGATTAGGGGGAAGAAGGATGGGTCCTTATCTCTACTTTTATATTCAGGAAAAAAAAAAAAAAATCAGACTTTCAATATGTTCTCTAAATTAGTGTATTACATGTATAGTCCTAGAGTCAAAGTGTTTGGGTGGGGAAATTGGAGACACAATCTACAACATTAAACTTGCATCCCATTCCAAATCTTTGGAGTGCTATGAATTTTATAGAAACAGTTTGAATAGATAGATATTTTAAAAGATAAGTTGTCTTATTTGTTTTTTTAGTGGTACTGGAGATTTAACCCAGAAGTGCTCTACTACTGAGTTACACCCTCAGCCTTTCTTTATTTTTATTTTAAGACAGGGTCTCACTAAGTGGCCCAGGCCAGCCTTGAAGTTGTAATCATGAGTCTCTGATATTACAGGTATGTGCGCCATGCTTGGCTACGTATTGGTCATATTTATAAAGATTCAGATTTCTACCTGGGCACAGTGGCCCATGCCTGTAATCCCTTCAGCTCAGGAGGCTGAAGCAGAAGGATCCTGAGTTCAAAACCAGTCTCGGCAATTTACTGAGGCCCTAAGCTACTTAGTGAGACCCTGTTTTTTTTTTTTTTTTTTTTTTTTTTTTTTATAAAACAAAAAAGGGCTAGGGATATGACTCAGTGGTTAAGTGCTCCTGGATTCAATCCATGGTACCCACTACCTCCAAGTAAGATTCAGGTTTCTGTCAGGAAATACCCAAAGGAATGACTAGGGAGAGTTGAATAAAAGACCACAAACAAAGATGTGAGAAGGGACCAAAGAAAACATTCAAGGAGCAGGGTTAGTGACAGTAGGAAGTAGCTACCCCTCACAGGTCTGATGGGTAAAAAGAGAAAACCCAGTAGAAGCAGGTCAGTAGGAGAGAGCCAGTTGACGGGTGCCCTAGTTGTTGATTGATGGTTGGGTTCCTGAGAAGCACACCCTAAGAGGAGGATCCATGTGTAAATCAGGGTTTAAGGAAGCACTCCCAAGGGACATGGGCAATGGAGTGGGAAGGAATAGATCAGACCTGGCCAGAGGAGACAGGAAGGTGTGATCTCAGGCCAAGTCCTAAGAAGGGTGGTTTCAGCCTGATCTTGCAGAGACGCTCTGAAAGACAAGTTATATTTCAGAATGTCCTGACTGGAGTCAAAGAGGCCTGACATTGAAACTCCTGACTTGTGTCATTGATAAGTGGGAGATGAGCAAGAAACTTGGGGGAGTCATTCCCCCCACCCCCTGCACTGTGGGCTTTCTGCATGTTGGGCTGGGCAAAGTGGTTTCAGTGCTCTGACAGTAAACTAGCTGAGCAAATGTAACATCCAGAGCTAGGTGTTAGGAGAGCAAACTGAAAAACAGCAGAAAGGGGCTGGGTACAGTGGCACATGCATGTGTAAACCCAGCAGTTTGTGAGGCTGAGGCAGGAGGATTGCAAGTTGGATGCCAGCCTCAGCGAGGCCCTAAGTAACTTAGCGAGGCCCTGTTTCCGCGAAGGATGAAGCTCCGTGGTTAAGCACCTCTCGGTCCAATCCCTAGCACCAAAACAAACAAACAAACAAACCCAAAAAACCCAGAACTAAGGGACTCACAGGGATCTGGGTGAAGTAAGGACAACTGCGCTTCACATGGGGATTGGAACCAGAGACATGATGAGGCTTTGGCTTCTGAAGGAGGAAGACAGTGAAATGGAGTTTGGAGTACAAGGTTTGTTTAGGAGAAAGGGCAATGCCTGTGGAAGATAAAAGAGGAGGAAGTGGGGTTGGGCAGGAAAGGTTTAGAGCACAATCAAATCTGACGTTCTAGGCAAATTCCACGGGGAGCTCTAGAGCAGAGGTGGCCCATTACGGGAGACATGCACTGAGCAGAAATGACCAGGCCCTAGTACAACGCATCATGTCTAGTCATTGGCTGGTGATTGAGAAGGTCACGGATCCTGAAAGAGGTACAGTTAGAGCCTGTAAACCAATTGTGCACCTTATAGTAATAGCAAGTTACTCTTGAAGGGAAAAAAGAAAAAATGGAGCACTTCTGTGGCTATCCCATTTAATGAAATGTAGCATATTTGACAATTCTGGTCATCCTCCCAACACCAACATGGAAACGCCTACCTGGAAAGGGTGCAAAACAAAGGGCAGAGGGAAAAATAGGGTTCTTGTGGCTCACATGAGCACATAGATCTAGCTGTGCCTGAAGCCCATAAGATTCTTGGCTTTTTTTTGGTTATGTAAGTCAATAAATAGTCTTTTTACTTAAGCCATTTTCTAGATCAGCAAAATTTCTGATTCTTGATTTGTATATTGCCTCAGATTCATTTTCCTTACCCCGTTTCAAGATTTGGGTGGAAGTGACACAGTTAATATGAAGCACAGGCACAGAGTAGTTGCCCAATAAATAGCATTTATACTATGAAAGGAGAAAGCAATGGAGGCAAGATAATGTGTGGGGCTCCTAGAAGCCCCTCTAGTGTCCAGGGCGGGCCAGTGGGCTGAGTTCAGTGTTCAGTGAAGGCTGATGCCTGATTTGGACGGATCAGGGTTACCCAGCTGTAAAGGAATGATGGCTCCTTGAGTTGCTTAGAGCTTGTGGTTTTTCTCCAATCAATGCTCCCTCCCAATGCTTTATTAGCCATGTAGGAGGAAAAGAAATCTCTTTCAAGACACAGATGAAGTTTCTTATGCTTTTTTTCTCAAAGAACAGTTCTTTGCACTTATTTTTGTACCTTTTGTTATACATAGACCATTTCTTTGTAGAAATATGTGAAGTTTGTAACAAAATAAAAGGAATAAACAAGCAATGACCACATTTGCAGCACTGTGGTGATTACAAAGCTTTTGGGGAAAAAACACAAACAAGGAGATCAAAGACCTATACTTTGTAACTATTTTTTTTTAACAAAAATGGTAATCTTATATTTCAAAGATCTGCTGAGACTCCTATTGCCTTTCTCTTCCTTCTCTCACCAAAAATGTAAAAGCTTTAAATGGCTCATTGGTAGATGTGTTCTGAATAATAAAACAATGACAAGAATAGAGGTGGGAGCTGTTGTATCTAATTTCTTCCAGTCTTCCCGAGGAAGCTCAGGTCCTAATTATAAAAGAGAACAAAAGGCTGGGGATATAGCTCAGTTGGTAGAGGGCTTGCCTCCATACACAAGGCCCTGGGTTCAAGCCCCAGCACCACACACACACACACACAAAAAGAGAACAAAAACCAGCTTTGAATAGCCATTTTGGTTCTTTGAGTACTTAATACCTGTTATTAAAGGAGCATCTGCCTAGTCTAATTGCATATTTTGAGACAAGAAGCACCTATAGCTACTTAGCAGTATGCCCATGAAAGATCTTGAGCAAAGTTAGAAATAGCATTAAAAGCCAGTGAAAAGTGAACCTCTCTGGCATCCCTCCTGGTTTTTTCTATCTTCAGGTCAAGGACAGACTAGATGACATTTACTGGTCCTTCTCATTTTTCTCAGGGTCAACAGGATTCCAAAGGCCCCTTCATTTTAAAAATTTTAAAAATTTGTTCTTTTTAGTTATATGTGACAGTAGAATGTATTCTGACATACATATATGGAGTTATATGTATACATGGAGTTGTATGTAACCATTCTTGTGGTTGTACATGATGTGGAGTTACACTAGTTGTGTATTCATATATGAGCATAGAAAGTTATGTCCAATTCATTCTACTGTTTTTCTACTGTTTTTCCTATTCCCATCTCCCCTCCTTTCCCTTCATTCTCTTTTGTCTAATCCAATGAACTTCTATTCTTCTCTCCCTCCCCCTATTGTGTGTTAGCATTCATATATCAGAGAGAACATTTGGGCTTTGCTTTTTTTTGGGTTTAGCTTATTTCACTTAGCACGATAGTCTCCAGTTCCATCCATTTACTGGCAAATGCCCTAATTTAATTCTTCTTTAAGTCTGAGTAATATTCCATTGTGTATGCCTCATTTTCTTTATCCATTCATCTGTTGAAGGGTGCCTAGGTTGGTTCCATAGCTTAGCTATTGTGAATTGAGCTGCTATACACATTGATGTGGCCTTGTCACTATAATATGCTGATTTTAAGTCCTCTCGGTATATGTAGAGGAGTGGGATAACAACTGAGTCAAATGGTGGTTCTATTCCAAGTTTTATGAGGAATCTCCCTACTGCTTTCCAGAGTGGTTGAACCAATTTGCAATCCAACCAGCATTGTATGAGTGTACCTTTTCCCCCACATCCTCGTCAACATTTACTTTACTTGTATTCTTCTTTTAAAATATTTTTTAATTGTCAATGGGCCTTTTCTTAAAATTTATTTATTTATTTATATGTGGTACTGAGAATTGAACCCAGTGCCTCACACGTGCTAGGCAAGTGCTCTACCACTGAGCTACAACCCCAGCCCCTGTTACTTGTATTCTTTGTTTGTTTGTTTTGGGTTGTAGTTGGACACAATACCCTTATTTTATTTATTTTTATGTGGTGCTGAGAATTGAACCCAGGGCCTCGAATGTAAGAGAGTACTCTACCGCTGAGCCATAACCCCAGCCCAATTTACTTTTATTCTTGATAATTGCCATTTTGAGTAGAGTGAGCTGAAATCTCAGTGAAGTGGGGTTTGGTTTTTTGTTTATTTGTTTTTTAAGCTGGGGATTGAACTCAGGGACACTCGACCACTGAGCCACATCCTTAGCCTTATTTTGTATTTTATTCAGAGACAGGGTCTTGCTGAGTTTCTTAATTGGCTTTGAATTGGTGACCTCTTGCCTCAGCCTCCTGAGCCACTGGGATTAAAGGCATGTGCCACTGCACCAAGCTTCAGTGCAGTTTTAATTTTTCATTTCTCTAATTGCTAGTGATGTGGAAAAGTTTTTCATATATTTGTTGACCCATCATATTTCTTCTGTGAAGTGTTTGTTCAGTTCCTTTGCCCACTTATTGATTGGATTATTATTATTATTATTATTATTTTGGTGTTAAGTTTTTTGAGTTTTTTATATATCCTAGAGATTAATGCTGTATCTGAGATTCAGGTGGCAAAAATAGTCTTCCATTCTTTAGGCTCTTTGTTCACATTCTTGATTGTTTCCTTTGTTGTGAAAAAGCTTTTTAGTTTGATACCATCCCATTTGTTAATCATTAAAAAAAATTTTTTTAGTTGTAGATGAACACAATACCTTTGTTTATTTATTTATTTTTTGTGGTGCTAAGGATCGAATCCAGTGCCTCATTCATGCTAGGCAAGCATGTCAGCCACTGAGCTACAATCCCAGGTCCCGCATTTATTAATTCTTGATTTTACTTCTTGAGCTTTAAGGGTTTTCTTGGGGAATTTGATTCCTAAGCCCAGATGATAGAGAGCTGGGCTTACTCTTTCTTCTAGTAGGTGCAGGGTCTCTGTCTAATGCCTAGGTCCTATATCCACTTTGAATTGTATTTTGTGCAGGGTGATAGATAGGGGTCTAATTTCATTTTGGTTCAAATGGATTTCCGGTTTCCCCCGAACCATTTGTTGAAGAGGCTATCTTTTCTCCAATATATATTTAGGGGCACCATTGTCTGGTATGAGATAACTATTTTTATGTGGGTTTGTCTCTGTGTCCTCTATTGTGTACCATTGGTCTTCATATCTGTTTTGGTGCCAATACCAGGCCATTTTTGCTACTATAGCTCCGTAGTATAATTTAAGGCTTGATATTGCAATGCCTCCTGCTTCACTTTTCTCACTGAGGATTGCTTTGGCTTTTATGGAAGACCCACTTCTTATGTCTCTTCCTCTTTGGTACTGGAAATTGAACTCAGGGGTACTCAATTACTGAGCCACATCCTAGTTCTATTTATTATTTTATTTAGAGACAAGGTCTCACTGAGTTGCTTAGCACCTCCCCGCTGAGGCTGGCTTTGAACTTTTGATCCTCCTGCCTCCGCCTCTTGAACACTGCTGGGATTACAGGCCTGCGCCTCTGCACTAGCTGCTAGCTGGGTTTTGATAAGGATAGTGTTGACTAAGTAGATCCATTTGGGGAGTATTGTTACTTAATGACATGAAATACCTTTCCATTTATTTAGAACTGTAATTTTTTTTTTCATAATGACTTGTAGTATTTAGAGTAAGTATTTTTTTTTTCTTTTCTTTCTTTGTTTTGGGGGTGGTAGTGATGTTGGTGAATGAGGTTGGTCTTGCTAAATTGTCTAGGCTGGTCTCAAACTCCTAATCTTCCTACCTCAGCCTTACAAGTAGCTGGGACTACACATAGGTGCCTCTATGCTTGGCTCTAAGTTTTTTTTTTAAATCCTTATTTAAAAAAATTTTTTAAGTTGTTGATGGATCTTTAATTTATTTATTTATATGTGGTGCTGAGAATCGAACCCAGTGCCTAGGTTGCTAGGCAAGTGCCCTACCATTGAGCTACAAACCCAGCCCCAGCATTTACAACTTTTTAAAGACAAGAATTGGCCAGACTTGTTCATTTTTCTAATATCTTTGGTATTTTAAATGATTCTAATATATTACTTCCTCTTTTGCAATTTAGATGCTTCATATTTCTTTTTCTTGCTTAATTATTCTGGCTAGAACTTTTAATACTGACTTAAGTAGAAGTGAATCTGGGTATCCTTGTCTTGTTCTTGATTTTAAGGGAACAATTTTCAGTCCTTTATCATTGAGTATGATGTTAACTGTGGATATTTCAGATATGGGCTTTTGTTGTGTTAAAGATGTTTCCTTCTATTTCTGTTCCTTATATCATTTCATTATAACATTTCAAGTTCCATTATATCATTTTAAGTGTACAGGTTAGTGACATTAAGTACATTTATGTTATTGTATAAGAATCACGGCTCTCCATCTCATACCATACTAAATTTTTCATCATCATACCATACTAAAACTGTATGCATTAACAATATTTATCCCCCTTTTCTTTCCTCTAGGGTCTGGTAATTGATGGTCTACTTTCTGTTTCTATGATTTTTTTTTTTTTTCAGAGCTGGGGATCAAACTCAATGCCTTGTACATGCCAGGCAAGCAGTCTATTACTGAGCAAGTATACCTGTAGTCCTTTCTCCATTAATCTGATTACTTTAGATACTGCATATAAGTGGAATCATATTTGTCCTTTTGTATCTGACTTATTTCACTTAGCATAATGTCTTTAAGGTTCATTTGCCGTCTGCAGTCCAGCACAGATGGCTAACTCAAGGTCACTCAGGGGAAATTCCCAAGGCGTTAGAAATAAAACACAGACACACAATTTACTTTTAAACCAAGCTCGGGGACGGCTCCTCTGCCCTCGGCCTCAAGTTCTCCAAACGGGAGAACAAGGAACTACAGGAGAGGCTTGTGAGAGAGAGAGAGAGAGAGAGAGAATGCTTTGGAGTGACCTTTTATTAGAGGAATCTAAATTCTTTGGAAATCCTGTCCGATGAAGGTCAAGGGGGGCAGGGTTACAAGGACAGGTGAGGTGGTGAGGTGATTGGATCCCTGGGGATGTGGAGAGACACACTCCTGCACAAGACACAGTCGCTGGAACCCTAGAAGACCGGGGCTATCTAGCAGTGTGACCCCACAGGATGCCACACCGCTCCGTAGGGGAGTTGGACCCAGTCACGTGCTAGATTGGTCTCCCACATTCATCCAAGTTATAGCATGTTGAAATTTCTTTCCTTTTATGGCATATAATACTCCATTGTATTCCATACCCTATATTTTGTTTATCCACTCATCTGTCAATGGCCATTTGGGTTATTTCTACGTTTTGTTTTTTTGTGAATAAAGCTACCCTAAGCATTGGTGTGCAAATATCTGTTTGAGTCCTAGCTTTCAAATTTTGTGTATTCTATGATTTGAATGTGGATCTCCCTCACCCAAACTCATACTAGAAGGGGTATGTTTTCTCTCATGTGGAAGTTAGAGGGAAAAATGGGAGGAATCTCATGAAAATGAATGGGAGATCAGTAGAGAAGGGGAGGAAGAGGGAAGTATTGGGAAATGAAATTAACCAAAGGTTTTGTGTGCATGTCCAAATAAGTAATAATGAATCTCACTATTAAATATAATTATAATGCCCAATAAAAATTTTAAGAAACTCACACTGGAGTTTAACCTCCATTGTAAGGTATTAAGAATGTGGAAACTTAATCTAATTATGGGTGTTTAGAGGTGGGGCCTTTGGGAGGAGCTTCGAATTAAATAAAATCATCAGGATGGGTCCTCCATGATTGAATATTAGTGAAGAGAGACCAGAAGATCCATAAACGTGTGTGCTCCCTGACTGTTACCATATGATGCCCTGCCCTGCTTGGGGACTCTGCCAGCAACAAGGCTGTACTAATCAGAATCCCATAAGATACGCAGAGGGAATTGTCTATTAGAGAATTGTCTCATGTGATTACAGAGGCTCGAAAGTCCTAGACAGATCCTCTGCAGGTTATAGACTCTTGAATGCTGGTAGCATATCTCAGCCCACATCAGCAGGCCTTCAAATCAGGGAAGTTACTGGTGTTAATTCTCTACAAAAACCTGAGTACCTTGGGAGGGAGCCGATGGAGTTAAGTCCTGGAGTGTAAAGGCCAATTAACCTATAGATATAACAAAACAAAACAAAAAACAAAAACCTGTAGATCTGATGTCTAAGGCAGAAGACAAGTATCAGAGGGGGGTTATCAATTTGCCCTCTATATTTATTCTCAATGGACCCCAGCCTAATAGATGGTGTCCAACCACATTGGGGGGCATATATTCCCTAACTAATCTGTTCAGACTCATCTCCTCTGGTAACACTCTCATAGACACACCAAAAACAATGTGTTACTCCTTAATCCAAATTGACTGTTACAAATGTCATCACCAGATATGGTTCCTTGACTTTGAACCACAACTGTGAGTGAAAATAAACCTTTTTTTTTTTTTAAATAACATACCCAGTCTGTGGTATTGTTTTATTACCAAAAGAGAATGGATTAATATCGTACATATACCTAGAAGTTGGACTGCTGGATTAAATGCTAACTCTATGTTTAATATTTTGAGGAACATCCATGCTGCTTTCCACAGCAGCTGCACCATTTTATACTCCTATCAGCAATGGACAAGAGTTCTAATTTTTCACATCTAGGTGAACACTTAATTTCTGTTATTGAGTGTTTTTATCATGAAAGAGTGTTTAACTTTGTCAAATGCTTTTTCTGCATTAATCAAAATGGTAATATGGATTTCCCCTTCCTTTCATTAATGTGGGATACTACATCAATTGATTTTTATATGTTGAAACATTCCTACATTCCAGGAATAAGTCCTACTTGGTCATGGTGTATAATTCATTTGATATGTTGCTGAATATAGTTTGCTAGTATTTTGTGGAGAATTTTTGGTTCTTAATAATGTAAGGAAGAACATAGTATGTTTTTCCATTAGGATCAAGGGTACAAATTTAAGTTAACTTGGAAGAACAGAGATTTTAAATATTGTTATGAAATGTTCCATATTTTAACAATTTTTATTAATCAAAGAGGCAAGGAGCTCGACATCACACATCTGTGAAAAGTTATAACTAAAAACTTTACAAATACGAGACAACAGTTTGAATTTAATTTTCCCTTAAAAGAAAATTCACGTATAGGAAATCATGGCTTTGGAATTCATTTCTTTCAAGGAAAGATGATTTAAAATTTACTACTTTACAGGACAAATTGTTAGAACTGGCCAGTTATGAGGATTGTTATATGAATTTTCAAAATACATCATCTTTTTTTTTTTTGGTACTGGGGATTGAACCCAGGGGCACTGAACGACTGAGCCACATACCCAGCCCCCCCCCCCCCCCCAGCCCCTTTTTGTATTTTATTAGAGACAGGGCCTGAGTTGCTTAGTGCCTCGCTAAGTTGATGAGGCTGGCTTTCAACTTGCAATCTTCCTGCCTCAGCCTTCCGAGCCGCTGGGATTACAAGCGTGCGCTACTGCCGCCCGGTATCAATTCATTTTGAATAGAAATTTAAAATGAATATCCTTCCCGGTGTGGTCGTTCATGATGTTATCCCAGCTATCTGGGATGGGAGGCTGAGGCAGAAGGATCACAAGTTTCAGGACAGTCTGGGCAATTTAGGCACCCGCTCAGAGTGGAGATTGCTCCTCCAAGGCAGACATTTAATATTATTCAATGTGTCTGACAATGGGCCTTAAACAATTATTATTTTTTTTTTTTTCAACTACTGCCTCGGGTCCGAGGCTTTCGTCAAATATCTATTACAGTTGCTCGCCAACTAGCCTTGCTATTATTTACTGAAGTGCACTAAATGACAGGACCTGTGCTAAACATGGCACCGTCCCCTCTCCCTTCAGGGAGTTCAAACAATTTGTCCTGCAAAGTAATAGTTAAAAATTTCTTCTGCCAGGGAGGGGGCGTGCCCAGCACCACGGCCCGCCCTACCCCGGCAGCCGTTGGCCGAGCTCGACCCCCGTTCCCGAGCCACGCACACCGCAGTCCGCCCGGGAGGAGACTGGGCCATCGCCACGCCAGACTGCCCAGCAGGCTCCTCGTGAGACTCGGGGCGAGCTCCGGGGGCGCGGGGTGCAGGGCACAAGCTGATGCACTGGGGCGCGTGAGCCGCAGTCCCGAGGACCGGACCCTCAGTCCACCGCCGGCCACCACGGCGCCCCGCCCCTCCTCACGCAGGCCCGGCGCGAGCTCGCGCACTTGCGCGCGCGCCATCAGATCCTGGGTCCGACCTGCGGGAGTGGGGACGGGGCGGGCGGGGGCCGGGCTGCTGAGGTACTTAGGGGAGGAGCCCCAGCCGCCGCTGCCGAAGGAGAGGAGCATGTCTGCAGCTCGAGCCAAGAAAGTGAAGACGGCCACCAAATCATGCCCGGAGTGTGACCAACAGGTGGGCGCCGGGAGCGGGGCGCGCGAGCGGTCGGGGCGGGTGCGCGCAGGCGGTGGCCGTTGCTAGGCTGCCGATGGGACCGGTCGGGCGGAGCCGAGAGGTTGCCAGGGAAACGCCCAGGCGGGTGGCCAGACTGGAGGCCCCCGGGTGGTCTGACCCGGCTGCGCCGGAGGGGGCGTGGGTTTGTGTCCGGACCCTACGGAGTCGCCTTGCGGGCCGCAGGTGACAGCGCTGGGACCTTGGGCGCCGGGGCCCCAGTGGAGGATCACGGCCCCTTCTGGCTCCCTTGGGCTGGCGGGAATGCCCGGTGTGCCCGACTCCGAGTGAGTCCAGGGCCCTGGCTCCGAAGGCTCCGTCCTGCCACATAGGGTTGCTTTGTTCCCATTTCAGTTGTGTGTGGTGATCTCCCAAAATTGCCCAGACAGTGTTTGGGTGGACACTTTAACGTGACGAAAGGGACCCTGATGTAATGACGTAATTCAGTAAATTGGTGATTTTAATATACTTTTAAATTTAATAACCACAGTAATAATCTGCTGTAAAGTTTTTATTTGAATTTATACTTTATAATTATTAGCGCATATTAATTGTACAGAATAACGAGTTTCATTGTGAAGTATCCGTGCTTTATTGGTAACCACTCTCTCTGTTTACATATTTTACTGACACACTCCCTACTACTTTTTGTAGTCCTCCTTACCCAATCTTCACTCTCTGTGCCGCATTTGAGGCTTATTTCGCTTAACATGATGATCTCCAGTTCCATCCATTTACCTGCAAATGACGTAATTTCATTCTTCTTTATGACTGCAAAATACTCCATTGTATTATATATAGCATTTTTAAAATCCATTCATTCATGGGCATCTAGACTGATTCCATATCTTCGCTATTGTAAATAGTGCTGCAATAAACACTGGGAATGAAGGTGTCTCTTTTTTTGTATGTTAGCATTGATTCATTCTGCTATATACCCGGAATGGTATAACTGGATCATATATGATGATTATATTTTTAGAAACCTTCATACTGGTTTTGGCTCTACTAGTTTACATTCCCATCAGCAGTGTGTAAGGATTCCTTTTTCCCACATTCTTAGCATTTGTTATTTTTTGATTTCTTACTAGTAGCCATTCTGTTTGGGGTATGATATGGAATCTCAATGTAGTTTTTTTTTTTTTTTTTGTATCAAGAATTGAATTTAGGGGCATTCGACCACTGAGCCATGTCCCCAGCCCTATTTTGTATTTTATTTAGAGATAGGGTCTCATTGAGTTGCTTGGTGCCTAGCTTATTTTTTTATTAAGTTTTAAAAAATTATTTATTTTAAAATTTATTTATTTAAATTAAATATATATGAAGCACTAGCTTTTGCTGAGGCTTGGGTTTGAACTCAAGGTCCTCCTGCCTCAGCCTCCGTAGCAGCTGGGGTTCCAGGGGTGCTTCAGTTGTCACACTGGCTCAATGTAGTTTTTGTGATTTGCATTTCCCTAATGGCTAATGATGTTTAGCATTTTTCATATTCTTATTGGCCATTTGTGCTTATTTTGGGAAGGTGTCTGTTAAACTCATTTGCCCATTTATTGATTGGATTACATTTTTTTAGTTCTTTGTATATTCTGGATATTAATTCCTGTCAGATGAGTAGCTGGCAAAGATTTTCTCCCATTTTGTAGGCTGTCTTCATCCTGTTGATAGTTTCCTTTGCTGTGCAAAAGCTTTTTAATTTGATGTAATCCCACTTGTCATTTCTTGCTATTATTTCCAGAGCTATTGGAACACTATGCAGGAAATGGTTGGTGATACTAATATTTTGAATTGTTTCCCTTATGTTTTCCTCTAGTCATTAGAAAGTTTCAGGACTTAAGATCTTTGATCCATTTTGAGTTTATTTTTGTACAGGGTGAGAGATAAGGATTTGAATTTCAATCTTCTACAGAAGGATATCCCATTTTCCCAGCACAATTTGTTTAAAAGCCTATTTTCATCAAAAAAAATTTTTTTGACTCCCTTGTTTAGAATCAGATGACCTTCAGTGTGTGGGTTTATTCCTGTGTATTCTTGTTCTATTCCATTGGTCTTCATTCCTATTTTTATGCAAGTACCATTCTGTTTTTGTTATTATGACTCTAGTACATTTCAAACTCAAGTATTATGATGTCTCCAGCATTGCTCTTTTTGCTCAGGATTTCTTTGCTATTTGAAGTCTTTGTGTTTCCATATGAATTTTAGGTTTGTTTTTTCTAATTCTGTGAAAAATGTCATTGGTATTTGATAGGTATTACACTGACTCTGTAGATCACTTTATAAGGCAATTTTAACTATTAAATTCTCTCAGTCCATGAACATGGGAGATTTTCCACATTTACTGTCTTAATTTTTTTCTTCATTGTTTTATAATTTTCATTGTAGAGGTGCTAGATCCATTATGTCTCGGAATTTTGTTTTTCTTAGCCTTTAATTTTTTTTTTTTGTAATTGTAGATGAACAACATGATTTTATTTTATTTATGTGGTGATAAGGATCAAACCCAGTGCCTCACATGTGCTAGGTAAATGTTCTGCCACCGAGCTATAGCCCTAACCCCATTTCTTAGCCCTTGATCAGAACTTTATCCTCACAGAAAAACTGCATCCTCAGTGCAGAAGCCAAAATAGGTCATTTTTTCCAAAAGCAGAATTGCCTGGTAGCATTGCTGACATTCCACCTCTATCATACTAATAGTACCAGAGGAAGGTTCACAAATGGCTTTGTTCACATAAAAGTTTTGTTAGCCCTTTACTCATATGTCATAACCCAAATCTTTTAAACTGTATCCTCTGTGAAAGTATATAGCATATAATTATTCTTGACTAGAAAAGTTATTCATTTAAAACTCCCTCTTAAAACCATTTTAAGGCCTCTACTTTCATGTCACAATGTGAACCTTACTCTGTTTTTTTTAAAAATAATTACCTCTTCTCTAGCTTTCTCTCAGCAAGAGAAGTTTATTGCCTCCTCTTTATTTCTCTCAGCAGTGTTTTCCATTTTCAGTGTACAGGTTTTATACATATTTTATTAAATTTATCCCTGTGAATTTGTTTTCTGGATGCTATTTTAAGTGCAATTGGTTTACAATTTTTTATTATTTTTTTATTTGTAGTTGGACACAATACCTTTATTCCATTCATTTATTTTTATGTGGTGCTGAGGATCAAACCCAGGGCCCCGAGCCTGCTAGGTGAGCGCTCTACTGCTGAGCCACAACCCTAGCCTTTGGTTTACAATTTTCATTCATTGCGGATTATATGTAATGTTGAACTTTTTATTATGGTAAAAAGATATACTGTTTTCAGGGCTCATCCATATATGTAGCATGTGTCAGTTCTTCATTCCTTTTCATAGTAAGATGACATTTTGTTTATCTATTCTATTGAGGGACATAAATAATACTTGTTGGATATTGTGAATAGTGGTGTTGTGAACATTCATGTACATGTTTTTGTTTCAACACCTATTTTTAGTTTTAGTATATACCTAGAAGTGGAATTGCAAAGTCATATGATAATTTTAACTTATTGAGGAATTGCCAGTTTTCCACAGCAGCTGTACTATTTTAAATTCTCATCAGCAGTGTAAGGAGGTTCTAATTTTTCCATATCCTCATCAATACTTATGTTAAGTTTTTGTTAGAAAATAGTCACACTAGTGTGTGTGATATGAGATCAATTGTGGTTTTACACTGAATTTTTCTATTAAGAACATTGAGCATCTTGTGCTTATTGGCCATTTGTATATCTTACTTGAAGAAAAATCTTTTTTAAAAAAACAACCTTTTTTATTTTAGTTGTAGATGGGGGAAATATCTTTATTTGTTTATTTATTTTTATGTAGTGCTGAGGATTGAACCCAGTGCCTCATATGTGCAAGGCAAGCCCTCTGCCACTGAGCTACAGCCCCAGCCCTGAAATGTCTAATTTTTTAAATTGGGATTTCTTCTTGGTGTTGTTATAAGAGCTTTTGTACATTTTGTATATTAGAACCTTATCAGATATATTATTTGCAGATATTGGCAAAAACTCATTGTGTAGGTTTTCTTTTTTATTTTCTTGATAGTCTTTTGATGCTCAGAAGTTTTAAATTTTGACGTAGTCCAATTTGATGTAGCTGCTTGTGCTTTTATTGTCACAACTAAGAAAGTATTTTCAAACCCAAGATCATGAAGATTTACCCCATTTTTCATCTAAGAGTTTTATACTTTAGTTGTTATATTTAATAGGTCTCTAATTAATTTTGAGTTAATTTTCATTTATGATTTAAGGTAAGGGTTTGACTTCCTTGTTTTGTATATGGATATCTAGTTTTCTTGGCACCATTGGTTGAAGAGAGGTTTTCTTCCCTTATTGAATGATGGTGGCAATGTTACTGAAAATCAGTTGACCACAAATGAATTTGAAAAAGATTGGAAATAAAAAAAGTGAATCCTTCAGTTTTGTTCTTCTTTATTAAAATTGTTTTGGCTTCTCAGGATCCTATATAATTTATATTAATTTTAAGATCAGAGTTTGCATTTTTGCAAAAAAAAGACCATTGGAATTTTGGTAGGATTGCACTGATTTTATAGATTGCTTTTTGGAGTATTAGAATCTTAATATTAGGTCTTTAATTAATGTTGTCTTACATAAAGGGTTGTCTAAGTTTATTTAGGCTAAGATTTCAGCAATGTCCTGTAATTTTGAGTGTATATAAGTCTTTATTTCCTTGGTTTAAATTTATTCCTAAGTGTTTTATTTTAATTTTTCCCAAAAGATACAGGCTCTCAGTATATTTAATAGGCAGGCCTTGAACTCCTAGGCTCAGGGATCCTTGATTCTCCTGCTTTAGTTTCTGTTACTAGTACTCACTGTGGTGCCTGGCTGTGTATTATTTTATTCTTTTTAATGGTCTTTTAAATTAATTGTTTTCGGATTGGTCATTGCTAGTATATAGAAATAAGGCTGATTTTGAGTTTTTTTTTCTTACATCTGCCAATATTACCTGCAAATAGACATAGTTTTGTTTCTTTTTCAATGTAGGTGCCTTTTTAAAATTTTTCTTGCCTAATTGATCTGGTTAGAACTTCTAGTACAGTGTTGAATAGAACTGCTTATAACCAGAGCAGATGAAACTGGATGCCTTGGTACATGTTTGTAGTCTCAGCTGCTCAGGAGACTGAAGCAAGAGGATCATAATTTTAAAGGCCTTCTGGACAATTTAGCAAGACCCTGTATCAATTTTTTTTTTTTTTTAAAGGGTTTGGGATATAGCTTAGTGGTAGAGCACTTGCCTAGGTTGTAGTAGGCTCTGGATTAAATCTCCAGTACCCACCCGCCACATACACACACACACAAAAAGGCTCAGTTTCATTTGAAAGGAGCTCATTGGGTATTGTTAGTTAGATTAAATTTGGCCTAAACCTGCCTCCTATCTAGCTAACCTTGACTTTAGTTTGTAAATAAGCTGTAACCAACTTAAGTGTATATTCTTGTGACAAATTGCTGAGTCTCAACCAGTCATAGGCTGCCAATTGATCAGAATACATGGAGAGCAAGCTGTGCCCTGCTCTGAATTACTCTGTTGTATAGAACAGCAGTGCCTAGCCCTGAACCATTTTGTACTTTATCAGTTTTTTTTTTTTTAGAGAGAGAGGGGGGGGGGGGAGAATTTTTTAATATTTATTTTTTAGTTTTCGTGGGACACAACATCTTTGTATGTGGTGCTGAGGATCGAACCTGGGCTGCACCCATGCCAGGCGAGTGTGTTACCGCTTGAGCCACATCCCTAGCCCTATCAGTTTGTTTTTAGCTATGCCATTTTGGTGCAAGGGCTAAGGCAGAATGACTTGGTGACTTGTCTGGGCAAACAGATAACCACCAGACATTGGACTTATAAAATTTGTCAAAAAGAATAATATCCAACTGCATAGCAAGATCCTAAGGCACAAACTGATAACAAACTAGTTTTGCTATAATAATAATAATAATACACCTGCGGAGTATCTGAACTAAATCAGAAGCACATGGATGCATGGATGTATCAAACTCTTATCAGAGAAACCCCAGGCCCTAGAATTTATCAGATATATCAGACCTCTGAATGGTGCAATTCCCTTACCTAAAACACATAAAAGGGGACTGGGGTTGTGGCTTAGCAGGGGAGCGCTTGCCTACCACGTGCAATGCCCTGGGTTCAATCCTCAGCACCACATAAAAATAAAGAAAATAAAGGTATTGTGTCTAACTCCATCTAAAAAATAATTATAAAAAAAGAAAAAAAAAACACAAAAGGAGAGGCACCTAAGTTAGTGGTATGAAGGGGTACACTACAATCCCTCATCTTGTCAGACCACGAGATTGACAGGCCACAAACTCCTGACCCCTTAGGTCTTTAGATCTGATCAGTCTCCCTGTTTGATGTGGTCCACTTCAAAACTGCCTGCTGTCCAGACCATTTGGACTCGAACAGTTTTGTACCCTGAGGGTTCTGTGCCCTGAACAAGTTCTTTTTGTTTTTTTTTCTTAAAAAGAGAGAGAGAGAGAATTTTTTAATGTCTATTTTTTAGCCTTCAGCGGACACAGCATCTCTGTTTGTATGTGGTGCTGAGGATCGAACCCGGGCCGCACGGATGCCAGGCGAGCACGCTACCGCTTGAGCCACATCCCCAGCCCTGAACAAGTTCTTTGATTGGTTCTTAATCTTATATAACCCACTTGCATTGACTCTTTTCATATATATTCAGCCCTCTGCCTTTGCTCTCAGTTCTGTCTCTTGGAACCCTGTGACCACTGTAACCGTTTCTGTAACTTCTAAATCATTGTGTAAAGTGTGATATGTGACTTGAGTATTATAGATAATAGTAATTAAGAATGGAATGGAATAAAAGAATTGTGATTGCTTTGGTCATAACACAACTGAACCATGAGTATTTTGATGAGTTGAAGTGGATGAAGGTGATGTAGCTTGTGACGTTATTGTTATTCAGTAAATTTTTACATTGTGGAAAGACATAAGTGTGTGTGGTATATATTAATGATAATATATATTTATGTGTGTGTGTGTACATATATATGTGTGTGTGTGTGTGTGTGTGTGTATGTATGTATAAATGATATAGCTCACAAAGGACTTGTCATGTCCACATTTGGGCCTCATATTATGCCCAAAGTAGGCAATTGAGACCTGTAACTATTTAAGATATTTCTGTATTTTTTTCTTTCCTTTTTTTTTGCCTAGAAATACTGCCTACTTATATTGATGGGTGGAGTCCTCTCTTCTTCTTTTTTTTTTCCCCTGGTACTGGGGGTTGAAACCACAGGTGCTTCACCACTGAGCCATACCCCCAACCCTACTTTAAAACTTTTTTTTTTTTTTTTCTTGAGAACAGGGTCTTGTTAAATTGCTTAGGCTGGCCTGGAACTTTCAATTCTCCTTCTTCAGCCTCCCAAATTGCTGGGATTACAGGTGTGCATCACTATACTCTAAGAGCTCAGGTGGAGCTCTCTGAACTTCTGTTGGTTTGGGGTGATGCCCAATTCATTAATTGTTTTTTGTGTAAGTAAACACTTGTGAGTATTTTGTTAAAAACAAAATGTTACGGTATGTTACATATATTCTTTTTTAAAAATATTTTTTAGTTGTTGATGGATCTTTATTTTATTTATTTGTATGTGGTGCTGAGAATTGAACCCAATGCCTTATGCATGCCAGGCAAGTGTGCTACCACGGAGCTACAACCCAGCCCACATATATTCTTTTGAGTATTCCAAATATTACATAAATTGGAATACATCGTGTTAGTTAAAGGAACATAGTATTCATTTAGTAAAAATAACTGAAGAAAGTAAAATTGCTTTTTGATTATAACGGGATGATTTCTAATTTGGCGGGGGCAGTTTACTGGAGATTGAACCCAGGGGTACTTATAACCACTAACCACGTCCCCACCCCTTCTGATTTTTCATTTTGAGACAGGTCTCACTAAGTTGCTTAGGGCCTCGATAAGTTGCTGATGCTGGCCTTGAACTTGTGATTCTTCTGCTTTAGCCTCCTGAGTTGTTAGGATTACAGGCATGTGCTACTGCTTGACTCTAATATTTTTAAAGGTGAGGGTTCTTTTTTTTTTATTAATACTTAACTCTGGTTATGAAACTATGCTTGAAGATATTAAATAGAGGAGCAGGATGTATCTCAGTGGTCAAGTGTTTGCCTAGTGTGTGCAAGGCCCTTAATTTAATTTCCAGCACTGCCAAAAACCAAAACCAAAACCAAAACACACACACACACACACACAAAAAAAAAAAAAAAAAAAAAAAACCCACAATATTGTTTTGTTTTTAGGAATCAACCTAGATGCCCTTCAATAGATGAATAGATAAAGAAACTGTGGTATATATACCCAATGGAATATTACTCAGCATTAAAAGAGAATAAAATTATGGCATGTGCAGGTAAATGGATGAAGTTGGAGAATATCATGCTAAACAAAGTAAGCCAATCCCCAGAAAACAAAGACTGAATGTTCTCTCTGATAAGTGGATGCTGATCCATAATGTGGAGGCAGGCATTGGAAAAATGGAGGAACTTTGATTGGGCAAAGGGGAGGAAGGAGAAGGGAGGAGGAATGGGGGCAGGAGAGATGGTGAAATGAGATGGACATCATTACCGTAGGTACATGTATGACTGCACATATGGTGTGATGCTACATGGTGTACAACCAGAGAAAGAAAAATTGTGCTGCAATTGTGTACAGTGAATCAAAATGCATTCTGCTCTCATATAGACCCAATTAGAATAAATAAATAATGAAAAAGCAAAAACTCCAAACCTCCAATATGAAAAATAAAACTCTTAAATCCCCCAACAAAAATATCAGGAGTGTCAAAATTGAGACCCTGATCAGTGTTTTTACTTTTCATTTTCAAGGTGTTTCATATCTGTTTTTCTTATCACACAGTTTACAAGTCCTTGTGATGTGTATATTTTAATTCAAAATTATTACTGTTCTTTTAATATTTTTTAGAATTGTGGTAAAATATGCATAACTACCATTTTAACGATTTTTCAGCATATAATTCAGTAGTGTTATGTACATTCATAGTGTTGTGCAGCCATCACAACTATGAATTTCCAGAACTTTTTCATCATCCCAAAGAGAAACTATATCCATTAAATAATAACTTCTCATACTTTTCTATACCCTACTCCCCTGGTAACCTCTTTTTTTTTTTTTTCCTGTCTCTGAATTTGCTCACAGAAGTGGAATCACATGATATTTGTCCTATCTAGTAATTTTTGTTTATAAGTTTTAATTTTTACCTTAAGTTTTCTCCTATTTGGTTTTTGGTATAGAACAGATTTTTTATTTTTATTTTAGAGACTGTTCATAGAATATTTTATGTTGTATGTCTACTGACAAATGATTTTTGGTTCTTATAATAATAAAAGGTTGAGAAGAATTATAGAATTTTAAAGCCGCTTTAAAAGGAAACAAAATAAGACAAGGACTTTTTTTCTTTTCTTTTCTTTTTTTTTTTTTTGACTTTTTTTCTTAATAGTTTCCTTCAGTCTTACTTTGAAAATATAAAAACAACCTGTGTTCAAAGAATCATTTAATATAGTGCTCCACAATTTTTTTTATGGTTGCATAATTTTTAAAAATATTTTTTAGTTCTAGCTGGACACAATATCTTTATTTTTTTATTTTAAAAAAAATACCTTTATCTTATTTATTTTTCTGTTGCTGAGGATCCAACCCAGCGCCTGGCACGTGCTAGGCGAGTGCTGTATCTCCTGCTGAGCCACAATGCCAGCCTCATGGTTGCAAATTTTTTATGCTTAGTTGATCAAGTACAACAATAAGAACAACAAATGTGATAGCAATACTTTTTTGTCATAAATAAATTTACAAATATGCACTGCATGTGCTCTGTGAGGAGGAAAGAGAGTAATGTGAAGAAACTTTCATACAGGGTACTCAAGGAGCTGTGGACAGGGTTAAGAGAATGAATGGAATGCTGGGTCTAGGTAAATCTATAATTAGAAGAAAGGAAAGCACAAATACCCAGAGAGTAGAGTCCATCATAGTCATTAAAACCAGCACTCAAATTTTGCTTTGATATTTTTGACAGTTAAGGTTCAAGGAAGATATGGTCCTCAATATCATCCTCCTCATAAAAATATTTGCCATTCATTGAGTGCATGGTGCCAAGTAATTGTTAGAAAAATCAACTGGAGTTAGTGAGAAGACAGTGAATGCCCCCTTTCTGTTCCTAAAAAAGCTAGCCAATTTAGGGAATGATGGGAGCAAGTCTGGGCCAGATGGTCCATAAACATGCTGGTTTGTTTGTTTCTTTCTACATATACATGACAGTAAAGTGTATTTTGATATATTATACATACACAGACTAAGTATAACTTGTTCCAGTCAGGATCCCATGATTATGGTTGTATATGATATGAAGTTACATTGGTTGTGTATTCATATGTAAGGATAGGAAAGATATGTTTGCTTCATTCTACTCTCTCTCTTATTCTCATCCCCCCTCTCTGCCCTTCATTGGCCTTTGTCTAGTCCAGTAAACTTCTAATCTTCCCCTTTCTTGTTGTGGGTTAGCATTCACATATCAAAGAGAACATTCTGACTTTGATTTTTTGGGGGGACTGGATTATTTCACTTAACAGTTCCATCCTTTTACAGTACCATCCTTTTACTGGCAAATGCCATAATTCTTGTTTATGAGTGCCCCACAATTTTATCAATAAATATTTTAATTTTAATTTTCCTTCTTAAATTCCTGGAAATACAGGATTAGAATAATTCATCAATAATTATTTTCAACACAAAATACAAATTATATTGTAATTAACCCTTGGATTAATACTATCCAGCTTGTTCAACCCATTTTATAAGTGTTTTTACAGTAAACTTTCTTTTCATAAGTGGATTTTGTGGAAGTAGTGATTGTTTTTGTTTGTTGTGGGAGGTGATAATTAGTTCAGTAGATGGGATGTTTATATTAAATACTTTCATTAACTAGTGGAAATCAACCTTTTTAATTAATATCAGCATGTCCTTTAACTAGAAAAGTCTCTGCTAGTTTTGAATAAGGTCATATGATTTTCTTCATATCTTGAATTTTTTAGAAAATGTTTTTAGTTGTGGATGGACATAATAGCTTTATTTTATTTGTTTATTTTTATGTGGTGCTGAGGATTGAACCCAGTGCTTCACATGTGCTAGGAAAGTGCTCTACCACTGAGCTACAGTTCCAGTCCTGATATGTTGAATTTTAAGCAGTGAGTTAATTGTCTTTGAATTTCATTTGAACTGAGATGTAAAATGAAAAACAAGCAAACGTACCACACCTATCTATGGCATATTTTACTTTAAAAAATAATTTTTAGTTGTAGTTTGAAAGAGCCACATGTCATACTTAATAAAATATGGACTTGAGTATATCTGGAGTTTAGTTGTGTTTTATAAATTAGTTATTAAGGATTTTATTCTCTAAAATACAGGCTCTTGCAGTATTTTTTTAAAAAAACTATTATTGTTCATTGTTGTTTTGGCTATATTTACAATTTCAGCAGCATCTTAAATAGACAGTATGTCTATGTACAATGAAATACTCTTACAATATTTTTATTGAAAAAGGAATACTAGGGCTGGGAATGTGGCTCAAGTGGTAGCACGCTCGCCTGGCATGTGTGCGGCCCGGGTTCGATCCTCAGCACCACATACCAAACAAAGACGTTGTGTCTGCCGAAAACTGAAAAATAAATATTGAAAAAAAAGAAGGGCTGGAGATGTGGCTCAAGTGGTAGCACGCTCGCCTGGCATGTGTGCGGCCCGGGTTCGATCCTCAGCACCACATACCAAACAAAGACGTTGTGTCTGCCGAAAACTGAAAAATAAATATTGAAAAAAAAGAAGGGCTGGAGATGTGGCTCAAGTGGTAGTGCGCTCGCCTGGCATGCGTGCGGCCCGGGTTCGATCCTCAGCACCACATACAAACAAATATGTTATGTCCGTCGAAAACTAAAAAATAAATATTAAAAAATTTAAAAAAAAAAAAAAAAAAAAAAAAAAAAAAAAAAAAGAAAAAAAAGAAAAAGGAATACTAGAATTTGTTAGCTAATTAGACAACATGTTATACAGTAGAGTATTAGGCATGAATGTAAAGTATGACAGGGAAGCTTTATTAGATAAAAACAGAGAAGAATTGGCTTTTTTACAATTTTTTTGCTATATAGCAGTCCCTCCTTATTCTCACGGGATATGTTCCAAGGCCTTATATATTTACTGTTGTTTCCCTATATATATGCATACCTATGGTAAGTTTTAATGTATAAATTAGGCATAGTAAGATATTAAAAGAACGAATAAAATAGAACAGATAAAGGAATAAACTGAAATAAAATTGCCAGCATCACTATTCTTGTTCTTTGGTGTCATTATTAAGTAAAATAAGAGTTACTTGAAAATATGCATTGCTGTACCAAGACAGTTGGTCTGATAACCTGCAGCTATTGACTAATAGGTAGATAGAAACAGTGAACAAAGGGATGATTCACATCCCATGTGGCATGAAACATGTTGGCATAAGATTTCATGCTATTCAGGCATGTAATTTTAATTTTATAAATTATTTCTGGGATTTTTCATGTAATATTTTGAAACCTTGGTTGGCTGCCAGTAACTAAAACGGGAGAAAGTACTATTACAGATTGGGAGAATTGTACTTATTCTTCCAGATACTGTTTTGATGAAATTCATTTTTGTGTTTGATGAATCTTAATTCAAAGATCTTCATTATTTGGGGGTAACATCTCTTCAACAGGTTCTCTTATAGGGAATTTAAATATTAGAATATGGAAATGTCTGAATGAAATCAGTGAATTGTATTAATATCAATATCCTGGTTGTAGGAACTAGGAGTATGTATTCACAAGGCCCTAGGTTCTATCCACAACAACCCCCCCCCCAAAAAAAAATTCTAGTTGTGATATTTATTATACTATTTTTTTTGCAAGGTGTTACTATTGGAGGAAACTAGACACAGTACATAAGGAGTCTCTGTAGTGTTTCTCACAACTATGTGAATCAAAATTTTCTTAAAGGAAAAAAAATGAGGAAAGACTTTCATTTTTCGTGGAGTCATAATAACAGATTTTTTCTCCCCCTTGAAACAACTGTAAAAAAACAGGTGAAATATTTGAAATGATTCTTTTCAAGGCATTGGACATTATGTAGTGAAATAATATTGACCTTGAAAATTTGAAAATAGAGTTCTTTTATTGCCTTGTGTATGCCCTTGAGAGAATTTTTTGTTGTGGCACAGGGAAAGGAAACAGCAGTAACATGGAAGACTCTGCGAGTTGAGGAGATGGAGCTGAACCTCCAGAGAGACTAATGAAACAAAAAAACTGAAAAAGTTCCAAAATTTGGTGTGTTTTTTTCTTTGTTGTTTGTTCTTTTGTTTTTAATGTGGTATGGGGGATTGAACCCAAGGACATTTAAGTATATGGCACTTAACACCAGCTGGAGCACATGAAACCCTGAAGATCTTCCCTGCTAATTAAAGCAGTTAATATGGCCCAATATAAATTAAAAAAGGGCCTTGATGGATTGAAAATTGGTATATAAGACCCACTTACAGAAGGGATTGTAATCTTCTTGGCTTGCCCATCTAATAATCCAATTTTACTTTCTTTTTAAACTTGAAAAAAGTAAATATTGCCTCACAGTTGATTGCTGCCCCTTAATGCTATAGTTCTATTTGTCAAGGCCTCCATACTCAATATTATTGAAATTATTGAGTCTTTCTACTATATAACTCATAAACACTCTGCATAGGTTTGGCTAACATATTTTGAACAGTCCCTATTACAGGAGTCTCTCAGCTGTAGTTTGCTTTCATTTTCAGGAAATATAATACCTTCTTAGCCACCTATAAGGTCCCTACTCCTCAATATACATCTTTATAAGCAAGATCTTAAAAATATACAGCTTTTTCCAAAAACACAGTAAGACATAACATTAATGTTGTCTGCCTCTGAAGAGATGTGTAACTTTTTTTGTGTGTGGTGCTGGGGCTTGAACCCAGGCTCTTGTGTGTGCCGGGAAAGAGGCCTGATGAGCTACATCTCTAACCCCCAAGAGATTGACTTGACAAACTCATTCAAGACATACAAATACTTAAAAAGGATTTCACAAAAAGAGCATGGGTTGTTGCCCTAAACATAGTATAAGGCCCTGCCATCTTGGTTAAATTCTTGAAAAATTATTTTGTTAGCTGAGGCCAGCTCTACTCTGACTGTCTAGAAACAGGTATTAACTCCTCTGCAGGTCTCATATAGTACTATAATGACTTGTTTATAAACAAATTCACATTCAGTTAAACTGCACACTTTAGTGATCAGGTAAACATTAGGGAGTGAATTGTAATAAATTTATTTTTGCAGTACTGGGGATTGAACCCAGGGTTTCACATGTGATAGGCAAGCACTGTGCTACATGTACTACATCTTCAGATCTTTTTTCCCCCATTTTATTTTGAGATAGGGTTTTACTCAGTTGCCTGGGCTGGCCTCTAACTTAGACTCCTCCTGCCTCAGCCTCCCAAGTAAACATTATTACAGTGGTGTGTAACCACAGCATGCCTGACTATTTTTGATGCTTGATTGCTGATATCCTTGAAACTTCACCACTTATTTTTCCTTCTGTCTCTCATCTGATGAAGTCGTTAAGAAAGCCCAGGTGCTTCTTCCTTTAGAACTTACAGGATATTCAAACTACACATGCCCCTTGAAGCTCATATGTAAGAACTCTCAGTTAAGCCCCATCTTCCAGCCACAATAAAAATTGAGAAGGTCTCCTGATTTTGCTCGGTCAAGATGGTTTTGGATCTGTATGGAGCCACATTTTCATATCCTGTCAGTACAAAGGTGCTGTGGTGTCATCTGTGTCAATACCTAAACTGAATTTTGGTTGGGAGGTCCATCTATCCTCTTTAGGGTGACCACAATAGAGAAAGGATTTTTTTCTTTTCAATAAATATTAAGAAAGATAAAACCCAAACAAAAAACTCTCCTTGTTTTTTTTAAAAACTATTATATATTTATTACATAGAACATAATAAACTTTATTTTTAAATTTTTATTTTTTTAAATTGACAAAACCCATATATCTTTATGGTATAACATTATATTTTGAAATATATGTAAATGATGGAATGGTTAAACTAAACTAATTAACATGCATATTACCTCACATGCTTATTTATTTGTGGTGAGAACATTTAACGCCTACTCTTTCAGCAATTTCCAAGTGTGTGTAATATTGTTATTAACAGTAGAGAACAGAATATACTAGAAACATTAATAAAGAACAAGCTGAAAAAAGTATTTTCTTTTATAATATTTTATTCTATACTTTTTTTTTTTTTGGTACTGGGGATTGACCCCCAAGAGTACTTAACCACTCACTGAACCACCTCCCCTTTTTTGTGTGTATGTGTGTGTTAAGATATACATAACATAAATTTACCATCTTAACCATTTTCTAAAAACTGGACTTCATTTTTAAGAGTTATTTTAGGTTCACAGCAAAAATTGAGTGGAACCTGGTGTGTGGTATGGTGGTACATATGTGTAATCCCAGCGACTTGGGAGGCTAAGGCAGAAGAATTGCAAATTTGAGACCAGCCTCAGAAATTTAGTTGAGACCCTGTCCCTGGGTTCAATCCCAGTACCTCTCCCCACAAAAAAATTTAGGTGGAAGGTATAGAATAGCCTTGTTCATATCAGTACCATTTCCACCAGTGGGTAAATCTGATAAATCTACTTTGACATACCATTATCACCTAAAGTCCCTAGTTTGCATTATGATTTGTGATTCACTCTTGGTGTTGTACATTTTATGGGTTTGGACAAATTTTATAATGACATATATCCAACACTGTAGTATTATATAGAATTGTGTCACTACTATCAAAATGCTCTTTGTTCCACCTGTTCCTTCCTCTTTCCCCCAGCTTGTGGGGAAAATGTATTTACTGTATTCATAATTTTAGCTTTTTTTTTCAGAATGGCATATATGGTATGCAACTTTCTTCAATTGACTTCTTTAACTTAGTAATATGCACTTAAGATTCCTCCATGTCTTTTCTTGGATTGATAGTTCATTTCTTTTTAGTGCTGGATAATATTCCATTGTCTGTATAACGATGAGGGTCTCCTTCCTTCTTCCGTGTAATTCCCCTTCTCCCTTTCTTTCCCTCCCACTACTCTTCCCCATTTAGTGGTAATCATCTTCTCATGCTCTTCCTCCCTATCCCATTTTGAGTCACCCCCCTTATATCAGAGAAAACATTCGACCTTTGTTTTTTAGGGATTGGCAAACTTCACTTAGCATAATCTGCTCTAATGCAATCCATTTCCCTGCAAATGCCATGATCCTGTCATTTTTTAGTGCTGAGTAATATTCCATTGGGTAAAAATGCCACATTTTTTTTTTTTACTTTTTAAAAATAATTACTTTATTATTTGACTGATATGTGATCATCGTAGAAAAATTATAATTCCTCTGCATGGAAATAATTTAACTATTTTAATTTCTTTCCAGAAGATTTTTCTTTTTTTTTATTGGTTGTTCAAAACATTACAAAGCTTATGATATATCATCTTTCATACATTTGACTCAAGTGGGTTATGAACTTCCATTTCACATTTTTTTAATCCATTCATCCATTGAAGGGCATCTAGGTTGGTTCCACAGTCTAGCTATTGTGAATTGTGCTGCTATAAACATTGATGTGGCTGTGTCCCTGTAGTATGCTCTTTTTAGGTCTTTTGAGTATAGTCCAAGAAGGGGAATAGCTGGGTCAAATGGTGGTTCCATTCCCAGCTTTCCAAGGAATCTCCATATTGCTTTCCAAATTGGCTGCACTAATTTGCAGTCCCACCAGCAATGTATGAGTGTACCTTTTTCCCCACATCCTTTCCAACACTTACTATTACTTGTATTCCTGGGAATAACTGCCATTCTGACTGGAGTGAGATGAAAGAGTAGTTTTGGTTTGCATTTCTCTAATTACTAAAGATGAGCACTTTTTCATATATTTGTTGATTGCTTATATATCTTCTTCTGAGAAGTGTCTGTTCAGTTCTTTAGCCCGTTTATTGATTGGGTTGTTTTTTTTTTTGGTATTAGGTTTTTTGAGTTCTTTATATATCCTAGAGATTAGCGTTCTATCTGATGTGTATGTGGTAAAAATTTGCTCCCATATTGTAGGCTCTCTCTTTACCTCAGTGATTGTTTCTTTTGCTGAGAAGAAGCTTTTTTTTTTTTTTTGTGACTTCCTTATTTAATTTAGCATGAGTCCCTTTAGGCCTGTGTTTTATTAAGTTTTTTAAAAAGCTTGAGGGAGACTAGTATTGGTTTTTTTAAATGTTTGGTAGAATTCACCAATGAAGCCATGAGGTCCTAGGCTTTTCTTTCTTGGAAGATATTTGATTACTGATTCAGTCACCTTGATAGTTGTAAGTCCTCTCAAATTTTCTATTTTTTCAAGATTCTGCCTTGGTAGGTTTTGTGTGTTGGGGAATTTGTTCATCTAGCTTATTCAATTGGGCACATAATGTTCATAGTTATAATCTTTCATATTTTTGTAGAATTGATAGTAATGCCTTCCCCCTTTGATTTCTGATTAAGTACTTTGAATGATCTCTCTTCTTATCTTAATCTGGTTAAGGATTTGTCAATTTTGTTGACCTTTGAAGAAATCAGCTTTTATCATTGATTTTTTTCTCTAGTTTTTGGTTTTTTAAATTTCATTTATTCTTTTTTTTTTAAATTAATTTTTATTGTAGGTTGTTCAAAACATTACATAGTTCTTGATATATCATATTTCACACTTTGATTCAAGTGGGATATGAGCTCCCATTTATTCTTGATGTAGTTTTATTTCTTTCCTTCTGCTAGCTTTGGTTTAGTTCTTATTTTTCCAGCATCTTATACTGTAAAGTTAGGTTGTGGATTTTAGATTTTTCTTCTTTTTCAACATAAATGTTGATGTGTATAACTTTCCTCTTTTACAGTGCTTTAATGTGTTACATAGTGTAAATATGTTGTATATAAATTTTTGTTCATTTCTAAGTATTATCTAATTTCCATTGTGATTTCTTCTTTGCTATGTTGATTGTTTGAATATGTTGACTATTTGCACAAATTTGTAATTTTTCCAGTTTTCCTTCTGTTTTTGATTACTAAACTTCATTTTATTGTGATTACAGAAGATACTTTGATATTTTAAAAAAGGAATTTTGATTCTTATCTTAGGTTGTATTCAAATAAGACTACAGGCCTACCTGAAAAAATTTTCTAAACTGTGAAACTTCTAAAAAATAGTGAAATTTTTTGTGACTTCAGGTTAGTAAGCAAATATTTCTTATGACACCAAAAGTATGAATTATAAAAGAAAAATGGGGTAAATCTGGGTAAAGGTAAATTGGGACTTCTTCAAAATTAAAACTTCATTCATAGAGAATGAACAGAAGATACAGACTGGGAGAAACTTTTGCAAGGCATATATCATATAGAGGACGTGTACTTTTATAGGACACTCAGCCAGGGCAGGTGCTGGGATACCTGTAAATCCCAGTGATTTGAGAGACTAAAGCAGGAAAATCACAAGTTCAAGGCTTTCTAAGTTCAGAAACTTAGCAAAACCCTAACCATCTTAGTGAGATCCTGTCTCAAAATAAAAGGACCAAAAGGGCTAAGGATGGGGCTTACTTGTTAAGTGCCTGTTTTCAATCCCCAGCATAAATAAATAAATGAATAAATAAATAACTCAAAACTCAATAGTAACAGTCTGATTAAAAAATGGGCAAATGTTTGCATAGATAACTTCACCAAAGTTGATAGTGGCAGATAAGCACATGAAAAGATGCTCAACATCTTAATCATTAGGGGATTGCAAATACCATGAAGAGATCTCACTACCCATTTATTAGAATGGCTAAAATTGAAAAGACCAAACAATTGAAAAGACTTAAGTATTGTTAAGGATGTGTAGGATTTGGATCACTCAAACACTGCTGATGAGAATACAGAATGGTACAACTACTTTAAAAAAAAGTTTGGCAGTTTCTTAAAATATTAAACACCTACTTACCATATGATTTAGCTATTCTACTTTGAGCTAATTTATCAAAAACCAAAAACCTAAAACAAAAAAACATCAGAACAACAACACTTGTGTCTGCACATAGACTTGTATATAGATTTGTATGTTAATGTTCAGAGAAGCTTTATTTGTAGTTGCCCTAAAGTGGAAACAGTCCAAATGTACATGAATAAATGGACCATATCCTTATGATGGAGTTCGCTTCAGCAATTAAAAAAAAAAAAAAAACTTGTTACTTGCAACAACATGGACAAATCTCAAAATAACTATGCTGAATGAAAGAAGCTAAACAACAACAACAACAAAAAAGATTATGAACTTGTTTTCATTTAGATAAAACTGGAACATTTAAACTATACTGACAGCTGGTTAATTCTTGTCTGAGGATGGTAGAAAGGGAGTTAAAGAGAGGCAAGAGGGAATGATTTCAGTATGATGATGGTTACATTCCCGGTCTTGCTTGTGGTCATGGTTTCACAGGTATAGACATATGCCTAAATTTACTAAATTGTATATTTTAAATATGTGTAGTTTATTGTATGTTCAGTATGCCTTAATAAGGCTGTTAAATAATAGAATAAAAAATTCTAAAAATATGTATAAATTATAAACTGCTTCAGGTAGAATAGATTTTTATGATATTTGTTCTAGATCTTTCCTAGAGCAGAGAATTGGAGAACTTTTTTTTTTGTTCTCCAAGTTTTGAACGTTTTTTACCTTATTCCTTTCCTCCAGATAATAATAAATAATACTTTGCCTCTTCTGTTATGCTTGAACTCAGGCTCATTTTCAATTGTTTATGCTTTATCATTAGTAATTAATCTGTGTTTTAAGTCTTTTCCCTTTCCCCAGTTTGAAAGGTCCATCAAATTTTATCTTTTTTTTTTTTAAATCCTTTTTAAATACCTATCATCATTACAGAACAGGTCAACAACCTTTCATTCATGGATTAATATAATAATTTCCTAACCAGTCCTTTTCTCGTCTAATCCATTTTCTGACTGTTATCAGACTAACAGTTGGGAAAATAATATTGTGCTTCACATTTTTCAGCAGGCCACTCATGTTAGTATTACTAAGCATCCACTGTGTGAATGGAACTGCAAAGGATTAGGAATAGGAAAATGGGAAGCTGAAAAGGATATGATACTTCTCAATTATTTATTTATTTATTTATTTTGCTGTGGGTTGAACTCCAGGGTCTCTAGAATGCTAATAAGCATGTGCTGTACCACTGAGCTATATCCCCAGCCCCATCTCAAATAATATTTATGAAGAAGTGGAGTTTAAATATAAATGTGATTTTTACCTGTAACATTGTTTTGTCAAAGAGAACACACTTGAGGCATTTAATGAATAGCAAAATAGTAAAATATTTTTTCCTCCCCCCCCCTTTCTAGGTTCCTGTTGCATGTAAATCTTGTCCCTGTGGTTACATATTTATTAATAGGAAGCTTCTAAAAATAAAACACTCAGAGAAATCATAACCTTTTACAGGTAATTTTGAGAGTTTACCACCTTTCCACTTTTTTCATTTCAGTTATATAAATTTAAGATTAATTTTTGTGAGTTAAAAGTTTATTTTTTGCTACTGACGTTAAAATGTTAGTTTATGGACATATTATTGCTTTTTGTTAGCTATAATAAGTCAGTTTATGACATTGGTTTGTTTTTTATCCACTGTAAGTGTTAACTCCCTCACAATGCTGATAAAGCTTGTAAGGAATTTTTATTTTTTAAGCTTGTAAAGAATTTTAATGAGAAATTTCAATTTGTCAAGGAAGTTAAATGGGAAAGAATAGTATTTTCAACAGATGGTGTTGAGATACTATGATGTATATCTTCATGTGAAAAATGATATTGAGGGGCTGGGGATGTGGCTCAAGCGGTGGCGCGCTCCCCTGGCATGTGTGCGGCCCGGGTTCGATCCTCAGCACCACATACAGACAAAGATGTTGTGTCCGCCAAATACTAAAAAATAAATATTAAAATTCTCTCTCTCTCTCTCAATCTCTCTCACTCTTTCTTTAAAAAAAATGATATTGGGCCCTAATCTTTGAAAATACTAAAAAATTAAATAGATCATAAAAAGAAAATACCATAGATCTAAAGGTAGGAGCTAAAATAAGAGTACTTTTAAAAGAAATCCTAGCAGCAAATCTTTGTCACCATGGGTTAGATAGTGTTTTCTTAAATATGACATCAAAAGTGCACGCGAAAAAAGAAAAATATAGATAAGTTGGACTGCATCAAAACTTAACTTTAACTGGGTATTGTGGCTCACATCTGCAGTTACAGCAACTTGGAGGCTGAGGCTTGAGGATCATAAGTACAAAGCTTACCTCAGTGATTTAGTGAGTCTCTGAGCAACTTAGTAAGACCCTGTCTCAAAATGAAAAATTCAAAAAAGGGCTTGGGGAATGTAGCTCTGTGATAAAGCACCCCTGAGTTAAAGCCCCAGTACCCTACCTCCCAAATTGAAACTTCATATTCCAAACAATACTATCTTTGAAAGTGAAAAGGCAAGCCACAAGATAGGGAAAATAATATTCGCAAATTTGAGATTTGTGTCCAGAATATATAAAGAACTCTTACATCTCAATAGTAAAAAGAGAAATAACCCAACTGAAAAATGGGAAAATAAATTGAATAGTTAGTTATCCAAAGAAGATATTTAAAAATGTATGAAAAGGGCTGGGGATGTGGCTCAAGTGGTAGCACTCTCGCCTAGCATGAGTGAGGCACTGGGTTCGATTCTCAGCACCACATAAAAATAAAATAAAGATATTATTGGGGCTGGGGATGTGGCTCAAGCGGTAGCATGCTCGCCTGGCATGCGTGTGGCCCGGGTTCGATCCTCAGCACCACATACAAAGATGTTGTGTCCGCCGAAAACTGAAAAATAAATATTGAAATTCTCTCTCTCTTCCTCTCTCTCTCTCTCTCTCTCTCTAAAAAAAAAAAAAAAGATATTATGTTCACCTAAAACTAAAAAAAAAAAGTATATGAAAAGATTCTCAACATATTAGTCCTTAGAATATGCAAGTCAGAACCATGGTAAGATAATTTCACACCTATTAGGACGGCAATAATAATAAAAAAAAAGACATAAAATGACATTTTGGTAAGAATGTGGAAGAATTGGCACCCTATATACATTGGTGGGAATGTAAAATAGATCAGTTGTTTTTTGAAAGAGGCAGTTCCTCAAAAAGTTAACCATTGAGTTATAATAGTATGTAGCGATTTTCTTATAGGTATATACTCAAAAGAATTGAAAGTAGAGATTTTTAAAAAATATTTATTTTTTAAGTTGTAGTTGGACACAATACCTTTATTCCATTTGTTTATTTTTTTATGTGGTGCTGAGGATTGAACCCAGGGCCCTGCGCATGCTAGGCGAGTACTCTACCGCTGAGCCACAATCCCAGCCCCTGAAAGTAGATATTCTTAACACATACTTATACACCATTGTTCATTAGCAGCTTTATTCATAAATAGCTTCAAAATGGGGAACATCTCACATGATGTAATTGAAATATAGCCATATAATGTAATACTCTGTGACAATAAAAACAAAGGAAGTACTGCTACATGGTGCAACATGGATGACACTTAACAAGCTGTATGAAAAAAAGCCAATTATGTATTATTGTAGGGTTCCAATGCTCTGAAATGTTCACATAGGCAAATTTATAGAAACAAAACATATTATTGGCTTAGGGCTCTTGGAAAGGGGCAAAGGTGAATAGGGAATGACTGCTAGTGGGTAGAGTTTGTGTAAAATACACCATAACTCTGAAAAACCTTTCTGTAAAAAAATACAGATTTGCAACCTTGTGGAGTAAACTATTGAATTGTATACTTTAAGTAAGTGAATTGTATGGTATGTGAAGTATATCTCAGTAAAAGTATTAAAAAAAAAGAAGTCAGGAAGATACTTATGAAAACTATGAGAGCTGACCAGTCCTACCAATCATTAAAATACTATATGAAATATTAAATGAAAACATTGTAGAATTGGCATATAAATAGACAAATAGAGGAAAAGAATGGAAAGTACAGAAATAACCAGGTGTGGTGGCACATGCTGGCAATTTCAGAGACTCTGGGCACTGGGACAGAATTGCAAGTTCAAGATCAGCCTTAGCTACTTAGTGAGACCTTGTCTCAATATAAAAAATAAAAAGGGCTAGGAATGTGGCTCAGTGGTTAAGTGCCCCTTGGTTAAATCCCCACTACCCCCACCTCAAAAAAAAAAAAAGTACAGGATTAGACCCAAATTTATATGGACAGATGACAAATCATTAGGAAAAAAGTAGACTTTTTCTTTTTTTCTCTTATTGTGGTAATATATGCATGACATTCATCCTTTTAACCATTTCTAAGTGTATAATTCCATGGCATTGAAAACATTTTTAATGTTTGTACCTATCACCACTGTTTATACTCAAAATGTTTTTTTGCATTCCCAACATAATTTCTGTACCCAGTAAACAGTCTCCCCTTGTCTTATTCCCTCCTGCCCCTGGTAATCTCTATTCTTCTTTCTCTCTCTGATTTTGGCTACTCTAGGGACTTAAGTGGAATCATACAATATTTGTCTTTTTGTGTCTGGCTTATTTCACTGTGTATTATGTTTCTAAGGTCCATCTATATTGTAGCATATATCAGAATTTCATTTTTAAATGGCTGGTTAATATTATATTGTATACACACATTGTGAATGCCTCTGATGCTGAACATCATTATACAAGTTTCTGTTTGAGTCCCTGCTTTCAATTCTTTTAGATATATGGTGGGAGTGGAATTGCTGGATCATATGGTATTATATGTTCAAATTTTTTGAGGTGCACCATTTTACTTTCCTGCAAATAATATACGAGAGTTCCAATTTTTCCATATCCCAACATTTGTTATTTTCCTTTTTTTTTGTAATGGGGATTGAACCCAGAAGTTCAACAAACAAATAATATTTAATAATGTTATTAAATTATTATAAATAATATTTAGTAATATAAATGCTGTAATATAGTCAATAAATGCATTTCTCATAGGGATATGAATTAGAGATTCTGAAACTATATATATACTAAAATTGCACGTAGGTAAATGTATTTTAGATAAGAACTGGGTGTCTTATAAATAATGAAAAGGGTAACTAAAATAAACTGTACTGGGTTGAAATTTGAGATAGTCTGTATATGTGTGGGTTAATATGAATATATGTATTTCCTAACTCTGTCCACTGAGAGGGACTAGAAGCATTAAATAACATCCCAGTAGTAATAAAGAATCCTTGCACCCACGTTTGTCTTCTCTTTTTCTTTCCTTTTTTATTTTTTTGAGACAGGGGTCCCGCTATGTTACCCAGGCTGGCTTCCTGGGCTCAAGCAGTCTTCTTGCCTCTCAGTCTCCTGAGTAGACTTTTGTTTCTAAACACAATTCTCAAATAAAAGGAATCAGAGCTATTTGGGGAAGTGGTCAATTCCAGGACTGGGACAGGGAAAAGACTAGGGAAAGCTGGAATATCATGAAGTATTGCATGAAAACAATGAAATGCTTTAAAAAAACATTTCAGGGCCAATATTGTTGAAAGAATATGGGAGCCAACTAAAGAATCTACTAATAGCTAAAGTTGAAACAACCTGAGCAAAATAAATAATGTTAGTGGTGAGCACTTATAATCCTAGTGACTTGGGAGGCTGAGATAAGAGGATCACAAATTAAAAGCCAGCCTCAGCAATAGTGAGGCACTAAGCAACTCAGTGAGACCCTGTCTCTAATTAAAATACAAAATAGGGCTGAGGATGTGGCTCAGTGGTTGAGTGCCCCTGAGTTGTGCCCCTGGCACAATAAATAAACAAACAAACAAACAAATAAATACTATTACCATTGGATCATAATCCATAGAATAAAGTAAATATCCTTGCATACATAAATAAATAAATAGGGTAGAAGGGACAGTTCTTCCTTATAGGAGATTTCCAGTTAATAAATGTGGAAGGAACACAGGAAATAGGAAATCGGCATTAACAAAACACATAAATAATTGCCACAAATATGATTCTCTGATGAATCATAAAATTAGTGGGTGAAAATTTGAGGAGAAACAAAATTTATAATCTTCAAGTATCTTCCTCAAGATCTTCATTAACCACAAAAGGAAACAGTAACTTTATAGTGATGACATCTGACAAAAATTAATTTAACCAAATTACCAAAGTCAGTATCATAATAAAACATACTGGTATCATGGATCTTATGATGTGATGCACTGAAAGAATGCATTTTTGTGCATTCTTGCTGAAAATACGTAGCCCCTAGGTCAGTCATTAGAAAGTATGGGCCAGGGCTGGGGATATGGCTCAAGCAGTAAAGCGCTTGCCTGGCATGCGTGGGACGCTGGGTTCGAGCCTCAGCACCACATAAAAATAAAATAAAGATGTTGTGTCCACCGAAAACTAAAAAATAAATATTAAAAAATTCTCTCTCCCCCCCTTTAAAAAAAAAAAGGAACTATGGGCCAAACCCAAATGAGATAATAACATTTGTCGAGATAATTCTTCAGAAAACTCAAAGTCAACAGATAAGAAAGAACCTAAATACATTGGTATACTCCTGTAACCCCAGCTATTTGGGATACTGAGGTAGGAGGATCACAAGTTTGAGGCCAGCCTGGGCAACATAGTAAGACCTTGTCTCAAAAATAAAAAGGGGGCCTGGGGTTGGGACTGTGTGCTTGCTTAACATGTGTGAGGCACTGGATTTGATTCTCAGCACCACATATAAATAAGTGAACAAAAATAAAGGTCCATCAATAACTAAAAAAAATTAAAAATAAATTAAAAAAGAATAAAAAGGACTGAGGATGTAATGCAGTGATAAAGTGCTACTGGTTCAATCCCCAGCACTCAAAAATGGAAGAGAAAAGAAAAAAGAAAGACAAAACTGAGGAACTGTCATGAATTGGATGAGACTAAAAAGATATAACAACTAAATATACAGTGGGATTTAAATAAATAAATATTCTTTTTACAGTATCCAGTTTTGCCTAATGAAGTCAGAAGTTTTCCTTTTGAACATTTTAAGCATATTTGTTTAAAAATATCTGTTTCAGATCCATTATTTTTATGTATTTTTGGGATATGTAGTTTGGCTTTTTACTTTTTATTTTTATTTATTTTTTAGTTATATTTGGACTTAATACCTTTATTCTATTTATTTATCTTTATGTGATGCTGAGGATTGAATTCAGGGCCTTGCACATGCTGCACTAGCTATTTGGGATACTGAGATAGGAGCTCTTTACCGCTGAGCCACAATCCCAGCCCCTGGCTTTTTTTTTAAATTAGTGTGTTTGGAGCAGGAGAGGTAGCATCTCATATTAATGAAATCTATATTTTGGAAAATTTTGTTCCTCCATTTCTGTTCATTTAGTAACAATAGGGTAATTGCTTTCCTTATATTGGAAACTAAAATAAAGTTATTCACTTCTCTCATTGTCTTACTGTTGCAGTATACCTATTTTTTGTTTTTAGTAACAATATACTATGGTTGAGATCAGATTTTTTTTTCCTGCCTTGGTAATAAAAGATTAATTACCAATTTATTTCAAAGTTTAAACTGGAGTTTTAAGTGAGGACATTTTGGAGGCAGGAAAGTTGCTATGGAGGGATATGTATAAGGGGCTGTATATGTATTTACAAGTTGCTAAAAAGTAAAGTTCCCTTCCTCCTACCCCAAGATTCCTCTCAACTCACATGTTGACCAGATTTAAATTCTGATGAATCACTCTGTACTTTTTAAAAACCCTTTGGTGGACTTGGGAATGAGTTTATTATGGTTGTAGTTTTCAGAAACACCCTAGACAGTGGATTCTAATGCCATATGTGCCTGCTGGGGGAAAAATGTGAACTTGGACAGTTGGTTCTTTTATTCCCTTAAAATATTACTTTTATTTATGTACACCAAAAGTAAGAATGAACCAAAAAGGTCAAAATAGAGAGGTAGGTTAAAGAAGATAAATTCTACATAAAGATTTAGGGAACATAAGAAGGTTGTGGGGCTGGGGATGTGGCTCAAGTGGTAGCACGCCCGCCTGGTACGTGTGAGGCACTGGGTTCGATCCTCAACACCACATAAAAATAAAATAAAGATATTGTGTCTACCTAAAACTAAAAAATAAATATTAAAAAAAATTCTAAAAAAAAAGAAGGTTGTGAAGTAGCAGTCATTCAGAACATATGAAATGGGGAAGAGACAGATGTAAAAATGAATTTTTTTCAAAAAGCATAAGAAATAGGCTTATCAGTCCATTATGGGAGAATTTACCCCCAACTCTTAAATTGTACTAGATCTCTACTACTAAAAAAATTGTTTGGTAGGCACTGAGTTCTTGGATTCGAAAGCACAACTCATATTTTAGTTTGAAAGCATTGTCTTCTATGGTAGATGATTATAAAATTATGAGAAATTCTATTCATGCCAGAAAAAGCCAAAAGGCCTAAAAGAAATACCCACCTAATATGAACTGACAGCAGCTGAATACAGTGGCAAAAAGTTGTATCCTCCAAGTGAAATTGCTGATGTTTGATCAGTTGAAACTTTACCACAATTGGTAAAGTTGATATTAGGTCTATTTTTACCTGTGCTCTTTAGTATTTTTAATAGTACTGTACTCTTCAATTTTCTTTGATTGAGTTTTTATGGTTTATTTTCTCCACAGAGGTGAATAATACCATATCTTTGAAAGATTTGCGAATACTTTTTTTATATGAATTTAAACTAGGACATAGTGCAGCCATGGCAAGTAGGAACATCAATTCTGTCTTTGGAGAAGGCTCTGTTAGTGAAAGGACCATCCGTTGGTGGTTTGAAAAATTTCGTTCTGGGGATCTGAGTCTGAAAAATGAGCCTCGAGGGAGACCCAAATCTGTTTTAGATGAAGATCACCTGAGATCTCTGGTGGAGGCTAACCCCAAAACAGCAATTCGAGGCCTTGCTGCAGACTTAGGAGTTTCTGCTACAACAGTTGCTCGTCACCTGGCTGCAATAGGGAAAGTGAAAAAATTGGACAAGTGGGTAGGTACCACACCAGTTGATGGATGATCACAGGCTGAGATGGTTAAAATTTTGGAGAGGATCATCAGCTTTAATGAAAAAAATGGATATATACATGGCAATTGAAAGTGATCTGATCAACAATTGATGTTGGTGAAGTTCCCAAACATTTGTTAAAGCCACTATTACAACCAAAAAAGTTCCTGGTAACTGTAGGTGGTCTGCAAAACGGGTATTTCATTACTGCGTCTTTAACCTGGGCAAATCTAATTAACATTGTATTGTGAAGAAGTTGACATTATGCATAAAAATTGATCTAGAATCATTCTGCATTTGGTTAGCAGACTTGGATCTATACTTTTCTGGGATAGCATTCAGTCACAGACAGCACAAGCCATCATAGCAAAGTTAACAGAATTGGACTGAGAAATTGTGTCACATTCATTTTTACTCACTAGACTTTTTTCAGAGGATTTAATTAAATTTTAAACAGTGCTGAATTTCATGAACATTGTATATGCCATTTAATATTTTATGACATTATTTTGAGAAATTTATCTTTTGGGGAATACTAATCACTTGGTGACAGTAGTTAATGCTAACAATGCATATTTTGGTTGGATTTTTATTTTTTGCTGGGGGTATAGCTATGATAGAGACATGTTTTGCATGTACAGTCCCTGGGTTTGAGCTGTAGCATGTGTGCCTGTGTGCACTTGTGCGTGTTTTCACACACACACTCACACCACACATTCAAATTGATGTGTTTCTCTCAAAATAGAACATTTTCATTTTGACATACAAAAGGGCACTTTCTTTCTTTCTTTCTTTTTTTTTCAAAAGGGCACTTTCATGTAGTTTAGTATCAGGCTAAACTACTACCTTCCCAGCCTCTGGCAGAATAAGAAGACTTAAAGGTACTGGCATGGTAGAAAATTTAGATTTGCTGATGAGTTTTTGGGATTCTTCATGGGAGGAATTCGATTGCATAAGTATGCAAAAGATATTTAGGAGTCAACCATGGAAAAATCTGGGTATAAAAAGGACTCCAAGGAGATGAGAAGCCTATGCAAATGCCCCCAGGCTCTCAGAGAACAGTATTTGAAGAAATGGAAATCATATTACTAACAATGAAAGCCATTCACATAGTGGAGACATGGCTATCCAGATTATAGTTACTCTGTGGCATCCAGAGATTATGTTGGGGTAAAGAAACTGAATTGGTACTCTTCTGCCTCTCCCTCAACAGCCTGCTAAAGTCTTATCATCCATGAGAGAGAGGAGAATCAATAAAGCCTAAAGGGTGAGGGAAGGACATCTGGAATGGGTCTTACCTAGAGGGAGGCAATGGAGGGAAAGATGGAATGAAGGTCACCTAAAATAGAACTGACTGTAAGAACCTCAGGATACTTTAGTGCAAATTAAAAAAATAAAAGTCTCATTCTTTTGGGTTGAAGCAGTCCCACATGGTGACACAAACTTTAGTGAGCAGAGCCTAGGCTGCTTATAGTCTAATTTATCTCCCTGGCTGGGTGCTTTGATCTGGAGTCATCTGCCTATTTACTACTTATCCTTGGGTTTGTCAAAGAAAATCCATTGTTTTGGTGGACTCTGCCTTGCTGCAGAGAGAATGAGGCCTCTGATTAAATCATGCCATTCTGGTATAGAGCCGAGACCAGAAATGTGGGAAGGACTTTTATTTCAAATCAGCATGAGGGTGAAGCTTAGAGGTCACAGAGCATAAGAGAAGTAGCTTGACCAATGTGAAAGAATGTGATGATGTATAGTTACTTAGTTTCTTTAGAGTAAATGGCAGTTGTTATTTTATGGCCATCTGTCTTTCCCCTTTAGACTTCTCAAACTGCAGAGCAGGGGTCAGGCTTTGGTCTAAAACTATCAGGGGATATTCTTATCCAATTAAGTGTGGTGGTTTGTGGATAGGTAGGAAACCCAAAACAGAAGCAGTGAAACATGATGGGACAGGAAAAGGAACAGATATAGGGTTTTACACTATCCCAGTGATCTTACCTACTACCTCCCATAAGAGAAACAGAAATGGGCCCTGTGGTTTTGTGAGAGCTTGGATACAGTTCTGTTTGAAACCAGTACTACTGTTAGTGTTTTTTGGTTTTTTGATGTGAGCTAGTAAATACCCATTTTGCCTGAGCCACTTTGGATGTGAGCTAGTAAATACCCATTTTGCCTGAGCCAGTTTGGATGTGAACTAGTAAATACCCATTTTGCCTAAGCTACTTTGAATTGGGTTTTCTATTTTGACAAAAGAAACATTCTTTCTTCATATACTTCCTGAACCTTGCTTTCCTTAATTGTAGAGTTTGCTACCACTATGTAGGGTTTGAATGACAATATGAAGAACAAGACACAGACTAGATGTCCAATAAGTAGTACTTAGTAATATATGAAAGAAAAAGCAATGGATGCAAAGTAAGGTATGGGCCTCCTAGAGGGCCCTCTGGCATCCAAGGAAGGCCAGTGGGCTGAGTTCAGTGCTCAAAAGGCTGATGCCTGACTTGCATAGATCAGAGTTACCCAGCTCTAAAGGCACATTAGCCCTTTGAGTTGCTTAGACCCTGTGGCTTTTCTCCAGGGAATGTTCCCACCCAGTGTGTTATTAGTCATGTAGGAAGAAAAGAAAAGCTGTTAGGACAGAGTGGAGGCTTATTATGTCTTTGTCCTTGACAGTTATTTCTTTTTTTAAATTTTTTTATTGCAGCCTTTCATTTTAGGCGTATGGAGGGTACATGTGAAAGAACACAAAATGACTAGATTTTCATCATTGGGATAATCCTCTCTCCTTGCCTTGAAAGAGTAGGGATTTAAGTCTATAATTTTTTAAATTTAATAGTTATGTTGGATTTCCAATACAAAGGAGAAAATTTATACTTGTGTAGACTTACCAAGCATCCTAATGTTCTCATTCTCCTTTGCCAAAAAAAAAAAAAAAAAAAAAAAAAAAAAAAGGAAAAGCTTTAAAAAGAATCTTTGGTAGAAAATTTGTTTCGAATGTCAAAATAAGGAATGGAGATGAAGGCTGCTACTGTGTCCCCGCCGTATCTTGAGTCCTAATAGCAAAAGAGAATAAAAAGTGGCATTTAATAGCCATTTTATTTCATCAAGTATTTAATACCTGTTATTAAAGTTCCTGCCTAGTCTAATTGGATATTTTGAGACTAGAACACCTATAGCCACTTTAGCAGCGTATATGCAAGAACTTGGGCAAAGTAAGTAATAGCATCAAAAGCTAGTGAAAAGTGAATTGAAAGAGTACCCATCCTCAGCAGGGTGTGTGTTTCGTCCTCTTTCCATTGGTGCTGCAGCCACAGAGACTTCTTTCACTTTTACTGTTCTGTCTGAATATTTGCTATCCCTCTCCATCTCATTAATTCCTTTAGCTCAATAAATGGAATCACACAGTACATATAAAACCTATACATCATTCACATTCCCTCAAGGAAGTCTTTACTGATTCCTTTAGCCACCACAGGTTAGGTCCTTCCTGCCCTAAAGCCTGGATGTGCTTCCTTCATAATTTTAATACCAGTGATTATGTGTTTGTGTCTATCTTTTCCACTAGTTTATAATATTCACAAGCATGGGGACTTTATTTTGTTTATAAGATCATATTCTCATCAAGAACACAAGGCCCAGTACATAGTTTATATTTATTCAATATTTGTTAAATGAATAGTAAATGTAAAGGCAAATTAATTCACTTTGTAGAAAACTTTTGTGTTGGTATCAGTGTAAGGATTATATCCTACAGCAAATAATTAAAAATCTAATGAACAATGGCTTAAACAAGTAGGTTTTTGATTCCTATAGTTTATGGAAACTTCAGACATGTAAAATTTTGAAATTTATAGTAAATCCTAAATGCTGATTATACCATTTTTCTATTGTACCCATATTTTACTACAATTGCTTGATCATTTACCCACATATCTACCTATCAATTATTCATCTTATTTTTAATGCATTTCAACATAAATTGTGCATTAAAAATTGCACATTTCACTTTAAGGTAAAAGTATATATGAAGTAATTAAATACTTCAGCATACACATCACCACTTAATGTTCAATATTTGCTTAAGGTTCTTATTTGAGGTAAAGTGTAGCTCAGTAAAGTCTTAGGTGTACCATTTTGTAGGTACTAACAAATGCAAACACTTCTGTAACACAAATTGCTATTAAGATACAGATTGTTACCATCAGTCTAGAAAGTTCCCTCATACCTCACTCACCCTGTCAAACAATGCTTTGATTGTTTTTCTACCATAGAATAGTTTTCCACATAAATGGAATCACATAGTACACATAAAACCTTTACTACACAGATTTTTTTTTTTGGATACTGGGGATTGAACCCAGGAGTGCTTTTAACACTGAGCTACATCTCCAGCACATTTTTTATTTTGACATAGGGTCTCATTGAGTTGCTTAGGCCCTTGCTGAGTTGCTGAGGCTAGCCTTGAATTGGCTGTTCTTTTTTTGCCTCAGCCTCCTGAGTTGCTGGGATTACAGTTGTGTGCCATCGTGCCTGGCTACTACCATTTTGATGTTCATCCAATTTGTTAGTGTATCAAAAATTTGCTCCTTCTTAAAGCTGGTTGGTATTCCATGAATACCACAATTTGTCTGCTTACCTGCTTGATGGATAGTCTTTGGTTCCCCCTTCCCCATTCTGTATGTGTTATTAATAAAGCTGTTACGAATATTCTTGCATAAGTCTTTTTGTGAAAATGTTTTCATGGGAATACTGGGTCACAGACCATGTGTATATTTGGTTTAACTATTACATAGACCCCATAGTGTTAAAGACCTCTTCTTTAAAACCCACTCCAGCCAAGTTGCTTTTCTAGGAAATTTACAGAAAGAAACACATTCAGATGAGAGTTTCAGAAGACTCTCTTCAGGGCCTAATTTTCTGATTTATGCCCTACACCATTCTCATCAGAGAAAAACTGAAGTGCTACCCTTCCTTTGTTACCTCTTCTCCCCAGTTCTTTTCATAGAGATTTTAGCCATCCAAGAAATGGCCCTTGCAGCCCTACCCCCATCCCACTTTTGCTAATATTATGACCTTCATATTTTTTCAGTCCTGTCCCTATTCTTCTCTACTGTCCTTGCCTCAGGTTTGATACCTGATAATCATTCTCAACTTCAAACCTAATTCTGTCTTACCTTGTTGTTCCAATGCTCTACGAATAAAACCCAAATTCCCTTAGAGGTGGATATAACCTACCTCTCCAGCCTTGACTCTGCCCTGCCCTTGGTATACCTACATCACAGAACTGACTCCCTTGCCTTTGCTCATACTGTCCCAGTCTGAATAAAGAAATCTGTCTCCTACTATTGTCCTGCAGTTTCTTAATGCATCTACGAGAATAAATATCACATTTTTACCTCAGAGTTACATTTTTTTACCTTTTTTAAAAATTTTATTTTTACATGGTGCTGAGGATGGAACCTAGGGCCTCGCACGTGCTAGACGAGACACTATCGCTGAGCCACAATCCCAGCCCCTCCCCAGAGTTACATTTTAAACAGTGTTTTTTTTTTTTTTTTTTTTTTTTTTAAATAGTGTTTTGGTGATCTTCATATAGATCTCTTCTTAAGAGCTATAATGATATTCTTTTGGTATGTTTACTCTTTAACTGCCTCATGTAACTTATTGGATACTCAGGTTATTCCCAAAAGTTTGTTCTAACCAGGAGTGCTATAGTGCAGTAATCTTTGCACAAATAGATGTGGGCTCAGGAGGAGAATATTTATTCAGTTCCTTAAGGTGGGTTGCTAGGTCAAAGTCTAACTGGCTTTTAATAGTCAACCTATTTACTCTTCCCAATAATATCTCAACTTTGCAGTGTTCTCAAGTTAGACCATTTACACCACTAGACTGCATGTTCTTTTGAGAGCAAACATTTTCACATTTGCCTGGTCGAACTGGCCCTCAAAATATTTAAATTAACAAATTTTATACTGTGTAGTGCCAAGCCCAGTGCTTGGCATGGAGCACACTTATAATTCCTCACCGATTCGCCTTGCTAACTGAAGTGTATTAATCCCGGGACTTGTGCTAAACTAAGCCCCTCACCGTTCGCAGACCCTTTCACTCCAGAATTCTACTACTAGGGAGGGGGCATGCCCAGCACCTACCCGGGCATTTATTGGTTGAGTTCGACGCCCGTTACCCTGAGCCACGCCCCCCACAGTCAGGCCTGGAAGAGACTTGGCCATTGCCACGCCAGACTATCCAGGCAGTCTCCCCGCGAGCTCCAGGCCGGGCAAAGGGCAGGGCACAAGCTGACCCACCGTGGTGGGGAGAGTGAGCCGCAGTCCCGAGGAGCGGGCACCGGGGACCCGCTGTCCACCGCCGGCCAACGCCGCGCCCCGCCCCTCAGCACGCAGGCCCAGCGCGAGCTCGCGCACGTGCGCGCGCGCCGCCAGATCTTTGGTCAGACCTGCGGGAGTGCGGACGGGGCGGGCGGAGGCCGGGCTGCTGAGGTACTTAGGGGAGGAGCCCGAGCCGTCGTTGCCGAAGGAGAGGAGCATGTCTGCAACTCGAGCCAAGAAAGTGAAGATGGCCACCAAATCATGCCCCGAGTGCGACCAACAGGTGGGCGCCAGGGGCCGAGCGCACGAGCGGTCGGGGCGGGGGCGCGCAGTCGGCGGCCGTTGCTTGGCGGCCGTTGGCTAAGCAAAGGCCGCCTTGCCTGGGTCCTGGCGGTCGAGCGGGTGGGCCGGCCCGATTCTTGGTGGCAGCGGCCGGATCCCGGGACCGGTCGGGCGGAGCCAAGGGGTTGCCGGGGAAACGCCCGGGGCCGGTGACCGGCGGGTTTCCGCCTGGCCGAGGACAGACTGGAGGCCTCCGGGTGGTCTGACCCAGCTGCGCGGGAGGGGGCGTGGGTTTGTGTCGGGACCCTACGGAGTCGCCTTGCGGGCCACGGGTGACAGCGCTGGGACCTTGGGCGCCGCGGCCCCAGTGGAGGAACACGGCCCCTTCTAGTTCCCTTGGGCTGGCGGGAATGCCCGGTGTGCCCGACTCCGAGTGAGTCCAGGGCCCTGGCTCTGAAGGCTCCGTCCTGCCACACAGGGTTGCTTTGTTCCCATTTCAGTTGTGTGTGGTGATCTCCCAAAATTGCCCAGACAGCGTCTTGAGCGGACGCTTTAACATGACAAAAGGGGCCGCGATGTAATATTGTCTTTGCGAATTTGGAATTTTTTTTCTTCTAGATCTGTTTATTATATTTTTAATGTTGTGTAATCTCTGATTCTTTCATTACATTGTTTTTTTTTTTTTTTTTATGGAACATGATTGAACAACGTCCACGTTGAAACCCTTCCCTCCTGGAAGCTCCTCATCCCACCCGTCGCAATAATCACTTATAAATTTGACGTTTCTGTTTCCAGATCTTTTAAAACATTTTTCATGTGGTTTCATTAATTTGAAATGATTCTTGTCTGCACCAAATTCATGTTACAATGGTTGTAATTAAAAAAAAAAAAAACCCGAATTTAAGCATGCCTCATTCTTTACTATAATAGCAGATGTTCTTCTAAGCCTTTCCATCTAATGAGTTAAAACTTCCTCAATTAAAACCATTCGTAAGACCCCCCATTTCATGCCAGCATGCATATATGGGTGTGTTTTCCTTCTCCAGAGTGAATTTTTTCAAAATGACTACCTCTTTCTCCTCCCCCTTTAAAAAAAAAAAAAAATCAAGAGTAATTTGAAATGGCTGGAGCCGTTATTTTAGAAGCTGATTTTAGATGCATTCTTTTAGAAGCGGTCTTGTAGGTTGACCAAGTATTGTAACAGAAAACACGTTAAATATTTTAGTATCATTTATAGGTACTGATAAAAATGTGATGAAAGGTTGTGCAAGAGTACATTTTGTTGAGCCTTACAAGTATGCAGCATCAAAACAATTTGGTCATGTTTTCTAAAATAGTTAACTTTCACTTACCATTGAACTAAATTTGTTAAATTCTAACAAAATTGTACATGGTGAATTAAGTGTGTTGGCAATAATTTCAACTTATTCCGGTTAATTGTTTAAAAGTATAAGGTTTACATGGTATCCATTGTGCATTCCAGTTTCTGTAGGGCACAAGTCATTGCAAATCCTGTTCTTGTTTTACTTGGCAAAAAGTTATCTTTTGGGGAAAATAATCTGTTTTTAATATCCTGGTTAAAGAAAGAGCAAAGGATAATAAACTTGTAGGAGACCCTGACACTGTTCAGCAAAACAAGAACAGTGTTTTATTTTGAAAGATCACTTTAATTTCATTATACACATATATTCGCTTGTATAAAAATAGCTGTATCTTGGTTTGCTGTGGCTGCTATAACAAAACACCATGATGAGGTGGCTTAATCCACAAAAATTTATTTTCTTATAGTTCTGGAGCCTGCAAGTCCAAGATCAGTATTCTGGTGAGGACTTTCTTGGCTTGCAGATGCTGGCTCTCTTTATTACTATGATGATGATTATGATTTTTATTTAGCTTTTATTTTGTGATCCTCTTACCTCAGCCTTTAAAGAAGCTGTGATTCCAGTCATGTGCCACTGCATCTGGTTTAGCTGGCTGTCTTCTGAGTGGCAGGGACAGGGCAAACTCTCTCATAAGGTCACTAACCTGATTATGAAGGTACTATCTCCTGACCTCATCTAAACCTTACTATTTCTTTTAAGGCCTTATCTTCAAAACCCATCTCATTGGAAGTTAGGGCTTTAGTATGTGAAGTTTTGAGTGGATGGTGGGAGGGACAAAATGTGGTCATAGCAAACTGTTACACAATATGTTGGTGGTTGTTTTGTTCTTTAATCACTTAAAAGAGTATAATATGCATGTTGACAAACTAAAAGTTTTGTTGATTTTTTTTTTTTTGTGTGTGATTCTGGGGATTGAACCCAGGAGTGCTTTACCACTGAGCCACACGCCAGCCCTGTTTATTTTCAACTTTGAGATAGGGTCTCACTAAATTTCAACTCTCTACCTCAGTCTCCTGAGTTGCTGGGAATACACACCCCGTGAAAAAGAAGCATATACTTTTAAATAAGCAGAAGATAAGTTTAAATTACTTTTACTAAAAGAAAAATCACTTTTTAAGAATCACCAAGCTCATTGTTATGGTGCATGCCTGTAATTGCAGCAACTTGGGAGGCTGAGGCAGGAAGATTGAAAGTTGAGGTCAGCCTCAGCAACTTAATGAGATCCTGTCTCAAAATTTAAAAATTTTAAAAAGCCTGGGAATGTAGCTCAGTGGTAAGGTGCCCCTGGGTCAATACTCAATATCCCCCACCAATTTATAGTATAAGCTTCTTTTAGTTATAAATTGGAAAAAAAAATTACAATCAAGAAAGCAATTTTCTAAACAACATTAGAATAATGCTATTACTTTTATAACTTTAAATTACCTAGTGAACATTAACTTTGAATTTAGTTTTTAAACATAAATGTAAAATCTACTTGACTAATTTTGCATATCCTGTGTTCAAGTTTAAAAAAACAGATACAGAGAAGCAAACAGGAAAGAGCTAGATTTTCAGCTGCTCTATAACATATCTTTCATTGGCCTCTCAAAAATAATAGTTCTAAGACATCTAAATCACAGTGCTCTGCAGTTTCACATCCACTGACCACTCAAAATTACTAAGCCATTTTGTGTGTAGTAATTTTCAAGATTCTTGCCAGTTTTCTAGTGTCTTTTATGTACTTTTTTACCTTCATTTTTGTAAAATAGATGTGTCTGCTCTACATAACTTTGGTTCTTTTAGCAGTAAAGAATATACAGTTTAGTTGGATGTGGTGGCGCATGTCTGTAATTCCAACTACTAGGGAAGCTGAGGCAGGAGGACTGCCAAGTTCCAGTTCAGCCTGGATAATTTAGCTAGACCATGTCTCAAAATAAAAAATATAGAAAGGACTGGGGATGTAGGTTAGTGGTAAAGTGTCCCTGAGTTCAATCCCAGGTATTTCAAGAAAAAATAATTGTAGTAGTTTACCCTCATTTGTAGGGGAATATATTCCAAGATTACCTAGCATATGCCTGAAACCTCAGATAGTAAGAAACTCTGAATGCAATATTTTTTCCTATACATACAAACATACCTCTGCTAAAACAATTTATAAATTATACATAGTAAGAAATCAATAAGCAATAATAAAATAGTCATAACAAATATATTGTAAAAATTATGTGAATGTAGTTTATCTGGATCTCAGGATAGTTTACTGTACTGTGTTCACCACCCCACCTTTTTTTTTTTTTTACTTTAGGTAATTAAAACTTCAGAAAGTGAAACTGGATAAGGTGGAACTACTGTAAATGAGTTCTCTGTAATATGGTTATTTTAGAGCTTTTGAAATATCAGTAAAGCAATGTAGGACCAGGATCTTTTTTTTTTTCAGTACTTAAAAAAACTGTTTTACTTTAAAAAGAAAATACAACAAATAAATGTACTTTTGAAGAAATGAGTTGATAAATAATAAATCATCAGTAAACAATATTTTTGTTTTTTTTAAATTTTAAAATTGTGAAAGTATAGCATTAGATTTTTTATTACAATTGTCTTCAGTATTATCAACTGAAATTTAAGGGAAGTTTTGGATATTTGCATAAGATCCAAATTATTTTAGTTAATATAATGAGATTAGTATTGCTTAAGTTACCTAACCTATTTCATATTTTTTTTTTTTTTTTAAACAGAATCTAGGGTGTGGTGATGATTGGTGGTTTTGTTTCTAGGGCAGTAGTTGGGAGGGACTTTCCATTTTAAACAGGACTTTAGAGTAAATTAGCTGATACAAAGATTTCTTGATCAGAACTCATTAAGAGATGAAGACCAAATTATTAATTGAGTTAGTGTGTGTGCATCTGGATCCCAAAGCCCTATGTGTATTTCTCATCTAACTGCTGCACTCTCCTAATTCTGGATAAAAATAGGTTGATATGTTTTTCTTTTGTATGACAGACACCTAAATTTATTGGATTCTCGTAGCTGGAAGAAAATGCTTGCTGATTAGGATTAACAAAGGAGCTGTTGATGTTGAGTAAAAACATCATGCTTCTGTGTTTTTTGGGTAGCATTAAATAGTTTACATTATTGTGGAGGCCCTTGTGATATGTTTAGGTATAAAGGAAATAAGTACCTTCTTATTATTATCATCTTATTATTCAGAGAAACCAAACAATGTGAATTTTAAAAATGAAAATCAATTTTGGCAGATTTTACACTATTAAAAATGTAACATTACATTTTTCATCAAGGTTTGAAGGAATCTCATTACAATCTTAATAAAATAAGCTTGTTAGACATATCTTTTTATAGGATCATTGTTATATCTCTTAAATGCAAATTAGAGATCCTTTGTTGGGTATTTTTATGCAAAGAAAAAGAACTCTTCTGCCAAAGTTTCAATTTAGCTTAATTAGATGGAATATATTCTAGAATCTGAGACATTTTGTACATATATGGATAAAAAGCTTTATAATTATAACTTAAGCAGAGCAACTGGCAAATGGAATTTATCTTACCCAGAGAATTTCAGTTTTCTGGCTATAATTACTCAGAGAGTACTTTTTTGTTAAGATTAGTATCTGACTTTTGGTGAAATTGTGATTCCAAGGATTATTAACTAAATATTAATGAAGTGCTTATGGTAGGGAAACTAAAAAAATTTAAATGATTTTTTAATAATAGGTATTGCTTGAAATATTTATTAGGTATGAAATTGAGAAAGGAATCATAAGTATTTTGCAGATTTGGCAACAGAAGCCTATGAAAGAACTCAAGTGTTTAGTCTAAGATTGTTCCTGGAGTTGAGACTTTAAGATCTTAGATCTCAACTCCTACGTTCTATTTTAATTATATTATATTCCTCCCCATCCCTTCTCTCCTCCAAAAAAAAAAAAAAAAAAAAAAACAAAAAAAAACCCTGATGGTTATAAAATGTTAAAGTCCCCTCTCTTGTTAGAACCCTGAGGTATTTTTGGTTCTTCCCACTGTGGTCAGTTTGGTCCTAAGTCTTGTTTTTCCTGGTTTTGAAACATCTGGTAAATCTACCTCTTCTCCATTTTCATTCTCACTATTCCAGTTGAGCCTTCATAATCTTATACTGGGATTACAGTTTGTTATGCAGCATAAACTGCTATCAATTAACATTTTAGGAAATGACACTTTTTCCTATGTACCTCCCCTGGTTTTGACCCTGAAAAGGTTTTCTCTTGATTACTCATATCCGCACATATTTGTCATGCGTTTACTGTTATGGTATTAGTATAGTATGGAGTTTCTAGAAAGCACTAGGAGAATGTGAATATGTATATAATTTGTTGTAAGGAAGTAGGGTTTAAATAAATCAGATTGCCACTTATCATTCATTTGTGGAGATAATATGCACTGAAAATCTAATAGAAAAAGTAATATATTTTTCTTTTTTTCCCCACAGGTTCCTGTTGCATGTAAATCATGTCCCTGTGGTTACATATTTATTAGCAGAAAACTTTTAAATGCAAAACACTCAGAGAAATCACCATCTTCTACAGGTAATAGAGTTTAATATTAAAATATTAGCTATTAGAGGGATGTAACTCAGTGGTAGACTGCCTTAGCATGCCTGAGGCTTTGGGTTTGATGCCAGTGCGTGCACAAAAAGAGTTGTTAGGAATTGGCTTATGATTGGTTCATTTCATTTAAATGGTTAACTACCTTGTAATGCTGATAAAGTTTATAAAATAATATTTATTTTAAATTTTATTAATTTTTTTGAGAAGCTAAGCAGTAATTGATATTGAGTAATTATACATATCCTAGTTCCCTCTGAAATTCCACCTTCCTGCTTCCCCCATCCCAAGTAACCACTGCTGCTTTCTACCTCTGTTCATCTAAATGGAATCATATAGTATGTATGATACTCTTAACCTGGTTTCTTTTACTGATCACAATTATTTAAGATTCAACCCAAGTTTTATGTATCAATAAGGTTTAATTTCTTTTTATTACTTAGTAATAATATTTGTATAGATATGCCACAATTTGTTTATCTACTCATCTGTTGGGTTTTTTCCTCCAAAAGCTCTTGTAAAATTTGCAACATTTCTAAAGTGTTTTTTGGTGTTGTTGTTGTTTTTTTTAATCTAGTCACTGAAAAAAATATATCTTGGTTTTGTGTGAACATATTTTTTATTGTTTATTCATAATTCTCTGAGACTGTCTAAAATAATCTTACTTGAATTTATTACTTTTCTGTTAAAATAGACAAATGGGTTTATTCAGTAAAAGACAAAATTTTGTTAAGCATTCTTTGATGAAATCATAGCTTCATACACTGGTATCAAAATAAGATTAGACTGATAACAAAGACACAGTGAGTACCTACATGCTGGGTGCTGTTCTAAACCTTAGTTATAAATCTGTGAATTTACTCTAAATGCTGGTTCACTGCTATTATAGAGTTTATATTCTCATGAGAAGAAGATAGTGAACAGATAAATGGGCAATATTACCTTGTGATAAATGCTTTGTAGAAAATTAAGGTACCATACTAGCATGTGACTAGAAGGCTACTTTTGACTGGATGGCATCTCTGAGGAGGTGATATTTAATTGAGCTTGACTGGGAAGATGGGGAGGGCCATGATGAGGTCAGGGAGAGGAACATTCCTGACAGATGGAAATAGGAAATGCAAAATTCCAAGGCTGGATAAAGTTTTTAAATTTTAGAAACAAAAATGCCCAGTGTGGTTACATCCTAGACAGTAAGATAAGAAGACTGAGAGTCCAGAGGGATAGGCAGGCCGTATTATGTAGAGTTTTGTAAACCAGAGTAACAAATTTGAATTTTTTTATTTTATTTTATTTTATTTTATTTTTTTATTGGTTATTCAAGACAATACAAAGATTTCAGAATCACATCGGTTACACATCCACATTTTTACATAATACCATAATAGTAACTGTTGTTGAATTTTGTTTTTAAAAGGTTGGGAGAAGCTATCCCTGGATTTTTAATTTTTAATTTATAATTAAATTTCTTAAAAGTAAGATTTACTTTGGGCAGCTAGGATTGTGGCTCAAGTGGTAAGAGTGGTCGCCTAGCACACATGAAGCACTGAGTTCGATCCTCAGTACCACATAAAAATAAAGATATTGTGTCCACCTAAAACTAAAAACTAAAAAAAAAAAAAAAAAGATTTACTTCGGATAATTTGTAGTATATAGGAGAAATTTAAAAGTATTTTTTAAAATTAATTTGTAATACTGGGAATTGAACCCAGGTCCTTAAGCATGCTAAGATGCACTTTACCACTGGGCTAAGTCCCCAGCCCTAAAAAGTATAATTTCAAAAAAAATTTAACAGTAATGTGTGTAATGTATAATGACTCAATCTGAGTTATTAACATTTCTGTCTCTTCTAGCATTTTCATTTCTCTGTTTTGGGAATCTTTGGACCCTTCTAATTATTTTGGAATATATCATAAATTTTTGTAGAGTATAGTTTCCCTACTATGCTATAGAATACTAGAATTAATTCCTCCTGTGTAACACTGCACTTTGGTACCCTTTATCCAACCTCCTCCTGCTTTACCCTTCTTAATCTCTAGTGACCGGTGTTCTATAACTCTTTTGAGATATTAACTTTTTTAGCTTTCACATGAGTGATGAAAATATGCAATACTGTCTTTTATGTGTCCAGTTTATTTCACTTAACATTATGCCCTCTGATTGTATATATATTGACACAAACGACTTTCTTTTTTGTGGATGAATACTAGGGATTGAACTCAGTGGCACTCAACCGCTGAGCTACATCCCTAGCCCTGTTTTGTATTTTATTCAGAGACAGGGTCTCACTGAGTGGCTTATTGCCTCACATTTGCTGAGGCTTGCTTTGAACTTGCAATCGTTCTCCCTTGGACTTCCAAGCTGCTGGGATTACAGGTGTGTGCCACCTCACCTGGCCATGACTTTCTTTTTATGGCTGAATAATATTCCATTGTATGTATACCACATTTGCTCTACCCTTTTGTACACTGATGGACACTTAGGTTGATTTTCAAGATACGGATTTCACTATTGTGAATTGTGCTGCAATAAATATGGGAGTGCAGGTGTCTCTTTGATACATTTGATTTTATTTTCTATGGATATATACCCAGTAGTAGGGTTGCTGGATCATGTATGATAGTTCTAGTTTTAATTTCTTGAAGACCTCCATAGTGTTTTCCATAGTGGCTATACTAATTTACATTTCCACCAACAGGGTTTAACAGTTTTCTTCCTCTACATCCATACTAACATTTCTTAATTTTTTTGTTGTTTTGATAATAGCCTTTCTAGCATGGGTAAAATGATATCTCATTGTAGTTTTAATTTGCATTTACTTGATGATTTTGATATTAAGCATTTCATCTACTTTTTGGCCACTTGTATATCTTCTTTTGAGGAATGCCTATTTAGATTTCTTTTGCCCCCTCCTTTTTTTTTTTTGGTACCAGGAATTGAACCCAAGGGACTTAACCTCTGAGTCACATCCCCAGACCCGTTTTTTATTTTGAGACAGGGTCTCATTAAGTTTCTTACCATCTTGCTGAATGGTTGAGCTGACCTTGAACTTGTGATCTTCCTGCCTCAGCCTCCTGAGCTGCTGGGATTACAGGCATGTGCCACCACACCTGGCTCTTCACCCATTTTAAAAATCAGATTGTTTTCTAGCTGTTGAATTGCATTTCTTAAATATTTTGGATATCAATCCCTGTTGGTTAAATAACTTCGAAGTATTTTATTACATTCTTCAGGTTGTCTCTTCATTCTGTTGATTGTTTTTTTTTTTTTTTCCTTGTACAGAAGCATCTTAGTTTGATATAATTCCACTTGTCCATTTTTATTTTTATTACCTATGTTTCTGGGATCTTATCTACTCCCCCCCCCCAAAAAAAAAAATCATTGTCTGTACCAATGTCTTAAAGTGTTTCCTCTCTTTTCTAGTAGTTTTTTAGTTTCAGGTCTTAGGTCTTTGATCCATTTGAGTTGATTTTTATATATGGAGAGAGTTAGGGATCCAGTTTCATTCTCCTGCACATACATATACAGTTTTCCCAGTACAATTTATAAAGAGATTAACCTTCCTACAATGTACTTGGCAACCTTTGTTGAAAAATCAGGTGACTCTGTGTAAATGGATTAATTTCTGGGTTTTCTGTTGTTTCATTGATCTCTGTGTTAGTTTTATACTGGTACCACACTGTTTGGTTACTGTAGCTTTGTAGAATGTTTTGAAGTCAGCTATGGTAATGCCTCCACCCAGCTTTGTTCCTTTTGCTCAGAATTGCTTTGGCTATTCAGGGTTTTTTGTGTTTCCATATGAATTTTATGATATTTTCCCCTCTATTTTGGTGAAGAATGTCATTGGCATTTTTTAAAATATTTTATTTTTTTAGTTGTAGATGGACACAATATCCTTATTCTTACTTATTTATTTTTGCATGTGGTGCTGAGGATGGAACCCAGTGTCTCACGCATTTGAGGCAAGCACTCAGCCAATGAGCTATAACCCCAGCCCCTGTCACTAGCATTTTTTTAAAAAAAATATTTTTAGTTTTAGATGGACACAATACCTTTATTTTGTTTATTTAGTTTTTTTTACGTGGTGCTGGGGATCGAACCCAGTGCCTCACGTGTGCTAGGCAAGTGCACTGAGCCACAACCCCACAATGCAATGGGGGTTGCATTGAATCCGTAGATCACTTTTGATATGGATATTTTAAAACAAGTAAATAAAATAAAGGCATTGTATCCAACTACATCCCCCCCCCAGAATATTAATTCTTCTAATCTGTGAACACATGGGATATCTTTTCATTCTTCATTTCATATCTTCATTTTCTTTCATCAGTGTTTTGTAATTTTCCCTGTAGAGCTCTTTTTTCTTTCTTGGCTAAATTTAATTCCTAGGATGTTTTGTTGTTGTTTTGTTTTGCATTTTTGGTAGCTAGTGTGAATGGGGTTGTTTTCTTAATTTCCTTTTCATCAAGTATGCTATAAGTATATAAAATGCTACTGTTTTTTGTTTGTTGATTTTGTATCCTGCAATTTTACTGTGGAGTGTAGGTTTTACTCCATATTAAATGTTACTACCTGCTAACAGGGATAATTTGACTTCCTCTTTTCTGATATGGATGCTCTTTACTTCTTTTTCATGCCTAATTGCTCTTGCTAAGAAGAGTGTTTCTGGATATTCTTGTTTTGTTCCAGACCTTAGAGGAAACAGTTTTAGTTTTTTACCATTCTTTATGATGTTGGCCATAAGTTTGTCATAGGTAGCCTTTATTGTGTTGATGTATGTACCTTCTACACTTAATTTTTGAGAATTCTTTTTTCCATCATGAAGGAATCTTGAGTGAGAATAGTGTAATTTTAAAGTCACTACAGTTTATCAAGTGCTTAATGAATATTGTAAATTGGATCTAGACCACTACAAGGAAAATCAGTTGCTAATATCTGAAAGATAATCTACTTCATTAATAATAGTGTGGTTGAAATGAAATACCTGTTTTTTGACCACAGTCTGACAGAAATGTAAAGAACTTTGTCTTTATGAACATGGCAAACCTAGGTATTTTCATTATTAATAGGAGCATAACTTGACAAAACTTCTTTAGAGAGTAATTTGGGAGGTGGTGTTGGGGAGGTACTGGGGATTGAACCCAGCAGTATGCTACATCCCCAGACTCTTTTGTTTTTTATTTTGAGACAGGGTCTCACTGAATTGCTTAGGGTCTCTAAGTTGCTGAGGCTGGCCTCGAAGTTGGAATCTTCCTGCTTCAGCTCCTTAGTTGCTGTGGTAACATGCATGCACTATCATTTCCAGTTTGGAGAGCAGTCTTAAAATAGTAAAGTTTTAAAGACACATAACCTAGAATCTGAGGGTTTTTTATGAATAGACCTATAACAGCATAATTATTTATATACTCAAAGAAGTATGTATAAGGATTTTAAGGGAGAACATTATAATAGCAAAAATTATTAATAAACCAGATATCATCAGTAGGAAAATGGTTAAATAAAGTAGGGTATGTTTTTTAGGGAACAGTATAGAAAAAAATAATATAGATTTTTATGTACTGACATGGAAAAACCTCTAAAACAGTGTTAATTTGTTAATTTAAGAAAAAAGTACAAAAGAATACTTGTAGCATGAGCTCATTTGATTTTTAAAACCCCACTAAAATTTTTCTTCTCCATACTGGTATAAAACCCAGGGACTCAAACATGCTAGGCAAGTGTTCTACCAGTGAGCTATACCTCCAGCCCCACCAAATGATTTCTGTATGTGATATTAATCAGTAAAAGTGAATCATTACTAATGCTCAAATTATAATTACTCATTCTAAAAATGAAATTAAAACTGTAAAAGATACTTTAAATTTTAGTGGGCCATGTAACTATTATCATATACAATTTTTTTAATATTTATTTTTTAGTTTTCGGTGGATACAACATCTTTATTTTTATGTGGTGCTGAGGATCAAACCCAGCGCCCAGCGCCTGCCAGGCGAGCATGCTACCGCTTGAGCCACATCCCCAGCCCTTCATATACAATTTTTATGTTGTGTAGGAAGAAAAGAATCTGATAGGTCGAATAGATTTATTTAGGTATGAATTGTTCAGAACTCCTGTTTTTGAAATATACCTTCATAATACATAGAAATAAAGAGAAAGTAGAATAACACTATAAAACTTAATCTAATTGAAAATACGTATAAATAATCCATTGTAGAAATTAAGACTTTTTAAAGGTTTAAAATTAATTTTGGTGAAAGGGAGAAATGAGTGTTACAAATAAAACTGTGTTAAGAAGTATATTGAGGGCTGGGGATGTGGCTCAAGCGGTAGCGCGTCGCCTGGCAGGCGTGCGGCCCGGGTTCGATCCTCAGCACCACATACAAACAAAGATGTTGTGTCCGCTGATAACTAAAAAATAAATATTAAAATTCTCTCTCTCTCTACCTCTCTCTACCTCTCTCTCTCTCTTTAAAAAAAAAAAAAAGTAGTATATCGGGTGATATGTCAGTATTACAGACTAACTACAGTGTTTTCAGCTGAGCCTTCAGGTGGAGCATGCCTGTAATCCCAGTGACTCTAGAGGATGAGGCAGGAGGATTACAAGTTTGAGGCCAGCCTCAGCAATTTAGTGAGGACTTAAGCAACTTAGTGAGACCCTGTTTCAAAATAAAAAACAAAAGGGCTGGGGATGCCACTCAGTGGTAAAGTGCTCCTGATTTCAATCCCCACAATCAAAAAGAAAAAAAAAAAAGTGCACAGTGTTTTGTAAAAGTTCCTAGAACCTCAGACAATTAATTATTCTTTGATGCCTTTCCAAGTGAGTTAAATGTATGTCAATTCATTTATTTATTTATTTTTGTATGAAATTGAGGTAAGTTTTTGAAATTAGGATTTAATTTTTAAATTGAATAGTTGAGAATTTAAAAAGTAGCCTTGAAATTTAACTTGAAATTGGCAATTTGAAGAAATTTCTTTGACCCATCAAGTCCCAATGTTTCAACTCAGTGAATATTCAAATATTATTTCAGTTACCATAAGTGTTATGTTTCTTGCCCAATTTAAGTCTTTGTGTTCCACATCTGTTTATAGAATAAAATGGGTTAAAAGAGGGATTAAAGAAACATTGTGTTGGGAGTGTTTGTACTGTGAGTTTTGAGCTTTGTGGTAGTTTCTAATCAAATATTTGGTCAAGGGACCATTAATTAACTCATTTTGTTCTAGATCTTTTAAGTTTGGTTTACCAGAGGAGATTTCAAGTGTTTAGTAACATCAGAGGTGCTATTCTGCATTTAATTACTGTGGCTATATATTTTCCTTTCTAAAATTTAATTATAAGCCTTATGAAAGCAAAAGTAAAATGAAATTCTAAATGAGGTACTAATCCACAAAAGACTTCCTCTATAGGTGAGGAAAAAGGGTTCACCTTGTACAAAAAGAAATTGCTTATTAGTATTTTAACTCTATATTTCTCAGTGAGTATATGTTTTACTGTAAACTTAGTCACAATACTTCCCCATTTTTAATTGGGAGAAGAAAATAAAGGAAAGTAATTAAACCCAAATTTTTCAAATTATTCTTAAAGATAAATTAACAGGCAAAGCTGATAAAATGTCTGAAAATGGCAAATTCACTTTAGTTAAAAATGAAGAAATCATCAGTCCCTTTTGTAAATTCAAAGTTATTGAATATTAATAATTTAGAAGTAAGTAGTCCTTAACTCTGAAAAGGAAATGTGGTATTGTTATTTCAGAAAATGTTGTTCTCCTTATATATTTAAATTGCTATACATTAAAATATGGAACATAGCTTTTATACACTTATCTTTTCACCAGTGGATTAAAAAAAAAAACAAACCAAATACCTTCACCTCTGAACCTGTAGTTTTAGGCTTTTGATGATATATAGAGATGTCTATATTCATCTTGAAGACATTTTCATAGACTCCTCTGACTTGTAATTAAGACTGATTGTTTTTTAAGTTTGCTTCACAGCTGTGTGATTAGGATTTCTTTCTACTATGCTTCCGAGATAATTCTGCTTTTTCTCATATACATATGTTTTTCTTACTTTACATATTTTTATTTCTGGAATACATTTCTCAGTAATTGTTATATATATGGGAAAAACCTTTCAGAAAAGGAATGTGATGGTACATTCTATCTTTCATTGTGAATATTTTGCATTCACTTTGATGTTCTTCCTTGGTACTCAGTGAGTACTCTCTGGGGCTGGGCCTGTAGATCAGTGGTAGAATGCCTGCCTCCTTAGCATGTGCAAGGCCTCAGGTTCCATTCCCAGCAACACATAACCAACCCCCACCCCCACATACATACAAACACACACACACACACACACAAAAAAAAAAAAAAAAAAAAAAAAAGAAGAAGAAGAAGAAGAAGAAAGTGGGTTATTTTCATCTGAAGGCTAAAATCTTCCTATCAAGGCAGTTTTTAATCTATTATTTCTTTTTCCTTGTTCTCTTTTCTTGTTGCAATATATATACTGATATTTTGGGTGATGTGTCAGTATTACAGACCACAGAAATTGATACTGTGTTGGACAAATAGTTTATTTTTCCTGTTCAGTGAAGGATGAAGCCAAGCTGTACAGGATAAATATCTAGGTTCTTTTCTTCTGTCCTGAGAAGATGTGGCTTTCATATTCTTTGTTATAAGTTAACTATTATACCTCCAGGAATCCCATAAACATTCTAAGCAAGAAGAAGAGAGAAGGGCAGAGAGACTAACCATCCTTATATCTTTGGGGGGGAAAAAATCTGGAAACCTAACCCAGTGCCACTTACACGTTATTGGTCAAAATTAAATTTCCTGGCCATCTTACCTGTAGGATAATGTATAGTAGATAATTAGCAATTCTGTTTCATGTTTTAGATTTTTTGGATCTTTCCTTCATTTCTCTTTCTTGTATACTATCAGGCTCTTTTAAGAAGCTAATAAACCAAAATAGAAAATACCGAGGTTCTTATAAATTGTTAGTTCCTTGTTGTATCTCCCCTTCTATAACATTAATGAAGGGAACATTTTACTGGAAAGAAAATTGTATTTTATGGATCACTGGCTATGAATTTTTATAACTGGTTATTACATAAATACTTACTACTTCCAATTATCCAATTGGCATGATCATTTTTGTCCACAATTCACTTCTGCATTTATAAACAGAATTTTTATTATTTATATAAGCACATCTACCAGTGAATATTTAAGACTGAGATGTATCTGATATCCATAATCTGATGCTTTGCAGAAAGTGTAGGAAAGAAGGGTTTTTAATCACTTTTCATTTGAGAGGCCTTATGTAAAAATCAATAATTTAGAAGTTCTAAGTCTCCAAAGGAGATTTTTAAATGCGCCTACTGTAGAAATGGCTACATACAATGAGATTTTTAAAAAAACGTCCTGCATGTGCACATCCTTTTGTAACTGCTATACCATTTTTTTTTTTTTTTTGTTTCAGCTGTTTTGCCTTGCCTGCAAGATAAGGTGGATATTTTGCCTTGACTTCTTTCATGTCCTGAACTTTGTATAGTTCTTTATTTTTCTCTACTCTGTTCATTATAAATTTAGCTTGCCATTTCTGATTAATATCTTTAATTGTCTTCACTATATTATTAGTTTTTGTTCTGAAGCTCTTGCTGGTATTTGACAGGTTAATGTCTGTTTTTCAAATTCAAATAAATTATTCAGATCCTTACCACTAAAGCTTTCTGTAATGCTTTAGTCCACCTGACTTTGTGAGAATTATGCTTCTTTTATAAAGTTTTAAAGACATTTGGATTTATAAAATCTGAATACTTTTGCAATCCTTGAGGATGAACATTATGTTGAGGCTGGGGATGCTGAACAGAAATAACCCTTCTCCTTAGGCATTTTGAACCTATGTGTATTTGGGTACACTGAGCTGGGGAAACTGTATTTTTATTTTGATAAGTGATGTTGAATATCTTTTCATTTGCTTGTTGGCCATTTGTAGATCTTCTTTGGAGAAATGTTTATTCAAGTCCTCTGCCCATTTTTTTTAATCTTTATTTTTTTATTTATTTTTATGTGGTGCTGAGGATTGAACCCAGTGCCTTACATGTGTGAGACATGTTCTGCCACTGAGCCACAATGCCAGCCCCCTCATGCCCATTCTTAAGTCGTTTATTTATTATTGAGTTGTAGGAATTCTACATATATGTACATATATATATATTTTTGATATTAATCCCTTATCTGTTAATAGTGATTTGAAATTTTTTTTTCCTGTTCCACGTGTTGACTTTTCACTGTTGATAGTGTCTGTTGATGCACAATAGTTTTTAGTTTAGTTTTTTTTGCGGGGTGGGGTGGGGTGCTAGGGATTGAACCTAGGGGTGCTTAGCCACATCTCCAGTCCTTTTTATTTTTTTATTTTGAGACAGGTCATCTTCCTGCCTTAGTCTCCTGACCTGCTGGGATTACAAGTTTATACCATGCTAATTTGTTTGTTTGTTTGCTGGGAATTGAGCCTCTGCAAATTGTGCATGCTCTAGGCAAGTACTTTGCCGCTGGGTCACATCATCAACCCAAAACCTTTTAATTTTTTTAAAAATATTTTTTTAGACATTGGTGGCCCTTATTTTGTTCATTTATTTATATGTGGTGCTGAGAATTGAACCCATTTTCTCACACAAGCCACAGAAGCACTAAACCACTGAGCCACAACCCCAGCTCCAGAAACCTTTTAATTTCGATGAAGTCCCGTTTGTCTGTTTTTCTTTAGTTGCTGTGTTTTTTGTATCATATTAAAGAAGTTATTGCCAAAATTAAATGTCATGAAACAGTTCCATTATATTTTTTTCTAAGAGTTTTATGTTTATGAGTTTTATGTTTAATAGTTTATGTTTAGGTCTTTGACTCATTTTGAGTTTGGTATATGTTGTAAGGATCCAGTTTCATTCTTTTGCATGTGGATATCCAGTTTTCCTATCATAACTTATTAAAAATACTGTCCTTTCCTCAGTGAAGAATTCTTGAAGTTTTATTAAAAGTCATTTGACCATATATGTGTTTGTGAACTCTTTGTTTTCCTTTGATCTGTATGTTTGTCTTTATGTTAATACTACACTATTTTGATCACTCTAGTTTTGTAGTAAGTTTTGAAAAGAAGGGAGTGTGAAATCTCTTTACTTGTACATTTTTAAGGTTGATTTCATATGAATTTTGGAATAGATTTTTCTGTTTATGCACAAGAATCTTAACAATATAATCTCCTTTCATAGCTTTCCGAAGATACACAATAATAGAATGTTTTAAAATTTTATTCTTGTTTCCTTGATCCTTCTCTCATACTTTTTATTTTCCTCAAATTGTTGGTAATCCTTGATTGCCTGTTTACATAATATTTATATGTGAAGCGCAGTTTATCATTATGGACAACTGCATGAAAATTCAACATTATTTTAAAGGTCTGTTTTTTTCATTGTCGATTTATCTTTTATTTATTTATTTATTTGTGGTGCTGAGGATTGAACTCAGGGCCTTACACATGCCAGGCAAGCACTCTACCACTGAGTCACAACTCCAGCCCCCTTAAGGGTCTGTTTTAATAACAGTTTTTATTAGTGTATAATTGGGAGGAGTTTAGCAGCAGTTTGGATGTGCATTAGGTGAGCATGCAGGATACTGCTTAGTATTACTTATTATTACTAAAATAAGCAAAGCTTCATTCTGGAGCAGGATGTGAAATCTCATAGAGTATTTCATTCTTGTGAGGAGTTGCCTTTTTTCTGTTAAGGCTTAAAGTTCTCTTGCACATTGCTCTGTTTTTTGCATTTTATTTCTGTATGTTAGTTGCTGTCTGTATATAGATTCAGTTATTTTGCAGTAGTTCTATAGTTTTTCTGATGATCATGCAGTGGCCTGCTCCCCATTTCTGTACTTTTTATTGTGTTCTGGAAATATCTTTAGGACTCTCTTAGTAAGAACAACTCTCTCCCTTCTATAGGAGCTATAATTTATTCCTATTTTGGGTTATACTTCTATCTAGTTTCATTTCTTTTTCTTTTTTTGCTTTGGTAGTTGGAAATGGACAGAATGCCTTTATTTTATTTGTTTATTTATATGTGGTGCTAAGGATTGAATCCAGTGCCTCACAAGTACTAGGCAAGTGTTCTTCCACTGAGCTCCAGCTCTAGCCCTCTATCCTGATTTCTTAATCAGAACCATTGGCTTTCTACTTTGCTGAAATTATGTAATTTTTGGATCACTAGTAGCACTTTTTGTTTGTTTCCAGCACAAATTTTTTTTCCCCCTTTTCTCCTTTTCTCACATTTACCTTCATTTCAGTGGAATTTTGAGGTGGTGGTGAGGAAAATGCGTATACTGAGTCTGATTTTATTTATTTGGTAATACTTAATATGTGGAGTTTATGTTCTACATTCTGTGAAAAAGACAACAGAATCCCACTTTCATAAAGTATATTTTGATGGGGGAGACATTAAACATATTAGTAAATATATTATAGATTGCAGTAGGAGATGATAGGAAGTAAGTTGGGTTGGGAGATTCAGAGGGAGTGACAAATAAATTGATGGCTGGGCTGGAGGTGTAGCTCAGTGGTAGAGTGCTTGCTTATGTGCTCAAGGCCCTATGTTCAATCCCTAGCATCACAGAAAACAAAACAAATAACCCCCCAAAACATTTAGGAACATATAGATGGATATCTGAAGGGAGAAAGCCAGTCTCATGAAGACTCTTTGAGGAGAGCTCTAGGTAGGAGGATTAATTATAATTACAGGATTATTATAGACTCAGGCAGAGGGAGGAGCTTGTTTTATTAAAAAAAAAGGTATGTCTAGATTGTAGTTAATGATGTGGTGTAGTATGCAATAGAATTGGAGAGAAAGTATGAATGTTGGATCTTATAGGAACTTGTGGTTAGGAATCTTAATTCTAAACAGTGGAAAACTAATGAAAGTCTTTTCATCATTTTCAAAGCTAATGAAAGGCCTTCATGAAGGAAAGATATACAATTTTTTTAGAAAGATAATATTGGCTACTATGTAGAGAAAGGGTTTGATTAGGATTTTGCACATGGAGAAATGAAGATTATGGATATATTTTGGAAAGAGTATGAATGGACCTTTATGGTGGTATAAGAAGTGAGACGAATCAGTTGGCTTGTGCAACTGGTTGGTGTTTTTTTACTAATATGATGAGGGTTGGAGAATAAGCAAATTGGAAAGAGGAAGCAAATTATTTTTAATACATTTAAAATACTTAATATAAGTGAAGTTGTCTGGCAGTTTAGGGAAGAGATTAGAGCAGAAGATATAAACTTTGAAGCTACCATAACAGTAGTGTTTGATGCTATGGGTCTGTAAAAGTTAAAATAAAATGATAAAGGAAAAAGAGCTTAGAACAGGTCCTTGGGGCTTTAACATTAGAGATTGAGAAAGCACCTAGGGAAGGGAACACAGCAAAAGTAATAAAGAGGAATGGCTGGGAAATCTAAAGAGCCTGAAAATCCAGTGAAGAAATAATTTCAAGGAGTGGCGTGATCATCTTTATTGAATTTTTTGAAAGATGGTTTAAGATGATAAAAAGTGAAGTTTCTCAAATTGAAGTTGATTTGAAAATAGAGGTTTTTTTTGTGTGTGTGCGTGCTTAATGTTCAATTTCACTGAATTGAGAACTGTTTACTAGCATGGATTGAAGAGTAAATGGGAGGTGAGAAAGTACAGGCACCTCTTTGAGAGTGTGGTTGTGAAGAAATTTGCAGAGATGGGCAGGTAGCTGAAGAAACAAACCTGAATTCACTGTTAAACCTTGAGAGGCGTACTGTCTAAAGTATTACTTATCACTTTCTTTTAACCTTTTTTTTTTCTTTTGAGAAATTCTAAACATACAAAAAAGTAGACTGTAATCAACCCTGACTTATCCATACCTACAACCTCTTCCCTTGATTATTGTTTTGAAGCAAATATCGTATAATTTCAGGATTCTAAAAGATAGACCTTTAAAAACTAACATAATACCATTATAACATAAAAAGTTAACAATCATTTGTTAATATCAGGTGTCCAAATTGTGTTCAAATTTTTACTTTACTCTTAAATGATTTTAAAGTTTTGAAAAAAAAGATTCCAAGTAAGTTCCATAAATTACATATGGGTGGTGTATTTTTTTTAAATTTTATTCTTATTTGTTATATATGACAGCAGAATGCATTTCAACTCCTACTACACATATAGAGCACTTTTTTTTTTTTTATAAAGAGAGAGTGAGAGAGGGGGGGAGAGAGAGAGAGAGAGAATTTTAATATTTATTTTTCAGTTATCGGCGGACACAACATCTTTGTTTTGTATGTGGTGCTGAGGTTCGAACCCGGGCCGCACGCATGCCAGGCGAGCGCGCTACCTCTTGAGCCACATCCCCTAGAGCACAATTTTTTATGTTTCTGATTGTACACAAAGTAGAGTCACACGATTCATGTCTTCATATGGGTGATGTATTTTTAGTTCTCTTTTTATCTACTGTTTTCTTTCTTTTTCCCCTTATAAGTTGTATGTTGAAAAGCTGCTTTACCTGTCCCTTTGAATGTACTGCTTATAGCCATGGTATAGGTTCTTTTAGTTTTTTTTTTTTTTTCAATGTTGTAAGTTGGAGCTAATGGTGATGAGACTGGATTTTTTTTTTTTTTTTTTTACATAGTTAGTAGGTAGTAATGTGTATTTCTGTTAGTAGGCATTTAAAGTCTGCTTATTTCTCTTTGAGTGATGTTAGCAGTTATTAATGTTTAGTGCTCAGATCAGATTGAAAAATGGTGAGACTCTAATTCTGTCATTCCTTATTCTTTCCTTTTAAGTTTTCAAAATAATGAATTGATTCTTACAGTAACTTCCTACAGTGGCCATGTAGTTTTTACTTTTAATGTTGTGTACTCAGGGCTTTAAGTACATTTGGTATGTTTTAGTCTGTTGTTGTTTTTATTTTATTGATGTTCATATTGTCTTATAGTCAATGGGAGCCTTTTCAGATTGGACCCTGAGTCTTAACAGCCCTGATTAATAACTTTTTTCCCATCTAGAATAATTAAATGTTATTTTATCATCCAGTATATGTTGAATCTCTGACCTAGAATTTACTAATTCTCTAAAAGTATAGTACTAAGAGATAATAATTATTATTTTTAACAATAGCCTTTTAAATTTACTGTATAGTCTTTTAAATAGTTTTTCTTTAGTTCTGGGGATATGAATTTTTCCATTCATTTTGCCCTCTTACCATTGTGATCTTAGGCATTTGTGGAATTCTCTTTCTTGCTTTTGAATTCAGGTATGTATTAAAAGAATTTTTGTTTGTTCTTTAAATTATTTTTTTTATTCAGCATTTTTATTTGTTTGGAGTGGGGTGGGTGGTTTTTTGAGTTAATTAAGTCACCAAATTAGTAAAGTTCCTCTATTGCCATTCTATTTATGGAGCAACATTCTCTTATATCAGTAATTGCCTCTTATGTGGCTTACGTGAAAACTACTCAGTTTTATGTTTTAAAAGATTTTCTGTGGGTGTTCTCTATTTGATTTTTTAAAATATTCTATTTTTTACTTGTAGTTGGACACAACCTTTATTTTATTTATTTATTTTTATATGGTAAGGATTGAACCCAAGGCCTAGCACATGGTAGGCAAGCGCTCTACCACTAAGCCACAACCCCAGCCCCTCTATTTGATTTTTATTGTAACCTTAGCATGTTATACATAAGGTTAGTTTTGCTTCTGCGTATTTGACATATTTCAGTATATAATTCAGGTAGGAATGGAGTTCTTTTTATTCCTTTTCTTTTATAATTTTTAGCTTGGAAACAGAAACGCAGAAAGGTTGCTGTGGAATTGTTCAAACTTTTAGGGGCTGAAATTAAAGCTGTCAAATGAAACTTTTGTTTTCTCTTTCAAAATTTTTCTACCTCTCATGTGTAATGTGGATCTGAATTCTGTTGAGCTTCTCTTTTTCCTTTGTGGGTTAGGGGAACATATATTGCTGTAGTTTTATAAAATATGCCAGGAAGCATATTCTAGTGCTATTTAGAAAGAAAAAGAGAGAATAAACCAGTCTAGGACAAACAGGTCTTGCTAAGCCCTAAAATATATCACTTTTATTCACCCATACAGAAAACAAGCATGAGGCCAAGAGGAGGCGAACAGAGAGAGTTAGGAGAGAGAAGATAAATTCTACAGTAAATAAAGATTTAGAAAACAGAAAGAGGTCTCGAAGTAACAGCCATTCAGATCATATCAGACGAGGAAGAGGAAGACCTAAAAGTGCATCTGCCAAAAAACATGAGGAAGAAAGAGGTATGAATAAATTCAAGCAGCTTCCCCCCTCCCCCAGTATTAAAATTGGTCAGAGATCTTAATTAGATAGTAGTGAAGAAAGTGGAGTCCGGCATGAGCTTCTGGACTTAAAATCACATCTATATTTTAGTTTGAAATATTTCCTCTACGGTAGATGCTTAGTTAAAAAACTCACACAAATTCTTATTGGAAAGATTTAGATTAGGTAAAATTCACTTTGCTATAAACTGGTATTAGTAAAATACACAGATAAGTTTTTTGTTTTTGTTTCATGGTACTGGGGATTGAACCCAGGAACTCTCTACCACTGAGCTACATATATGTCCAGCCCTTTTTAAAATTTTTATTTTGAGAAAGGGTCTAAGTAGCCCATGCTGGCCTCTAATTTGTGATCCTCCTGCCTCAGCCTTCCCAAGTTGCTGGAAATACAGACATTCCACTGTGCCCAGCCAGAGATAATAATTTGTATATGCCATCCTTGAGAAGCATATTAAAATCATTGTACTTTTTTTTAAAAAAAAAAAAACTCAAGTCAAAGTTCTTTTAAGACTTATTTTAAACTATTATGCCATGAGTTTTAAACATTTAATGTTTGAAGTGTTTTTGGTATGAATTTTTAAAATGTTTATTGGGAGATTTATGTGCTCCCTGCATTGAGGCAGGTTTTGTTAAAATTAGGTGAATTCTTCTTGATCCAAAATGTATTTCTGTTTCTCCTTATAGGTCTTCTCCTTTTTCCTTATAAGTAGTTTACAAATAACTTGAACTAAAACTTCAACTTTTTTTTCTTTGATGTCATTTAAAAAACTTTTTATCATGGAAAATTTCAACATATTCAACAATAGGGAAACTAGTAAAATGAATACCTATATGCCCATGAATGTCTTTTTTAAATTGAGATTTTCAAAGCCAATAATTAATGAAAAAGGGATACTCTTTATAATTCTTTAAAAACCTCTGTCAAAATGATTTCATCTGTAGTGAAATGCATTTATAGTTTCTTAATATTATTTGTGAATTATGCTTTGCTGCTTTGCTTTTTTTAGTTGTTCTGTGTTAGATACTCAAGTGCTTCCTGCATAAATATATACTGTTGTTATTTGAAACACTGAGGATATTCTGTTTACCATTTCTCTCTGTTTTGTATGTTTTTATTTGAATGAAGTTAGCACTGTTGGAGAAAATAACTTCATTGGTATAGCTGTCCTAATTTTTATCAAAGGTGTCTTAAGATGGTGTGACTAAAGGAATGATGTTTATATCATAAATTGACTATCCATGAAGACTGTACTTGGGATCTTTAATTCCTTGGATAATTTTACTGTTTTTTTTTTTTCTCTTTCCTTTTTCAATTATGTTCTTCTAGAACGTTTTGAGTTATTTGCTTAATTTGAATGTACTTATTTAATAGATCATCAGAATATTTATGTCAAAGGTTATTTTAGAAAGGAAACTGGGTAAAGAAAAGTCAACAGAGAAGAAAAAAGGGAAATATTGCTTGGTCCAGAGAACAACATATTTTTTTCAGTTGATGTAAAGGGAATGTAAATGAAAGAATAGAGAAGGAAATTCTTCTTATGGTAAGAAGAGATAAGAAAACATAATGACAGTCTTTTAGTTGAGGAAATAAAGTCTGAATAGTTTTGCCAAGACTTTACACATATACAGGCTTGAATATTTATTTCATGATAACTTGAAAAAAAGCATTTATTTGGCTGTAAAATTTCTCAGGTGGTATTTTAGTGTATTATAGAAAACTTTTAAGGAAGCGATTTCAAGAGTAATATATGCTTTTTAAATTTATTTACTTTTAATACACATTGCAGGAAAATGCTCAAAGCAATTTCTACAGCATAATCTGGAATATTTTACTTTTAGACTGGAATTCAGCAAACTTTTTCTGTAAAGAGGCAGATAGTAAATATTTTAGGCTTTGTGTACCATGAAATCTCTGTCACAACTACTTTACTTTGTCATTATAGCTGGAAATTAGCTACAAAACAGGAGATGGGTGAGATTTGGCACCCAGATTGTAGTTTTCCAGTTGTTAATGTAGACCATTATTCTCTAAATATAGGGATAGAAATTACAAACTATTGAAATGTCTGTATATTTTGGAATAGATTCTTTGGTAATGCTTCTTGTGACTGAGTAGCTGTTTAGTTTAATTCTGTTTTTGTTGAGTCACTACTCTTAAAGGACACTTAAAATTTTTGAAGCAAGTTTTAACTTTCATTTTAAACATATGATTTAAGGAAAAAATCTTACAATGTGTCTAAAAAACCAAAACTTTAAAAATTATCCTTTTTTATTTTGAAAAAGGATAGGAAGAAGGAAAAATGGAAAAGGAAAGTATCCTTATTCCCTCTGCCTCCTACAAGTTTATCTTTGAAAAGTATAAGTTAAAACAAAGTCTCTAGTCTAGGGAACACCAGACATAGTTGAGGGAGGGCTACTATATTTATCTTAGGAACATTAGGTGAAAATTTGACTTGGTAAATATTGAGTTCTTGATAGATACTGAATTCTTGGTAAATGTTGAGTTGTGTTCCAAATAAGAAATCAGAAATAATCTTCTCTAGGGAATCTCAAGAGCTCAGGAGAAAAAGCCTAAAATCAAAATACTGTCATTCATTCTTTCACAGTCAAGTTCCAAATATGTGTGCATGCTTCTAATCACCTTTTTTTGCTAATACTTCTAAATGTGAACACTTTACCAGGAATAGCTCAGATACCTGGAAGAAAGTATCTAATATGTGAAAGGCTGAGACTAAATCAAAAGGTATGAAGAAATAACTTAGAGAAAACAAGTCTGCTTGGAGAAGAAAAAAATCAAAACTATCATTAATAATCTTTAGCAAAGGAAGATACAATCATGAAACTAGACCAAATAATATTTGAAAGGCAATTACAGAGGTCAAAAAGGCACCTGAGGAACTTCAAAATATAAACTTGAAAATATTCAGAAGCACCCAAAGCATATATGATTCTCAGAAATGAAAAACCTTAATAGAAAATTTAAAGATAAAATTGAAGAAAAGTTCCAGAAAGGATAGTAATAGGAAAGGAGGTTAAAAAAATAAGATGGAACAGATAATAAATTCTCATATCTAACATCTATAAATAATCAGTTTTAGAAAGGAAAAAAACCCTAAAAAATACAGAAGATGGAGGAGAAGGAAGTCTTCAATGAAACAATTCAAGAAAGGTTTCCAAACCTGAAGTTTCTATATTAAGAGAACCTGTGAAATTCCCAATCTAAAGGATGGTTAAAAATAGAAGTGTACCTCAGTGTTTCTTTATATTATATATCTCTAGAAAGAGAAAAATCATTTAGGTTTTCAGAAAAAGAGGAAAGAATCAAAATGATATTGGAATACAGTGAAATATTGCCTAGCAAGGAACAAATTTTTATTATATTAATACCGTTGATGAATTTTTAAAACATTGAAAGAAGCTATGACGCCATTTATATAAAGTTTAGTAAGAGAATCTTATGGAAATGGAAATCAGTACAGTGAATACTGGTGGGTGTAGGAAGGAACTAACTATAAAAGCATGAGGGATTTTCTGGAGTAAAAGAAATTTTGTATATCATCATTTTGTGGGTTATATGAGTGTATGTATTTATCAGAACTCATCAGTTGTCTTCTTAATGTATTTGTGTATTTCACTGTTATGTAACTTTAGTGATAATTAAAAAAAATAACTATAAAAAAGTTTTGAAAAAAGATTCAATTCAGGGAAAACAATGTGCAAGAAGAGTGAAATCATTCACATAGTCATTGAAAAATGGGTGTTACTGAAATTGCAATTCATAATGAGAAGGTGAGGGCACAAAACCAGAGTGTTTGTGGTGGGAACAGGAGATGGAAAACAAAAAAATCCTAATTTTTCATGGTGGGAACTGAATATGTAATGTCTAAACCAATAATTGAATTAGCATCTTCTAAAAAAGTTACTTAGAGATAGATTTGTTTTTGTAAAAACAAAGAGAAGTAACTGAAAAAAAAATCAGTAGTTGCATCTGGAAAGTGGGAAATTAGCATAGAGGGATGAATGGACTTCTTTTTTTTTTGTAACAAGTTTTGTAAAATAATTTGACTAAATTATTTGCATGTTTAATTTTGATTGAAATGTCAAAATAACAAAATCATAGTACAAGCTGAAAAGGGCACTTGGAAAAAACATCCACCAAGATGTTTATTGTGGGTTTGGCTGGCTCATAATTTAATAGGGGGTTTTATCTTTATTTTTTTATCTTTATTTTTCAAATTCTTAATTTTATTTTTTTGTGGTATTAGGGATTGAACCTAGGAATGTTCTGCTTTTGAGGTACATTTTTATTTTGTATTGAGATAGTTCTCATTAGGTGAAGCTGGCCTTGAATTTGGCAATCTTCCTGTCTCAGCATCCTGAGTCACTAGGATTACAAGCATGATCCACCATGCCCACCTTGTTTTTCAGATTTTCTTACTGTGAACTTGGATTTCATCTGTAATGAGGAGGGGAAGGGTGGAAATAAATGTTGTTCTTGTTTTCTATAGCAGGGCTATAAGGTAACAATATTAATATATTATCATTGATGTTCAGAAATAAACATCTAGGGTTAGAAATTTTGATTGAACTCATAGTAGTGAGGAAAAAGAAATAGATGAGATTCTTATAGAAATGATGTAGCTATGGGACTGTGTATGTATAGAAATAGAGTCTCCATTTCAATACCTTTGTATAATTAAAAAAAAATTAGTAGCATAACATTAAACATATTGTACAATTATGTATAATATTTATTGTCATTAAAAGAAATACTTGAAAGCTTTGTAATTTTTTTTAAACTTGCTGCATTTATATTAAGCTTTCCCTTTTTCTTTTAACAGAGAAACAGGAAAAGGAAATTGACATCTATGCTAACCTCTCTGATGAAAAGGCTTTCGTGTTTTCAGTCGCCTTGGCAGAAATAAATAGAAAGATTATCAATCAAAGACTTATTCTCTGATACTTGTCTGCACAATCTGTTGAAACTTTCTTCAGGATTACATCAACAAATTGTCAAACAGTTGTGGACTCTCAGGAGCATTCTGACTGCATCAATAAGGGCCATTGATTTTTTTTTTCCCCCTTTCTGTCATTTAGCCTGTGCCACACTTTGGAAACAAAGCTGTAGGCTTGGACTATTTTGGTATTTCCTTGTTTACCAAGGAGAATTATCAGTGTTTTGTGTTGGCATATAAGTAAGTGTATTTACAAAACAAAGTGCTGGATGGGTATTAAGAGGATAAAAAGGGGTAGGACTAACTGCTGAAGTATGAAAACTAGGGAAATAAAATGTTTGATAGTTTTCAGGTTTGCCACCAGAGATGCAATATTTTAAATACTGTCAGAAAGATTGACTTTTAAATATATATATTTCAGATTTTCAGCTCTAACGGACTGCATATATACAGTTCATTTACTTTTAATAAATTGGCAATTGATATTTTATTGAATGGGGAATTAAGAATATAAACTATAAATTTTGTCTTACATTGATTTTTTTTTCTTGGCCATTATTTTTATGACTTAAGGTATGAGTTTATTTTAGGAGATACTTTCCAGACAGTTTGGAAGTTTGGGTGCTATATGAAGAAAAACATTTAAGGATATATCATACTTCAGATATTAACACCTCTTTTTCTTGAATGTAATTTATTTATTGGTTAAAAAAAAAACCAAACTTTTCTGCTCTCAAGATGGTGCCTGTTAACCTAAACATAAAATATATTTATTATTATTACATGCAAAATATTTCTTAGATAGCTACTTTTAAGCAGTAATGTTTTATCTGAGTGGATGTTCATTCATACATCCTGATGATTATTTAAATTGTTACTTAATCTCCTGGAAGAAAAAATAAATCTTAATATTGAAACTAAGTAGATTAAATAGTGTGGTATAAGCTTTTTGTCCTAGTGAAGTTTGTGAAATTTATTTCAATTCTTAATTTTTCTAGTGTCAAATCTTAAGATTTATAATTGACTTATTTTATACTAAATGTTTTCTATTTGGCAATTTAATGACTAATGTATTCAAAGTTGGCAGTAACTCCCCTTCTTTTCAATTCCTCCTCACCCAATCTGTTTGGAAGTCCCAAGCTAACTAGGGAAGTTAGTTACCAATTAGACCTGGTCCCTATTAAAGAGAATTCCCCCTTTTGGATATATATGTGTATATACATCCCTCCCCACACATACATGCATGTGCATACTCACATACATACATATTTTTTAATTAACACAATTACATATTTATGAGGCACAGGGTTATTGGCATATTCATCATCTCAAACCTATCATTTCTTTGTGCTGTGAACATTCAAAATCCTCTCTTCTGTACATTTTGAAATATATAATTATTGTCAATCATAGTTCCCTTTCCCTTTAAACAACAGCATTGTCAATTTTATTCTTCATCTTATATCTCCTGTCACCCTCAAAGGTTCCTTTCCTTAAAGGAAAAAGGTCTACATTTTTTTTTTCTCTATTTAAATTGGTAGCCAGCAGAGGGAGCTTATGAGGTACTCAAGATGAACTGTAGAATTTTCCTAAGAATTCTTTTTCTTTTAATACACATATATACCTGCAGGTACTACTGCACTTATCTTGTATGCATTTTAAATAAAGGTTTCCCAAGAATGTAATGTGATTTTTATCTTTGAAACATACTATATGAAAGCTATTTTTATTTTGAGCAAGAAAATGTAAAACTGATTAACATGAGATTCCTTATGAACATAAATATGTCCTCAGAAAAACAAGAACAACTTATGGAGAGTTATCTCTTTAAAGAATTATCATGTCAGAGTCCATTTAAAACTGAACACTATTAGAGAAAAGTTGTGTTAAAATACTCATTGAAAGGAAGATATTGACCTGAGCTTGCTGTATAGCAAATTATTTTATTTTAGATGCTCATGAGGTTATTTAAAAATAATGCTTATTTAAATATTTCTTTGGCAAAGATATAAACTAGGTTTTTGTTAGTGACAAAAGTCATTCTACCATTTTGTCTGAAAATTGTGTTTTCTGGTAGATGTATTTATAAACTTTGGTATAATTTATCTAGATGTTTTGTAATAGCCCCAGAAAATATTACTTTGCCCCTGGTGTTGGAAAAAACCTCTTGTGAAAGCAGATATCCTTAGCGCAAAATTATAGTCCTTTAATTACTCGATATAAAATTTGTTCTTCTGTAATATCTGTATGATTATATTCAGAATGTCCTGAAGGTTCCATGATTAGATAAGGTCTGTTGAAAATGTTTATTTTTAAATGTAAGCAAGAATAAAAATAATATGGGAGAATTGGAGGGTAGGCTAAACCAAAAAATTTGTATGTTACCCCCCCCAAGTTCCTAACTCCATAGTATTCTAAAATGTTTAGGGGAGCAGTTTAGCAACTTCAGTCTTGCAAATTAATTCTAAAGTAGTAATCATTGGAAGTGACCAAGCAGCTTGAGGCAGTTTATGTTCTAATGAGATAAAAATTGCAACTGTAGGGCCCGGATGTACCTTTTTAAGAGGTCTTGCTTAGCATATGTGAGGTCCTGGGTTTTCAGATCCTCAGCACCAAAAATAATAATAAAAAAATTTACAATTACAAATGACTTAAAAAATTAATTCAAGTAAATTCTTAGTTCTTTAAATTTCAGAAATATTTAAGAAAAAGTCAACAACATCTGTGTTGTTTCCTAAAGGTAATTATTTCAGTGCTTTTTCCTAAGAATTTACATTACAAAATACTTGATTTCCTAAATTCTAGTAATTGTACTTGATTATCCAAATCAGATTATAAAAATGACTTTTATAATATATTTTATTTGTGACTTGTCTCAACCTGTGTGTTCATCTTAAATTTGAAGAACTTAAGCTCTTTGTATATTTATTATAAAAATATTAATAAAATTGATTCCTCTTTCAAAGAGCATTCTAGATGCAAGAAATCATACTGCTATTCCCTGCTCCCTCACCCTGTGGAAACCAGGACTGCAAAGCATGAACTTTACCACTGACCTACTCAGCCTTTTGCCATGTTTTAATGGATTGTTTTTTGTTGTTGAGTAGTAGGAGTTCTCTTGGTCCTTACCAAATACATGATTTGCAATATTCTCTCCCATTCTGTGAGTGACCTTTTCACTTTGTTGAGTCTTCTGATGCACAGAAATTTAAAATTTTGATTTACTCTATTCATTCTAATTTATTTATTTTGTTGTTTGTGCTTTTGTTGTCAGATACAAGACATCATTGTGAAATCCAGTGATATGAAGCTTTTTCCCATGTTGTCAAATTTAGTGTATTCTTCCCTAAACTATTTAAACTCATGGTTTTGGTTTGGTGCCTTATATTCTTTCTAATTTAAAAAATTTTTAGTGTTTTCTGTCTTTTTAGACTTTAAAACTTACATTTTTCTAAACAATTTTTTTTTCTTCTTTACAGTCATTTTTTGTTTTGGTACACCAGGATTGTGCCCAGGGCACTTAACCACTGAGCCACATTCCAGCATTTTTGTTGGTGTTGTTTAAATTTTTTTATTTTGACAGAATCTTATTAAGTTGTTTAGAGCCTTGATAAGTTGCCGAGGCTGGACTTAGCAAGGCTCTAAACAACTTAATATTATTTTACAAGCTGTATTTTTACATTTGGAGGCATGTATGTATTTACAAATTTAATTACTATTTTTTCTGATTTTGTGCTGTTTTAACTCAGTTTAAAAAATATTTATTTATTCATCGTAAAACTGAGGATTGAACTGAGGACCCTGGGCATTCTGGTCAAGCGCACTGCTACTGAGCTACATCTCCAGCCTTTAACTCAGTTCTTAACAGTCTGAACATTAGTGTTTATTTTTAAAGAATTCAGTTGTAGTAATGAATATCTAACATATAAAGCAAACTTTCCATAATTAAAAGGCTTTAGGATGGACTGAATAATTCTTTTCACCATAATCAAAATTGCCTTTTGTATTGTTAAAAAATCTTAAGTATCTTATCCTCTGATTGAGCAGTTTGTTGTGGTTTGCTGGTTTTTGTTATTTTGACATTTTGTCTACAATCTGTGTGCCTTTCCTTTTTCTTGAGTTAATGCACTGGCTAGACTTCCAGTAGTATCAAAAAAGATTGGTGAGAGAGGAGATTATTTGCCTTGATTCCAATTGTAGAGGGTAAAACATTCAGTCTTACACCACTAAATATACTGCTAAGTATCATTATTTTGTTTGTTTTTGAAAGAAACTCTTTACTAGATTGAGAAAAATTCTCTTCTGTGTCCTCTTATTGTAAGTTCTTATGATGAACATATGCTGAATTTTTGTCAGATGCTTTGTTCTACATAAACATAATAACCTTTGAACCCTTTAACGTGTTTTTTTAAATATATATCTTTATTTTTATTTATTTATTTTTATGTGGTGCTGAGGATCCAACCCAAGGCCTCACGTGTGCAAGGCAAGCTCTCTACCACTGAGCTACAACCCCAGACCCCTTTAACATGTTAAATGGAAGTTCCCATTGATTTTTGGTTATTGAAGCCAGCCTTACATTTCCCAAGAAAAACTTCACTTAGTTGTGTTACATTAGAATTTTAATTTAATGAATTCAACTTGGTTAATATTTTCTTGAGAACTTTAATAATTTTTGTTTGTGATACTAATTTCATATACTGAGTTGGGGAGTATTTTCTCCATTTTATTTTGTGGAAAAGACTGTAGAATTGAATTATTATTTAAATATTTGGTAGAATTCACCAGTGAAACCATCAGGGCATAGAGATTTCTGTTTGAAAAGGATTTTACTGTGGATTAATTATTATTATTTTGGAACTGGGCAGCCCTTTTTATTTTTTATTTTGAGACAGTGTCTCCCTGAGTTGCTTAGGGCCTTCCTCAGTTGCTGAGGCTGACTTGTGTCCTCCTGCGTCAACTTCTTGAGTCAATGGGATTACAGGCATCTGTGCTACTGTGCATGGCTCCTGAATTAAATTTATTTTTAATGGTTATGAATAATTTTAGTGATGTATTTCTATTTGGTTGAGTTCTGTGATTATCAAGGAATTGGCCTATTTCATCTGAATGGTTGAATTTTCATGTCTTCTCTTTTTGACAGTTTACTAGAGGTTTATTAATTGTATGGCTCTTTCCTAAGAACCAGCCTGTAGTTTATTGATATGCTCTGTTGTTTTTCTGTTTTAAGTTTCATAGATTTCTTATCTTTATTGTTTCTTCCATTCTACTTGCCTTGATTTTATATGTTCCTCTTTTTCTAGTTCCTTACGGAAGAAGTTTAGATTGTTGATTTCATGCTTTTCTAACAAAAACATTTAATGGTATAAAATTGCCTTTAGGCACTTTTGTTATTTCCCAGATCTTGTTGTGTTACAATTTCATTTTTGTTAAGTTCCAAATATTTTCTTTTTTTCATTGATAACTGTCAGTGATTTGTTTGTTTTATTATGGTCAGAGAATATATTTAGTATGATTTCAGTTCTTTTAAAATTGTTAGTTAGGACCTAGGATATGGATTGGTCTTGGTAAATGTTCCATGTACACTTGAAAAAAATGAAGATGCTACTGATATTTAGTTCTGTTTCCTTAATGATTTTCTACTAGTTTCCTATAGTGGGAGAGGAGTATTGACATCTCCCAACTACATGAATCTATTTCTCCCTTTAGTTCTGTCATTTTTTGCTGTATATATTTTGAACTCTGTTGTTGGGTGCATAAATATCCTTGGTATGTCTTCTTGATGAACTAACCCCTTTTGTCATTATTTAATGTCCTTCTTACTGCTATTTTTTTTTTTTACTTTATAATACTTTGTCTGATATTAATACTTAGAACCAATCCATTTTTTTTCTTTTTTCTTTTTTTGGTACCAGGGACTGAATCCAGAGGCACTTAACCACTGAGTCACATCCCGAGCTCTTTTAAAATTTTTTTTATTTTGAGACAGTGTCTTGCTAAGTTGATTAGGGCCTTGCCTAGTTCAGAGCTAGCCTTGGCTTCTTCTTTCTCTGCCTCCCAAACCACTGGCATTATAGGTATGCACCATACCTGACCCACTTTTTATTTTTCCCTTTTCATTCATGTTGCATGGTGGTTTTTTCCTAAATCATTTTTAAAACTACCTATATCATCATATTTAAAGTGAATTTTTTTGTAGACAGTGTATAGTAGTTCATGTCTTCTGACAATATTTTATTGTTATTTAGACCATTTACATTTAGTTTATGTATTTGGATTTAAATATGCCACTTTATGTTTTCTGTATGATCCCTCTCTTTTAAGTCCTTTTGTTTTCCCTTCCTCTTCTTTTTTGACCCACTTCTGGATTTTTCAAATATTTCTTAGTATATTAATTTATCTATTGTGATTTTTTAATGTATCTATAATATTTTTAGTGTTTGCTCTGGAGATTACCATAAAGAAGCTTAATGTTTACAGTTCACTTAAAATCAGTATTTTGTAAGTTTAAGTAGGAATATGAAACCTGTCAGTTAATATTATAATTTTTGCTTTGATCTATTACAGATTTTTTAAATGCAAGAGAATACTCCATCATATTTACCCAGATATTTATCATTTCTCTTACTCTTCTTAAATTTCCTGATGTTTCAAAGTTTGCGTTGGTGTTATGAGCTTTCTATCTGGAAAACTTCTTTCAGCATTTCTTTTAGAGCTAGTATGCTGTAAATGGTCTTAGTTTTCCTTCATCTGAGAATATCCTTATTTTAATTTACCTCATGAAAGATATTTTGGCTGGATGTGAACTCTGTGTCAACAGTTATTTACTTTTAACACATTAAAAATTGTCATGTGATTTCTGATGAGAAATGTATAGCCATTCAAATAAATTTCCCTTACATAAAACCTGATTTTTCTCTGGCAACATCAGGAGGCTTTGTATTTTGTTTTTATTGGTTTTATTATGATGTGCCTGCATATAGGATTTCTTTGAATTTATCCTGTTTGGGGCTAATGAGCTTCAATGTGTAGGTTCATTTCTTTGACCTAACATGCTAAGTTTTCAACCATTTAGGTATTTTTTTTTTCTGTTTCGCTTTCTTCTCTTCTTCTGAGAGTCCAGTGACACAAAATGTTATACTTTTTGTTATTGTTTTTTAGAGGTGCTATTGATTTATTTCATTTAAGTATTTCAGTTGACATAAAAATTGTATGTATTTGTACTGTGCAATTTGATGTATATGTGTACATTGTGAGATGGCTAAAATCAAGATAACAAACATTTATACTACCACATACACTTATTTTTAGTGGCCATAACACTTAGCAATTTGCTTGTATATATTGTTATTAGCTATAGGCACCAGGATGTATAATAGATCCCTTGAACTTATTCCTCCTGGATAACTGAAATAGCCCTCCACCAACATCTCCCTGACCTACACTGCCCCCATAACTATCATTCTGTTGTTTCTGTAAGTTTAGCTTTTTTAGATTTCACATTTTAATGAGTATATTATAGAGTATTTGTCTTTCTGTGCCTGGTTTATTTTACCTAACATTCTCAGTGTTTATCCCTGTTGCCACAGTTAATAAGATTGCCTTCTTTTTAAAGGATGAATAGTATTCCCATTTTTCCATACATAAAGCATTCCATGCTTTTATTCATCGTTGAACACAAAGGTTGATTTCATACTTGGCTATTGTGAATAGTGCTACAGTGCACGTGGGAATGCAGATGTTCCTCAACGTATTAACTTTATTTTTATTGGATATATACACACAGAAGTGGGTTTGCTGAATCCTATAGCAGTTCTGTTTTCAGTTTTTTGAGTAACCTCCTTGTTGTTTTCCAAAATGACTGGACTAATTTATATTCCCCCATTACAGTGTATAAGGGTTCCCATTTCTCCATATCCTCACCAACACTTGTTATCTTTAGTGTTTTTGGTAATAGCAATCCAAATGGATATGAGATAATTACCATTGTAGTTTTGATTTGCATTTCTCTGCTGATTAGTGATGTTGAGCACCTTTTCATATACCTGTTATCCGTGTGTATCTTCTTTTGAGAAGTGTCTGTGTAGGACACTTTATTTTTTAATCTTGAGACAGGGTCTCAAATGAGTTGCTGAAGCTAGCCTTGAACTTGTGATCCTCCTGTTTCAGCCTCCTACGTCACTGAGGTTACAGGGATGCACCACTGTGCCCAGCTTCTTTGCCAAATTTAAAATTGAATTATTTCTCTTCTTAATATTGTTTTGAGTTCCTTATGTATTGTAAGGGGATATTAGCCCCTTACATATATATCTTGCAAATATTTTTTCCCTTTCTGTGGGTTGCCTTTTCATTTTGTTGATTATTTCCTTTGCAGAAACTTTTTAGTTTGATATAGTGCTACTTGCTTATTGTAAGTGCTTTGTTGCCTGTGATATCCTATCATTGCCAAAGCCTTGAAATATCAAGGAGTTTGTCCCCATTTTTCTTCCAATATTTAGTCTTCATTTACATTTTTAATCTATTTCAAGTTAGTTTTTGTATATGACATAAAGGATCAGTTTAAGTATTTTGCATAGTGATATCTAATTTTCCCAGTCCCATTTATTGAAGAAACTTTCCTTTCTCTGTTGTGTCTTCTTGGTGGTCTTGCTGAATATCACAGGCATACCTCAGAGGTGTTGCAAATTTGGTTCCAAACCAGTATAATAAAATTTTTTTTTGCAATGAAGTTGATCTTGAATTTTTTGGCTTCCCAGTGCGTATAAAAATTATGTTTACCTTATATCATGGTCTTAACTGTGTAATAGCATTGTCTAAAATATGTACCTTGATCTAAAAATATTTATTGCTAATAAATGCTAATGATCATGTAAGCCTTCAGTGAGTCATAGTCCTTTTGTTGGTGGAGGGTCTTTCCTGCTGAAGGTTGGAATGGCTGTAGCATTTTCTCAAGACAACAAAGTTTACTGTATCTATTTACTCTTTCTTTCACAAAATATGTCTCCATAGGATGTGATGCTGTTTGATAACACTTTACCCCTAATAGAACTTCCCTCAAAATTGGAGTCAATCCTCCAATTATTGTTACTATTAACTGAGTTTATTTAACTTTACTAAGTCCTCTATTTCCATTTCAACAATGGTCATAGCATCTTCACCAGGAGTAGATTACATCTCAATGAACTATTTTTTTTTCATTCTTAAGAAGTAATTCCTTATCCATTGAACTTTTGTCATGTGATTGTAGCAAATCAGTTATATCCTTAGGCTCCATTTTAATTCTATTTCTCTTGCCATTTCCTGTATAGCTACAGTTATTTCCTTCACTGAAATCTTGAGCCCCTGCAAGTCAACTGTGAAAGTGTGAATCAGCTTCTTCCAAACTCCTGTTGGTGTTGATTTTTTGACCTTCTCCCATGAATCAAGAATGTTCTTAATGGCATCTAGAATGGTGACTCATTTCCAGAAGGTTTTCAGTTTATTTGTCCAGATCTATTCGAGGAATCACTATCTATGCCAGCTATAGCCTTCTAAAATTTCTTAAGTTAAAAATCACAGTTACTGCTTGATTCATAGACTCTGCATGAGGACATTAATCTCAAACATCTCCATCAGAGTTCTTGGGTGAACAGGTGAGCAGTAATATTTTGAAAGGAATCTTTTTAATTTTTTTTCTGAGAAGTGGTCTCAACTATCATGTTATAAACAGATGTGCTGCCATCCAGGCTTTGTTGTTTCATTTATAAGCACAGACAGAGTACATTTAGTATATTTCCTTAGGGTCCTAGATTTTTGCAGTGGTCATGAGCATTGACTTGAACTAAAAATCAGCTGCATTGGCTTCTAACATGATTTTGAAACTTGGAAGCCAAGCATCCACTTCTCTCCAACTATGAAAGTCCTATATAGCATTTTCTCCCAGTGTACGACTGTTTACATTGAAAATCTGTTTAGTGTAGTAGTCACCTTCATCAGTTATAATAGCTTAATCCTTGAATAATTTGCCACAGCTTCTATATCAGTAATTGCAATTTTACCTTCCACTTTTGGTTTTGGAGATGGCTTTCTTTCCTTTAACCCCATGAACCAACCTCTTCTACCTTCAACCTTTTCTTCCATTATCTTTTAGACTTTACAGAATTGAAGAAGTTAAGACCTTGCACTGGATTAGGCTTTGGCTTATGGGAATGTCATAGCTGTTGTGATCTTCTATCTAGATCTCTAAAACTTTGTTCAGACCAGCAATAAACCTACTTTGCTTTGTATTTTCTCTGGAGTGGCACTTTTAGTTTCTTCTAAGAACTTTGCCTTTGCATTTTCAATTTGGCTAATTGGTTCAAGGGACCTACCTTTTAGCTTATCTTGCTCAGCTTTGAGCATGGTTTCCTTTGAAATCATTTTGGTTTTTAATATCATGTGAGAAGTGTGTGACTCTTCACTTGAACCTTAGAGGCCACTTCAGGGTATTTGTTTGTTTGTTTGTCTTTTGCAGTACTGGAGATTGAAATCAGGGCATTGCACATGGTAGGCAGGGCCTCTATCACTGAACTCCTTCCCTGGTCCCCCCTTTTTTTTTTTTTAATTTTTTTATTTTGTAGTTGTTGTTGGAACCTTATTTTATTTGTTCATATGTGGTGCTGAGAATTGAACCCAGTGCTTCACATGTGCTAGGCAAGTGCTGTACCACTGAGGCGCAACCTCAGCCCTCCCTGATCCTTTTTTATATTTTATTTAGAGGCAGGATCTCACTAAGTTACTAAGGATCTCGCTAAGTTGCTGGGGCTGGCTTTGAAATCACAATCCTCTTGGCTTAACCTCTTGAGGTACTGGGATTACAGGCATGCGCCACCGTGCCCATCCTTTTTTATTTATTTTACTTTGAAATGGTCTTGCTGAATTGCCCAGCCTGTCCTTGAATGTGTGATCCTCCTCCCTCAGCCTCCTGAGTAACCATTAAAATTTAAAGTGATTATTGATATAATAATTAGTATAATCACTTATATAATGTCCTGTGTAGTAGTTGTTTTCTGTTATCTGTCTTTGCTTCCCCTCTTTTCCTGCTTTCTCTGATTGAACATTTTATGTGACTCTTTTCTTTCCTCTCTTGGCATATCAATGATATTTCTTTTAAACTTAAAATTAGTTATAATTAATTTTAGTGGCTGGGCATAATGGCACATGCATACAGTCCCAATTACTTGGGAGGCCAAGGCAGGATGATTGCTTGATCCTGGAAGTTTGAGGCCAGCCTGGGCAACATAGTGAGACTTCCTCTCAAATAATATTAATAATAATTTTAGTTGTTGCCCTAGAGTTTGCAGTATAAATTCACAGTATTCTGAGTCCATTTTTAAATAATACCCTACCAGTTCATGTGTGGCACAGGTATAACAGTATTCCCAATTCTTCCTTCTTGTCCCTTTGTAACATTGCTGTTATTTGTCTCATTTATCTATATGCTTTAATCACCCAGTATATTGTTAATTAAGTAGATATATTTTAAATCAATTAAGAATAATGAAAATAAACATTTTATTTTACTTTCACTTAATCCTTTTCCAAAGTGCTTCTTGTCTTTATGTATTCAGGTTTCTGACCTATATCATACTTCTTCTCACTGGAGAACTTTTTTTTTTTTTTTTTTTTTTGTAGTTGTAGATGGACAGAATGCCTTTATTTTCTGTTTATTTGTATGTGGTGCTTCAAATTCCTCCATTATTTTTGTTTTTATCTCTTCGATTAAGAACTCCTCTGAGTTCTTTCAGCTGTACTGTGCTCATACTAGAACCCTGTTGATGTGATAAGGTGTAGGGAAAAGGAAGCTTTTTATAATCTTAGGACTAAATCTCAATCTTAGTTGAGGGACAGTGCCTCTTGGCATAAGAGTTTCTTAGCTATCCCCTGCCCTCTCCTTTACTAAGGAAGGCTATAGAGGGAAGATGTTGGATAAATGTCCTGTCCTCTAGATGGATAAAAATCTGGTAAAGGCTTTTCCTCTGTGGGCCTTTATTATAGAAAATGATCTGGGTGTTTTTCAGAAGAGTTGTTTTTCTCCTCCCCCTGCCAGGTATATGAAGGTTCCCCCCCCCCCATTGGTTCTTAAACTTTAGAACCTAGAGATATTTTTGGAGTACTTATAAAAGTATGCCTCCCTCCTTTCAAGATTACAGTTTCTGGAAGTTTCTTACACTTCATACAGCATCTAGCATTGATCAGAATTACCATTCAGATGTTCAAATGTTTATTTATGGCCTCAGAAGTTTCTGCTCCAGGTAAGTGGATCTTGATTGTGATTCTCTGTATATGCATTTCTATCCAGATTTCAGGGTGACAATTTGCCTTATGACTATAGTTCTCTGACAAGCCCAGGAAAAGGCATTGCTTTTTTTTTGTTTGTTTTTCTAGTTGTTTAGCTCTTTTCTTACAAGGATGGAAGCACTGAATTCTAAGCTCTTTATATGCCAGAGTTGAAACTAGAAGTCTAATCACAGACTTTAATCACATTACAAAATACCTTCACAACAATGCCCAGATTAGTGTTTGAATAATTACTTAAGTCGATATATGCATTATAGTTCACTCCTTGTCAATTTGCCACTCATATACATTTCCTCAAGCCTTGTCTTCATTTCCACATGAAGACAAGAACAAAGTTATACTTCTGCCTAACATGATACTACTATTCTTCATAAAACTGAAAACATTCCAACTTACCTCAGAAGAGGAATCGAAGTGCCCAGATAATATTCTTGTGTGTCTTTTGACCCTATTCTTAAATACTGTGATGCAATGGTAACCATTATTAATATAACTTAGAGATGATTAGTGGATAAGGGAGGGAAGAAAACCATATCTCAAGGCCTTTGGATACTTTCTTTGATAGTATGCTGAGGCAATTCTGGCATTTCAACTTACTTAGTTTGGGCCACCTTTGAGCCTATAGTTCAGCTGACCAACCAAACTGTTAGAACTCCTTCCTGGAGAGTTATATGGTCTTTGATTCTTAGCTACAATTTTACAGTACTTTAAATTTAATCTTGGGATGGCTTAAAGAGCAACATTTTGGAGTCAAACAGACTTGAATTTGTATTCTGACTCTGCTATTTACTAGCTTTGAGATTAGGTATGTTACTTCACCTTCCTAGACCTCAAATTTCCTCCTCTGTAAACTCAACATAGATTAAATAGATAATGTGTTTAAAGTGTTTATAAGCAGTGGTTATTAGTAAATCACACTGTTATGATGCAACTGATATTCTACTGGAGAACTGAGAGTACAAAATCTGTAGAGCAGTATGTCAAGCTTGATGGTAGGTTTGCCAAAGCCTTTCTTGGAGTCAATCTAGAATAGAATTGTTTTTTTATAGGCCACTCCTCAAGAAATGATGTAACTAGGTCCAGAGGCATATAATTCCAGTGATTTGGGAGGCTAGGGCAGGAGGATCACAAGTTTGAGGTCATTCTGGAAACTTAAAAGAGACCTTGTCTCAGAATAAAAAAAAAAAAAAAAGGGTTGGCGGTAGCTTAGCAATAGAGTACCCCTGGGTTTAATCTCTGGTGCCGCCAAAAAAAAAAAAAAAAAAAAAAAGTGACTTTACTATTAGGCAAAAAGAAAGTGCTAATGAATACACCATTGTATTAGACTGGGAATAAAAGGAAAGGTTGGGAATGTAAAAAAATAATTATTTTAGTATTTTTTATTATTATTTGTTATACATGACAGCAGAATGCATTTTGACTCATCGTACACAAATGGAACACAACTTTTCATTTCTCTTGCTGTACATGATGCAGAGTCATACCATTCATGCAATCATATGTGTGCATAGGGTTGTTTTGATAATTTGAGAAGGATTTTGACAGGAATTTATTCCTGAAAGTTAAGAATGGGTGAGGTCATTCATTCATTAATTCATGAATGTGTATTGAGAACTTGATGAGTACTAGGTGCTCTGTGAAGGCTTTGGGATCACAGTGGTAAATATTACAGACAAGATCCCTGTCCTTGTGGCATGTACATTGGGGTATGGGTAGGAATACACAATAAAAAAGTCAGATAATTATATAATGATACTCAAGGTTTGGTGGTAAGGGGAAGCTTTTCTGAGATGTTTACGTTTTAGCTGAGACCTGATGATAGGGAATGATGTTCCTAATGCTTGGGATTCATTGAACAATTTGCATCTGTGAGTTTATAGGCTTCAACAAGTTTGGAAATTGGTCATTTTCTTCCCTACAGTTTCCCGCTTTGTTCATTTTTGTTTTGTTTTGTGGTGGTCTTGCAATGTTTCCCATGCTGGTCTTGAACTCCTGTGCTCCAGCTGTCCTCCTGCTTCAGCCTCCTGAGTAGCTGGGCCTACAGGCATGCAGCTTATTGTTAAGTATTTTCTTCTTTGTATTCTTTTTGTATAGTTTCTCTTACTGTTTTCATGTTCACTAATCTTTTTTTCTGTAACATTCAACCTGCCTTTAGTCCTATCAAGTGTATTTTTTTTCATCTTCATGGTGGAATTTTCATCTCCAGAATTTCAATATGAGATTTAAAGAAAAGATTACTTCTTCCATGTCTCTGTTTAACATACTTTTTCTCTAGCTTCCTGGAAACTGGAGCAATCAGAGGCTTTACCTTGTTTGTTCTTTGTCTCTCACATCACTGTCCACTGTTGTCTGCTATTCAGTGTCTTGAAAACTGATTTTTCATATATCTTGTCCAGATTTTTAATTCTTTCAGACAGTTTGTAATTTCTTGGATGAATATGAAAATATCTTGCCTCTGTTATTTAGCTCATATCTACTGTTAGGTTTAAAATATAATATAATATATATATATATAGTTGTAGATGGACACAGTAACTTTATTTTATTTATTTTTAATAAATAAATAAATAAATGGTGCTGAGGATCGAACCAGTGCCTTACATGTGCTAGGTGAGCTATATATCACTGAGCTACAATCCCAGCCCTTCTGTTTCATTTTGTTCAAGAGGGCCACTGTTTAGGTTACTGTCAATAGAAAACATTTTAAAGATTGATGGTACACTTTTTTCCTAGAGTATGGTAAAGCTCATGCCATCACTTTGATCTCTATACCAATTCTCGTTCAGAGTCTTTTAGTAGTATAATTACCAAAAAGATATGATATTTTTCTCTTTTTTTTTAATTAAAAAAGTCACTTATTATCAGGAAGAGAACTTGTCTTCAAAGTCTTTTGTTACATGTATGATGCACATAAATGCTGTTATGGTATCACATTCCTGGGTTATGCAGCTTCTCAGATGTAGTTATCATTTTTTTGGTGTTATACATGACCTAAGAACTTTAGAATGTGTGTTGAGGTAGAGTTATATTTTTAAAAATTGAGGTAAAGCCTACCTGATATACAATTTACTATTTTAATAATTGTAAGTGTACAATTCAGTGACATTAAATACATTCACAATGTTATATAACGATCACCACTATTTCCAGAACTTTTTCAACATTCCCATACTGAAAACTCTGAATCTATTAAACAGTAACTCCCCATACCTTTTCTCCTAGCCCTTGGTAACCACTACTCTGTGTCTCTATGAATTTGGCCATTCTGGTAAGTGGAATCATACACTATTTGTCTTATAGTATCTGGCTTATTTGACTTAGGTAATGATTTCAGTGTTACATATATGATGCACATTAATTTCATTCTTACTGTTCCATTGTATGTATAGCCTATATTTTGTTTTGTTAGGCTGTTGAACACTTAGATTGAATTCACTTTTGTGAATAACGCTACTAGGAACATGGGTGTAAAAGTGTTTGAGTCTCTGCTTTACATTCTTTTGGGTATGTACTTAGGAATAGTATTGCTGAATTGTATAGTAATTGTGTTTAACTTTTTGAGAAGTCACTGAAATGTTTCACATGGTGGCTGCCTCATTTTATAGTTCCACCAACAATGTGAAAGGATTCCAAAGGATTCCATATTCTCATCAGCACTCAATGTTTTCTGGCTTTTTGATAGTAACCATCCTAATGGGTGTGAAGCGGTATCTTAATTGTGACTTTTGATTTGCTTTCTCTAATGACTAGTATAACTGAACATCTTTTTCATGTGCTCACCAGAAATTTATATATCATTTTTGGAGAAATGTCTATTTGTCTATATTTTAATTGAGTTTGCGGTTTTGGCAATAGAGGGAGATATTATGTTGTAATGCCCAAATCTTTCTGCAGTCCAAGAGATTTAAAAATGGTTTCATGTTTCCGTAGTTGCCCATATGTGACATATCTTTCTTTATAATAGATGAAGCAGATGGTGATTCCAAGTTGCTTTCCATGTATCTGGGCTGTTTCAGAGTATACTCCTTCTGTTTCTATATGGCATACTTCAAGAAAACAATGTCTGTCTGGATTCAAGGGATATAATTTGGGGGTAAGATGTCCCAGAACTCTAGCAATAGACCTGTTAAACTTCAATTTTTTCCCCCTTTGGTGATGCTAGTGGTTGCACTTAGGGCCTTCTTCATGCTAGGTAAGAACCCTAAACTTCACTTTAATTGGTTGGAAAAATTTATGTCTGTAGGAAAATACAAACAAACCCTCTCACTTCTTGGTATCTGGTTTCTAAGACCTGCAAATAAGAAATTCACTTAATTTAATTTCAAAGTAAGAAAATCTGCTTCAGCTTCCATAGTAGCAGCTCTGACATAGGTATGCCATGTGCTTCTCTAACACTACCATGACCAGCAGAATTAAAAGGTTTAAAGCCTTTAGAAATATAAAACACCCCCAAAAAATCAAACTCATGTTTATAACAACAACAACAAAAAAGCAGCTGAACACATTTTAGTGCAGTTTATTCTTTTACAATAGTGCAAACATTTGAGTGTGATTAAAAGGAATTAAAAACAGGAAAAAAAGTTGCCATTTATGGAGTAGTCACTGTGTCTCAGGCACTGTTCCAAATGCTTTCTATATATATGATTGTATTTTAATAATTATGAATCAGGAGACTGAGGTTCACAGGATTAATTAAAGTTGCTTAGGGTCACATGGTAAGTGATGGAGTCTGAATACAATTACAGTATGACCCCAGTTTTGTTAACAAAAGTGCTAATAGCCTATTAGATAAAAAAGAAAAAGGAAATACATTTCAAATTGCTTAATATTATTGTCACTGGCTAGGAAAGCAATATAGATATTTAGAAAATAAAGGATATACTACAAAGACTTCCTATTTTTTTTCTTTTTGTGGTGCTGGGGGTTGAACCCAGGCCTTGTGCATGCAAGGCAAACACTCTACCAAATGAGCCCAAAGACTTTTTTGTTTTTTTAAACCCTTGAGAATATTACATAAAAGTGCAGAAAGCCATGTTAACCTTTTCTGATTGATGCAGGTTTTCTTTCCAGATTCAGAGTTTCAATTTGGGTATTTTGTTTACATTTTGACTGGCATTTGTCTCCATTTTCTCCTCATTGGTCTCACCATCTCCTCTTAAACAAAATGTCCTTTTAAATATTTCATTTCCTAAAGATTTCTTACCATGTCCTTATTTTTATACTTCTAAGCCTTGATGACTTGCCTAAACCTGTATTTAATGGATTCTATTTCTTCATTTGAAGTTTAAATTTCTTCAGTTATCTATTCTGACCGTATAAGAGCCCTACTATCAAAAGGTTCTTGACAAATATACTTTTGAGCTTTTTGTCTTCTACATCTTCATTTGTAGTTGTCCCCCACCCCTTAATTTTTTGATTTATAGAAGTTCATGTTCCTTCTCTGTAAGTTGAAGTCTGTAGACTGACTTTAGAATTCCTTTTACTAGATCAATTTTCAGATTCCTAGTTTGAAAAATCTACTCGTGAGTCAGTTAACCATGGTCAGTTTGGTGAGGGAAAGAGTTCCATAGTACAGACATGCCTATTGGGAGTTCACTGATTTAGACCATATTAGGGGCATTTCTAGAAAAGGCAAGAATGTTTGCTAGCCACGCACCCACCCAAGAGATGTCTGCCACATCTGTAGACCATGGCATTTGAAAAGTCGTGATGTTTGTGTTAGTCAGCTTTTCATCACTGTAACCAAAATACCAGACATAAACATATTAAAGGAGGGAAATTTTATTTTGGCTCACAGTTTATTTGGATGCATGGTCAGCAGGTTACATTGCTTTGGGCCTGAGGTGAGGCAGAACATCATGGAGGAAGGATGTGGTAGTAGGAAGCTTCTCAGCTCATGGCAGCCAGGAAGCAGAGAGAGAGAGAGAAGGGGGTGAGAAACATTAGTCCCCCAGCGGTACATCCCCAGCAAGCTGTGTCCTCCAATGACATCCCACCTGCCTATAGTTTCTACTACCTTCCAATAATCCATTCAGCTAACAAATATGAATTAATCCACTGATGAGGTAGATCCTTCATGATTCAGTCACTTCCTAAAAGCCTCTCCTGTGTACATTGCTGCATTAAGGATGACATCAGTCTTTGTAGGTACTTCATATTCCAAACTACAACAATGTTTTATATATATATATCAGGATGGAAAAACATGATCTGAATTTTGAGAGTTGGATGTAATTGCAGGCAATAAAACATCCTGATCCTAAGAAGGTAGACTGATACCAACCTGGAGCAGGTCATCAATGATGAGCTGAAGGGCTCTGCTCACTTCACACTGATTTCAGCATTTCTCTCAGTGACCCAGATGAGTCATCCTCAGAGTACATGTGTCTAGAAGTACAGAAGCTATAGTCCTGGCATCCTCTATGTTAGGCTGTTGTAAGAAAGTGGTATAAATGGAATGATGGCACACACCTATAATCCCAGTTACCAAGGAGGCAGAGATGGTAGGAGCCCCTTAGTCCTAGGAGTTTGAGACTATCCTAAGCAACATAGGGAGATCCCATCTCAAAAGGAAATGGCACACATTTGTCACTTTTTTGGGCCACTTTTCATCAACTCCTGGATTCAGGATTAAATTCAGGAAATAATCTCCCACAGTGGCAGTCAAGTAGGTTTCTATCAGAGTCCCCCCCACCCCCCGCAGAATGAGCAATACAAAAATGGGAAAATCGCTGGAGTCAATGCATTTCTCCACTCTCACTCCAGACTTCTTTGTGCTTTTTCCTGGATTCCATTTAGTGAAGTTAGAACTTTGAATCTGCCCTTTGTGTCTTATCTGTTCTTTCACATGTTTTTTTTTTTTTTTTTTTAAATTCTGTTCTGTGAGATTTCTTCTTTTATCATTCGTTCAAGCATTTTCTTTTAGCTAACACATTTTAAATCTCTAATCACTTCCTTTGTTCTCTATTCGTTTTCAGTTTAACCTATTTTGGTTTTATAAAACCTTCCTTAACTATTTGAGTGAAGGTGTATTCTATTCTCCTATTATCTTTTCCTGCTAGAGTTTGTTTTTCATGTCTGAATATTTTGGTGTTTCTTTTTTAGGCTGCTAGTTTTACTAATATCTTGTGTTCTTTGATTGTCTAATAGTACTTGAGGAAGAATGTCTATGTAACTGTCTGACTTCTTCCTGGGGAGAATTTTGACTAAGATGCTCTGGGTGTAGCTAGGGAGAGGTAGTTAGAACTCTAGAATGGGGGAATTTGGTGCCCCAAATTCCCCATTTTATAATGACTTATAAAAGCCTTGGATTTTTCTATATGAATTGTTTAATTTCTTTGGAGAAGAGTTGTCAGGGACTTGTTTACTCTTGCCTGTAGGTAAATGCCAGCTGCCAGTACTTGCTCAGTCTGTGCATTAGGGACTTGGGGTGGGAAGAACTAGGGGGTGGAGAAAAGCAGGTAGGGACAGTTGATCCACCATCAGGGCTTGCCGGGGTTCCCACAGCCTAATTGGCAGCCCTCCTCTGTAGCCCACATGTTGATTATCTCTTAACCCTCTGTCATCAGTTCTCTGGCTTCCAGGTATGTACTGACATTTTCATCACTATATGGTTATTTGCACTTACTTGGTCCTCAAGCTATAGGTTTATTCTTTTTGTGCTTTTATTCCTTTAATACAAAGGATCCAAGGCAGAGAGAAGGAGCATGTCTGGTTCATTAAAAAAATTTTTTTTAACTTCACACACATTTAATGTTTATTATCCCACAAATAATATTTCTTGCAAAAGAACTGTAAGTTCATGCATTATTTACATTAAAATAAATAATTTTGTTAAGAAGCATATAATTAATATACATAAACATTATAATTATCAAAATGCAAATATAAAAGCATGTATTCTATAAAGGTAAATGGCATTTTCTTCCTTTTTCCTCATCCCAGTTCTGCGTTTTTCCCAGGAAGTAACTGCTGTTAATAGTAGATATATGCCAGGTGCAGTGGCTCATGCCTATAATCCCAGTGGCTCTGGAGACTGAGGCAGGAGGATCAAGAATTCAAAGCCAGTCTTAACAAAAAGCAAGGCGCTGAGCAACTCACTGAGAGACTGTCTCTAAGTAAAATACAAAATAGGGCTGGGGATGTGGCTCAGTGCAAGTGCCTTTGAGTTCAATCCACGGTAACCCCCCAATAGTAGATATATGTGTATGTCCTTTCCAAATATTGCTTATGAATTTATATAACTGTGTCCATCATCTGGTTATTAGTCTATCTTTTCAATTTAGAAGGGATCAGGTAATAAGTATTTTTTGTGAAAAATTTTGTAACTTGTCCAAATGCCTTGGATAATTTGGACAGTAGACATAACAGCTATCATTCTTTCCCTTACTAGTTGACATTTAAGTAGTTCACAGGTTTTCTTTCTTTTTTTAAAAAAGTGTGTATTTATTTATTTAGGTGTAAATGGACACAACATAATGCCTTTATTTTTATGTGGTGCTGAGGATTGAACTCAGGTCCTGCCCATGCTAGGCAAGTGCTCTACCACTGAGCCACAATCCCAGCCCCAGTTCACAGTTTTTCTCAAAATCTATTTCTTTCTTATTTCATTGACCCTTAGCATGCTTCTCACTCAAACTGAGAAATCCTCATCATATCTATAAAGAATCCCAATGGTTCAACTGAAAAATCTAACTGGATGAAATACAGCAAGCTAAACAGATCATGTATAGTATGTGAAAATATTTAGAAGTACAGTTCAAATATAAAACAAATAAATTACCAAACTTTATTTATATATAAAATCCATGTTCATGCATGAAACAGTCAATCACAATTCATTTTGCTTAAAGAAACTAGCCAGTTTGCATTTCTTCTTAATTCTTCATAACAGTACTCAAGTTTGAAATGTCCTGTTTTTCCCTACAACATTCTTTTCCTGTTGTCTATTTCCTGTCTATTTTTTGTAGTTTATTCTTCATGCTCTAAGCACTTGCTTTATCAGTTATTTATTTTTATTTTGGGTATTTTTGTTTGTTTGCTTTTTGCACTGCTGAATAGCTGAATATCTAGGGCTAAAGAGCTCCATCACTGAGCTTTGTCCCCAGCCCCTCATTTTAGGTGTTGAAGCCAGAACCAGTTTAACTTCAGAGTGCTTTGAATGATAATTTCCAGATGAATCATATTTAAAATGATGGGAACATCTATTGACAAAACCATTCATTTTTGCATCTCAGATCCACACCCTCCCTGGAGAAAAGTAGATGTATCCACTTTTGAAGAATGGAAGTCCTTTATACATGGCCAGTTCTGCTAGGTTTTGAGAGTTCTACCCTATTATCACATTTCTTAATCTATAGAAACTTGGTGCCTACCAGGTCTTCCTCTTCGAAGTTGGATAGGTAGACAAGCTTATATTTGCTTTTGACAAGAATAGTTACAGGCTGTTGTTCACTGAGCACTTAAGGTACTGGTATATGAGTTTTGTGTTCATTCTCTCATTTAATCCTCAAACAATCCCATGTAATAGGCTTTAATGGGGATACTGGGGCTCTTAATTTACTTATTAAAATCACATAGTTAGGTTTAGTAGGGCTGGGCTTCGAAGCCAGTCCGGTAGGGTCAAAGCCTGGGCTTTTAACCTCTTTGCTATGCAATCACAACTTAATCTGTGAACATTCATGAACATATGAGAAGAGAAACTTGCAGGTACCATCTACTAAATGGGTAACTTTGATTAGCTAGATAATGGCCTCTCAAAATATCCTAATTCTTGGAGACTGTGAATGTCATTTTATATGGCAAAAAAGGATTTTAACAGACTTGATTCAGGATTTTCTTCCTTTTTTTTTCTTTTGGTACTTGAGATCAAACCCAGGATCACTTAACCACTGAGCCACATCCCAGTCCTTTTTTTGTATCTTATTTCGAAAAGGGAGGCAAAAGGAGATACACAGAAGAAGATGAAGGAGTGTGATCATGGAGGTAGAGATTGGAGTAATGCAGCTGCAGAGCAAGAAATGTCAGTAGTTGCCAGAAGCTGGAAGATGCAAGGAATGGATTCTCCTTTAGGGACTTTGGAGGAAAGATAGTCTTGCTGACACCTTAATTTAGCCTAGTGGTATTGGCTTTGGATTTCTGGCCTCCAGAACTGTGAGAGAATAGCTTTCTAGGGTTTTTGTTTTATTACATTTTTTTGTGTGTTTTTATTTTTATTTATTTAATTTCCCCCCCTTGGTACTAGGGAGCAAACTCAGGTGCACTTTGCTACAGTCCTCTTTTTGTTTTTTATTTTGAGACAGGTTCTCAGTAATTTCCTTAGCACCTTGCTAAGTTGCTGAGGCTGGCCTTGAATTTGTGATCCTCCTGTTTTAGCCCCCAAGCCCTGGGATTACAGGTGTGCCACCATGCCTAGCTGCTTTCTGTTGTTTTAAGCCATGAAGTTTGTGGTAATTTGTTAGTGCAGCTGTAAGAAACAAATAGTAGTTACTTGACTTTGTGAAATTTCTAGGCCTCGGCTCCTTAAAATATGAGGTTTTAAAAAGTTGTGTAAAAAATTGAAGTTTTTTTGTTTGTTTTGAAGGAAGAGTCTTGCTATGTTGCCCAGACTGGCCTTGAACTCCTGAACTCAAGCAGTCCTCCTGCCTTATCCTTACTAGTAGCTGGGACTATGTACACATGCTACCATGTCCAGCTCTTGTAAAATGAAGACATTAATGTTACATATTTAGTGTTTTAAAAACTAATGTATGTAAAATGCTTGGTAGGGGGCTGGGATTGTGGCTCAGTGGTAGAGTACTTACCTGGTGTGTGAGGCACTGGGTTCGAGTCTCCGCACTGCATATAAAAAAATAAAGGTCCATTGACAACTAAAATATTTTTTAAAAAGTTAAAATGCTTGTTAGGGTACTTGGCATATGGTGAATGCACAACAGAGATTAGATATTATGATTGTTAATGTGTATGGAGTTTAGGAAGGGCAACCCCAGTAACTCAGCCTCCATTTCATGTGATGCCCATGGCTATCCAGTAAGGTTAACAGGGCATTTTAGAGACAAATCGAAATTAATTTAAATTGACAACATATGGCATTTACTGACCAAATAACAGAGAAAACACACACACACATCCAATTAATTTTTTTCTTTTTTTAAGTGCTAGATGTGGAATCTAGGATTTCTTGCATGCTAGTCAAGCACTCTCCCATTGAATCACATCCCCAGCATCCATCTCCCCACCCCTCCCTCCTTTCTTCCCTTCCTTCCTTTCTTTCTTCAATCGTTCCTTTCTTTTTGGTACCAAAGATTGAACCCATGGGCACTTTACCACTGAGCTACATACTCAGTACTTTTATTTTGAGACAGGGTCTCATTAAGTTGCTGAGGAGCTTGCTAATTTGCTGAAGTTGGCTTCAAACTTGTGATTTTCTTGCTGCAGCTTCCCAAGTTACTGGAATTATAGGGTGTATGCTACTACACCTGGCTTCCATCTCCAAATTCTTATAGTGACTACAGCTGTAAGAGAAACAGTGTTCAGGTTGTGACTCTCTTTTTACCTTATTAGTGCCCCATCATCTGTTATTTTTCCAGCTCTGATTCTAAATGGTCATTCTAGGACACATTAGTAATAAATACAAAATTAATACTGCATCCAAGAATGGTGAATTCAGTTGCTTGTCAGGCATACAATCAATGACCAGCACTCTTTGATTTGTTGTCCGTAGAACTGAGCGGGGTGGGGGAACTGTACTAGTATTGGGGCCTGGGTCTCAGGCATCTAGACTGGACTGGAGTAGGGCCAATGAGTTTGCCTTTGAGGTGTTCCCAATTTGTCCACTTAGCCCCAAGAGATGTCATCACTTTTCTTATGAGTTGCTGTGATCAAGTGATGGAGAAGTTAGTAGCATGGCCTGGAATGGCTCTCAGTGGGCTGGGGCCAGCTGACACACGCCACTTAGGTTTCCAAGGAGCCAAACTATCCCCACTCATGCACAGCTGATGTATTTGTGTCTAAATGTGGTTCAGTCAGGGCTCCAGGCCAGCTTCAGGGCGGAAATAGAATGCCACCTCCATCACTAGGGAAACAATGGTCTGCGTACATGATTTATAGAGGGGCCAACAAGAAAGCTCAAAGGGACACTCAGCCAAGGAAGGGAAACCAGAGGACAGCTTGCACAGATCTTGTCTTGGGTTCTAACTGTTGACAAGCCACTTAACTGCTCCTGAGTTTAAGTTTATCTGAATATAAGATGGAGGTAACAATATTTACACATCTCACCGGAGACTTATGAAGACAGCATTTCTGGCAGACCACTTGGGATCCATGGATGGAAGGTGGTATGTAAGTGCAGGTGATCAATTTGCTGTGTGTTTGTTTTTAGCAGCACATGAGGGACATGTAGACCCTCCAGAAAACATTTTCTGAGTCTGCTCACAAATAAAAATGAACAGCTCTTGGTTTTGGGTGCATGGATCTGTCTTTGGTTTATACAGGTTTGGGAGAATTGTATGTGTAATTCAGACTTCAGAAGTGTTTTCCAAAACTATCACTGTGGTTAGTAATATCGGTGCTTAAATCAACTGGAAATGTTGTAACTGGTGATTTTCCCCAAATGTTTGCCAATTTGCTTTCTCAAAAAAATCCCCAATTAACTCCATAGTTTATGAGTTGTGTGTGGAGTTTGGAACATTTTTTTTCTCCAAGTTGGGTGGAGAATCTATTAAAAAAACACAAACAGTTGCTCTTTGCCCATGGGATTTGCTATTTCTGAAAAGTCTCTTAAGCTAATACCTAAATGTGGCTATTTTCTGATCATTTGAAACTAAACAATTGCCCTGAGACGTTTCTGTAAGATTATTATTATTTTCCGTCAACAAGGGTCCTGAGGGAGTCTTATCGCTATTCTCTGGTGTGAATTATCTGCCTAGAATAATACTTGTGGGTCTAGGTGAATAGTGACTGTTACAGAAAAAAAAAAAAACCTTGCGAGTAACACAAATTATACACTTCATTTTTTTATTAGAAAAAAAGATAAATAGAAAATAAAAATTAATCCTTAATGCAGAACTAACCATATTGGCATCCATGTACGCTGTAAACAAAAACGTAACTCTGTATTTGCTGTTACCATCCTGCTTTTGGCAAGAAGTCTTCACCCACTGGATCTAGGAAGAGCATCACAGATCTTTAGAATCTTCTGCCACAACAGGGAGGGGTCATGCTTCTGTTGCCAGCTGTGTGGTGGTGGATGAGAGCCTCTGAACTTCATACCCCATTTGTAGGAGAACTTTCAAAGACTTGTTCTCTTAGATGTTTCTTCACTTCCTTAGCACTCATGTGTTTTGGCAACATGCTAGCACACATCCTAGAAGTGATAAACACTTGCTGATTTGGGCTTTGCCTCAGTGCTGGTCCCAGCTCTCATAATCCGTGAGCACTCTGCTGCCAGGCTCATCTATCCCCCTTTGCTTTTTTAGTTTATGCTAACAGGACACAAGGCATGACTCATAGGCAGTGTAATGCACACATATTAAAACCTATGGAATTAAAAAATCATATATATGTATGTATATTTTTAGTTGTTGATGGACCTTTATTCATTTATTTATGTGTGGTGCTGAGAACCAAACTCGGTGCCTTACATATGCTAGGCAAGCACTCTACCACTGAGCCACAACCCTAGCCCACCAGCCTATGGAATTTAAACATGAATACCCCCATGCAACAACCACCAGAGATAGAAAACATCTCCAGCATCCCAGAAATAGCTTTGTGTTCTTTCTAAGTCAAGATCCCCTTCCCCAGGTAATCATTTCTTTCCATTTCCTAGACTGACTTTATTATGTTACTCCCTACTCAAAAATATTTCATCAGATAGTTGTCCGTCTTACTGCTTCATGTCTAAATGTCTGCCTAATTTTATCCCTTCACTCTTTTAAGGATCACACCAGCTAAATCAGCTGTGCCTCCACTAACACGTCCTGATCTGAGCACAATCCCTGCACCATCATACCCACCTGTCATGCTCTACCTGGAGCTTTGTTTGCTCTGTCCTCCCTGAAACTGCCCTTCCTTGGCCTCCCTAAGTCTCACTCATTATTCAAGGCTCAGCTCAAGTTTTATTTCCTCCAAGAAGTCTTCCCCAATTTATTTGTCTCCTCTTACATCCTGAATTACCTGCACCATGTGGCTGTTTCTACAAAGACTTTTGAGTTCATACAAGCCAAACCCAACTGCAGTGCCATTGTTGCTCATGATTCCTGATTTATACCCTGCAGCAGACATTTTTACAAATTCCTGTCCCCCTCCATTGTCTCACATCCTGAGGCTGCTTGAGGGCCTGTTTGTCTCCAAACCCCGGACCCTGTTGGGTATCTTGTCTCTCTCCCCTTTTTGCTTCCCTGTTCTTGAGATCAGCAAAGTCCTCTTATATAGATACTATTTTCCACCTCTGCTATCAGTTGTTCAGATTTAACACCAAAATATCTTGGGATTGGGCTTTTCTCAGAAAGTAGGTGGGTAGGACTGGGGATGTGGCTCAGGCGGTAGCGCGCTCGCCTGGCATGCGTGCGGCCCGGGTTCGATCCTCAGCACCATACAAACAAAGATGTGTCCGCCGAAAACTAAAAAATAAATGTTAAAAAATTCTCAAAAAAAGAAAAAAGAAAGGTGGGTAAATGGAAAGGAGAGAAGTAGAGCAATGAAAATAAAATTCTTTTAATCAAATGTAATGGGGCTAGACACACTTCTAGGTTTTACAGTTTTGCCCCAGTCATGTCCTTTGCAGTTAGTGATGGTCCCACTTTCTCTGTTGTTCTGATATATTAACCTGCCTCTCATCCAGACTTTTGGTATTTCTCACAACATAGCAGAGCTCTAAACCCACAAGAGTTAACAGAGTCAAGAGGTTTAAATGAGATTGCAGGTAAAGTGCTTAGCACAAGGTTTGCTCATAGTCAGTCTGAGAAAAAAAAAGCAACCTATTATCAGAAACCCCCAATCTCCTTGATTCCTGTCAGGCAGGACAGGTGGGATAGTGTCCTGTAGCAGTATGTGTGTTGAGGGTAAGGGGGTCTTCCAGAAACCCTCCCTTTTTTGGAGTGAACACAGTGAACTATATAGAGCTAGACGCAAGATTCCAGCTCCCCACTGACTCACTGTGAGCTTCAGTCTCTTCATTAATCAGATGGGGACCATAACCCACTCTCCTCAGATGAACAGCAACTGTGAGGACACATGTCAAAGCACATTACAGGTGGAAACACCTTGCCAGTGTGAGCTGGTAGAAAAGCGAGGCATTGTGTTGACATGAAACTTATTGGCCTTGTTCTAGCTTGCAAATGGAGTTGAGTTTTCTGAATTGGCAGTTGGAAAATGTAGCCCTCTAGAGACAAATTCAAGTTTTAGAAAATAGAAAGTTTCAGTTAGATTGCTTTTGTTTAAATAGATTATTTTTAACCTTTAATTTTTTTTCTTTTTTTAATATTTCTTTTAGTTGTCAATAGACCTTTATTTTATTTATTTATATTCAGTGCTGAGAATCAAATGCAGGACCTCACATGTGCTAGGCAAGCGCTCTACCACTGAGCTACAACTCCATTCCCTAAGTTAGATTGCTTTTAATTGTAAGCAGACACTGGAGACTGGCTGCCCACATTTAAATCCAAGTTCCTTTCTTTCAGGGTGCAGTGGTAGACTCCTGAAATCTAAGCTACTTGGGAGGTTGAGGCAGGAAAGTCTCAAGTTCAAGACCAGCCTGGGCAACTTAGTGAGACCCTGTCTCAAAATAAAAAGGGCTGAGGGTGTAGCTCAGTGGTTGAATTCTCACGGATTCAACCCCCAGTGCCACAAAATCAATCAACCAATCAATCCAGGTTCTTACTTTGTATAGTGCCTTCATCAACTCTAAGCCTCTAAGAACTCTTGTGAGGGGCAAATAAATAATTTATGTAAAAGATGTAGCATAGTGCTTGGCATATAAATGTGCTCCATAAGTATTTACTACCTAATAAGTGGTGTTGTTCAGTAAAGAACTAATGAATGAATGAATGTTGGTCTGGATTTTGGCTCCTAATGGTGCTTTTTGTTCTTTCCTAGTATTTTAAGGTCAATTTTACCTTGCTTTGCTTGGTCAGGGAGAAATTTGACTAGGTATGTAAGGAAAGAAGAGATGAAATTAAAAGGCTGCAAGGGATAGGACTGCTGAATACAGAAGACAAGGAGATTCTGGGAGCAAACTCGCCAGCACCTGAGGGATGGCAGGAGACAGGATTCTGTACAGCTGTTATCTCCCTCTCTGCTTCAGAGAAGCCAACTTTGTTTTTTATTCCTGAGCACAGTTCCTGGATTTGTCCTTAGTAGGACTGTAGCTGTTGTTTTAATTCTCTTTCTGGGTGGCCAGCATGAGACAAGTTGTAGACATTTTACTGTGAAAAAAGCAGCAGCCTAATATCTGAGAGTCCCTGCCCCTGAGGGACCTTGTTTGCTTTATCCTCGATATAAGCCCCTTCCTATTATCCTTAGATAACTGTCAGAACTGAGCCTATGGGGCAGAGGCCAATCTTCCTCCCTCTACTTACCTCCTGACCTCTCAACCTACAGAACAGGGGGATGAATCCATGGTCTCAATGAGTACGACAGTTTTATCTTTGGCACTGCCTTGCGTGTGACCTTCATAAAGTCTCTTCTCCTCTCTGGTCCTCAGGCTCTCTATGTACATGGTAAGGGAAATTACCCTTAGAGTCTCTGAGATCCCTCCTAAAGTAGCAGAATGGTTTATCTGCTCCTTAGGGCTGCTTCGGGTTTTAAATAAGGTATGCCTACTACAGTGCTTAGCACAGAGTCTGGCCATGGTTAGGCTTAGAAAAGTGAGCTGATATCAACAGCCTGACAACCACCTGTTTACTGGGCCAGCCTCTTCCCTGGTTCTTGTCAGCCATACTAAGTAAGCTGTCGTCCCAAAATGATGTGTTTCTGCCTGCATCTGTCTCTTTGTGTAGAGCTTAGCCTCCCTCAGGGCACTCAGGGAAGATCTAGCCAGAGGACTCTCCCTGACATCTAATCTGTGTCCCAGTCCTAGGGACTCTGTACTCCTTGGTAGCTTTCTGAGTAGTTTTATTTGGGGAGGCAGTAGCTAAACTCTTGCAGCCTGGAGATGGCTGACTTTAGCCAGAGTGTGAGCAGCCTCATTGAAAAAACACAGGCCTCCTGCCCTTTCTGCTGCCAATCAGGACTTCTGTCTTAAAATAAAGGATTCCCACCTCATCCGGTTCCCTGTCCCAGAATTCTGAGTTTTGAACTCAATTCAGCTATGCACCAGGACTCCTTCCCTTTCTTTCTTGGACCACACAGTGTTTGTTTCACAACTAGACACTCTGCTAAGTGATGCAGGAAGTAGGCCTCCAAAGAGGCAGATAGAGTCCAACAAAGCAGATAACCAAGTGAAACCTCTGGATGCCTCTGGGGCCTGGGACAGGGTCAGAGATAAGCGGAAATGCCAGGCTTATCACTACTGCCTGAGTTCTTCCAGAGAAATCATCCTGACCGGCCAGCCCACCTCATTCCCAGAGCTCCAGGCAGTTGGGTAGCATCCATCTCCAGGCAGAGTAAACATTGAGTTGGCACAGCTCTGGGGCCTGCAGGATGGGGACTCTATGCCCCACTCCAGCACTGCACAGTCCCAGCACCAGAGGCCAGCAGCGGGCATCAGATTACACCCAGATATTTGCGGTAAGGGCAGCTCTAAGCTAGCATGCTTTGAAGTAGAAGGCTGAGAAACAATTGGTAAGGTCATGGGACTAAAAGAGCCCTGGTGACAATTGTCCCCCAGACCTAAGGTCCTCTCAAACCAAGAAACTCTGTCAGCAGAAAACTTTGGTTGATGGATATAGTTTGGGGGTGGTCAGCTGGGGCCTTTCCCCATGGATTCAGGATATACTGGGCAGACAATGCCCAGTGGCAGCTAACCCCAAAGTTGTCTGCATTGAACTCTGAGGCTCTCGAGGTCTTTTTCATTTCTGTTTTCCTTTCTTAAATAAGCTCAGCTCAATGGAGGACACATTGGCACCTTCAGAGTGCACATTAGCTAAAGGTGCACGCAGGGGTTGCAGGGGGGGCCAGATATCCCCTGCATGCACCATTAGCTGATGTGGCCACTGTTTACTGGGCCAGGTGCTGGATGGTGAGGAGGGGTGTGCTTGTTTAGGATTGGGGTACTGTCCCCCTTCCTCAATAAGGTGACTGAGCACATTGCTGTCTTATTGGGCTGGCCGCGTGGGATGGGAGGTGGAGAGAAGGTGAGATTGATTTTAAGAACAGCAGCTCTAATCTGTACTATTTTCAGGCACTGTGTTAAAGGTTTTACTTACATTTGCACTCAGCCCTGTGGATATTACACTGTTAGGAACTCTCTGTGTGGATCAAGATGGCTGTGTGCAGAGGTGAAGGAATTTCCAGGTATGCATCTAGCTCATACAGCATTTATATAATGTAGGCCAGGGCACCTTTCTTCTAGAAACCTGGCTTCCCTCTCTTGGAAATTTCTCATAGTATTAAATATACAAATCAACAAAGTGTATGTTTAGTAGTTAGATAAGTATGTTTAGTAGTTAGATATTCTGCATGTTTAGTAGTTAGATATTCTCCCAGTTCCTGATCCCCAGAGGCAACATGGAGTCTTTTAGCTGTTCCTTCTTTTGATACCCATATTTTTCATATTAATTCTGTATGCAATCTGTGGATTTCCTATTCAGATAAATGAAGACTTAACCTTTTTCATACTTCCCAACTCACAATAGATATGCTATTGTTTTCACTTAATAAGCCATTTACTTTATTATGGTACAAATATTCATTGCAAAATGAATTATTGTGCTTTAATCTTATTTTCTCTTGTAAAAACTCTGATTTTCTTGGAGTTTCTAATTCCTTATATTCCTCTTTTGCCCTTTCTGCCATCACCATGCTGATGGCCTAGGTGCCTTTGCAAGCATTCTCATGTAACTCTCTTGCCAACTCTGCGAAGTGTATTTATCATTATTATTTTCATGTTACAGAATAGGAAGAGCAGACTTGGAAGAAGTTAAGTAAATCCTGATCATAATTCTAGTGAGGCAGGGGCAGGAGTTAAATTCAGTTAAATTATTCTAGGCCCCTTGATCTTAACATTTACTACATATATCTTTAGTTATATTGTATACTGATTTTTTTCTTAATTCCTTCTTTTGCTGGAGCACATCCTCAAAGCAGCTTCCTTAGGGTGCATTAAAAAAAAGAAGAAGAAAGAAAAAGTCACATTTTTTATGCCTTTTTTTTTCTTTTTTCTTTTTACTGGGAGTTTAACCCAGGTTTAACCCAGATGTACTCCAGGCCTTTTTTACTTTTTATTTTTTGGCAGGATCTCACTAAGTTGTGAAGGGCCTTGATCATTTGCTGAGGCTGGCCTCAAACTTGCGATCTTCCTGTCTCAGTCTCCTGAGTTGCTAGGATTACAGGCATGCCCAGCATTTTTATGCATCTTTTCAAATCATTCTGTCCTCTGATAGTGGTGCAATGTCTTTAAAATTCAAAGGGGAAATATTTTGATAAGAAGTCTGATATCATTCTGATTTCAGGTCTTTTGTATTAGTTTTAGGGACGTTTTTTATAATCTTTTCTTTATCCCTTATTCTAAAATTACATATTCTACAATTCCTATAGTATCTCCTTGATAAATGCCCTCCTCTTCTCTCTTATTTTTATTCCTGAAACTCTGATTAGAAGTGAGACCAGCTGGATCCATAGTCTAACATATTTTCTTATGTTTATATCTTAACTTTTTGTTCTATTTTCTGGGATATTAGGTTATTTCCCAATCCATATTTGGGATTTATGACTCATATTTAATTTCTAAGACCTCTCTTATATTCATTCCATGGTTTTTCTTTCTTCTGTAGCATCCTCTTTTTTAATATTTAAAAAAATTATTATAGATGGACACAATATCTTTATTTTATTTGTTTATTTTTATGTGGTGCTGATATTCAAACCCAGTGCTCTTTTGTGTGAGTGCTCTACCACTGAGCCACACCCCCCCACCCCATAGCATCCTCTTTTACTGGATGGAATAGCCTTTCATATTTTTCTGTAACTATAAATGATGACCTTTTTGAAACTTCTATTTCTCATTTTTTTTTGTTTCCTCCAGGATTATGGTTCTGGTTACTTGTCTTGGAATCCTACATCTTGGTGTCTTTCTTTTAATAATTGTGATTTTTTTTTATCTGTGCATATTTCAGAATAAGGTACTAAAAACTGAATGGGTAGTTGAGGCTTGTTGATTGCTTGGCTTTATTGAGCTTGGTCAAGTAGGGAACTCCAGAGGGACCCCCCTAGTGCCAGTTCATACAGGTATTGTACATTGGGCCACTGAGCTCCTCCAGAAAAGAGTTTGGTCCTCAGGGGGAGTGGGGTGGGTGGGAGTGATTCCTGGCAATGCCCCTTCTGTACAGAGGAGTTGGGAAGAAGGAAGGGACTAGAGGAATATGTCTCAGAGTTGAATTTTTGCTCCTGTTTACTCCACCCGGGTTCTCAAGGTTCACAGACTTCTCTGGGGTTTTACATGGCAAGCTGGCTGTACATTTGTCTGTATTTGCCATGTGCCCAGTGAAGCTGTGATTTTCTTTTTCTGGTTTTTCCAGTTACCTCTCCCCTAACAGCTTTCCATCTTCCAGAAATTCACAAATAACACTCATTCAACAAGAGCTCCGCTTCCATTCTTTCTCACTGGGGACCTGTATTTATGGTATTTATTGTATTTATTGTCAGTCTTAATATCACTTTAAAATGAAAATGTTGCACTCTCTTTCACTTCTGCAGCCTCAAGATAGGTCAACAAAAGAGCAGGGAAGAATCTTGGGGTTCACACTAACCCAACCCTGGGGCAAGGAGAGGTCAGCCTTTTTTCCAGGAGTGGATCAGCAGGCCTGCCTTCACCCTAGAGGGACTAAGTGTTAGTGGATTTGATACTCTGTATAAATCCAGCACAATTGCCTCTTCTCTGGTCTTTCTCTTGCCTAGAGGGTAGAATCCCTCTGTTATCCAGGCAGGTACCATTGTGGGGTACTTGGTGTGTCCTATACATCAGTGAGAGTTGGAAAGAAGCCATGCATTAGCCCTCAGGGAACTCAATGTGCACACACTCATTTCTCCTTGTAGGCTGAGCTCTGAAAGGGATTCAGAGCTGGTCGTCTTGGCTACTCCTTCTCATCAAAGAGGGCTTAAGAGCTTCTGTTGGTGTATTTTAAGCTTCCTCCCAGAAGGTCCCAGAGCTTGCTTCTGGGAATTGCCAGGGTACCCTGCCAAGTACTTATTTTGTTTGTTCTAGCAAAGTCCACCTGCTGCCCCCTCCCACAGAAATCTCCCATGGTCAGCTAAACCTGGTGCTTCCTGCTGTGGCCTTGTTTATTCATTCCTTCTTTACAGTTGTATTGAATACCTGCCATACATTAGGCACACTGGCATGTCTGAGGATACAAGGCAAGCTGAAGAAGTGCCATTCTGCCCTCAGGGAGCTTCAAGGTGGTCTGGAACAGTGGATGATGGCTGAGGCCCCTTTCTAGTAAATAAACTACTATGTAAAATTGCTGCTTATGGCAGACCTGGGGTGAATTCTTTTGTAATTTGAATGATATCTATCTATCTATCTATCTATCTATCTATCAATCATCTATCTATCTCTCTATCGAATTTGCTTGTTTCCTTTGGGTTTGTTTGGTTTCATCTTTCCAGAGTTTTATTAACCCTGGACTTGCTGGTTATTCCAAAGATTTCCAAAGCAGAGATAATGATGCAGCAGCCTGTGGTATGTGTTGGTGGGAACTCTCTGTGCAGACTGGTGAGAACTTTATTTCACAAAAATTAGTGTCACCAACTTAGAAAGAAGCAATGGGGAGGCCTGGGGAGATGGACTTCCAAAGATTTCTTTAGGCTGCCATTTCCCAAAGTTTGATTTAGAGAACACTGGTTCCACAGAGAAGTAGTAAGTCTAAATTATGGAGGAAAAGAGTGGTCCCTGGTCCAATACCGATGCCTTTTCTCTGGAAACAGAGGTCTTAGAGGGGCTAGAGCATGGTATTCTCCAAATTTCACTTTTCAAGGACACTTTGTTTATGTTTTTTTTAATTATTATTATTATTTTTGGTACTAGGGATTGAACTTAGGGGTGCTTTACCACGAAGCCACATCCTTAACCCCTTTTATTTACTTTTAAAAATTGAGACCAGTTCTCACTAAATTGCTTGAGTCACTGGGATTAAGCCATCACACTTGGCTGTGTGTGTGTTTTTAATCATAGCAAATAGAGCAGACCAACACTCTTTTGAGTGTGCTCCAGATTCATTCCACAAATGACATTGAGATCTGCCCCCAGAAATGGATTTGGACTTCTATGTAGGCTGCTTCCAGGCAGTTATCTGAGGAGAAGGATGAATAGAGAGGGAGTTGTGGTCAAGCTGCATCTTTATAGCAAGAACATGGTATTGATAGGTAACTTGTGGCTTAAAATAACAAAATCATCTGATGGTGCTTTTGTAAATCACATTTCCAGGTCAGAGTATATCATCTTGGCTTTTATTCAAGAGCGGGAAGTTGTGAGGAACACTAAAGCCCCTCTCTCCCTTGGTGCTTCACTGACCATGGTTGACCTATGCTCAAGGAGGCCTTGTGCTTGGGTGACCTTGTACACATTTCCCTCTCTAGATGAAAAAGGTATAACTCAGACTCCTCTGTGGTGTCCTTTAGACAGTGAATTGGTACCTTGTGCCCCATCTCAGTGACATCCTGAGCAACTCTATGTGTCTGCTTTATTTGTTGATGCTTCTGCAAAAATTTTGTTCAAACCAAGGGTTTCCGAGGCTAAAAGATTTGGAAACCAGAGGGAACATAGTCCTCATTGCTCTATAGGGCCCTACTGAATCTTTGTCAGTTAGAAATTGGTATCTGGTACCACATCGTTTTTATTGGGATGTCAGGGAGATCATTGATAAATGTCACCTGAGGAAAACAACCTATAGGTTTGCACTTGGGTGAGGAGCCAAGGCCATTTTCCCTCACTTCTATTTTTAGATACAAATGACTAGTGACTAAGAGCCCCATGTAGGGAGGAACCTGCAAATTCATCCTACGAGCAGTCTAAGTACATGTTTTAGGCATTAGTGAAGTAGGAACACCAAAAATATGTTTTTAATTTGCAAAATCATCAAAATTTTCATCATGGTAAAAGTCAGATCTTGCTTGAATGGTCTCAGATTTCTTTCTGTTTTGATCTTGCTTTTTACTGTGAATTAGATATATGTGTGGCAGGTGGGACCCCATCTCCTCAGGGCCTGGAATCCCTAAAGCTCTCTTGTCAAGTTCATCTGACAGGTACATTACCTAAAGGATCCTTTCAGTCTTTAGCTTCAGTTACACAAACCCCTGCCTGCTCTGGGCAGATTCTTAAAATATTTGCCGTCAGCAGCCTCTCAGAGAGGAATGTTAAACACTGCCATGATGTCAAAGGGGCCCCAAGGAGAAAGGCCTCTGCCAAACTCAGCCTGTCACAGCCCAAGGCTGAGTGGGAGATAAGCAAGGCAAAAGCACAGAGAAAATCTGGTCCTCTAGGCTCCCCAAACAGCCCAGGCAGTCCAAGCAGGTTGGTGCTACAGGGCAAGGCTGTCAGCTACCAAGGACAATGAACTTCCAGAAACTACTGCTGAAGTGAGAACTAGAGGTCTGTGGCCCTTCCATTTCCTCATCCTTGCCCTTGTCAAGCCTGAGTTGGGATGTCAGGAGCCTCCAAGGAGAGTTTTGGACCAGTGTTGGGCAAGGCCTACTTAACCACCATGGACAAAAAGCTTAACATGCTGAATGAGAAGGTTGACAAACTCCTGCATTTCCAAGAAGATGTCACAGAGAAGCTACAATGTGTGTGCCAAGGCATGGGCCACCTAGAGCAAGGCCTGCACCGGCTGGAGGCCTTCCAAGGGTTGGGCCCGGGGGCGGCTGATAGTGCCCCTCCAGCTGACACTCAGGCTGGGTGGACTGAGGTCCTAGAGCTGGTGAGGGCTGTGCGACAGGATGGTGCCCAGCATGGTGCCAAACTTGAAGCTCTCTTCAGAATGGTGGTGGCTGTGGACAGGGCCATCGCTTTGGTGGGGGCTGTGTTCCAGAACTCAAAGGTGGTGGATTTCATCATGCAAGGGAGTGTTCCTTGGAGAAAAGGCAGCCTGGTTGACAGCCACGAGGAGGTTGGTTCCTGCTTCCTTTCCCTGGCTGGAAGGGAAGCCTGGGCACTGGTGGGGAGACTGGCCAGGCAGCTAGGGTTTGGAGAGTTGGAGAGATGGTGTCCCTTTCTTGTGCCTCATGTGTGTTGCATTGATTGGGGAAAGGAGAGTTAGAACCATAGAGGTCATGGATAGATTTCTGGTCAGACTACTGAGTGCTGCTCTCCCAGGGAAAGGCAGAAGCAGCGCCCTAGCCAAGACTGTGGGACCTTGGGCAGTTCCAAGCAATCCAGAGGTCAGGGACAAATCGGCAGTTAGGGAGTGAAGGTCATTAAGCTTCTGTACTTTCTCATGCACTTATTTTCTCTTTGGGCCTCTTTCTGCTCCTCACCTGGGATGGAAACAGGTGGGTAGTGCTTAGTTTCCTATGACAGGCCCTACTCAAAAACCCATCCCCCTTCCTGTCCCCAACTGTGTGTTTTGTCCCAGAGTAGGTGGAGTGTGCAGCTGCCTGTGGGGAGATGAGTGTTGACAGTGACCTATGGGGGACAACAGGCAGGAGCTGGAGCCTGGGGGTGGAGGGTGGCATTTCTGGGAATGGCTGTTCTCAAGGGTTGCATAATCAAACCTGCTGGTTAATGGAAGCTCGGCTTCTGGTGGGGGGTGTGGGAGGGAGTGGAGGGGTGAGGTGTGCAGAGGGGACACCCTATTTGGGCACATGAGGATCAGCCACTTAATAGCACTCAGACAGCCTGGAGCCAGGGGATGAATTGGGGTCTAAAAGGGTTTGCGCTTGACCCTCTTGGCTACTAAGGCTGACACAGGAGGATAGGAAGGTACCTTCCTTCACAGCCCAGCCAGGCCAGGGCTCACCCTGCTGATCCCTTCCCCTCTGTACCCTACAGCCCCTCCCAGAGCTTGCCCATCCCCCAGCTTTCTGCTGTCTGCCCTGGACTTTCCCTGAGAGCCTGACCTGTAGGGGAGATCAGATCCCTGCAGTGGCCCTTGCCACTGATAACCAACCTTGGCTTTAAAAAAGAAAATCCATTAATCTAATAAAATAAACTTTATTAATAGTTTCAAAAGGAAAATTACTATGTACATGGTAAGCAAAACATGATATTCAAGTCCCTGGGTTCAATCCCCAGCACACCAACTCCCCACCCCCTCAAAATCCAAGCCAAACCAAACCAACCAACCAACCAAACAAACAAACAAAACAAAAACTGGAGACAACTCATATAGTATAAAGAGTGTATATTTACCTCTTATTCAATCCCCTAGTCCCCAGAACAACTCCTCTCACCTCTGTAAGCAATCGCAAGTACCAGTTTCTTTTGAATCCTTTTAGATATGGGGTCTGCCTATAAACCTCACCTTTAGTTTTTTGTTTTATTTTCTCCCAAATGTTATTCACTTTGTTCTGGCCTTGATATATTAAATACATTAAATCTTAATGTATTTTATTTAATGTAATGTTCATATTAAATCTTAATGTAATTGGGGCATTGTTTTGTCTCTAAGCCTAGAAAATTTCCTTGTGCTTATTTCTTAAAGCTGCAGAGTACTCCATTTTGGAGGGATATATCTTAATTTGTTAACTGGTCCTATATCCTTTTTTCTGATTTTTAACTATGATAAATAATGATGTAGTGACTATCCATAGATGTATGTCTTTGAACACAAGTGGTGTGAGTTTATTGGTATGATACACTGCTAGTAGTGAAGGGTAAATTTGTATCAGTAAAGTCAAAATGATCTTCAAAGAATTTATTCTAATTTAGTCTTAGGTCTGGGGATATAGCTCAGTTGGTAGAGTGTTTATCTCACATGCACAAGGACATGGGTTCAATCCCCAGCACCACCCCAAAACAAACAAAAACCAACAATTTAGTCTTTTCCCGTAACATATGGGAATACTTATTGATGTTACATTGGCTAACACAGCATATTACCCAACTTTTTGATTGTTTTTCTGATTTTTAAAAATCAGATTTCTAAAAAATATTTTTTTTAGTTGAGGATGGACACAATACATTTATTTATTTATTTATTTATTTGTTTATTTATTTATTGTGCTAAGGATGGAACCTGCCAGGAAAATGCTGTACCACTGAGCCACAACCCCCAGCCCCCAAATGAGATCTTACTGTGCACATGTTTTTGAATATTTTAGTATGAAAAACTTCAGGTATTTATAAAAATAGAGATTATTATAGTCATCTATTAGTATCCATGAAGGATTGGTTCCAGGAACCCCTTGGAAACCAAAATCTTCAGACGTTCAACTCTCTTATATAAAATAACATAATATTTGCATATAACCTATGTATATTCTCTTGTATTTTTTAAATCATCTCAAGATTACTTATAATACTTAATAAGTGCTATTTAAATAGTTGTTATACTATCTGGTTTAGTTGTTATACTATCTGGTTTAAAGAAACAAGGATATAGGACCAGTTAATAATAATGACAAGAAAAAAATATCTGTACCTGTTCAGTACAGATGCAAATTTTTCCTGAATATTTTCAATATGAGTTGGGTTAAGTGTTCATAGTAGAACCCATGGATACAGAAGACCAGCTGGGTAATGACCTGTGAGTTCATCTCTTGGCTTCAGCCATCAGTAGGAAATCAGTGTTAGTTCATAGATTCCCCGCCTATTTTATCTCTCCAGATTACTTTTTTCTCTTTTTTAGTATATATATTTTTGGTTGTGGATAAACCTTTAATTTTATTTATTTATTTTATGTAGTGCTGAGAATCAAACCCAGTGCCTTACACATACTAGGCAAGCGCTCTACACTGAGCCACAACCCCAGCCCCTCCAGATTACTTTTAAAGCAAATATGAGACATTGAACGATGTCTTTCATAAATGTTTCAGCATTTATATCTAAAAGATAAGGACTATTGTAAAAGCATAGTTACAATACTATACTTTGAATACTGACTTTGGTAATATTACCAAAGTCAGTATTCAAAGACCCCTGATTACATTACAATTTTTAAAAAATATTTTGTTTTTTAGTTGTAGTTGAACACAATACCTTTATTTTATTTATTTATTTTTATGTGTTGCTGAGGATCGAACCCAGGGCCTGGCACATGATAGGCAAGCGCTCTACCACTGAATAACCTCAACCCAGATTATATTACAATTTTAAATTTTTAGTGGTTTATTTGAAGCATATTCAAGAAAAGTGATTGGTTATATGTCTCTTAAAGCTAACTGTTCTTTTTGAATTCATAATATGATTTCAAACTTTTTATTAAGAAGAATTTCAAACATAACCAAAAGTAGACAGAATGTTTTATCTTGTGGTTTTATTCTATATTTCTTTTACTAAAAGAGTGAACATTGTTCTTATGTTTAAAAACCTTGTATTTTCAGTGAAATACCTGTTCATGTCCTTTTCCTTCTTTTCTATTTTGTTTTTCTGCCTTTTTATTATTGATTTACATGTTGCAAATATTTCTGGATGGGGGGATGTCACAGAATTTTTTTCTAACTTCTTGCAACATTTGTCTTTATTGCCCCATTGGCTCTAGATTGATCTCTCTCTGATCCTTGTATTTAATATACATATTAATAACTATCTACGAATGTAGGTCCAGCCTCCCAATGGGAATGTCAGCTACTGATCAGTCCATTGCCCTGAAGCTTCTGCTTCCCAGGGGTGGTCTTACAGGAAGTGTTTGGACAGTGAACAGAGACACAGACACAGCTACTTAACACATCGTCAGTGCTGACAATTGCATTATGGAGACTTTCTGAAGACCCTCTTTGTGTTTCCTAAGAGCCTAGGAGCATAGTAATCATATGTGGAATTGAATTAAATCCTGGCATTGGCTGTTAAATTTGAAAATTATGCTAGGACTTTATAAAGGTCTTCCACAAATCTTTTGAAGTACTCAGTAGCACTTCATTTGATTGTAGCAATGAATTAGATTATTACTAGAAGCCAGGTGCTCTCTCAGGGAAGACAGCTTCAGGCTCAGCCAGGAGTATTCCTGAATCACATGGTCAAACTGTTCATATGCTTCAGTCCCCTAGAATGGTACCTGAGGTCACTAATGTTTTTTTCTGGTTGAACAGACAAGGTAGGGACCAGAAGGTTGAGTCCTAAAGACAGAAGCCATCTGTGGTTGCATGTGTGTGGGTGCAGATGCATGTGCACATGTTTGCCTACGCTAAAGACGGACGGAGGGAGAGGACGATTTGAGCCCAACAAGGTCTGCCAAAGGACAGTGTGTACAGGTCTCTTTCTGTTGGTGGGGTGAAACAAGAGGAGATCTGTGATAATGCCTCTAGTTTCCCCAGCTACATGGGTGTTAGGAGAGAGTCTGTAGAAAAGGGATAAGGAGAGTTATCTGCTCAGCAGAGGTTCTGGGCCACATTGATGACGTTGGTGATGATCGTAATAGCAGCTTAGCAATTTTTTTATTAAGTGCTTACCACATGTCAGGTGCTGGGCTATGTACTTACCATTAAAAGGACAAAACGTGGTGTCCTGAAATCCTGAAGGAATGAACAGGTAACAGAATTGAGAGAAGTGGGTTCAGTATAGGAAAAACAGTGGAACCAACACTTAGCCTAAGAGCAGGGAGACATTTGGAAGAGTTAGAGGGAATTGCCCGTGCCAATTTTTGCCCTTTGGGCCTAGAGTTGCCAGATCTTCCAATATTTTTTAAAAGAAGCTGGAACCTAGAATTTTTTATTAGGGTAGAATAAACTTACACACACAAACTATGCACAGTTTAAATATACAGTTCAACAAATGTATCTACCAAGGAAACCACCTCTACTATCAAAATATAGACCAGTTGGGCTGATTATAGCTCAGTGGTAGAAAGCTTGCCTAGCATGTATGAGGTCCTGGGTTCAAATCTAGCACTGTGGGAGAAAAATAAATGAATAAAACAGTGTGCATGTATGTGTATATGTATGTGAAACAATTTTATCAACTCTAAAGGAATCCTACATAATTTTAATTAGATTAAATGTTAGAAACAAAAAGAATTTTTTAAAATCAGGAATTGAACCCACATCCCCAGTCCTCTTTATTTTGAGAAAGGGTCTTGCTAAATTGGTGAGGGCCTCTTTTTTTTTTTTTTTTAACATTTATGTTTTAGTAGTAGTTGAACACAATATTTTTAGTTTATTTATTTACGTTTATGTGGTACTTAAGATCGAATCCAGGGCCTCCCAGGTGAGGGGTGAGTACTCTACCACTGAGCCACAACCCCAGCCCCTGGTGAGGGTCTCTTTAAATTGCTGATGTTGGCCTTGAACTTGAGATCCTCCTGCCTCAGCTTCCCAAGTCCCTGGGATTATAGGCATGTAGCACCGCACTTGGCTTGAATTAAAAAAATTTAAATGCTGCACAAGCCTAATGTATCCTGAGCTGTTTTTGACCTCTGAGCTTCCAGTTAAGAACCTCCAAGGCAAGGAAGACCCTTTACTAGAGTGTCTTGTGCCTCATGGCACAACCCAGGCTATAACCAGGGCTGTGACCTGTACCAGGAGTCATATTAGGGACTTGTCAATCAGTGGTTCCAATTCCCTGAAAGCACCAGGTGGGCCTGTCAAGAGGTCAGAGCATGTAGAGCTATTCACTTGAGAGCTCATGGCTGGACTGTGCTGCAGACTGTTTCAGAACTGCAAACATAGGGGCCCCATGCACTGGTCTTGGGCAGACTTCAGATATAAGGAAAAGCTGCAGGGAGTGCTTCTGGGCCAGGACCAACCATCCTTATACAATGTGTCATTTGACATGATGGCTCTTTGGCTCAGGCAGGTCGGAATCACTAGAACTACTGAGCAATGCTATGTATTGATCACACTTCTCTAATATTCCACAAATTAACTCCCCTAATCCTCCCTGATTCTCTGAAGCAGATAATACCCCCATTTTACAGATGAGAAAAGTGAGATCAGAGAAGTCAAGGAGCACAGCCAAGTGGTGAAGATGGGGTTCAAATCCAGCAAAGCTACCTTGAGAGTCTGTGTTCCTGCTCCTAGAGAGGGGGATGGGGATGACCATGGAATTCCCAGGCAGATTCACTGTGGTGCTTCCTCTCTACTAAGCATGGGTTTGACTTTAGAACCCAATCTAAACCAACAGTGTACTACAGAAACAATTGATCTGAATTGATGTTTTAAGTTTATTTCTATCCTTGGTCTAAGTTTGAGTTTTAGTCTATTTAAAACCCTTGGCCAAGTGTTGGGGGTTGGGCCCACCCCCCACTAGCAATATAGCGAAGTCTTAAAAAAAGACTTCAGTTATGGGTTTGAAATTAAGTTCCTCCTCTTTTAAATTTCATGACCTTGGGAAGGCTTCAGTGTCTTATCTCTAAAATGATGATAAGCAGTATTCTAAGATTACTGTGAGACTATGCCAAATAACCTTAGTACCCTGTACTTTATCTTAAGTACGTGGTAAGTGGTTAATAAAAGTTTGTGGCTGAATGAAGATGTTGATGATAACGATGATGGTTTTTATATTATTTTAGAACAAAGAGCAAGTGGAAGAGAAGGGAACAAAACCAAAGCATGCATTGAGTACCAGAGGTGTGCAAGCTGACATCAGGGGGCCTTGGGAAGGTAAGTGGGCCCATTTGCTTCCTCCCACATCAAACACACAGTGCATTCATAATGAAAATATTGACAGTATCACCCACATTGTGATTCCTGAGAAACTGTTGAAGCTGTTTTGTCTTAGTCACGGTTCTTTGTCAAATATATATATATATATATAAATTACATACACACACATATACACATATATATCCCACTACAGATGGATATAGTCAATTGAAATAGTTTTTTTTTTTTTTTTTTTTTGGTGCCAGGGATTAAACCCAGGGGTGTTCAACCTCAGATCCACATTCACATGTCCCCAGGCTATTTTTTATCTTTTTTATTTTGAGACAGTGACTTGCCAAGTTGCTTAGGGTCTTGAACTTGCTATCTTCCCGCTTCAGCCCACCAAGACACTGGGATTACAGGGATTACAGGCGTGTGCTACCACGCCCAGCTCAATTGCAATGTTTTGATTTGGAGCTGGTTATGGTGGCAATTGCCTGTAGTCCCAGCTACTTGGGCAGCTGAGGCAGAAGGAGAGCTTGTGCCCAGAAGTTTGGGATCAGACTGGGCAAAATAAGCAAAATAAAAATGAAATCACTTGTTAAAAAATGAAATCCCTTGAAATCACTCCTATCTGTGTACTATACCACCAACTTGATAATCACATTTTAAAAATTTCATTTTGCATTAAATTTTTATGGATTGCTTTTTAAAAAGTTCAATTTTCTTTAGAAAATCCCATAATATTTACATGGTTTCAAAGTCAAAACAACAAAACAAGTTATATTGAGAGAGGTTTGGTTTTTACTTTTGTTCTTAAACGTTGTTTTCTCCCTCTCTACATAATCGTTTAAAAATCTTTTATCTTGGGCTGGGGTTGTGGCTCAGCAGTAGAGTGCTCACCTGGCATGTGCGAAGCCCTGGGCTCGATCCTCAGCACCACATAGAAATAAATAAATAAAATAAAGGTATTGTGTCCAACTACAACTAACTAACTAAATAAATAAATATTTTTAAAAAATCTTTTTTTCTTTTGAACTCTGTTTTACTTAGACCACATTGCAAGTGCGCACACACACACACACACACACACACACAATCACACACACACAAACACATTCTCCCCTAGGTAAAGAGGCTTCCCTACACACTGTTCTCCACCTTGCTTCTTTTTACTTTCAGAACATCCTGAGATTACTCCCTAGCTTTTTTGTTGTTGTTGTTGGTGGTGGTGCAACACTCCATTGTATGGATGTTCCATGGTTCGCACAACCTCCTGATGGTCTTATCTCCAGCCTTCAGCCAGACTGAATAGCCTGGTGCACATACTTTGCAATGTCTTTGTGACAGACACCTCCAAATGGGACTATATCTTTACCCTGCCTGTTTTCCTGTAGAGAGCCAGAAGGCCAACCTGTCAGAGGGGACGGTGGAGAGGCTGTCCTCCTTCAGCACTTCAGGGATGGGTGCTGACCTCGTCTCCCAGGCAGGGGCCTCACCTGGGCAGGTGGATGGGGTTCCTGGCCCAGGCCAGGTACCTCTTGGCCACCTGCTGCTGCCCACAGAGGTTGAAGCCAAAGATCTTGAGACATCCAGTGAGAACCCTGGGACTCGCCTGGAATTGTCTGCAGCATCTAACAAGGTCACCAAGGCCCCCACCAGCCAGGATGTGACACCAAGTACAGGACAAGGAACATCATCCAGCAAGCTTGATCCTCAGTCCTCACAAGAAGTCTTATGGTTGACTTCAGGGCCCAGTTCTGAGCCCCCAAGGGCACCAGCTCTCTCCAGGGCAGCTCACAGTGGTGGAGAATCTCCGCTAAGGTAAGGGTTGCTCTTCTGTGCTGGGCAGCGGGTAGAATTAACTATAGTCCCTCAGTGACAGCATGGCAATGGGCCAGTGACACATGCTGAATGACCACTGTATGCCTAGAGCTAGACTAGCTTGCTGAGGAGAAGACCCGGTGTTTTTTCGGTTGTCACCTGCTGCCCCCTACAGTTATCTGGAGATTTAAAAAATACCAACGCCCAGAAATTCTGAGTCAATGATTCTGGAATGAGTCTTAGGCATGGTTTTTGTTTTAATTTGTTCTTTTTAGCTTTTACATATTATTCATACATGGAGCATAACTTATTCTAATTAGGATCCCATTCTTGTGGTTGTACATGATGTGGAGTTAAACTAGTTGTGTATTCATATACGAACATATGAAAGTTATGTCCAATTCATTCTGTCTTTCCTGTTCCCACTCCCTCCCTTCCTTTCAGTCTCCTTTGTCTAATCCAATGAACTTCTATTCCTCTCTCCCCTTCCTTATTGTGTGTTAGCATCTACATATCAGAAAGAACTTTCGGCTTTGTGTTTTTTTGGATTGGCTTATTTCACTTATCGCAATAGTCTCCAGATCCATCCATTTACCTACAAATGCCATAATTTCATTCTTCTTTATGGCTGAGTAATATTCCAGTGTGTGTGTGTGTGTATGTGTGTGTGTGACATTCTTTATCCATTCATCTGTTTAAGGGCACCTAGGTTGGTTCCATAGCTTAGCTGTTGTGAATTGAGCTGCTATAAATATTGAAGTGGCTGTGTCATTGTAGTATGCTGATTTCAAGTCCTTTGGGTATCTACCAAGGAGTGGAATAACTGGGTCAAATGGTGGTTCCATTCCAAGTTTTCTGAGGAATCTCCACACTACTTTCCAAAGTGGTTGCACCAATTTGCAGTCCCACCAGCAATGTATAAGTGTACCTTTTCCCCCACATTTTTGCCAACATTTATTGTTGGCCAATCTGACTGGAGTGAGATTAAATCTCAATGTAGTTTTAATTTGCATTTCTCTAATTGCTGGGGATGTTTAACATTTTTTTTTCATATATTAACTGATCATATTTCTTCTTCTGTGAAGTGCCTATTCAGTTCCTTTGCCCATTTATTAATTGGGTTATTTGTTTCTTTGGTGTTAAGTTTTTTGAGTTCTTTTTCTTTTCTTTTTTTTTTTGGTACTGGGGATTGAACTCAGGGGCACTTGACCACATCCCCAGCCCTATTTTGTATTTTATTTAGAGACAGGGTCTCCCTGAGTTGCTTAGTGCCTTGCTTTTGCTGAGGTTGGCTTTGAACTCTCAATCCTCCTGCCTCAGCCTCCAGAGCCGCTGGCTTGAGTTCTTTATATATCCTGGAGATTAATGCTCTGAGGTGCAGGTGGCAAAGATTTTCTCCCATTCTGTAGGTTCTCTCTTCATGTTCTTGATTGTTTCCTTTGCTATTGAGAATCTTTTTATTTTGATACCATCACATTTATTGATTTCTTGATTTTACTTCTTGCACTTTAGGAGTATCATTGAGGAATTCACTTCCTAAGCTGACATAACTGAGATTTGGGCCTACATTTTCTTCTAGTAGTTGCAGAGTCTCTAGTCTAATAACCAGGTCCTTGATCCACTTTGAGTTGAGTTTTGTACAGGGTGAGAGAGAGGGGGTTTAATTTAATTTTGTTACATACGGATTTCCAGTTTTTGCAGCACCATTAACAAATATTGAAAAGTCTATCTATCTTTTCAAATGTTGGAAAGTCTATCAAAGCAGGCTGTCAATCCAGAGGCTTTCAGGAGGATTGTGGTAGGGGTTCTGGAAGTGGAGTTATGGCAGCCACCCTGACCCTTAGAACATGGCCTCTGACCATGCTCAGCAGACAGTGTGGGAGAATGAAGAACCTGCTAACTCCCAACCCCTGTCCCCAGGCCTGTATTTGTCACCTTTATGGGATGGCACATTCACATCCCCAAGCAGCCTCTTCTGGGCATTGCAAGTTTCTCTCAGATGAACTTCATCCCTTTGTGATTGCCCTGGGCTGCCCTGACCTAAAGCTGAGACCCCAAGGCCTAGCTCAGGGAGGAAGCCTGGTTTGTGTTTGCTGTGGTGACTGGCAGAGAAGTCCAGATTATTTGTCTGCTTTTGTTCTGGAAGGAAATGGGAGCCTCCCAGGAGACCTGACAGCCCCAGGGAGGGATTCCAGGCAGGCATTCTTGGATTCATGCCAGGGCTGTAAATATGGTATCTGGGGCTGGGGGTGAACTTTCCATGAACTCGGTAGAGGCCCAAAGCGATTCTGAAAAGATCTGTATCTCAGTTTCAGCCCTGAGCTGAACTTCAAGCATAATGGATTTACAGGGGGTCTGGGTAGTGGGGAGGTCACTACCTGTCCTTCCTCCCCTAGCACAAGAATATATTTTGAGGACAATAGATTGGAAGTCAAGCATCAACTGTGATTTGTAGGGGCTGCTCTGTAGTCGTGCATGCAGTACATCCTGAGGCAGTATCTGAACTTGGTGGTACAGAATATTGCAGTTAATTAAAAATGCCTGCCATGGGTGTGCCAGACAGTAGATGAGAAAGTTTAGGACACTCAAAATGACCTGGCACTGCATGGCAGTGGTTTTAGGGTCATCCTCTGTCCTTCTGTAAGGGAAGACATAAGAGGGAGTAGTGATTGCTGACCTTGTCGACTGACTACCTGGATACTCCTCTTGCAACTGACTAGTCACAGGTTCCCATGTCCCTTGACCTAGGCTAGGTTTGGGGTGGCTTAGCTTAGATGCCATCCTTCCCAACCTATCCTTTATCACTGACCCACACATAGTCCCACAGGGCACAGTTTTGGAAGGATTTCTATACCTCCTGCCCAGTGCTTCACTATGAACAGGCTGCCAAGTTTCTCAGACAACCCACCCAGGTCAGGCACTTCCCTCAGAGGACAACCAGCTCAGTGGAGGTAGGCCTGCAGCTGCTAGAGAAAGGCCTCATTATTTATTTTTCATTGTGAGAAAAATACATACCAAAAAATTTACCATTTTAACTTTTTTTTTCCCCCAGTGTTGGGAATGGAACCCAGAACCTTGCACCTGCCAGTCAGGTGCTTTAACACTGAGCTGCACTCCCAGCCCATCTTGACTAATTCTAAGTGTACAGTTCCATAGTGTTGTATGTGTTCACAGAGTTGGGAAATAGATCTCCAGAACATTTTCTTCTTGCAAACTGAAGTTCTGTACCCATTAAACAACTCCCCATTTCCCACTCCCATTCCCCCTGCCCCTGGCAACTGCTGTTCTACTTTTTATCTCTGTATACTTGACTACTCTATTTATCTTATATCAGTGACATCATGCATTATTTGTCCTTGTGTGACTGGCTTATTTTACTTCATATATCGTCCTCAAGGTTCCTTTGTTTTGTACCAGGTGTCAGAATTTCCTTCCTTTTTAAAAGGCTGAATAATATTCCACTGTTTGTCTTTCCCACATTTTGTTTATCCTTTGACCCATCAGTGGACATTTGGGTTGTTCCACTTCTTGATTGTTGTGAATAAAATTGCTATAAATATGGGTTTCAATTCTTTTGGATATAAACCCCAAAGTGGAACTGCTGGAACATAGAGTAATTCTACTTTTATTTCTCCTGATGTCCTGTGGGGGACAGTGGTGGTCAGGTCTCCAAGGAGGGAGGAGTTGGAGTCTCCCACCACAAGCCCTAAATTTCTAATTTTACAGATGAGAAAATTGAAGCCAAGAGGCCACTGTCAGTAAGTGGCAGCAGTAGGCCTTTGAACCCAGGTCTGTACTAACTATGGAGTCTTTGCTTTTAATCTCAGGGCCATATTTCTCTCTGCTTCAGGATCTCCATCCACGTGCAAGAGATGGATACTCCCGGGGAACTTCTTGTGACACGAGGGGGCAGCCTTAGACCCACTCCCTCTGCAGAGATTCCAGCAGCTGCTCATCCCAGTGAGCAGGACTTGCCTGGGCCCAGGTGCTGCTCTGAAGCTCTTGGGACTGAGCTGGGAGAACAAAACCCCAAAGAAGCCAAAGAGTTTACCCCACTGCAGAAGAGAAGCAGCGAGGTGGGAGCAGATGCTGAGGAGAAGCAAGGGCCTGTGGCTGAGCCTGCCACAGGACCAAGCTTTACCAGGAGGGACAAGGGAGATGACCCTGCTGGGACCTCAGCCCTGCAGCAGGACAAAAGCTTAGGAGCAGGACATCCTGAGCCTGGGAATGACTGTGCAGCTGGGGTCACTCCAAGAACTGAAACAGGAAGGAGGACACCCCCAGATGATGGGGCTGGCAGCCTGGTTCTGGGTAAGTGAGGCTGCTGTCTGACTTGACACAAGGCCAGAAGTGAGTGGATTGGGAGGCTGTATTCCTGGGGCTGCTTTCTGCAGCTTTCAGGGTTGGTTAAACAGGTCTGGGAGAGTCCAAGACTTGAGAACAGCCTACTTACACATCCTGGGGTTGGACACCAAGGCACAGAGACAGAAAGACTGAAAACTCTGATTAGCTTAGTATTAGGGTAGGAGGGACCCATGTGGCCCATCTGGGTATATTTCTCAAAACCACCTGCTGCCTGAGCTTTCACCATTGGTATTACTTTGGTTTGAGACAGGGAAGACTCCTGTCAAAAAAAAAAAAAAAAGATGACATTAACCGGTACATATAACCATCGTTGGCCATTTGTGACTAGGAAGCTGATTTTCTTAAGGACAAGGAGGAGGTACTAGGACTGCTGATCTGCTTACCATCCCAAGGTGGTGGGAGGCAAGGTGGTGTTCTTATGACCTCAAGGCTCTAAACCCCTCCATCCCTGGGGTCATCTTCCTTTGTCAGAGTTTGTGGAACATTGTGAGTGAAGGAGTAGGACCAGGAAGCTCATAGGACAGGTGGCCTACCACGTGTGGGGTGAGTTTCATGTACTCTCAGCCTGCTGTGTTCATGTGTCTGTAGGGTCCGGTTTGGCCAGGTTCACAACACAAGGATGCCTCCCACCACCCTGGGATGGTAAGCAGGTCAGCAGTCCTAGTACTCCATTCAGCAGGTCACCTCACACTCCTCAGTCCAGACATACCTGCCTGCCAGAGAGCAAGCAGCGTTTTCCTATGACAAGCTCTGAACAAATGCCAACCCAAGCCCCTGACCTCCTGCCTCAGCGTCTTCCAGCCCTTCATGTACAAATTGGTTTATGTTATTGTGTTTGATGCATATTCTGGATTCTGTTTTATTTCTTTACTCTATTTCATGAAACATTTCTAGGTATTCCTGTCACCTCTGAAGGACAAGAAAACCCTGAGTCATTAGTTTTGATCTTTCCAAGTATAGGCTATCCTTTATTTCTCCTCCAGATCCATCTGTGTCCTTGGAGCTGCCTCTTATGGGCTCCATTGCAGGCTGTCTGGCCTTTGGTTAGAATCAGCTGAAGGTGAGAGAAGAGAAAGGATGGAGTGTTTATTTCTACAGCTGCCTTCCTATCACACCACCTTTTCTGATCTCTGTAGCCCTATTTTGCCTTTAAAAATAGTCTCCCCCTTAAACTCTGCTTGCTCAACCTTTCCAGTATGCACTGTTTCTTGCAGGCTTGCACTAACCCATCCAGGATTCCCCTTCTAGACCTCATGAGCAGGCTGCCAAAATGTCTTGACCTTGCAAACAGCACTGTCCTAGTGGCCAGGAGACTTGGGTTTGCCTCCTATCACTGTCACCCTTGTAATCTTGGAGAGTCCCCTCACCTTTTTGAGACTCAGCTTCTTCCTCTGCCAAATGGGTGACTCCAGTAAGATTATTCTTAAGAAGGGGCTTTCAAATCCTTGGGTTGTAGGAAAGGCAAAGGACTTGTCACCTGGTAAACCAAATGTAATTAAGTGGGTCTGGGATGGGTGGCTGCATATAGGAAACTCACAGGTCTCTTGTTTCCTAAACAGATGACAGCCCAGCTCCACCAGCCCCTTTTGAACACCGGGTGGTGAGTGTCAAGGAGACCTCGATCTCAGCAGGTTACACGGTGTGCCAGCATGAAGTCTTGGGAGGGTAGGTGGGCTGTCTACTTTGATAAGGGGTGGGAGGAGGAATAGCAGGGCAGAACCACTTGGAGAATGAGCTCGGGTACTGCTAGGTAATTCTCAGGAACTGGTTAATTGAACCAAAGCCAGGAATGGGATATCCTTTAGAGCATAAGAATGGGGTGAAGAGACTATCCCTAGAGTGCAGGATGCCCACATGGTATGGATGAGGGGAAGTGCAAGGGGACACATGTGGTACGATATGGGAGCATCTTGGAGTTGGAAGGAGATCCAGCATAGGTGCCGTGAGTATGCCCTCTTTGGGGCAGGATAGCTCTTGTGGTATGGAGTGGTGAGAGGCATGTTCCCTGGGGTGCAGGGAGGTTTTCCCTTAGGATGTAGTGTAGACCATATAGTGGGGGTCATGAGGTTATTTTCTAGATGTCAGGGTAGCCCATGTGGTGTGGGGCCTATGACTAGGATAGTGCAAATGGTGTGTGTGTGGAGGAAGGAGTAGGACCAGGAAGCTCAGGGGACAGGTGGCCTACCACGTATGGGGTGAGCTTCTTGTACTCTCAGCCTGCTGTGTTCATGTTTCTGTAGGGGCCGGTTTGGCCAGGTTCACAAGTGCACAGAGAAGTCCACAGATCTCCCACTGGCCGCCAAGATCATCAAAGTGAAGAATGCTAAAGACCGGGTGAGGCATCTGCCCTGAGCCAGCAGATCCTTCTAGCCAAGCTTAGGACTCCCTCACTTCCTTCACAGCCCCCCACACCCACATTGCCCCTCCATACTGAGCAGAGAAGCTGCTGCCTTTCCTGCCTCTTTCCCATGACTCCTATACTCCACTCAGCAGGTCACCTCACACTCTTCAGTTCAGACACACCTGCCTACATGTTGGGGTCATGGCATGGCTTCTGCCAAGAGGCCTGTGGGACCCTGGGCAATAAGGCTCATTAATTCTTGGGCCTTGGGTTTAGTATCTTTTGAAATGGGTGAATAAATTAAGGTCCTTCCTGTTGCAAAACCCTGGTTTGGATGGTGAGGCAAGGAGACCTGGGGTGACAATAGGATATTTTTCAAAAAGGATGAGGGGTATATGTCTGTCTGTCTGTCTGTCTTGGGAGGTACAGCTCTCGCCTCTTCCTGACCTATTTACTTGTAAATTCTTTCTCCTCTGGTTCCACAAGGAGGATGTGAAGAATGAGATCAACATCATGAACCAGCTCAGCCATGTGAACTTAATCCAGCTCTATGATGCCTTTGAGAGCAAGAACAGCTTTACCCTGGTCATGGAGTAGTAAGTGTCATAGACACAGGGCAGTGGCTTCTCCTCAGGTTAGGTGCAAGGTTGGAACTCAGAGCCTTTGTTCATTCTAAGCAAGGCTCTTTGTCTCTCCTCCCCTCACTGGGACACAGACGACCATGCAATCCCCCTTTTTTCTGGCTTGGCTACTTGAACCCCAGTGTGGGGCGTGGAGGACAAAGCCATTTTGTTACAAACAAGTGGCTACTGAGCCTGATTTAACTTGCAGATATTTTGTCAGTTTGGCCTAAAGAATTTTTGCTGATTTTGAATGAGTTGTTTACATTGGGAAATTTAGGTAATAGAAATTGGAAAATCTACATATCTGGCTTTTCTTGAAAACGAAAAAAGTCTAGTAATGCTTGGCCTGCATTCCTTGCTGGAAATGGTGAGCTGGAGCTCTCAGTGACTGCCATTTGTGGACAGGACAACCACTCATTTGCCGCAATGCCTACCATTTCCCACTACCCTGGGCATTAAAGTTGTGGTCTCAGAGGCCATTTAGAATTAGGCTCATGTGGTTGTTTTGCTTTTGGCAGGGCTGAGGAGAGCAAATCATTTGTCATATCGTGTCTCTATCAAAAGAAAAATAAAAGACTAAGGATCGTGTGTTTTCATAGAACTTTTATCTCACATATGGTCAAATTTGCCCATTAAGGCTTCTTGCCACTTAGGTACTAGTTGGCTCCCCACTAAGTAGAAGAGTTTGCAGCCCTGATTTAGATTATTCAGAGTCAGGGATTATCAATCTGGAATACCATCCCATACTTTTTACTAGGAATGGGCTAGAACACAGGTATTCCAGAAAACTCAGATGGCAGTGGCAGTAGCCCTGTGATCCATGGGATACAGCCAACTTTGAGTTCTCCTAGGCCATTGTCTTTTGGTCCTTGGCAAAAACAGTGGGCAAATCCTATGAGAGCTTTGCTCATTTAGCTGCCTGCCTCTCCCTTTCCTCTGCTAGTGTGGATGGAGGTGAACTCTTTGACCGGATCACAGATGAAAAGTACCATCTGACGGAACTGGACGTGGTCTTGTTCATCAAGCAGATCTGTGAGGGTGTGCATCACCTCCACCAGCACTACATTCTGCACCTAGACCTCAAGGTAAGTTCTAGGGATATGGTAGGTGGGAGCCCAATTCTTGAGCCTCTGATGTACTCCCATCTCATTACTGAGAGCTCTGTTAATAGATAATCCTGGTTTCCCTTTCTGGTTCCCCTATTTTCTAGTTCTGGAGCCTAGAGCAGACTAGTTATGTCAACTTCCTGAGCCTCAGTTCTTCCATCTGTAACTTGCAGATAGTTGTATCTTTTTAAGTATTATTTAAAGATTAAATGAGACAATAACTTTTTTCTTTAAAAATATCTTTAAGATTAATTTTTTAAAAGTTCAAAAGGTTACATATTCTAAATGTGTATCAAATACACAGTATAGAAGTTCTTCCCATTCCACACTGAGAGCTCTCTATGAGCAACATGGCATGATACACAAACCTATAAATATACACAAAAGGGATCATATAATGTATCTTGGTTTTGAGCTTACTTTTTTTTTTTTTGCAGAGGTGGTGTTGTGGACTAAATCCAGGGGTATTCTACCCCTATCACAGAGCTATATCTCCAACCTTTTAAATTTTTTTGTTTTGTAATTTTGAGACAGGGTCTCACTAAATTGCTGAGGCTCACCTTGAACTTGCAATCTTCCTGCTTTAGCCTCCCAAGTCATGGGGATTATACGCATGTGCCACCATGCCTGGCTTAAGCTTACTTACTTAAATTCAACAATACAGAGTAGACAACTTTCCCCATTCTTTTTAAGGGCCATGTGATATTCCATTGAATAAACGTATTACACTTTCATTTGTCCCCTGAGGAGTGTTCTTGGTGTGACATGTACATAAAGTCCCAAGGAAAGTCCCTGGATGGTAGTTAGATAAATTTCTGTGATTTTTCCATTCCATTGGACAAATATGAGGGTGTTTCTCTACAACTCATTTCAAGAAGGGAAAGAATTTCAATGTAGAAGATGGGAAGTGGTTTGATGCATCTGTAGGGCTGTGCTTTGCTCCTTCTGACCATTTTTCCTAATTGGCATCTAATTGTTAGGTTAGGATACTCAGAAAAATAACAGAGATGGTGGGGAACTGGCCTCAGTCTTCTTCTGCTCATTAGTACTAATGCCAAGGCTTCTGGGTCCATCTTTCTCTGTGGGGTAAAAAATTACGGAAAGCTTAGGAATATGCTCTGTAGTTCTGTGTCAAAGACCAACCAACTTTGGGGGCAATTTCTGTGACCCCAGTAATACAGTTAATTACCAAGGCCCATTTCCCAGTGACAAGATGGGACACATTGGTTTATCCCCTGTCTGGTTGTGAAACTTGGGAAAGTTCCTTGAGCTCACCAATTGCAAGATGGGGAATAAGAATACCTGAATAAGAATACCTATTTCCGAGGCTGGAGATGTGGCTCAAGTGGTAGCGCGATTGCTTAGCATGCGTGAGGCACTGGGTTCATTTCTCAGCACCACATAAAATAAAACAAAGATATCGTGTCCACCTAAAACTAAAATAAATAAGTAAATATTTAAAAAAAAGAATAACTATTTCTTAGGAGTATTGTGTGGATTAAAAATGGTGGAACAGTTTCTGAGCTGCACTGTCCAATACAGTGGCTATCAAGCACTTGAAGTGTGGCTAGTTTAACTGAGGAATTAGATTTTAAGTTTTATTAATTTTAATTTAAAAACTGATACTTGATTCAGTTATTGGAAAATTTTTAGTAGTATGTCTGGAACAACTTAGGTTTATTTTTTATCTACAAATTTCATGGACTCCAAATACAAATAAAATAGCTCTGATGAAAACTTAGGATCTGAATTGAGATGAATTCTTTAGTTTAAAATACTGAATTCCTACGGGGTAAAAATGGGAGTTCATAACCCACTTGAATCAAAGTGTGAAATATGATATATCAAGAACTATGTAATGTTTTGAACAACCAACAATAAAAATTAAAAAATAAGTAAATAAATAAAAAATAAAATACTGAATTCCAGGGGCTGGAATTGTGGCTCAGCAGTAGAGTGCTTGCCTCAGACGTGTGAGGCACTGGGTTCAATCCTCAGCACTACATAAAAATAAACAAACAAAATAAAGGTATTAAAAAACAAACATATTTGTCTTTAAAAAATACTGAATTTCAGGGAACTAATGTGAAAAAAGAATGGAAAATATTTCCTTGATATTTTTGTATTTATAACCTATTGAAATGTTACTATTTTGGATGTATTGTGCCGCAGTCTGGCTGGGCACAATTCAGGAGCCACTTGTCAAAAGAAACTAACTTTATTTTTAGAACCACACACGCCAAACAAAACAGCTCCTCAGGAAAAACCCTCAGAGCCCAACTGCCACCACCGGCTTCCCACAAGCCTCTCTCACAACCACCAGCCTCCCCACCTCCCACAATCCTCCTGCTCTTGAGGCCGATTGGCTGGGTCACATGGGCGGAGCCAAAAAGTCCCCAATGAGCATCTCCATGGCCTGAAAGGGCAGGGAAACAGCCCAATGAGCATCACTGCAGAGGAGCCAATCAGCTAGATGTTGCTGGGGCCGCTGTGAGCCAATCATCAGCTGGCAGTCTGAAAGGGCGGGGAAACAGCTCAATGAGCATCTCCAATGAGCATCACCAAAGAGGAGCCAATCAGCTAGATGTTGCTGGGGCTGCTGTGAGCCAATCATCATCTGGCAGTCTGAAAGTTTGCTGGGGCCCCTTCGGCTGTGGCTCTCAACATCTCCCCCTCTCTGTTTAAACAACAAGCGTGTGGCGTAGGGACCGTGCCTGCCTTAGGTTGTCCAATAGTACATATGGTCCTTACCCGTTATCGGATGAGCTGACCTCAAGGCGTCAGCCTCCTGTCTTAGGTTGGTACCATTGCAATTGAATCTTACCTGTCACTGACTACTGGTCCAGTATACAGCCAGACCTGTGGAGAGGTCTTTGTACCAGCAGGGGGGTGAGGTTCTTTGTCTCACCTCTGTTGGCCCCCAAATTTTAGCTGAATGATCATGACAAGCAGAAGGGAGGAAGATACACCAAGCCAATTGACGGCTCCTTTTGGAAAAATTGTACCACCGATGACACCATCAGCATAAATACCCCAACACTACCACAAGTCGCTGTACCAACAGATAGTTCACAATGCATACAAGTGATACATAGTCCAGGCAAGTTCTGCAAGCAGTTCAGTGATGGCTATTGCAGAAGCTGTAGATTGGTTTTATCTTTGTCTTCACCAGCACTGGGATGAAGATAGGAATTCTGGCAATAATGGTTAAAGAAAAAATTATGTAACATTCCAGAAGGCACTAAAAGAAAACAATTTTCTTAACAATTTACATTATCTTGAAGAGAATTATTAAATATAATGAAAAGGAAAGGTGAAAGTAAACAAAAAGATCTGTTAACCTCCTTTTTTGTTCACATATTAAAACAATTCTCAACAGTTGTTTACCCAATTTAAATTACACCATTTAAATCACGTGAATAAAAAAAAAATATTTGGGTCCATTTTTTCATGAGCGCTCATCATACATGATATATGGACATATGTACATTCAAACATATAACACAAAACACAAGTGTGCTCACATAATATAATACATACAACACATAACATAATAGTAAAGGCCTTATAACTTTTTACAGGTGAAATCTCCATTGCAATGTTTAAAAACTCTATAGTCAAAAAAATAGAACTGATCAGCAAAACATTAACCTAAGTCTGTATGATCTCAAAAAACAAAATAGAACTTCATTATATGGGAAAGGGCAATAATAAAATAGATATTGAAAAAAGCATCCTGGTTCTGTCGCAGATGTAAGGGTAGCCAAACTGGAGTTCTGGATATCAGCTGTTATGGATTTGAGCCAAATCAACTTCTTTTTGGTCTGTAGAAATCGCTTTAGTTAATCTTTCTGGAATCCAAATCGGCTGCTGTTCTCCCTCTGGAAACACACAAGCAGACCCCCGACTCCAGACAATTACTGGGTCAGGACCTTTCCATTGTCCTGTTAGAATATCCTTCCAAAGTACCTTGGGCTTATGTACATTTTTTGGACACATATGCCTTTCTGCAGCACTAAGCCCTGATGAATCCAAATTTAAAAAGTTTAGAGTAAAAAGGGTTATTTTAAGTTTATCTTTGGGGAATATATACCCCTTCCCAATTCCGTCTTTTTGCTTTAATAAGTATATTTTAATAGTTTGATGAGCTCTTTCAACTATGCCTTGTCCCTGTGGATTGTATGGGATTCCTGTTATGAGTAATGCCAAATGATGAGCACAATTGTTTAAAAGAGGTAGAAGTATAACTAGGGGCATTATCTGTTTTTAACTGTTTTGGAACGCCCACAGTGGCAGAATTTTGTAAGCAATGAGCTATAACATCTTTACCTTTTTCTCCAGCATGAAGGGAGCCCATCAAAAATCCAGAAGAAGTATCAACTGTAACATGCAAATATTTTAATTTTCCAAATTCTGGCAAGTGTGTGACATCCATCTGCCAAATATGGTTAGGTATCAGTCCTCTAGGATTGACTCCAAGATTAACTTGTGGTAAAAAGGTCACACAATTTTGACATTGTTTTATTATTTGTCTAGCTTGTTCCTTAGTTATTTTAAAACGCTTTTGTAAAGTATTAGCATTGACATGAAACTTTTTATGAAAATTTATAGCTTTTTCTAGTGTAGAGAAAATATGTATGTCATGTGTAGTTTTATCTGCTAAATCATTGCCCAAACTAAGGGCTCCAGGCAATCCTGTATGTGCCCTGATACGTCCTATAAAGAACGGATCTTTTCTGTCCCAAATTAGACTTTGTATAGTGGAAAGCAAAGAGAAAACAGTAGAGGAAGGGGAAATCCTACCAGCATCTTCAAGGGATACTATAGCATTAACTATATATTGACTATCGGAAAATAAATTAAATACAGAATTTTTAAACATCACAAAAGCTTGTAATACTGCATTAAGCTCTACCTTTTGAGCTGATTGTTTGGGTACTAAAAATGTAAAAGTTTGATCAGGTGTAACTATTGCTGCTGTACCATTATTTGATCTATCAGTGAATATATTTGGAGCATTCATGATAGGTGTTTTTCTTGTCATTTTTGGAAAAATTACAGGATGCGATGACCAAAAAGACAATAAAGGATTAGATGGTAAGTGGTTATCAAATGAAACATTAGATTTGCACATGATTATTGCCCAAGTATTTAATTCATTAGCTAACTCATCAATTTGATTCATAGTATATGGAGTAATAATTTTATTGGGAGAAATTCCAAACATTCCCTTTGCTGCTTTTATTCCTTTGAGTATTAATTGTTCTACAGCCTCAGGATACCTAGTAAGAATAGTGTTAGGAGAATAAGATAAATGTATCCATAATAATGGACCTTCTTGCCAAAATACTCCTGTAGGAATATTTTTTGTTGGTAGTACAATAAATAATAAAGGCAAACTTGTATCAATTCTATCCAAATGCATATTTTCCATATATGTTTCAGTGATTTTTAATGCCTTTCTTGCTTCAGGCGTTAACATTCGGGGTGAATTTGGATCTGATGGACCTTTTAGGATATCAAATAAAGGTCCCAACTCTCCTGTTGGTATACCTAGATAAGGCCTTATCCAATTTATGTCTCCTAATAACTTTTGAAAGTCGTTAAGTGATTTGAGTTGATCTTCTCGTATTTGAATTTTTGGTGGATGGACCATGGTTGAGGATAATAGAACTCCTAAATAATTAATTGGAAAATTTAATTGTACTTTATCTATTGCTCTCTCTAGATTATAATTTTTTAATAAGTTTGTAAGTGTGGCATAACATTCTAGCAATGTGTTTTTAGCTTTGTGTGCTAATAATACATCATTCATATAGTGAAATATTTGTAGTTCAGGATTTTGATTTCTAAGTTGCTGGATTGCTTTGTTAACATAAATTTGACACATAGTTGGGCTGTTAGCCATCCCTTGAGGGAGTACTTTCCATTCATATCTCTGATCAGGACCTTCATGATTCAGTGCAGGGATAGTAAATGCAAAACGTGGACTATCCTCAGGATGAATTGGAATTGAAAAAAAAAACGATCTTTAATATCTATAACTAAAACATACCAAGTTTTTGGCAAAGCAGACAATTGAGGAATCCCTGATTGAGCAGGTCCCATAATAACCATCTCATTATTAATGGCTCTTAAATCTTGCAATAATCTCCATTTACCAGATTTCTTTTTGATGACAAAAATGGGAGTGTTATGGGGAGATACAGAAAGTTGTATATGTCCTTCCGCTAATTGTTCTTTGACCAGGTCATGGGCTGCTTGTATCTTTTCTTTAGTCAGGGGCCACTGAGGAACCCAAACTGGTCTTTCTGATTTCCAAGCAATTTTTATTGTCTCAGTGGCCCTTTCTGAAAATCCAACCCATGTCTGTCTGTTCTTTGATCTATTTGTATTGGTGCTGCTATACCTTGTTCTTGTTTTTCTAATATTTTTCCTTTCCTAAAACCTTGTCTAGTCATAATAGTGGGTGCATTTTGGTTGATGTTATTTGTTAATGTCAAACCTAATTGATCTAGGACATCTCGTCCCCATAAATTTATTGGAAGATGATCCAATACATATGGCTGTATAGTTCCTTCACATCCTTCAGGATCCTTCCAATCTAATACCATTGCACTTCTATGGGGATTAGTTGCCACTCCTAGGCCTCGAAGCATTTGAGTGGCTTGTTGTAATGGCCAATGTTTTGGCCATTCTTGATGAGAGATGATGCTAAGGTCTGCACCTGTATCTAGTAGCCCATTATATTCATGTCCTTGAATATTTAGTTTTAGCATGGGGCGAGAATCTAAATTTAAAGAAAGCATAGCCCAATCTACACCTGTGGAGCCTAATCCCTTGGAACCTCTTTCTACAGCACGACTGGAAAATTTATCATGTAGGCTTGGTATTATTAGTAACTGTGCTATTCTATCTCCTGGTGAAATTACTGATATACCCTTTGGAGAACTGGCTATAATTTTTATTTCACCTTCATAATCAGGATCAATTACCCCAGGACTTATCATAAGTCCTTTTAGAGTAGAAGAGCTGCGCCCCAATAATAAGCCTACTGTTCCTTTGGGAACAGGTCCTTTTACCCCTGTGGGAATGATTTGAACTCCCATTTCTGGAGTTAGTACTGATCTGGCGGAGGCGCAGATGTCCAACTCTGCGCTCCCTCTGGTTTGTCTGATGAGGGTTCTGATGGACAATGTGTCCTGGGCACTACCCTGATGGGGTTGCTGGGTTCCTCCAGTGCTCTGTATATTTGTGGTTTTGGGCCCCGGAGCATTGGGCCCCCCTGTCCATTTTTTGGCAATGGAGCCCGATGCCTTTCTCCATGATATCATGGATAAACACCTGGTCCTTGTTCATTTTTTGATAATGGAGTATCCTCTATGGTGGTTTGAGAACGGCATTCATTAGCCCAATGTCTCCCTCTAGAGCATCGTGGGCAAATACCCGGTATTCTACTCCTTTGATACCTAGTTTTGTTAAACCCTCCTCCTATGGGGCAATTCCTTTTAAAATGTCCTGTTTGTTCACAATTGTAGCATGTTCTTGGCCTGGCATCTAAAGCCTGTTTTACTGTAGCTGCCACAATTTGCCCTTGTTCATTAATGTCTCTGGCATCTAAAGCCTGTTTTACTGCAGCTGCCACGACTTGCTCTTGTTCATTAATGTCTCTACATAATTTAATATATGTGTTTAAATCTTCATGTTTCCATGGTCTAATGATATCTCTGCACCAACGATTCGCTTGGTCATAAGCCAGTTGTTTTATTAATGGCATTGCTTGTTCTGTATTCCCAAAAACTCTGGTAGCTGTTTGAATAAGCCTATCTACAAATTCAGCGTAAGATTCATTAGCTCCTTGTATTATCTTAGATAATTGACCTTGTAAACCTCCATGTCCTTGTAAAGTCTTCCATGCCTTAACTGCATCTACAGCAATTTGTGAATATACATCAGGATCATATGCAATTTGTTGCTGCTGATCCTCATAAGGTCCCTTTCCTAACAACATATCTAGATTTCTCTGAGGATAACCAGCTGCTGCATTTCGCCTAGCCGTCTCCTTGCAAAATTCCTCATTGGCAACCTTCCATAACAAATATTGTCCTCCATTTAGCACAGCTTTTCACATATTAGCCCAATCTGCTGGCGTCATGTTCAAGTTGTTAATGGATTCGACCAAGCTTACAGTGAAGGGTGCTTGAGGACCATAGGTTGTTACAGCCTCTTTTAGCTGCTTCACTGTTTTGAAATTTAAAGCATGGTAAATTCGCTGCCCTCCTACCTCAAATACAGGGCATGTTAATACTTGAGATCCTGTCCCAGGATCCCAACTATCAATTGTGGGGGTTGGGAGCCTCCCAGCATATGGAGGTGGTGCTGTTGATTGGACACTTATGCCCTCTGGTGATAGAAAGGTGTTAGTAGCAGTCTCCTATAGAGGTGGTGCTGTTGGTTGGACACTTACGCCCTCTGGTGATAGAAAGGTGTTAATAGCAGTCTCCTGTTGTAACTTTTCCCCTGATGGCTTTTTCTGCTCTAAACTTCCTTCCTCTGTCTGACTAGCTCGAAAGACCTTCTCTTTTACTTGAATCTTTTCCTCTTTCTGACTAACTTGAGAGACCTTCTCTTTTACTTGAATCAGTATGTTTTCTCCTTCCTCTACCTTTGTCTGAATTGAAGGCTTTGGACTAAGCAAACCAGATACGAACGTCCACAATGGCAATGTGCCAACTGGCAGAGTTCCTGGGCTGTTCTTTTCTACTCTTTTTAAATCTTCACCATGATGGTTCCATTGTGATATATTTAACAACTCCTCCTTAAAAAGCCATGGGCTACATTTTTGTATTGTATCAACGTATGCCTTGACTGTTCTTGATTTTACTGAGATGCCTCCTTCCTCTAACAATTTACTTAACACTCTTTCAGTTTGTTTTTTACTAATTTCTGATCCCGTATTTCTACTATAATACAACCCAACAAGATGATGCCAAACAAAACTGAGACAGAATGAAATAAAAAGGGAACAACAAAAATTCATTATAGCCTTTCTATCCTCCTGACATGTGCATCCGTCCTTTCTCCCTATCTGTTTCTCAGATGTGAGCGGTTTTTCTCCGTCTCACTCATCTCCAAGGACAGGCAACTTAAAACAAAAGTGAAGCAAAACAAAAGAGGAATCTTAAAATGGCTACCCATCCTCTCGCCCTGCCCTCAGGGGCGAGCAGTTTACTTACCCTCAGTCGCTCCCCATGCGAGCCACCAAATGCCGCAGTCTGGCTGGGCACAATTCAGGAGCCACTTGTCAAAAGAAACTAACTTTATTTTTAAAACCACACACACCAAACAAAACAGCTCCTCAGGAGAAACCCTCAGAGCCCAACTGCCACCACCAGCTTCCCACAAGCCTCTCTCACAACCACCAGCCTCCCCACCTCCCACAATCCTCCTGCTCTTGAGGCCGATTGGCTGGGTCGTGTGGGCAGAGCCAAAAAAGTACCCAATGAGCAGCTCCGTGGCCTGAAAGGGCAGGGAAACAGCCCAATGAGCATCACCGCAGAGGAGCTAATCAGCTAGATGTTGCTGGGGCCGCTGTGAGCCAATCATCAGCTGGCAGTCTGAAAGTTTGCTGGGGCCCCTTTGGCTGTGGCTCTCAACAGTATTGAATTAAATAAAATATTTTATTCAAATAAATAAATTCTAGAAAACATTTGGAGATGAATGAAAATGGAAAAAAAAAAAAACCACCATAATACCAAAACTGATGGGATATATCTAAACCAGGAAGGAAATTTATAGTTGTAAATATCAGTATTAAAAAGAAAGAAATAGCTGGATATAGTGTCAACCACCTGTAGTCTCAGCTTCTTGGGAGGCTGAGCCAGGAGGATTGCTTGACGTCAGGACTCTATTAAAAAAAAAGAAAACAGGAGCTGGGGCTGTAGCTCAGTGGCAAGTGCTTACCTCGCATGCATGAGGCACTGGGTTTGAGCCTCGACACCACATAAAAATAAACAAATAAAATAAAGGCATACTGTCCATCTATAACTATAAAAAAATTTTTAAAAAGAAAACAATCAAAGGAAAAAAGATCTCAAATCAATAAGCTAACCTGCCACCTTAAGAAACTAGGGGGAAAAAAAAGCCAAATTAACTCAAAGCAAGCAGTGTGAGGGAATAATAAAAATTACAGCATAAATAAATGAAATAGAAAAACGAGAGAAAAATCAATGAAACCAAAAGTTGGTTCTTTGTAAAGTCAATAGATTAGCAAATCTTTAGTTATATGACTGAGGTGGGGAAAAAAGAGAACAACCAATGACTAAAATCAGGAATAAAATAGGATATCACTACTGGCCTTAGAAAAATAAAAAGGATGACCTAGGTGAAATGGGCAAATTCCTAGGAAGATACAAAGTAATGAAGCTGACTCAAGAAGAAACAGAAATAGATGGGGGTTGTAGCTCAGTGGTAGAATGCTTGCCTCACATGCCTGAGGCCCTGGGTTCGGTCCACAGCACCATATAAAAATAAATAAATAAAAATGCAGATATTGTGTTCATCTACAAATAAAAAAATATTTAAAAAAGAAAAAGAAATAGAAATAGGCCTATAACTAGTTAAAGAGATTTAATAAGTAATCAAAAACTACCCACAAAGAAAAGACCAGGCTTATATAACTTCACTGGTGAATTTTACTAAATGTTTACAGAAAAATCAATACCAAGCTTTCACAAACTTAAAATATGAAAGATGAATAAAAATTATTATTATTACTCATTTTATGAGGTCAGTAACCTGATTCCAAAACCAAATACATCACAAGAAAAGAACCTATACCTTTATGAAGATTGATATAAAATTTCTAGATAAGATATTAACAAATGGAATATATCAACATATGAAAAGAATTAATACGCATAATGGAGTGGAATTTGTCCCAAGAATTCAAGGTTGGTTTAACATATAAAAATCAAAATAGAATAAAAGACAAAAACATATAATCATTTATATAGATTCAGAAAAACACTTGATGAATCAACATTTTTTTCATGATAAAATAGGAACAGAAGGGAACTTCCTTAATTTGGTAGAGACCATCTCTGAAAAACTTTATAGCTAACATTATATTTAATGGTAGAAGACTGAATGCTTTCCCCTGTAAGTTCATATCAAGACAAGAATTTCTCCTCTTACCATTTCTATTAAATAATTTACTAGAAGTTCTAACTAGAGCAATTAGGGAAGAAAATAAATAAAAGTCATTTTTATTGGAACAAAAGAAATAAAATATTTATATTCACAGATGACATGGTCTTGTATATGGAAAAAATCCTAAAGAGGAAAGACTGGTAAATTAATAAACTCAGCAATGTTGCAGGATATATACAAAAACCAATTGTATTTCTATAGTAGCAATGAATAATGTAGAAGTCAACTTAAGAAAACAATTTCATTTGCAATAGTATCAAAAGAATCAAATACTTAGGAACAAGTTACAAAAAATAAATGTAAGACTTATACTCCAAAAACTACAAATAAATGTTGAAAGAATGTAAAGAAGACCTAAATAAATGTAAAGGTACTCCACTGTCATAAGTTGGAAGATTCAATACTGTTAAGGTGGCAATACTCCCCAAATTCATCTACAGATTCAACATAATCCTAAAAATCACAGATGGATTCTTTTTCAGTTATTAATAAGCAAATCCTAAGATTCAGATTGGAATTCAAGGGACTCAAAATAGCAGAAACAGTCATGAAAAAGACCAGGTTTGGAGGACTCATATTTTCTGGTTTCCAAACTTTCTGCAAAGCTAGAGACATCAAGACTGGAGTAAGGTTAAACATATAGATCAATGCAACTCAGCTGAGAGTCTGGAAATAAACCCTTTCATTTATGGCTAATTGATTTGACTATGGTGCCATGATAGTGGGAAAAAGTCTTATCAAAAAGTGCTGGGATACCATGCTAGATTATCCATGTGTAAAGCAAATGAAGTTATAACCTTATCTCACCATAAGATTAACTCAAAATGGACCATAGATATAAATGTAAGAGTTAATACTACAAAATTATTAGAAGGAAACAGGAATAAATCTTTTATGATCTTGGATTAGGCAATGGTTACTTAGATATGACATCAAAAGCATAAGCAAAGAGGGGCTGGGGTTATGGCTCAGTGGTAGAGTGCTCATCTAGCATGCATGAGGCACTGGGTTTGATCCTCTGTACCACATAAATATAAAATAAAGATATTGTGTCCACCTGAAACTAAAAAATAAATTTTTCTTTTGAGATTTTTTAACATTTTTTTTTTTTTTAGTACTTGGCGGACACAACATCTTTATTTGTACGTGGTGCTGAGGATCGAACCCGGGCCGCACGCATGCCAGGCGGGCGCGCTACCACTTGGCCACATCCCCAGCCCCAAAATAAATATTTTTTAAAAAAGCATAAGCAAAGGAAAAAAGGGGCAAATTAGACTTCATCTAAGGAAAAAAACCTTAAATGTGCTTTAAAGGATACCATCAAGAAAGTGAAATAAGTGCTGGCGAGGATGTGGGGGGAAAAGGCACACTCAAACATTGCTGGTAGGACTGCAAGTTGGTGCCACCAATCTGGAAAGTAGTATAGAGATTCCTTAAAAAACTTAGAATAGAACCACCATTTGACCCAGCTATCCCACTCCTTGGTCTATACCCAAAGGACTTAAAAACAGCATACTACAGGGACACAGCCACATTAATGTTTATAATAGCACAATTCACAATAGCCAAACAGTGGAACCAACCTAGATGCCCTTTTATAGATGAATGGATAAAGAAACCATGGTATATATATATACATAATGGAATATTACTCAGCATTAAAAGAGAATAATATTATGGCACTTACAGGTAAATGGATGGAGTTGGAGAATATCATGCTAAGGGAAGTAAGCCGATCCCCCCAAACCAAAGGCCTAATATTTTCTCTAATAAGTGGATGCTAATCCACAATGGGGGTGGGGTGCAGGGGACAAGTGGAGAAACTTTGGATTGGGCAAAAGGGAAGGATGGGAGAGGATATGGGGCAATGAGATGGACATCATTATCCTAGGTACATGTATGATTGCACGAATGGAGTGACCCTACTTCGTGTACAACCAGATAAGTGGAAAATTGTGCTCCATTGTGTACAATGAATTGAAGAGCATTATAATGTCATGTATACTGACTAGAACAAATTTTTTAAAAAAGAAAGTAAAATGAAAGTTCACCGAATGGGAGAAAATATTTCCAAATCATATATCTGATAAGCGACTTATACCTAGAATATAAAAATAACTCCTACGACTCAATAATAGAAAAGCAAATAAGCCTTTAAAAATGAAGAACGTATTTAAATAGACACTTATCCAATGAAGACATATAATGGTCAAGAAGTATGTGAAAAGATTCTCAATAACATTAATCATTAGGGAAATGTAAATCAAAACCACAATGAGTACTACCTCATATCCACTAAACTGACTAAAATAGAAAATTGAAATGACAATAAGAAGTGATGGTTAGGTGTGGAAAAATTGGAAAATTCATACATTACTGGTGGGTTATAAAATTGTGCATCTACTTTTAAAAAAGAGCTAGGTGGACAGTACCTAAAAATGTTAAAAATAGAATTACCATATGACTATGTAGTTTTACTCCTAGTTATATGTCTCAGAGAATTGAAATACAGTCAGCATGAAAACTTGTAAACAAATGTTTTTAGCAGTCTTATTTGTAATAGCCAAAAAGTACAAATAACCTGGGTGTTTATTAACCAATGAAGAGATAAAATGTAGCACACATCCATATAGCAAATACTATTTAGCCATGAAAAGAAATGAGGTACTTATATATATTACAACATGATGAACCTTGAAAAATTATAGCAAGTGAAAGAAACTGGATGTCCAAGGCCACATATATATTATATGATTCCATGTAGGTGAGATGTCTAGTATAGGCAAATCCAAAGAAACAAAATAAAACTAGTGGTTGCCAGTATTTGAGGGGGAGGAAAGAATAGACAGTGTCTTATGATGGGAATGATTTTTATTTTAATTTTCTTAAGATATTTTTTAGCTGTAGATTGATACAATATTTTATTTTTATTTAATTATTTTTATGTGGTACTGAGGATAGAATCTAGTACCTCATGTATGTGAGGCAAGCACTCCACAACTGAACTACAACCCCAGCCCTTGTTTTATTTTTTGAAGTGATGAAAATGTTCTAGAATTAGCGGTAATAATTGCACAATTCTGTGACTATACTGAAAGTCACTGAGTTATATATTTTAAAGTGGTGAATTTTGGTTAAGGAGGCTGAGACTGGAGACTCACAAGTCAAAGCCAGTCTCAGCAACTTAGGCCCTAAGCAACTCAGTAAGACCATGTCTCAAAATAAAAAAATAACAAAAGGCTTGTGATGTGGCTCAGTGTTAAGTGCCCCTGGGTTCAATCCCTGGTACCAAAAAAAAAATTATATATATATAATCATTATTATTTATATTTTGTTAATGTTATAAAATTTTCATCTGTTTTTACTTTTTCCTTTTTTTTTGGTACTGGGGAGTGAACCACTTAACCACTAAGCCACATCCCCAGCCCTGTTTTGTATTTTATTTAAAGACAAGGTCTCACTGAGTTGCTTAGCACCTCGCTTTTGCTGAGGCTGGCTTTGTACTCAAGATCTTCCTGCCTCAGCCTCCCAAACTGCTGGGATTACACTGCGACTGGCTGTTTTTACAGAAAACCTTCAATAATGTGGCTTATGTTATATTTATATTGGATGGTGGTATTCTAGACCGAGATCTAGAAGCCAGAGATTTTTAAAATATCATTCGTCTGTACCTATCTGAGGAATTGCACACTTTATAACAGATAACAGTCAATTCTTTTGCTGAGAAAGTCAATACCTGACATTTGCTTTAGAAGATGTGAAGTATTCCTGCATGTCATTTGATCCTCTGACTCTCCCAGGAATATAGGCTGGAAGTGGTATTGTTCCCATTTTAAAGATGAAGATACTGAGGTTCAGGACTGGGAAGGGACTCATCTAGGGCTACAGAATCAGATAATGGGTGCCTGGACCTCAGGCACTGGCCCTAAGTCTCCATGTCCTTTCTATCTTAAGCCCTCCATCTTTACTCAGCTCTCCCACCATCCCAAATTTGTCATGTTCAAGCAGCAAGCATTGTTTCAGGCTACCTAAGCATCTAGGAGCTGATCAGAAAGAACTAAAAATAAAAGCATATCAAGGCCACCAAATGGCAGGTTGACATTTAGCAGCTCTGTTTTCCTTGAGTGGTGCTATAGTCTCATCCCTGAGATGCCAGTGTCATGGGTCAGGGCTGGGGCCTGCCACTGGGACTTTCAAAACTCCTTGATTTCTAATGGGCAACTGGGGCTGGGAACCATTACTCCAAACCAACAGTCTCAAACAAGCAGCATGTGACCCAAATCTGTATCACAGAGGTGTTCTGTTTGGTTCCCACCCATAATGAATGTGTTTAAGTTTGATTTGGTTGTAGACATTTAAAAACATGGAATTTTCATATAAAAACCCATGTTTTTGGTTCCTTCTAAGGATTAATAGTTGTGTCTGCCCAGTGGCCAGTGGCTGGAGCTGATCAGTGGCTGGCCTTTTGTATAAGCAGAAATCTTCCAGTTTCTCACAGTCTACAACCAATCCTTTTGGCTCATCATCCCCTTTCATTTATTTTCATTATATAACCCAAGTCATTAATTTCTCTTGAAGGGTGGGAAACTGAGGCCTATAGACAAGTAAGTGGGAGCTGTGGACCTCCTTAGCTGCTGATTGAGCTAAGCAGACTTCTCTTTTCTTTTTCAGCCAGAGAATATACTGTGTGTAAATCAGACAGGACACCAAATTAAGATCATTGACTTTGGGCTGGCCAGAAGGTAAGGGGATGATTTTATTTTGATACTTTGACAAAACTCCTCAAAATGTCAGATACTGGGCTGGGATTGTGACTTAGCGGTAGTGCACTCGCCTAGAATGTGCAAGGTGCTGAGTTCGATCCTCGGCACCATATAAAAATTAAAAAATTAAAAAATAAGGGTATTCTGTCCAACTACAATGAAAAAAGAATGTCAGATACCATTTACCACATGGGTATTTACAGTGACACACTGTGAACTGAGAGTAAGAAGCAACCACCTCTGGAGTCAGGGAAGGCTTCTCAGAATAGCCAGAAGGGATGGATGGATAGGATTTGTTAACAGTGAGCAATGGTGTGCTGGCAAATGTTTAACCACGAGCTGAAGAGGTGGAAAGTGAGAGGATGTAAGGTTGATTTGTAATGTTTACCAATTTTTGCTAATTTCAAGCAACCAATATAACATCACTGAATAGTTGGGAGGAGGTGCACATAATAGACTTTGGTGCAGCTTCGAGAGTTGGTGGAGGCAGGGGAGACAATGTGAGTTATGGGACCAGAAAAGTGTATATGCTGTGTATGAGCAGGCTGGTCTGAGAGAGATATGGTAGAAAATGAGGGTGCTAAATGAGGAGTCATGAATGTTAGGTTCACAAATTTACATGTTATCCTACAGGCCACTGAGTTGAACCTGGTAGGGAAGTGAAAAGGGCTGAAGGTCAACTTACCAAAAATTAGTCAAAAGCTCTGTGGAGAGAGCATGCAGGTTCAGAAAGCATGTTCTATACTTCAGAATAACAAAATGTTAATAAGAGACAATACGAACTATAAAAAAGCTGTTGTATTTTTGGATGGGCATTTGAAAGATGCTTAGATTTACAGTCCCCGGCAGAGTAGAGGTATACAGAGATCTTCAGAGGCCCCAGCATTCAAGAAAGAGGAAACCAGGATAACCCAAGCTGGACAATGAAGCCATCAGTGGATCTAAGTAATGACTTGTTAAGGGTAAAGGATGAGAACAGGATGGGAGATATCTTGTTAAGCTGGATCTCCAGCATGTTGGAAGTCTCCCAGCTCCCAGACCAGGGTTCAAATTGGAATTAGAACACAAAATCATTTTTATCAGGTCCTGAGCAGGGCAAGGGGGTGCTTACTCCAAGTGCTATGAGACTTCCTATATCAGACTATGGTCATAGAGGAATCTGGAGGGAGGGTTTTGTTGGATATTTTGACACAGTTTTGGGGTGAATGCATAGATTAACTCTTGTCACAATACTGCTGTATTACAAACCACCCCAAAACCCTGTAAACTGAGAGTAAGAAGCAACCACTTCTGGGGTCAGGGAAGTCTTCTCTGAATAGCCAGAGAACAATGATGTATTCGTTTTTAAAATTTGTTTTAATTAGTTATACATGACAGTAGAATGCACTTATATACTCTGATGTATCATATATAGATAGGATAGAATTTTTCATTTTTCTGAGTATACATATTATAGAATCACATTGGTCATATAGTCACATACATATATACAATAATAATGTCTGTTTCATTCTACTATTTTTCTTATTCTCCACATCCCCTGATGATGTATTCTCATATACACATTTGTGAGTTACCTCAGGTAATGGTATACTAAACCTAACTCAGTTGAAACCTATTGTACTAGTTGGAATTTTGTAATTCAGCTGTTTAAACACAGCTATTATTAAAACTAAAACTATAAATTAAATTTCTTTATAATTAAAGAAATTACATTAAAAACTAAGATACCATGTACATCCTACCTAATTGTTTTACTACAGTCTATGCTCCTGAGGTTATTTATGTCTCTTATAGCAGTATGGTAGAAATACTCCAGAATGGTGAGCAATTAAGCAGCTCTTTCCAAGTCTTCAATTATTGACTTTATCATAGTACCTTGAAATCAGCCATGGGAAATTAGCATTTACACCCAAGTAATTGGCAAATGCTACAAATCAGGGCTTTTTTTTTTTTTTGTGTGTGTGTGTGTGTGTATAAACTAATAGCTAATTGTTAAGCATTTATCTCCACACCACTGGCTGAGAGTCAGTTGATCTAGGCTGAGCTTAGATCCAAGATGTGATCAGTGAGGTCACATCAGCTCCATGTGTATTTCATTCACTTCTCATGTTAATAATGGTAGAGGAGCAAGAGGACAAGCTCTCATGGCCTAGATAAGAATTGGCCCAATGTCACTTCCACCCATATTCTGTTGATCAGAGCAACTCATATGGTCAACCCCAACATAAAGGGACGAGTCAATGAATACATTATACTTTTAGTGAAAGGGACACAATGAGGCATTGGGAATGATAATGCCACCTGGGAAGGTGAGTTCTAGGGGTTGAGAGAATAGGCCTTCTCTTCTTGAGAGGAAGGCTGGTCCTCTCATTTTTCCTCCTTTACCGAAAGTATTGGGCCAGTTGCTAGTGCAGGGGAAGATTAGATTGCCAGAGGAGGGCTTACGTGCTCTCTCAGCTTCCTGGTGGAAATCCCATCAACCCCCTTGTTGTTCTTTCCCTGGATGGAATGTAGGTTGTATTGGCCCTAGGTCTGTATTTACCTGGATCCCAGTAAATTGGAAGAGAAGATTCTTTAGAAAGTGGTTTGAAGGAAACGGTATTTTGGCAGAATAATTATTTGATTCATTTTATTCTTAATTGACTCATCTATAAGATGAAGACAATAACCTTACCTTACCTATTTCATAGGGATATTGTGAAATGAAAGGTATAATATTGGTATGTAAAAATTTTAGCACAGTACCTGACAGAAAGTACCCACTAAATTTTAACTAGAGATTTTTTTCTCCTTTTAGAGTGATTCTAAAAAGCACAGTTTGCCACCCTCTTCCACTCAGCCATCAACTCTCTTTCTAGCTTTGCTTAAACTTCGTGCCCATAACATCTTCTAATTCTTTGTTTTTGGAATCATGATTTTAAAAATTCACATAATATACAATTTACCACCCAATGTCCATTAATGGATGAGTGAATAAAGGAAATGTAGAATATATATGAAATAGAATACTATTTCACCTTAAAAAAAGGATGTATGAACCTGGAGGACATTATATTAAGTAAAATAAGTCAGGCATAGAAAAACAAATATAGCATAAGCTCACTAATATGTGGACTCTAAAGGATGATATCATAGAAGCAGAATAGAATGGTGGTTACTAGGGGGAGAGTTAGTGGTATTGGGGAGATATTGGATAAAGAATACAAAATTTAAGCTGGGCATGGAAGCTTATGCCTATAATCCCAGCAGCTCAGGAGACTAAAGACAGGAGGATCGTGAGTTCAAAGCCAGTCTCAGCAAAAGCAAGCAACTTTGTGAAACCTGTCTCTAAATAAAGTACAAAATAGGGCTGGGGATGTGGCTCAATGGTTGAGTGCCTGATTTAATCCCCGGTACAGGGGGAAAAAAAAAAGAAAACAAAATTTGAGAGAAGAAAAGTAAGTTAAAGAGATTTATAGTACAACAGGGTGACTATAATTAATAACATATGTTGTGTATTTGAAATTGCTGAGAATAGATTCTAAGTGTTCTCACCACATAAAAATAAGTGAAGTGCATGTTAATTAGCTTGATTTAGCTATTTCAAAAGCTATACATATACCAAAAACACCATGCTATACATCATAAATAAATATACAATTTTTGCCATTTAGGATAATTGAAAAAATTACCATCTTAATTTGAAATGTACAGTAGTACAACTGTAGTAGTGCATTATTGTGCAATCAACCTCTAGAACTCTCTCATCTTGTAAAACTGAAACTCTAGGGCTGGGAATATGGCTCAAGCGGTAGCGTGCTCGCCTGGCATGCGTGTGGCCCGGGTTCGATCCTCAGCACCCACATACAAACAAAGATGTTGTGTTCGCCGATAACTAAAAAATAAATATTAAAATTCTCTCTCTCTCTCTCTTTCACTCTCTCTTTAAAAAAAAAAAAAACTGAAACTCTATATCCGTTAAATAATAACTTCCCATTTTCCCCCTGCCTCCAACCCTTGGTAACCACCATTTTATTTTCTGTTTCTATAAATTTGACTGCGCTAGTTACCTCCCATCAGTGGAATCACATGGTATTTATGACTAATTTATTTCACTTAGCATGTCCTTACATTCATCCATGTTGAAGCCTGTATCAGAATTTTCTTCCTTTTTTTTTTTTTTTTTTGAGAGAGAATTTTTTTTAATATTTATTTTTCAGTTTTCGGTGGACACATCTTTATCTTATTTTTATATGGTGCTGAGGATCAAACCCAGTGCCCCACGCATGCCAGGCGAGTGCGTTACCACTTGAGCCACATCCCCAGCCCAGAATTTTCTTCCTTTTTAAGGCAGAATAATATTCTATTTTCTTTATTCATTCATCTGCCAATGATCACTTGGGTGGCTTCTACCTTTTGCTATTGTAAGTAATGCTACTATGAACATGGGTATACACATATCTTTTGGAGACCCTACTTTCAATTATTGCAGATCTACTTACCCAGAAGTGGAATTGCTACACACATGGTAATTCTATTTTTTAACTTTTTGGGTAACTCCCTTCCTATTTTCCATAGGGCTGCCCTGTTTTACATTCCCAACATAAATTTTCTAGTACTTCTACAATCTAGTTGAAATTCCTTTCCTTCCTTTCTACCTTCTATGAGGTATATATACTTATGGGAGTTCAGTGAAGTGGTATCACTTTGTTGTTTTGATTTACATTCCCTAATGATAAGTAACAAAATCTTTTCTTCTTCTTCTTTTTTTTTTTGGGGGGGTACTAGGGATTGAACCCAGGGGCGCTTAACCACTGAGGCATATCCCCATCCCTTTTTATATTTTGAGACAAGGTCTAAGATGCTGAAGCTGACTTTGAACTTGGAATCTTCCTGCCTCAGCTTTCTGAGCTGTTGGGATTACAGGCGTGCACCCCCATGCCTAGCTTTTTTCTTTTTCTAATTCTTACCATCATCCCTCAAGTCACTTCGTGTACATTGACAGAGCAGTCCCTTCCCAACATCTTCTATCCCATTTGTACTCACTTGCATAGCTGAATAGCCCAATAAGATGTATTGATATTCTCTCCTTTTTTGGCTGTAAGAACCTAGAAAAGGATTGTGGTTTTCTGTAAACCACATGTGTGGTGTGTGAGGTCCAGGCAATATGCTGGACAGAGGGTCGAACAATGTTTCCTCCCACCAGGAATTAGTCCCAGTATTCACATCTTCTTCCATGTTTCTCTTCATTCTCAGGTACAAGCCTCGGGAAAAGCTGAAGGTGAATTTTGGTACTCCTGAGTTCCTGGCCCCAGAAGTTGTCAACTATGAGTTTGTTTCATTCCCCACGGACATGTGGAGTGTGGGAGTCATCACCTACATGCTGTGAGTGCTTAGGGGCTCTGAGGTGGGGCTGGAGACCACCTGTTTTACTCTGGGTATCCTTTGGAGCAGCAAAAACTTGAACACAAGTAGTTTATTTGGGAAGTGTTCCCAGGAAACACAAATACAAGAGTAGGGTAGAGAGATGGGAAGATAGCCAGTTAAGGGAGTGAATCAAGCCAGTTAACCATATTTACTAATGGATCCTATTTGTTTTTTTTTTTTTTTAATTTTTTTAAGTTGTAGTTGGACACAATATCTTTATTCATTTATTTTTATGTGGTGCTGAGGATTGAACCCAGCGTCTCACACATGCTAGGCGAGTGCTCTACTGCTGAGCCCCAGCTTCAAAAGTTACCAATTATAATAGGCTAATATGGGGGAAAAAAGTAAAGATATAAAGTTGCCATTCCCCAAAATAAAAGTTTGAATACCTCATTTCTTCATAATGAAGGCTTACTTAGGATTCTGCACTCTATCAAAGTCATGGGTTAATAGTCATGGGTTGATAGTCATGGGTTGAACCACTGAGTTTTTGAGACTCAAGACATAAAATAATAATTGAAAATAACCAATGCGGTAAGGCCCATCTGCGGGCAATTGAAATTTAATTCTACCAGGGAACTCTGGAATCATTGTGGAGTACTTACTGAGTTATTTATATACCAATTTTTATTTGTTCTTGTTTGCAGGCTGATCCCAGGTGTGTATGTGAGGGTAGAATTAATTTCCTGGTTAGTAAAGCAAGATTTAATTGGAAAAGCTTCAGGAAAAAAATGCGGGTACTTTGTCACCGGGGGTTGGAATGTATCAGAGGCTAAGGCAAGGGGATGGGCAGGTTGGACACTATCGTGTCATCTTACTTTGTCACTTCTGACTCTGTCTCCTTGTTTCTTCTCTACAACTGTGGACTCCCTTTGCTATTTTTTTTAGAGGCAAAAGTCGTGTTTTACTTCTTATTCTCATCATTACTGTGTTACTGCTACCTACATCCCTGCACTTTGTGTCTGCTGCATCAGGCTGGGGAATTTTAGAGTCAGACACTTAGGTTGCCCTGCCACTCAGTCCTGAATTTAGCAGGAGCCTAACAAAGCCAATTTCCCTTTGGCTCAAGGTGAGGTTAGTATCTGAATGACCCTGCTTGTTGAAGAGACATGAAAAACTATTTTTAAATTAAATTAATGTATTCTGTAGCCAGTATGGAAAGCAATATGGAGATTCCTTGGAAAATTGGGAATGGAACCACCTTTTGACCCAGCTATCCCACTCCTTGGTCTATACCCAAAGGTCTTAAAAACAGCATACTACAGGGACACAGCCACATCAATTGGGACACCGCAGCACAATTCACAATAGCTAAGCTGTGGAACCAACATAGATGCCCTTCAGTAGATGAATGGATACAGAAAATGTGGTATATATACACATTGGAATATTATTCAGCAATAAAAGAGAATAAAATCATATCATTTGAAGGTAAATGGATGGAGTTAGAGAATATAATGCTAAGTGAAATTAGCCAATTCCAAAAAACCACATGCTGAATGTTTTCTCTGATATAAGGAGGCTGATTCATAGTGGGGTTGGGAGTGGGTGTATGGGAAAATTAGATAAACTCTAGAAAGGGCAAAGGGGAGAGAGTGAAAGGGAGGGGGCAAAAGGGTAAAAAAGATGGTGGAATGAGATGGACATCATTACCCTAAGTATATGTATAAAGACACGAATGGTGTGAATATACTATGTATACAATCAGAGATATGAAAAATTGTGTCTATATGTGTGACGTGAATTGTAATACATTCTGCTTTCATATATAACAAATTAGAATAAAAAATTTTTTAAAATTAATATATTCTGGACGTACTGAGTTGACAAGAGAGGTGAGAATGATAGGGAACTTATTCTAAATACCATTCCTACCTCTAAAGTTTTAAACCTTCTGTCTCCTTCTCTTAACAAACACGCTGAACTGTATCCTATGAAGAAATAATAGGAGTGTTTTTCTTTTGAAGCCTTTTGATTCTGGTTAGGTCTGCTTGATCCTCATGTTTCTTCTCTATTCTTTTGAAGTGTCAGCAAATGTGGTTTCCATAAACTGATGGTTCTTTCTCTCCTCTATAGACTCAGTGGTTTGTCCCCATTTCTAGGGGAAACAGATGCAGAAACCATGAATTTTATTGTGAACTGTAGCTGGGATTTCGATGCTGACACCTTTGAAGGGCTGTCAGAGGAGGCCAAGGACTTTGTTTCCCGGCTACTTGTCAAAGAGAAGAGGTACCCTTTACTGCTTGTCATGGACCATTCTGATGGTTACCCTAATCTGGGTGCTGTTCTGGCTTGTTGAGTCCTTTCTTTCTTTAGGATTTCTTAGTCTGTATTTCTTCAGAACAATAAAGGGAGCAGAGGAAGGGACAGAAGAAACCAATTTTAAAACAACTAGAAGCATAAGCTCTAGGAGAGTTTTATAAAAATGCATTATTTACAAATGGGTCACATTTTCAAGTTATAACTAAAAAAAAAAGTCAAGAAAAAAAATCATCATTCTCCAGAATAAAGGTCTGAATATCTAATTTCTTAGTGATGGAAACCTATGCTGACTTCTTCAGCTCTTATCAAAGTCATGGGTTGAACCATCATGTTTTTTGATACTCAGACAAAATAATAACTGAAAATAACCACAAGTATTAGTGACCCAGGAGTAAGGCTCAAGAATCTGGTCTCTAAGGCAGCTTATTGTTCTGTGATCTTCAGTTTTTTTCCTGATGGTGAAAGGTTATGTGAGAATAAAAATAATTCTAATTCAAAAGAATCACTTGACATTATCCTCTGGAAGGAAAAATAAACTTCCTTTAGGTGTCAGGTTCTTTTACCTATTAAGAGCAATCTGAGGTACAGATGGCCTTCTAATGCTCTGTTTCCTAGCCCTCTCTGGGTGGTGGAAATTAATCACTTCTGTAGAGGTCAGGGAACATTCTGATGGCAACTTACTGGCAATTTTAAGGAGCAAAATTTTAGATAACAAGGAGTTCCCTTTTTGGTATATGGCATGAATCTGTCTGAATCATTAATTTGTTCCACTGACTCAGGCTTCCATCCAATGGAAGTTTTGGACAACTAGAAAGGGTAACCTCAACTAAAAGTTTTGACTCCTATTTGATTTCACAGTTGCAGAATGAGTGCCACACAATGCCTGAAACACGAATGGTTGAATAATTTGCCTGCCAAAGCCTCAAAATCCAAAGTTCGTCTCAAATCCCAACTACTGCTGCAGAAATACATGGCCCAGAGAAAATGGAAGGTATTTTTTCTTTCAGTAAAGGCAACATTTATCTTCTGTACTTTGTAAGAGTTTTAGCTAAGTTTTTACTTACATTTTGATTTTGAATAATTTAGGGGAAAAAATTTATTCATATCAAAAGCCATTACTTGATTAAAATATACCGCACACTAACTGGGTGCAGTGGTGCATGCCTGGAGTCCCAAGGATTTGGGAGGCAAGGCAAGAAGATCACAAGTTTGAGGCCAGCCTTGGCAACTTGGTAAGACCTCAGCAACTTAGGACTGGGGATATAGCTCAGTGGTAAAGCACTGAGGATTGATCCCCGGCACCAAAACAAGACAAAACTACACACCCAAACTAACTGGAATAAATGTGACTTTTAGTTTGTAGTTATATGGACACTTGAAATGGCAGAATGAAGTTGAGCATAGGTTCTCAGTGGTAATAGTAGTGAAGCTCCTGAACCAACTGGTTTTAGCTTGAGGCCTACTTTTCAAGCTACTGAAATGGGGGTTGAGAAAGTCCTATTTAAATTTAAAAAACTTTATAATTTGTTTTATAACAGAACTCGTTCATACCATAGACATAGAATATATCTTAAAAACAAGTAGCTTTCCAACATTTTGGTATGGACTCAGATCCTTGCAAAAAAAACTAAAGCAGGGCTCATTAGTAGGATGCTTGCTTAGTATGTGCAAGGCCCTAGTTTGATCCCCAGCACAAATATAATAAAACAAAATAAATCCCAAATCTTTATCTAGGGATCCAGCACATGTAGACATAGATGAAGCAAAATATTATTTCATTTACTGTAACAGTGTGACACATGCTTGTATTTTGGTTGTCATTTGGTTTCATAAGGAAAAAAACTGTTTACAACCCGTGAACTTTTTTTTTATATATATGTTTTTTAGTTGTAGACAGACACAATACCTTCATCTTATTTATTTATTCTTATTGGTGCTGAGGATCGAACCCAGTGCCTCACACATGCTAGGCAAATGCTCTACCAACTGAGCTACAATCCCAGCCCCACAACCTGTGAATTTGATTACACAACCTACTGGTGAGTTGTGATTCAGTTTGAAAAACACTGCTCTAGGGTGCTCCCCTTTTCATGTGAAAAGGGCAGAAAGACATCTCACTTCATACTTACTTGAAACATACCATTTAAGGTCATATAACTATTTGACCATAATTATTCTAGAATTTGTTCTGAAGAAACCCAAGTAGTAGATTTGTTTAAGTCATTATATCTTCTTAAAGCCATTGGTCTAAAAATATGCTTTCTCTTTTTATTTTTTTTTTAACTTCTTCCCTCAAGAAACATTTCTACGTGGTGGCTGCTGCGAACAGGTTAAGGAAATTTCCAACTTGTCCCTAATCTTCAATTCTGCTGCTCCAGTGGGCCCAGAAATCATTGAGACCAGTGGTGATGTAACGAGATGACTCAAGATTTTAAGTAATCCGACCTTCTACTATTATTGATTCTTCTTACTTTGTAAAAAAAAAGTTCTGGCTATTGCCTTATGGACAAAGTGGCTAAAAAGAAAATATCTTAGGAGCTTTGTTTCTGCCTTGTAAGATCACTAGGTTTGAAATGCTGTGTTTACTTTTCAAGTATTCCTCCTTTTGACAATAAGCGTAGACATGCTTAGGTAGGTAGGAAAGGTCCTACTTTGCATAGAATCAAATTAAATTCTAAACTTAATGTGATTAAAGAACTCAGTAGACACAAAGATATATTATTATTATCTCTTCCAGTACAAAGAATGCCAAAACAAGAATTCCTAGAAGTTTGATCTATCTTGGACTTCCTGCTCTAGTGTCAAACTATGTGGGCTTAGGACAGTAATCCTCAAATTTGTTTTAATTTATGCTCCCTTTGAGAATCAACATTGACGTGTATTCTTTAGTATCGTTTGCAATCTTGAAATATATCAACTGTTACAGCTAAATCTGATAATTCGGAATGTGTTTTTTAAACTCTACATACCTTCATTCTTTTCTAATTTTGTCCCGTCCTGACTCCCTTTTCTTGGGTATGAATCTCTGGTTTTGTAAGCCTGGAAGCTGATCTACAAAATATAATGTAATGATGTTCGGCTGAGAGAAACACAGGAATGTTACATTATAAAGCAATAAAGGAAAACTGCTCTCTCTTACTGCTGTAGTAAGGACATACTACTTTCAGTGTTGTCATTCTTTAAACAGACAATTCATGTGAAAAGGGCAGAAAGACATTTCACTTCATACTTTAAACAGACAAAATATGTAGGGGCATTTTTAAACACTATTGTAAGCATTTATGAAATCATCCATTCACTGAAATAACACTATTCTCAATGTAGCAAGCAATATATTTACTAACTTCTATATTTTAACACTTTCCCAACTTATAGCGATTAAAAGGAACACTTTATTATTTGAAACATTCTTTTTCACATCCTTTCCAGGATTCTCCCTGCCCAGGATAAAGAATTTTCTTGGTGTAGAGAAGGAAGCAAAAGATGGAGGTTATCCTGATGCTGTAGTTCTCAAGTTGGGAAGCTAACCCTCTTAGGGAAGGTCAGATTTTCAGTGTCAGCACCTCTAGGCCTGCTCCAACTTGGCCAATTAATAAGTAAACATCAGAAACTATCTGAGACAATACTAGCAATTTGGTAAAATGTTTTATTTTTTAAGTGTCAGTTATTTTTCTGGAAAAAGTTTTCTGAGGGCAGCCTATAAGAAGGAATTAAAATATTTTGTAGTTTCCCTTTGTACAATAGTTCTTATCTCTAGGACATACGATCCTTGGGAAATAATATGAATCCACACAAGTAAGAGGTAATATGACACTTAGCCCCCAATTTGAAACTCAAAGGAGCTTTTATGAGGGCTGGGGTTGTGGCTCAGCTGTGGTGCACTTGCCCATGCATGAGGGACTGGGTTCGATCCTCAGCACCACATAAAAATAAAATATTGTGTCCACCTATAACTAAAAAATAAATATTAAAAAAAGGAGCTTTTATGAAGCTTGAATTTATGGATATTTCTAGTTCTCTACTTGCCGGTGTGTACTTACCTCAAAATATTTTAGATTAGAACAATGCTAGTATCAACTATTTCTAATGGGACTTTAATAATTTGATAAATAGTCATTGGAAATTCTTGGGCAGAGAAACTAAAAGGTATCAGGGTCTACCTTATTCATTTATAAGGCTGGTGAAAAGTTTGTAAGGGTGTGGGAAAAATGTCATTTCTCCACCTTTACCCACACTTTATATAGCAATTCTATTTTTGGAAATTTATCTCTTAGTACTTGAACAAATATGCAGAGGTTTATACAATTTTTTTTTAAATTATAGCACTGTTGCTAATGACTCAATGAAAGTTTGAGTTTAGTTAAATAAATTTTGCCATAATCATATAGAATAATTCACAGCTATTAAAGATAGATCTAGATCTACTAAAAGTCATCTTCTCATTTAAAAAATTATAGAACATGGGATGGGGGTGTGGCTCAGTGGTACAGCACTCGCCTAACATGTGTGAGGCCCTGGGTTCAATCCTCAGCACCATGTACAAATAAATAAAATAAAGGTATTGATTCCACCTACAGTTAAAAAAAGTTATATATATATATGTATACATATATATGTAATTTTTATTAAATTATAGAACATATGTATGGCATCAACCCATTTGAAGAGACATATGCTTATATGTGCATTAAAAATTCTAGGATATGCAAAAACTTCACAATATGGTCCAAAAAGCGGATGAGTGGAAAGGGGTATTCTACTTTTTACTTCATAACTTTCTGAATCATTTGAATTTTTCCTTTTTTAAGCAATGAACATGTATGTATTGCTTTTACAACTAAAAATTAGAAACCCAATATTAAGTGTGGACTTTGTTTGGACTTTTATTTGAATAAAAGTAAAAAGATAACTCAGAGTCATTGAGGGAATTTAATTGTAAGTTTCACATTTGATAGAGCTGAGCCTCCAAAAGTTTTTTATACAGAAACAGTACTGAAACAGATGGATTTACTAATTAGTAATCTTCCATTACTGGGGTGTAATCTTCCATCACTGGGGTGTGAATGTATTGGAAAATTGTAAAAAGGACTCCTGCCCTAAAAGGGCATTTGGACCACGATTGCTTTCAGCAATTCCCCACTCCCCCTGCTACATTCTAAATAATCAAAATAATTACTAATACCTGCCTTTAAAGAAAATTTATTCTCATACATAAATAAGGCTCAGAAATTTCAGATTTACCAGAATCTCATCTTAATACTGTGATTTCAAAGTAAATTTGCTAATAAACTCAAAATGAATGAAATATCTAATAGTAAGAGTCAAAACTATAAAACTCTTAGAAGAAAATGGGAAAAACTTCATAACACTGGATTTGGCAATGATTTCTTTGGAACACGAGCAAAATGCACAGGCAACAAAAGTAAAAATAGACCAAGTGGATTACATCAAAATTAAAAACTTCATGAGAGATATAACAGAGTGAAAAGACAATCTAAGAAACAAGATAAAACATTTTCCAATTTCCCCAATATATAAAGGTTAGTATTTATAATATATAACGAACTACAACCCAACAACAAAAACTAAACAACCCTACTGAAAAAAGGGCAAAGGACTTGAATAGACATTTCTACAAAGAAAATATGAACAGTTATTAAACACATGAAAATATGCTTAACATAATCATTAGGAAATGCAAATTAAAATCACAATGAGATAACACCTCACATCTACTAAGAAGGCAACTATGAAAAAAACCTAAAACCAAAACCAACACAGGAAAGTAAAACAAAAATAATCGGCATTGGTGAGCACGTAGGGACTACTGATGGGAACTAATAATGGAAATGTAAAATGGACAATATGATGGCTCCTCAAAAATTTAAAAATAGAATTACCACGTTTCAATAACATCACTTCTGGGTACATACCCAGAAGAACTGAAACCAGTATTGCCAAGAAGTATCTATAAATCCATGTTCACAGCAGCATTAGTCATAACCACCAAGAGGAAGCAACACATGCATCCCATTGATTCATGAATAGATGGGGAAAAAGTAAATGGACTAACTATTCAACCTTGAAAAGGAAGGATATTCTGACATGCTACAATATGGATGAATCTTAAAAACATTATGCTAAGTAAAATAAATCAATCTCAAAGAAATACCTTATATGAAGTACCCAATCAAATTCAGAGACAAAAAGAATGTATCTGGGAGCTGGGAGAGGGAAGAATGGGGAATTGTTTAATTGGCAGTTTTGTAAGATGAAAAAAATTCTGGAGATTGGTTGCAAAACAATGGACTCCTGCCCTAAAAGGGCATTTGGATCAAGACACCCTGCTGAACAGTACACTTAAAAAAGGGAGGACTGGGGATATAGCTCAGTAGTAAAGCGTTTGCCTAGCATGTGATACTGTGAATACATTGCTTTTGGTTCAAAGCTAGAAATCTAAATATTGGCACCAAATAAAAACAAATTATGTAAGCTTTTAGAATAAATAGGGATGATCCCCTTATCCATATTAGTTCAAATTAATAACAAAATCTACTACTTAGTGGATACCTCCTATATGTCATGTATTTTATAAGCATTAAACAGGCTTATTAAAGTGGCAGACAGAATTTATTTATTTTTATTTTAATTTTTTGTACCATGAATTGAACTAAGGAGCACTTAACCACTGAGCCACATCCCCACCTTCTTTTATTTTGAGACAGGGTCTCACTAGGTTGCTTATAGCCTTGCTAAGTTGTTGAGGCTAGCTACAAACCTGCAATCTTCCTGACTAAATCATTTGAATTTTCATTTTAAAAATTATGGAACTTATGTTCCCCCAAGCTGTTGGATTACTGGCATGTACCATCACTCCTGGCCAGAATTTAAATCCAAGTGTGTGTGGTTCTAAAGCTCATGTTCATTTCCCAATACCATGGGGTTTGCCAAATATGCCTTTGTTGGGGTAATATGACTATGGTATTCCTTTAGCTTTAGTTTGATAAATTTCTAGAATTAAAAAAGGTGGAGAGAAAAAAATACACCCTGAATCATTCCACTTGTAGCAGACAAAAAGCAACTATTATTTCTGAGGCCCATGTGAATAGATTTTAAAATTGAATGCAATTATATCATCATGGAAATTCATACCATCATGGAAGTATTAAATTAGATCATATATTTTTAATTTTAGTTAAAATCATGTGTGGCATGATACCAAGCAACTTCCTAACCTCTATAATATACCTTTCCATAATTTAAAATTAAGTACTGTTTATGAAGGTTACATTTTGAAGTGTGTAGATTTTAACCTGTTAAGTCCCAAATTTTTAATTCTATGAACATAATATTCACATATTATTTCAAAGTTATTATAAGTGGTATATATGTTTTTCAGTTTAAGTTTTTATAGGGACAATAGGACAAGATGGTTTAAAGAAAATAAACCTTGGTATATTGCTTGATTATGACTGGCCGAGTGGGACTTGAGCTTGGGTGTTGGTGAGCAATAAGGCTCAGCGAACAGGAACTTGTTCTCTCCCCCTGCAAGAGTAGACAGATTCTGACCTAACAAAGATTCTTCCAAACTGGTGATGACTGCAATCTGAGTGTATATAAAAATAACATTTATTAATATAGGCTGTACATATATTTAGTCAAACCAAAAAACATACACAACAACTTAAGTAGAATTGGTAAGATTCCATTCAGCCTGAAATTTATATTCCAGATAGAAATGGAAACTGCCTTTAGCTTAAAACACAATCGAAAAGCAAAGTGGTTTCTATTACATCTTGTGGGAGAGTGGAGACCTGTAGCACTGTAGTTGATTTAATATTGTCAAGGAAGGGGCCAGCCCATAGCCCAGAACAGAAATTAGCCCTAGCGCTGGCTTCTTTACTATGAAGGCAATAGGGTATTGTTATAAAAGTTCAAACAAAATCCCAAAGTCCTAAAATCTTCCTGGAAGTGGCAGCGTACCGTAGGTTTGCAGCACATACCAGTCTGGAAACTGAAATCACTTTGCTGTAGTCTTTTGAGCTTTGGTAGCATTTTCTAAAATTTTCCTTTTCCATTCTTCATAATCTTGTGTCAGATCTTCATCTTTCTGAGATGTATGTGGGATCTCTACTACTTTTTCTATTTCTGTGAGAGAAAAGGTTAAAAACTAGCTTTAAAATTCCTATGTTTACAAATGAAATAGGAAAAAAAAAAGCCAATTTGTTTAAAGTATTTATTTCAATTAATCAAGGTAATAAAATACAGAAATGGCATATCACTTTTTTCTACATCTACTCCAAGCATCCCAAGACATCTAATAGTAGTCAACATTTATCACTTTTTGTGTTTAATAGGCACTGAACTGAGCACTTTAAACAGTATCTCATCTAACCCTTATCACAATCCTATGAAGTGAGTTCTAATATTAATCACATTTTAAGGATTAGGAAATTGAGATTCACAGAAATTATGTGACTTTTTAAAAAATCACCCAGCTTGTAGGTAGTGTTAAAACAAATATGAGGTAGCTGGATTTTCTATGTAAGCAAACTAGAACTTACCTTTTTGAAGCTAAGAAGATTTAAAAAAAAAAAAAAAAGCCTCAAAAACCAGCTAGGGACATTCCATCTGATCATGATCAAAAGAGAAAAATGCTTAGCCATAGCCAATTAGGGGATTTCTCTACTTCCAGGTTCAGTCTATAAAATCTTGCTGTTCATACTGCTTTTTGCAACCCTCTGAACTTCTTTCGGATTTGACTATTGTCCAATTCATGAGGTTCTTTGTTCAAAAAACTGCTAAATTTGTCAAAAGCTCTTAAGAGTAGGAAAGCAGGATTTGAACCTGGGCAGTTTGGCTTCAGACACATTCTTAATTACATAATGTTTCTGTTACTTCCACTGATTGCTTGGAAAACTGGTCGTGTCAAATGATTAATGGTCAGGATTTATACTCTTTGTCAGGGGAGCTGCTACAGCAGCACAGGACTGCAGTCTGCCTTAATCACACTGCATTAATTTCAATGTCATTATGGTGTTAGTAAGCCTTACCCTTCACTGGTGGTTCAACCACTGTTTTCTTTTTCTTCTGGGGTGGACTAGATAAATATCCAGGTTCTCTATCTATAAGGAAAGAAAAAAGTGTTATCAAGGTTACTTTTCCTCCTATTTTCAATTTTAGTATTTGGATGTATTTTGAATCACAAATAAAAATTAGATACCTTGATGGAAAAAAAAAATAGCAGGATAAGGTGAAGGCAAGTGATCTTGCCCTTTTCTTTTCTTGCTGTTCCTCTTATGAGATTTGAGAACCACTTGTATCCTAGCTCATGTATATGGCAGATGGTATTTTACATTTGAGCATGTTAAAAAAGAATCCATTTTCCAGGTATAAATTCATGGAATCATAGGTTTTTTTTGGTTTTACTTGAAAAATACAAAAATCAGTTTCTCACTAAAGACATTATCTGGCCCACATTAAGTACAGAATTTAGAAAATAGCCAGTTTACAAGTTTAAAAATATCTTACTTTTACCAGCAAGTCCACATTTTCAAATGATACATTCTTGAATTACAGAATACTCACTGTCAATTTGCTGCCCAATCTTCTCTAATTGTTTACATAGTCGATCAAATATGGCTCTTTTTACTCCAGATGTGGCTGCCATTTTGTTTTTATCCACTTTTAACTTTAGAATCCTATGAAAGAATTTCATAAATGCTTACATCAGGACCAGCACAGCTTTCTTCTTTGACCAACCAGATTATAATTTTTTTAAACATTAATTTTTAGTTGTAGGTGGACACAATACCTTTATTTAAAAACAAATTTTTTAGTTGTTTATGGACCTTATTTATTTATCTATCTATCTATCTTTATTTTATTTTATTATGTGGTGCTGAGGATTGAACCCAGTGCCTCACAGGTAGGCGAGCACTCTATCACTTGAGACACAACCTCAGGCCACCTTTTTAATTTATTTTTATGTGGTGCTGAGGATAGAACCCAGTGCCTCACACATGCTAGGCAAGCACTCTACCACCAAGCCACAACCCCAGCCCCTTTTATTTTATTTTTATGTGGTGCTGAGGATTGAACCTAGTGCTTCACACATGCTAGGCAAGTCACAACCCCAGCCCTAGATTATAAATTTATTTATTTTTGCCTATGCTTTATTAAAAAAACCAACTGTTTACAGTTTTTTTCCTTTATTCTAAACATGTCATTAGCTAGCACCATGCAAATTTGTCTTTTTAGCTCTTTGTTTATTAGATGAATAGAATTAAAATGCACATGGAATTTGGTGACAATTAGGTAACAACTTGATATATACATAGATAACCCATAATTTTAAGATGAATTGAAGAACAGTTAACATTGAAAAAAATGACTAAAAAATCACACATGACCACTGTTTTGACAGATTTCATCACTTATAAAAAGCAGACTCTGAAATTAGAATACCCATCTTACATATATGGCTGCCACTTGGCAAATGAGCTTCTGGCAGCCCTAGTTCCAAGTTGTCAGCTACATTGTGAGATAACTGAGAATCTGGTCACTTAGCCAATATTCCTAGTGTTATTTATAGGGGAAAATATGTTCTGAGTTAAAATCAACCAAAGTTAGAAGTATTCTTTGTGAATAAAAAACCCACTTATAAATTTGAAAGCTTTTCTGAATGTTAATAGGAACACTTACTTGCATGCTGTAAGTAGTGCAGCAGTGGTGAAAAGTGGCCTGGATAAGTCAAGATCTACTTGTTGTGTCTGGGGAAGACTGGACTCGTAGCTGGGGGAATAGTGTATTTGTAGAATTGTTAGGAAATAGTATTTCAAAAGGAACTAAAAATGCAAATCAGAATTTACAATATATTTTAAATACATGAGATAAACACTCTTTGATTTAGCATCTTAAGTTCTTTTTTTTTTTAAGACTGAAAGTTAACCCGAATAGATCACTGTATGATTCTGCTTTATCTACAGCATACACTTTCAGTTAAGGTTCTTTATGCCCATACCTTTGCAGTATCTTTGAAGCCATGTTCACTGCTTCTGTACAGCTAAATTGTACAGCTAGGTCTCTTATTCCAACATTTGAATTCAGGCCCAGTAAACACTCAAAAGATTTAAGACAGCTCTGATACATCTTCTTGTTCAAACCAGAAAGTTTAATTAAATAAGGCTTTGAAAGGAAAAACACAAATAATAAATTCTATGATTTAAACAATTCATAAGCGGCATAAACTTTTCAAAATTAATTCTGTGGCAAATCACTCTAATTAAAGGTTTAACTTCATTTAATAGAAAATCAGTAATCATGTCAAGCAGACTACTGCTGCTCTAAAGGATTACCTAGTCCTAGTCAGGAAGCTCTTAAGATAGAAAGGTAGTTATGCATATGCACAAATAATTAACAACAACAACAACATGGGAACAAATATAAGGTTACTTGTTTTTCAACAAAGGTGCCCAGTGTACAAATGATTAGGAAAAAGAACGAGGAAAATGGTGAAAAGGATATGGGGAGGGTGCATGTATTGGAGGAAGGAAAGGGAGAAGAGAAGGAAACCAGGAGAGAAAAAAACAGGACAATCAATAACTATGGGAAACAACTCTGAGAGAATTAAGGAGAGCTTCATAAAGAATATAACAGCAGGGGCTGGGATTGTGGCTTAGAGCTAGAGCACTTGCCTAGCATGCTAGAGTCCCTGGGTTCGATCCTCAGCACCACATAAAATAAAATAAAATAAAGATGTGTCCACTTACAAGTAAAAAATAAATAAATAAATAAATATATATAAAGAATATAACAGCAAGGTCGGGTCATGTAAGACAAATAGGAGCTTGCCAGAAGAGCACTCCAGGAAATAAAGGTGCATTTTCAAAGCCAAAAGTTATTAAAGTGAACAAGTCTATTAAGTGAATAGTGTAGCTTGAGGTCAGGGCTCAAGAGAGTCTAATCTCAAGCTACAAACAGCTTTGTTTTTAACATTTACACCATTTAATGATTGTATCCACCATGACACACATATTGCTAATGGTGTTACATATAGTAATCATAATAATAACAACCCAGTGAAATGAACATTTTTATCTCTACTTTATGGTTGAAGAAACTGGTGGCTCACAGAGCCAGTGAATGGTGTTAAGATTTGATCTCAACATTGTTGACTCTTCCAACTCCAAAGCTGCTTCTCTTAATCACTGTGACAGTGGGGGGTAGGGATCGGAGATTCAAAATATGTGCTTCAGGAGATCAAGCTAACAACCCCCATGGGAGATGGCTTCTATGAATAAAGAGGTGGTTAGGGAAATAAAGAGTAAAGAGAACACTGCAAAAAATATTTTTTTGCCAACTTGACAAAATGAGTCTAAAGTTTTATCTAGAATAACATATAATAATAACCAAAATTCTAAAACATGAAAAGTTTTTAACTGGGTCTAATCTAACAAAAAGTAAAATATAATAGCTAAGCTCTAGTGTTGTGCTAGGTTATTCAGACATTTGATGGGACCTACTTACCCTGTCCAAGGGGCATTTCAACCAGGAAGCAGCAAGGTCCAGGCACATGACTGCATTGCTGGTTTCTGTGATATGTGCAGATAAACCAATGCACTTCACCTGGGACAGTCTCAAGTACTCCTCTGCTTTTCTATAAAGGCAATATGTGAATCAAAAATCTTTTTCAGGCCAGGAGTAGTGGCACACACTTACCTATAATCCTAGTGATTAAGAAGGCTGAGGCAGGAGGCTGGCAAGTTCAAAGCCAGCTTCAGCAACTTAGCAAGGACCTAAGCAACTTGAGAGCCTGTCTCAAAAAGGGCTGGGGATGTGGTTTAGTGGTAAAGCACTCCTGGGTTCAATCCTGGTACCAAAACCAAAACCAAACAAAAACAAACAAACAAAAAAAGGGGCTGGGGTTGTAGCTCATTGGTACAAAGCTTGTCTAGCATGTGTGAGGTGCTGGGACTGATCTTCAACACCACATGAAAATAAATAAAATAGTGGTATTAAAGGAAAAAACCCTATTTTCAGAAGTTTGTCTGACACTTATGTAAACAATGAATACAGCTGGATGGACTTCATCCTGAGCCTAACTACTATGCAAGTTTATTTGGGGTTGAGAATGAAGTTCACATCCTGTGCTGAGGGGAAGTTTTAAAGGACAGTAGCAAAACCTTGATTCCCAACATCACTTTCCAAGTGCTTTCAGGTAAAAGTCTATTTCTAAAAAAAAAAAACAAAAAAAAACCTTTCTTTCCTCCATCCATTACTGGAACAAACAAGAACAATCAGAGGTGGGCAGGTTGGATCAGGGTCCCTCCTTTATTTCCCCTTCCTTTAAATTCTTGGCTTTCAAACTTTACAGGACAATCACCCTGGGACTTATGACAACAGATTCTGGGTCCCATTGGCCAGTTTGGTAAGTAGGTGTGGAGTGGGGTTCAAGAATTTGTATTTCTAAAGACTGCCAAGATGATAATGCTGCTGCGGGTCCAGGGACCACACTTAAAAAGAACCGCTGTTCTAAACTGTTCTTAAAAAGAACCGCTGTTCTAGTCCTATATTATTTTATTTTTTTTAGTTGTTGATAGACCTTTATTTTATTTATTTGTATGGGGTGCTGAGAATGGAACCCAGTGCGTCACACATGCCAGGCAAGTGCGCTACCGGAGAGCGACAGACACAGTCCCTAAATTAAATTTTTTTAAGGAGTGCTCTTTTGCTTCTCCCTCCCGGGCTTAACCTTTGGCTGCAAAGGTGTTTTTGAACCTCGGACCTGCAATGTTCCTTCTGATCTCTAGGATTTTGCAACAGTTGCCTGCTGGAGCTGCTCTTGCCACAACTTCCCATGTCTGGACCTCACATCAATTGCGTCTTTGAGCAAAGGGCATCTCCTCCAGGACCTTTCCTGAATTATTATTAAGGTGGCTGACAGGCCACGCCCTGCCCTACAATCGCTCCGGCACACTACCCTGTAGTGTACTACGTGGTTCTTGCCACTGGCAGACAGTGATCCCGAGAGGGTCCGTACAGTGTTTGGGTCACTAAGTTAAATAAACCCTCAATAAAATTCTACAGAATGACTCGAATTTCTCCCTGACACGTTCCTTTCCTACCCCCGTGCATCCCACAAAGCTGTATGTTCCTAAGGAGGTCTATAACTGACCCTTTTTATCATTTCATACAAGTCCACGGTCGTGAACCTTTTCTTGAAGAAGGGCCTAAGTCTCATCCACCCTCTGCGCTCCATTCCCACACCGCCCGTCCTGTAAAAGGGCGCGGGTCAAACCTAATGGCTCAGGATCGTGAGACAGTGACCTCTCCCGGGGCGTGAGCCGCCGGACTCACCTCAGCACTTCAGGTTTCGTGAGGCCCAGGCGAGGGGCTAAGCGCCCAATCAACCCCGACTCCATGGCACTAGCCTGCACTACACGCGCGAACAGCTGTGGACGACGAAACCCGCGCGCAGACGCAGCGCCAGCCAATGAGAGTCAGGACCCCACCCCCGGCACATCTGGATTGGTTGGAACAAGTTGAGAACGCCCCATAAACCAATCCTGGTCCTTCTTCTGCGCAGGTGCAACACGAGTGTGCTGATCTAGGCGGATACAGTGAATGTGGGCAGGCGGCTCCCCCTCCTTCTACTCCTTCCTTCCTAACAAACTCGTTGAACCCGCCTTTCCTTCCTCCTGTCTCCTGCCTGCCGCTAAGCAACACCCGCTGCTCTGCACCGCACCGCCCACTCTCACACACTATGGAGAGACTGGCTGGCGCCCAGGTCCATCAGTCTAGCGTGAATTGGCAAGGGCCAATAAACACGCGAGACTTGGGTTCCCAGAAGCGGGCCAATCGAGGAACCTCCTGCAGGGTCCGAAGGCGGGGCTAAAGAGGGCGGAGCTTGGAGGGGCCGCAGCGTCACCTGATCGCGGGAGGCTCCGCTTGGGGTAGGTGCTGCTTGCTGCAGGCTCGGGGGAGTCGCCATGGTGAGTGCTGAGGGGGAGGCAGACCCAGGGCAGACCCTTTTTGCGGCCTCTGCTTTCTCCTGCCCATCGGGAGCCCTGCGGGCGGAATAGGGGCCCAGCAGTTCGACTGGGGCTAAGACCAGCCCGGCTTGGCCTGCCGGATAGGGGACAGGCCGAGGAAGGCCGCAAGCAGTCTGCTATGGGCCGGAGTGGGCGGTGGCCCCTGGCTGCGGCCGTTGCTCTGAGAGTAGGCGACTTCTCTGAGGGGGCGTCTCGATCTGTAGATTTTGTGTGTCTGTGAATACCTGCGGCTGCTGCTTAAGTGGAATCGGCCACCTCCCCTCCAAGAGGGGAGCCCGAGTCCCAGGTCTAAGCTACCAACCGGGTTGGGGGCTTGGAGAGCGCCAGAGCCTATGGTGTAGCGCTGGGACCCGCCCAGATGGTGCATTTCCACCTTTGTGCTTAGCTGTGTTCAGCCATCCCCACACCCTTTTCTCTGCAAAAAAATAAGCTTTCAGAGGGGCCGCGTTGGTTTCCAGGCCTTTCTTGGCCTCATAGACTTCTTGCGCTGCCGTGTTTGTCAGTGAATTCTAGGGACCTGTTTCCTAGAAGGACTCATGTTATCTTCCACTAATCCTGGCAATCAGAAAGGAGACTGCTTTTTTATTTGTTCATTTGAACACCCTGGCTCGGTTGTCTTCCCTTTGATGAAATCCAAGTATTTTTCTTGTTGGAAGTAGTCATTCTCTTTAGGCCTCTCTGTGATGGTAGCAAATCGTGGTGTGGCATTGGCTGATAAACTTGAACTTCCTCAAAACACGAATCCTGGGTGTAGTTTCCACAAAGGCAAGTTGTCACTTGCATTTTATTAGCGTTTGGTGTGTGTATTGTATAAACGATTCTTTTGGATGTTGATGTTTTGTAGTCAGTTTTAATTATCTCATTATTCACTCTTTGTAGACAGGTTTCTGTAAACCTGGACACAGATTTCACTTTTAAATGTTTTAATAAGAGAAAGCAGGATTAAATTTTTGACACATACTTCTTTCATATAATGTATTGACTTACTAAGTGATTTTTATTTCTCAGAATTTCTACAACTGGGAAATGATACATAATTAATGTAAACATTTAACTTTAGGATGTCTGTTTCTTGATGTTTGTGGATTGATATTTTAGTGCTTTGTAATGAAAAGCACTTAATTGAGGATCTTCTTATTGTGCACGTCATTTCTGTCCTGGGCTAACCAGGTTTGAGCAGTTAGCCAGACACAGTCCAGTCCTCATAAATTAGATTGAAAAAGGAAGCCTAGGTATCCGTCTTCTCACAGTCACAGTGTGTGACCTGGGGAAGTACTCAGTCTTTGAGCAAGTGCTTTGGGCAAATATCAGTCATTTTTGCATCTGAAAATAAATGTTGGTTTCTTTGTCCCTTCCCAGACCTTAAAAATCTAGACTCCAGTTCAATTAATTGAACATCTTGTGTGCTTTCAGTGTCATGGATTGTGCTAGGTATTGGATATAAACTAGTGGAGGAGACATGCTTATGGAACTTACTGTAATGCAGTGGGAGGGTTGCTTCACAACACTATCAACTCCAAGCTTTAAGGAGAGTTTTACCCAGAGACCTTGGGAAAGACTACAGGAAGTAGTAACACGTGAATATCTGAGGAGGATGGGCGGAAATTCTCCACGCCATGAAGAAAGGATATTGCAAATAGGTGAAGCCAGGAGAATAGAATGTTCTTGGTGTACTCCATCCTAGGATTCTTGGGCAAATGAATTGGTAAATTATCATCAGTTTGGCATTAAAATTATGGGCCTTTTGTTTGTGGGTCTTTGGGGGGGGGCAGGGCTGGTAGTTGAGCCCGTCCCAACTCCTGTTCTGGCATGCTCTGCAAGCACTTTACAACAAAGCTACATTCCCAGCTCAAATTATGTTTAAAGTGCTCATCACCTCATTATCCTTAATTCTTATTGAAAATTGTTAATTTGTGTTATATCATCATTTTAAAAATAGCACTTTTATTAACATGATAGTATTCTGTGTCTTTTTAGGATTAGTTTTCATTTTGCAATTGATTTGCTTTGTATTGTCAGCTTACATCTCAGCCTATGAGTGAGGAAATTAACAAGTAGGTTGCTACAAGGTGTAGAGGTAATTGCTTGCATCTAAATAATAATTGTATCACACTTTAAATGATTACTAGGTGCTATGCACATTTTATTTGTGTCATTTACTTCTCAAAAATTGATGAAAATCTCTTCATTTTTATGAAAGAGTAAATTAAAAGTACATTGTTTTAAATGGAGAGTGGTTTTGTAGACTTGAGAAGGCTGTTTGTGGGTCTAAAGGCAAAATGGGCCTTATCACAAATGTTAATTGGATTTTGAATCTATAATGTATCTACTTTTCTCTGATCCATGAGCTGTAAAATGCACAGATATTTGCAAATGGAAAACCACTTTCATGAATGAGGAGACATTGGTTGGTTCCTTGGCTTGTGTTTAATCATAGGATGTTTGTGATATAACTGTCCCTGCTCTGTGTGACACTTCCTAGGAAGGGCATTAAGAATAGCCCTTAGAATAGCCATTTGTAGCACAACTACACTGATAAAATGAGAAAATATATTTCTTTATTATAGCTTTTTAAAAACTTGTAGCCTACTTTGTAACAAGTTGTCTTTGGTAATGTTTTACATTTATATTTACTTTTCTATTAACTTTAAGCTTAGCTGATACAAAATAGAAGAATTTTGCTAAAATAGTATTCATTTGTTTATAGGTCCACAGAATTTAGTCATTCTACTCAAATTTTATGGAACTATTTTATATGCTTTGTAATAAAAATTATTATGCACGGTAGCCAAAAGATGGAAGTAACTCAAATTTTTATAGATGGATAAGTGAATAAATAAATGTGGTATGTATATACAGTGGAATAGGCAACCTAAAAAAGGAGGAAAATTCTGATACATAGTACAAATAGATGAACCTTGAATACATCATGCTAAGTGAAATAAACCAGACAAAAAAGAAAAATGTTGTATGATTCCACTTATATGGGGGTATCTAGAGTACTTAAAACACAAAGTACAATTGCCTGGCAGGGAACCTGGGGTGTGGTATGGTGCTGTGTGGTGTGATAATAGTGTTGCTGTTGCTCTTGCTGTTTAATAGATACAGTTTCCATTTGAAAAGATGAAAAAGTTCTGGAGAAAGAAAGTGGTACTGTACAGCATTGTAAATGTATTTAATGCCACAAAACTGTACACTTAAAAGTGATTACAGTGGTAAATTTAAATACATCTTACCACAATAAAAACAAGTGTTATAAAAATATCCTGATGTATTGCTACTTATTTCTAAATTGACCATTTGACCTTAATGTAGTCTATTGATTCTAATTATTAAATCTGTTTTACCTAGAGTTAATATACCCCAAAAAATCCACAATAGGTTGGTTTACTAAAAAAAAGTTCTTAGAGGACTAGCCCTTGAATAATAGTAAATTTCTTTAGGTTAGAATCCTTAAATGCTGGTGTTCTCCTTAACTCTGAAACCAAATTTTATGCTTATAGTTAACTGTATAAATTAACGATCTTTTAAGTGAGGGTTAAAAGGATTTTAACTTTTTCTTTGAAATTTATTTATGCATCTGAGGTAGACTGCAGAGGAATTCAGTTCACTGGAGTTTGTCATAATTAAAGGAGATACAGGGCTTTGCTGCTTACTTAATTTTTTTTCCTCTTCCCAAAATTAAATCACCAAGAGAAAGTTCAATATTTTTTTATAAATGATTATAGTTCAGAAATGGGTTTTATATGGCTCGTATTTCACTAATTGCAAAATGAAGTGTTTTTCGATAGTATTGGATATAAAACAGACCAGATTTTACTTTCACGTTTATGCAAATGTCTTTGCTTTCTATCTTTTTAAACTCATTATGTAAGAGACTTTTTGTTTTTTAAAATTGGGGAGAAATTGACAAAATTAACCATATTAAAATGAATAGTTCAGAGACATTTTCATAAATTTGAAATACTGTATAGCTACTACCGCTACTTCATTCTAAAACATTTCATCATCTCAAAAATGGAACTCATAAAATACTGATTTCTGGGCTGGGGCTATAGCTCAGTGGCAGAGTGCTTGCCTAGCATGCATGAGACACTGGGTTCAATCCTCAGCACCACATTTAAAAAACAAAAACAAAAACACAAAACAAAGTAAATGCATTCTGTCCACCTACAACTACAAAAAAAATAGTGATTTCCCTCACCCTCCCTGCTGATAACCACCTTTCTGTTTCTATGGATAATTTATCTGTTCAGGATATTTCATATAAATGGACTCAGACAATATGTGACTCTTAGTGTATGTCTTCTTTATTTAGTGTAATGTTTTCTAGCAAATGAATTTCCTACAGTTGGAATGTATTAACCTATTTTTTTTTTTTTTATACTGGGGATTGAACCCAGGGGCACTTTACCACTGAGCTATATCCCCAGCCTTATTTATTTGTTTGTTTTTTATTTTGAAACTGGTTCTCACTAAGTTGGTTAGGGCCTTGCTAATTTGCCATGAGGCTGGCCTCAAACTTGTGATCCTCCTGCCTCAGCGTACCAAGTTGCTGGGATTACAGACATGTGCCACTGTGCCAGGCAACTTCATTCCTTTTTATGATTAAATAATAATTTCATTGTATATATTGTAAATTACAATTTGTTTATCCATTCACCTGTTGATTACTTAGTAATTTATATTAAATACACAATCTAAATGTTTTAAAACCAGCTTATTCATGAAGTCAACATTTATAAAGCATGCATATGTATGTTGAATCCCAAGTGTATGAAAGTGATCATCATTTATAATTGTAACCTGATGGATGCTGTGGTACAGATGTAAACACAGTGTTTATACAACATGAGGGAATGGTTAATTCTACTTGATAGGAAGAATTAATTCATGTTTTAGGCAGCTTTTTGACTGGATAGCAGAGTAGATATAGTTTGTCCATTGTAGCTATTGACCTATATATTTGAAATGACATAAGCTGGCTATTTGAGGAAAATATTCTTTTCATTTCCTACTATAAGTTGCTAACAACAGTTTCAGTTATTATATTTCTAAGCTCTGTAGTTCCTTGTTAATATATATATTGCCTAATGTGGTGGGGTGTCAGTGTTCTTATAAAGTAGTTGATCTAAACTGCAGATGAAAAGTAGCCTAAAGGGAGGGTGTTTTAGAAAGTTCTAAGACTTTATCTATCATAAGTATTAGATTGGTTGGATGCCTGTGTTCTAATTGGATTCAAAGCATATTAGCAGAATATAGCAATAAATTACCATAAATTTCTTTGAAGCCAACATGTTTTTTCAGTAGTTGTCAAAAATTGATAAATTAGTTTAAGATGTAGAACTGGAATTTAATGTTAAAGTGTTGGAGATAGGCTATGATTCAAACTATAGAAATAAAAAATTTGCTAGAAGAAAGTATTTATGAAATATTAATAAAAGTTTTTATTTTTTAAAATTTCAGCCTACAACACAGCAGTCACCTCAAGATGAGCAGGAGAAGCTCTTGGATGAAGCCATACAGGCTGTGAAGGTTCAGTCCTTCCAGATGAAGAGATGCCTGGTAAGAATGAAAATATGAAAGATATATGTAGACTGCTGGTTTCTCAGGAAACATCTGCAGTGTTTTCTGAAAATTTGTAGTACCACTGCTTCTGGTAAATCTAATCTTCAGTGTTTACAAGCTTCTATCTTCAGTTCTTCCTTTCTGAAGTATGTAGAGCAGTTTCAACAGAGAGCTCTGTTTATTCACAATTTTATATATGGTTTGGGATTATCTGTCTTCCCTACTAGAATGTAAGCCTTTTATTTATATATCACTATTATTACCACACTAAGATCTGACCTGAATTACTAGCTTCTTGGTTCTATACTTGATGTATAATGGGCGCTCAATAAATAATTTTTGAATTAATGGATTTAAATTCTTTCAATTGTTTTCTCCTGGTTATCTTGAAACTTTAATTTCCATCCTGAATAGATACAATTGGCAATTTATAATCTGTAATCATAATGTAAAAGCTAGCATAAAATTACACTTTACACCTATTTATGTAATTTTCATATTCTAAAAGATAGGAGATAATCTGTATAGATAGTATAGCTCCTCTAGATTATTATTATTATTATTTGATACCAGGGATTGTGGCCATAAATTGTGGTGGTGGTGATACTGTTTTACCTTTGGATAATGTCTCACAATTTCTAAATGGTAAGAATGAAAATATGAAAGATATATGTAGACTACAGGTTTATGCATTAGAATTATGCATTAGAATGCTTTCTAATGCTCTTATATTTTACTGATTTTTGGTTTATTTGGAAAGAAAAATAAATTTCATGGAATGGAGAAAATAGGTTTGTTATTGCTTGCTTCTTTGTCTTTTTGTGTATACAGTGTTTCTTGTATTTCAAGGAATTGTCTGTTTGAGTTAAGTGGGCACTGTGAGGGTTTGAAGGATACAGGAGGAAAAGAGTCTCTAGCCTATGACAGCCATTGTCAGGATAGTATCTTACTTAAAAAAAAAATTAGTATGCGAGCTGTTTTAGTTGCAGATAAAGTGTGAATTAATGGATCTAGTTCTCTAGAGGTTGAAAGGATTAAACTAAGAAGTTTACAATCCTGGACATTTAAGTCTTGCTAAGCTTTGCAACTTTGGTGAGGAATCACACATCTTTCTTTTTAGTAGAGAGAAGGTAAGGAGAAACTAATGATAATTATTTTTTAATATATAAACATAATATATATATATATATATATTATAATATGTATATATATTAGTTGTTAATGAACCTTTATTTATTCACTTATTTATATGTGGTGCTAAGAATTGAACCCCAGCCTCACATATGCTAAGCAAGCACTCTACCACTGAGCCACAACCCTAGCCCCTAATGTTAATTTTTATGTGGTTAAAATAATTTCAAGAGCTTTAACAATTATGTAATAAATCCTTATTGTAAAGGCTTTATATAACTAAGATAAAAATGTTTATTTAAATGAAGAATTCTCATCAGAATCCTTTTGGTATTTTTATAGGACAAAAACAAGCTTATGGATGCTCTGAAACATGCTTCTAATATGCTTGGTGAACTCCGGACTTCTATGTTATCACCAAAGAGCTACTATGAACTTTGTATCTTTTTAATGTTGAAGAATGAACATTGACCATACTTATTTCTTGATAAGGCCAATTTTGTTTGTTCTTTATTAAACTTTTCTGGAGTCATATTATTCTTCATTATCTTAACTTAAATGGCTGAATAAGGAAAAAGGAAAACTTTCTTTCTTGATACTCTTTGTTTAGTTTATTTCCAGTACTAAGGATTGAACTCAGGACCACTGGGTTTAGCTCTACCACTGAGCTAAACCTCCAGCCCTGTGCTTAAACTTCTTTAAATGGTTTGTTACTGTATCTCAATTTCCAGGCCTTTCTTGAAGGATATTGAAGTTATTAGGTAGTTGGTTCTTAATGCTTAGATTTTATCATGTAGGACTATGAAATGGAAAGGAATTCAGTCATTCGACATTTTAAAACCCTCATCAGTCTGACCAGGTGACCATTGTGTATTTACTGTTTTGTTTCACCAGACATCCTTTAAATTTTTTTTTCTTTTTTTTTTTTTTTTTTTTTTTTGAGTGGAAGTCTGGCTGTATTGCCCAGGCTGATCTTGAACTGGTCTTAAACTCCTGGGCTCAAATAATCAAATAATCCTCCCACTTCATCTGTCATACTTGGCTGAAAAATTTTTTTTAGTTGATGGACCTTTATTTTATTCATTTATTTATATGCAGTGCTGGAAATTGAACCCAGTGCCTCACACATGCTAGGCAAGCACTCTACCACTGAGCCACAACCCCAGCCCCCAAAATCTTCATTTTAAAGTAAGGAAAATATAACTGAAATTCTATTTTCTGTTTAAACACTCTTTTCTTTACAGGCCTAAATTTAAGATATCTGCCCAATAGTTATTAGTGAGTCCAACAAGTTATAGAGTTGTTTAGGTTGGCTTGTCTTTATTTTTAATCCTTAATCATGATTAAAAGATATGGCTATTTCTGATGAACTGCATTATTTGGAAGTCTACCTAACAGATGAATTTGCTAAAGGAAGAAAAGTGGCAGATCTTTACGAGCTTGTACAGTATGCTGGGAACATTATCCCAAGACTGTAAGGAATTAGAATTGGAGGCTTTTTACATATGCATTTCCCACTTTATGTTATATCCTTTCTTTGAAAAACCAATTTTATGAATATTTAATTTCTTGACAAATTGAGATTAACATTTTGGTATGTATTTTGTTATCTAAGTTTTAGAGTAGATTTACTTTTTATAGAGATGTTTAAGAATTTTAGAAATAGAAAAAAATAGATGTTATTTTTTATAAAGTTTTGACTATTAAAATTGATATGACAATTATTTTCTTGCTAATATATTTAAATAAACGCATATGCACACTCATACACACACACACAGACACATGCATATAGATAGTAGCCACCCCCCACTTTATCCATGATTTTAACTACCCACTATTAACCAGGGTCCAAAAATACTAAATGGAAAATAGCAGAAATAACTGCTTCATATTATGTAATGTTCAGAGTAGTGTGTTGAAATCTTACATTGTTCCATTGGGGAGCTTAATCACTCTTTTGTCCAGCATATCGACACTATTTATGCTACCTATTTGTTAGTCACTTGTTAATTGTCTCATTATCAGATCAACTGTCATGTTATGTCAGTGCTGTGTTCAGGATATAGGAAAAAAACATTCTATCAGTTGCAGTTTCAGGCATTGACTGGGGATCTTGGAACATATCTATCAGTCAGTGTATTATTTTATTTTTTATATTTTAATCAGTTATATTTTAAATCAGATGGCATTAATAATGCAGGAGAAAGCAACATGATTTCTGTTTTAATGTTTGTACAGTATTTTGGGCATAATAAAGTGTTTTATTTGAATATTGTATTTCTAATCAGATGTCTTTTTATAATTCTTCTAGTTATCTGTTGATCACAGTTGGAGTTGTATATGTCAAATCATTTCCTCAGTCTAGGAAAGATATTTTGAAAGATTTGGTAGAAATGTGCCGTGGTGTGCAGCATCCATTAAGGGGTTTATTTCTTCGAAATTATCTTCTTCAGTGTACCAGAAACATTTTACCTGATGAAGGAGAGCCAACAGAGTAAGTAATTTCTCTCTCAGTTTAGTTGTAATGGTTTTTTCATTATAGAATATTTTAAAGCTATAGAAAAGTATTCAGAAATAAGAAAATAAATATTTTTCCTACCCACTGTCATTCACGTTTTTTGTGTAGATTTTCATTGTCATATAGAACTCCTTAGTATATATGGTGTATATATATGTATACATGTATACATATGTAAACATATATATACACACACATACTAAGGAGTTCTCTCTAGATATATACACACAGGTTAATATTTTGCTTCTTACTTTATGTTGTGGGATGTAATTTGCAAAATGTGCAAATTATGTGTGTATCTATTTTTTCATTTAACATAATTTCATTTAACATAATTTTTTCTATTAAGTGTTCTTTGAAAATATGACTTTTAAAATTAGTTACATTTTAAAAATTATATTTGTGATGAAATAATTAGGTGTGCTTAGCTTTTCCCATGAGCTAGTCAGCATTTATAATTGTTTCTTGAATGTCTTTTAGTTTTTGGAATTTATAAGCTGCTAATTACTCTAAGTGATTTTAATCATTCCCTCCTCAAATCCCCCCCCACCAAAGAAAAGCCATTCAAAGAGGCCCTATCTATGGCTCATGTAACCAGTATTCTAGAGTCCAAGTCCATTTGTACTTTTTACCTATAGCGACGTCAGATGGTCTGCTAGCTGTGATCTTCAAACAACTGGGTGAACTCTTCATGTCACAGGTCCCTAGATTGAAGAATTTAATTTCTTTTTTAAAAAATTTATGTTTTTATTGACTTTAATACTAAGGTAAACAAATCGATGATGTTTAATATCACTTTCAATTTATTTTTAAGAGAAAAAAAATTTTTTACCACGTATGTAATGAAAAAGTACTGAAAAGATAAAAATTTGAGTATAGAAAATATGATGAAGTTATTTGCTCTATTACACTTTGACTCTCAGTTTTGAACATGTAATTAGGCAATCAATAAAAAAACATGGAAAACTGCTGAGTTCCCCATCCTAGGAAATATAAATTAGGAAATGCATAAATGTAAGCTCTCCTTTCTCATGAAGTTTACATTGCAATAAAAAAAAAATTCAACAATTAAATGATGTGGTTAGTAGTACATTTAAGTGTGAGATTTTTTATATTTTTGAATTAAGGGAATTGCCATAAGAGCAAGTCCATGTAGCTTAGGATAGGGAGTTGGGGAAAGTAATTTGTTCCTTGAAAATTGGATTATGTCCTTTGCATTGTATTATTTCCTTCAGGCGGTTCTCTTAAAATTTAACACTAAGCAAATGAAGTTGTAAGTGTTTTTTAAAATAAAGCACTGGTGTATTACAGAGATAGGAAAGAAATGAACAAAGGAGAGGGATAGTAGTCCCATAATTTAAATCCAGTATAAAGACTTTTTTCCAACTGTTTTTTTGCAGTGAAGAAACAACAGGTGATATCAGTGATTCTATGGATTTTGTACTACTCAACTTTGCAGAAATGAACAAGCTCTGGGTGCGAATGCAGCATCAGGGACATAGCCGAGATAGAGAAAAAAGAGAACGAGAAAGACAAGAACTGAGAATTTTAGTGGGAACAAATTTAGTGCGCCTCAGCCAGTTGGAAGGTGTAAATGTGGAACGTTACAAACAGGTTAATATTTTGCTTGTCACTTTATGTCGTGAGATGTAAATTGAAATCTAATTTTTAAAATAAAAACATTTTTGTTGAATAATATGACATTGGAAAACATTTTTAAGTGACTTTTTGTCAAAGAAGACCTAAATAAACTGAAAGATAAAAAACTGTTTTTGTAGATTGGAAGGCTCAATATTGTCAAGATAGCAGTTTTCCTTAAATTGATCTAAGGTTTAATGTAACCTCAATAAAGATCCCAGTAAGTTTTCTTGTAGAAATCAATAGACTGATTCTAAAATTTATATGAAAAAGTAAAGAACCTTCAATAGGCATGGCAACTTGGAAAGAGAACAAAAGTTGGAGCACTTGGACAACCCGAGTTTATAATTTACAATAAAATGAAGACAGTGTGGTGTTGGTGAAAGGGATAGATAAATAAATCAATGGAGGTGAATAAAGCAGAGATCAGCAAACTTTTCCTATTAAAGAACAGACAGTGAATATATTTTGTCTTTGTAACAACTCGTATAGTATCAACTAATAAACTCAGCAGGTATAGTGCAAAAGCAGTCACAAAAAATGCAGAAATAAAGAGAGATGGCTGTTTCAGTAAAACTTAATTTGCAAAGATAGGCAACTAGCTAAATTTGCTGATCTCTGGATTGGATAATTTGCTATAGACTCACACATGTGATCAATTTTTTTTTTTTTTGCAATTCTGGGGATTGAACCCAGGTCCTATCATGTATGCTAGGCACGTGCTTTACCACTGAGCTACATCCCAAGCTCAGTATTTTGGAGAAAGGTGTAAAGGCAGCCTTTTAAACAAATGTTTCAGCAATAATTGGATATTTATATCTAAACAACAAAAGTTAAATCTGATCAGTCCTTCATATCAAGTAGAAAAACTAAAAATGGATCAGAGACAAATATAAAATCTAAAACTATTAGGAAAGATGAAGGAAATCTTTATGACCTTGGATTATATATATTTCTCAGAATACATGATTTCATTTTATCATGAATTTTATACTAAATAGGAACCTAGAAATTTTTTATTGAAAACATCTATAAAATTTTAAAACTTTATAATGAAATATGGGTGAGAACAATTTAATATATGATTTTCAAGTTAGTTTAGGGTGTTTAATTAGAGTGGTTTGGAATTTGAAAGTGATCTTTTAACTCTTATATGTTTTTTCCCCTCTTTTAGATTGTATTGACTGGTATATTAGAACAAGTTGTGAATTGTAGGGATGCTTTGGCTCAAGAATATCTCATGGAGTGTATTATTCAGGTAGGTGGGAAATTTATTTCGTGTTTAAAAGGACTCATTTTATCTTTGTTAATTTTCATTATTTTGAAAAAAAGCTTGGGCCAGGAATGGTGTTGTCATGCCTGTTGTTCAAGCTACTCAGGAGGCTGAGACAGGAGGATCACTTAAGCCCAGGAGTTCAAAGCCAGCCTGGGCAACATAGTGAGATACCACCTCAGAAAGAAGAAAAATCTTAACTGAATTAAAAAATCAACTTTCCTGAATAAAGAACTTTACTTTCTCCAAATAATAACTTGATATTTGTGTTGGTATTTTTTCCCCCCAAAATGTGAGAAAGAGTGACCTCTTGAGTCTTTTAGGTCTCATTAGTTTTAGTTTAATTATAGGTGTATTTTTTTTTTTAAGAGAGAGAATTTTAATATTTATTTTTTAGTTTTCGGTGGACACAACATCTTTGTTTGTATATGGTGCTGAGGATCGAACCCGGGCCACATGCATGCCAGGCGAGTGCGCTACCACTTGAGCCACATCCCCAGCCCTATAGGTGTATTTTGTTAGTAGAATATTTCTGTCTGGGATTATATGTAGAAAGGTTAAAAAATAATATATTTGAGTGTAGTTGTATAAGATTAAATTTATTTTTTTCATGAATAAGAACTTTAAATAGATGAGTTCTGAATATCCTGTGAAATGACTTTTATTGGTATCAGTCAACTATTATTTGATTTTCAGGTTTTTCCTGATGAATTCCACCTCCAGACTTTGAATCCTTTTCTTCGGGCTTGTGCTGAGTTACACCAAAATGTAAACGTGAAAAACATAATCATTGCTTTGATCGATAGGTAAGACCTTCCAACACTGGAGGGCAAATGCCCTGATTTAGGAATAATGAATTTAAAACATTTCATAATTATTTGTCTCTGTCCTTTATATCAGTGATAAATAATTTTAGTTCTGTGAGTGTGCATGAAAGAGGTTCAACTTTTAATTGTGTAGAGACATGGAGATAATAAGTATTTTTACTTCGTCCATTTAATTGACATGTAGACATTTTTGTACAGACCCATCATTTAAATCTTGAAAGTCCAAAGATAGTGAAAAACAAAATTTGTTTCTCACCATGATGTAAGTTATTTTTCAGTGGGACCTGATTTGATTTAGAGTTTTCTTTATTAAGTAACCAAAGGCGTGTGTGTGTGTGTGTGTGTGTGTATTTGTTTTGCCATCCCTTTTTCTTAAATTTTTTTTTTTTTTTTTTGTAACCCAGGGGTATACTTTACCACTGAGCTACAGTCCTTTTTATTTTTCATTTTGAGACAGGGTCTTGCTAAGATGCTGAGGCTACCCTTGAACTTGTGATCCTCCCCTTGAACTTGTGATCCTCCTGTCTCAGTCTCCTGAGTCACTTGGGTTTATAGGTGTGCTCTCCTGCACCTAGAATGCCATTACTTTTTCTTAAAGAAGAAGTTTTAAGTGTTACATATGTTTAGTAAATTCCCTTTAAATTTTATTTTATTAGCCATTGATCTTGGTTGGTGTGTTAAAAATACAAAACTTGACCTTTGAGGACTGGAAATGTAGCTCATTGGTAGAGTACTTGGCTAGCATGAGGCCCAGGGTTTGATCCCAAGCACTGCCAAAAAAAACTCCCCCAAAACCCCAAAATCTTGGCCTTTGGTAACGGCGTTAGTGAATAAATGTTTGGTAACCAGGCTGTGGGTAGTACATAATATGTTATTTCTAATTGAAGATTTATTTCTACAAATACCTTTTCTTATATTTTAAAATTATCTAATTATTAGTTTTAGAGTCTGAAAATTTATACAGCCGAATTCTCCAAATTATCAGCTCTATCATGGGCAGCAAAAATTCCGTGTTTGTTGGGCCTGCTGTTAAAAGTAGCTAGTAAACTGGACTTTCCAGTATAAGATGTAATGTCATTTAGCTATCCTGATTAGTACTGATTCTTCTCTGCATAACAAACTGAATGCAATTGTGACCTTAGCAAACAGATAATGGAACAGACATGATTTTGAATATTTTAAGATTTGGGAAGTAATAGTTAACTTTGTTACTTTTGGAATTAGTTATAAACATACAGTATCTTTAAATAGTCTATATTTATCTTTTAAAGATTAAGTCATGGTTGTTAGATACATTGGTGACTTTAATGCATTTCTCTCCATGTCTACGATTAAAGACTTTAAAAAGTTTAGGAAAATCATCCTGTTGAAAATGTCTAATGAGGTAAAAAATGAGAAAGTTGATGAAAAGGCATTGTTGGCCAGTCTTTTTAGTTCAGAATGAGTTGAGGGAATGATTGGTATTTATTGTCCTTTTCAAAAACCTCTTTTAATGTGCTAGAACAAATAGATTTGTACAAGACAGAAAAGCAATACAGAATAAAATGTCATTCATGATCCCACTTCTTATATTTTTTGAAATAAATGTTTTCATTTTTAGATTAGCTTTATTTGCTCATCGGGAAGATGGACCTGGAATCCCAGCAGATATTAAACTTTTTGACATATTTTCACAGCAGGTGGCTACAGTGATACAGGTTTGTATAGCTTTTCTCCTAAGTTCTCAAAATTTTGAAACTTCTCTGCTGGCAGATCCTTTTGTAATTGTTTAAAATTAATTGTATGTTTTTCTAAACATTCCAGTCTAGACAAGACATGCCTTCAGAGGATGTTGTATCTTTACAAGTCTCTCTCATTAATCTTGCCATGAAATGTTACCCTGATCGGGTGGATTATGTTGATAAAGTTCTAGAAACAACAGTGGAAATATTTAATAAGCTCAACCTTGAACAGTAAGTCAAAGTTATATTTTTGTAAAAAATACATATAAAACACCTTTTTTGTCCTAGATTTGTTTTTCTCCCTCAAAGGCTTTTTGAAATGTTAGCATTTGTCATGTTTTAAGCTTTTGTTAAAATTGTCATGCTTGGTGCTAATCAGATCAGAAAGTTACCACCAGTTATTTAGTTACATCATTAATGAAATAATGACCCTCAAGGACCAAAGGCAGTCTTCAGAGAGCAGTGTCTCCGATTCAGATCCCTTTCTATAAATGAATAAGCTGGTTTTTTAAACTATAAGGAAATTTTACTCAAGGAATATTTCTGTAAGAATTATTTTCCTACAGATGAGTAATTTGTAAAAAAAAAATAGGAAAATATGTATATTTAAAGTAAAAAAATTAGGGGAAATATATAATATTATACTAAATGTCATATATATACATAAATACATATAATGTTTAAGGTACAGAAATTAAATTGATTTAAATACTTTTAGTCTATTTTGAACTTTAATTTTCATACCTTTAGGGAAATTACTATACCGTTTTGTACTTGAAGCTACTTCAACCATGGTATCCTAGACCTGTAGCACCCTCTAGTGACTACTGTGGGCAGTTTTGATCTTATTATCTTTTCCAGCAGCTCCCTTATTGACTCATTCCCCCCTGCTTCTGAACTTGGGTCAATGGGTCAAGCAGTTTTTCTCATTTGTATCTCCCTTCTGGTGGTTCAGCTGCATCAAGAAAGTTCCTTCTTTTTCCTTGACTTATTATCTTTGTATGTGGCTGTGAACTGAAAAATAGTTCAGATCTTGAATGATGAGCATGAGAAAATTCAATGATGTATCTGTTTCTTTACCCACTAAATGAGTTTTAAAGTCAAAGTAGACAAAATAATTAGAAATCCCAAACTCTGAAGGTCTTACAAATGTCCAAATATATCTTAATCTCCACAGAATGATGCTACAAGCTAAATACAACTTGCCTTTCCTTGATTACCAACATTTGGTGCAATTGTTTATATATGTTTATATATAATTTTTGTATTTTTCTATTCTTTTGAATTGCTGCTTTTGCATGGATATTTTCTTATTTTCATCATGAATATATAATATTTATTGGTTGCCCTAGGAATCAAACTGCTACTTAAAATACTTTACCTTAGAAATGTTGTCAAATTCTAGACACTCATCTTTCCAGCTATACAACCTGTTCATGAGTTGGAGACTATATTTTATTTATTTACTTATTTATTTTGGTACTGGGGATTGAACTCAGGGGCACTCGACCACTGAGCCGTATCCACAGCCGTATTTTGTGTTTTATTTAGAGACAGGGTCTCACTGAATTGCTTAGTGCCTTGCTTTTGCTGAGGCTGACTTTGAACTCCTGATCCTCCTCCCTCAGCTCCTGAGCTGCTAGCATGCCAGTTAGAGACTACTATTTATCACCAGAACAATAACAGATAAATTGAGTGTGTGTGAATGAAGTCATTGGGGTATTTTGGGATAGTATGATTCACTTGACCCTCTTTTTTAATATGTAAATGAAATTTTAAAAATTTTTGTGAAGCAGGTACTTGTTTATAAAAGTTGATTTTATTCATTGTTACTGTTTTTTTTTGTTTTTTTTTTTTAGTATTGCTACCAGTAGTGCAGTTTCAAAGGAACTCACCAGACTTTTGAAGATACCTGTTGATACTTACAACAATATTTTAACAGTCTTAAAATTAAAACATTTCCACCCACTTTTTGAGTACTTTGACTACGAGTCCAGAAAGAGCATGAGTTGTTATGTGCTTAGTAATGTTCTGGATTATAACACAGAAATTGTCTCTCAAGACCAAGTAAGTAAAAACCAACATCTGCTTTAGGGAAACAGACAATATAGTTAAAATTTCAGACCTAGACACATGAAATAGGAGAGGGTAATTTAATACTAAAGGAAAGTTGCAAGTAGCTTTTTCAATATACAAATTAGAAAATTAGAGATATATGTAGAAGAATCAAACATCTATAATTCCAACAGAAGAAGAATAAGCATTGTTAATATTTGGTGCATCTCTTTCAGACTTTTGCCCATATACATATGTATGTGTTTTTTTTTAAATGGAATTATTAATTTTTATTTTTATTTTTTTTAACACAATATCTTTATTTTATTTGTTTATGTGGTGCTGAGGATCAAACCCAGGGCCTCGTATGTGTGAGGCGAGCGCTCTATTGCTGTGCCCCAACCCCAACCCCTAAAAATGGAATTATTTTGCTGATAATTTTTCATAACTTTATATACAACTGGAAATACTTAGACGATGGTTTCATATCTCGATGTTTTCACCCTAGTGGGTTTCTTGTGTCTCCCATGTTACAGGTTGATTCCATAATGAATTTGGTATCCACATTGATTCAAGATCAACCAGACCAACCTATAGAAGACCCTGATCCAGAAGACTTTGCTGATGAGCAGAGCCTTGTGGGCCGATTTATTCATCTTCTGAGGTCTGAGGATCCTGATCAGCAGTACTTGGTATGAGTTAACTCTTACTTCCTTTAGTTGGATATTCCATAAGTATTTCATGTTCTTATTTTTTTTAGAACTGTGTATTACTTTTAGAAGTGTTCAGTTGCAGCTGGGCACAGTGGTACATGCCTATAATCCTAGTTACTTGGGAGGCTGAGGCAGGAGGATTGCAAGTTTGTGGCTAGCAAGGGCAACTTAGCAAAATCCTGTCTCAAAATAAAAAATATAAGAGATAGGGGGATATAGCTTATTTTCTGGATTTGATCACTACTGAAATAAAAGAAAGGTTCAGTTGCTTATCACAATAAACTCTTAAGTATAAGAAACATAATCCTTATATTAAATTTTATTTATTTTTCCAAGGTTTGTAAACGTAAGTTATATTTGTCACATTGAAAATATGTGAAAAACTTTAAAATTCAATTTTCTTCTTCCTTAACCTTAATTGCCTAATAAAGAACAATTGGGGGCTGGGGTTGTGACACAGATGGGCTGGGGTTATGACTCAGAGGTAGAACGCTCACCTCGCACGTGCAAGGACCTGGGTTTGATCCTTAGCACCACATAAAAATAAATAAATAAAATGTATTGTGTCCAACTACAACTAAAAAATAAATATTTTTAAAAAAGAACAATTGGATGAAGTTCTCTTTTTTTGAGGGGGGATACCGAGGATGGAACTCAGAGGCACTCAACCACTGAGCCATATCCCTAGCCCTATTTTGTATTTTATTTAGAGACAGGGTCTCATTGAGTTGCTCAGTGCCTTGCTTTTGCTAAAGATGGCTTTGAACTCAAAATTCTCCTGTTTCAGCTTCCTGGAGCCACTGGGATTACAGGTGTGTGCTACTGCATCTAGTGGATGAAGTTCTCTTTTTTATCATTAGTTCTCAGTTAATCTTTGTGAAATAAATAAAGACATGTTGCCTTATTAGGGGTTTTGGCAACTGATACTGTGTAATTTATTTTAAAGAAAGGTAGTATGGTTGATTGCATAACTGGGCAAAGTAGTTGAATGCACAAGGCTATAATGACAAGTACTTTTGTTTGAGGATAAGTTCTGTTTTCTATTGACTTTGTCATTGTTGACACTTTGTACTCCTTCATAATTGATGTGAAAAAGAGACTGATTTCTATTGGTAGTATGATAGTCTTTGACTTTGCTTAGTGTAAACATTCTGAGCATTGTGCTGTCATGTTCTGTGTACTATGTGATCTGTACAGTGACTGATTATTGAAGTATTTTAAATGATTCCTTCATGTTTCTGTGCGAGATTGTGTGTCATTTTCTGATACATACCAAATATCGAGGTTAGGAAGCATGCCTTCAACATTGACAGATGGTTATGCCTTTGTGCAGAGCCTTTAAGGATATAATCATTAGTTTCAACTGTCCCAAAGGAGAATGCATTCACTTAACCATTTACCGTATCAGAGACATTCACAAAGCCTGAATATATCACATGTTCTATTATATGTATCACTAAATATTTCATAAATTCTGTGTTTGCAATTTTTCCTGAGACATCTGTATATTTGTTTCATAATGGCTCTTCTAAAGTGTATTGGCATGTCCCTTGGTTTAAATGGGCTTAATATTTTTCTTAATTAGGAGATATTATCTACCAACAATGTACATAAAGTAATGTCCAACATTTTCTGAGCACATGTCTTGTGTCAGGTACTGATAACACTTTACATGTGTCATTTGATTTTTCCCAACAATTCTAGGAGCATGTTATGCCATTTTCAAATGAAACTTGGAGCTAAGAGAAAGTAACTTGCCCAGGGTCACACAGGTAGTATGTATTAGAATCTACTTTTAAATTTAAGTCTGTCCTATTTCCAAGCCTGCATTCTTCATCAACACTATACCTTGTACACATGTGTACAAAAATATATTTAAGTATCTGTCTACTCCTAGGTTAGGTTATGCAACCTCTCTGAACCTCAGGTTTCTCCATTTATGAAGTGGAGTTACTGTCTGTCTCTAGGGTGATTGTGACAACTTGGGGAGACAAAAAATATATAAAGTACCTACCATTGTAAAGCCCAGAATATTTGTACATAGAAGTAATGATGATTAGAGCTGCATTTAGTTTATAAATGATTAAGCACAGTGTGGAAAAAATCTAAAAAAAAATTTTTTTTGTCAGATTTTAAACACAGCACGAAAACATTTTGGAGCTGGGGGAAATCAACGGATTCGTTTCACACTACCACCTTTGGTATTTGCAGCTTATCAGCTGGCTTTTCGATACAAAGAGAATTCTAAAGTGGTGAGTTTACTTTTAAGTATGTCACTACTTTTTTCCTTTTCCTCACTTTGTGTATTAGTTTTGTATTATGGAAAATTTCAGACAAATATAAAAATAGTGATATAATAAGCTCCCATTTTCAGCAATTTTTAATTTGTTACTCATCCTGTGGTATGTATTCCTAACAGCAATGTTGGTAGATCACATACTAGCTGAGGGATCACATAAAAAAAACTTAGAAATAGGGTGTTGTAACATGTACCTGTATACTTGGGAGGCTGAGGCAGGATGATCACTTGAGCCCACAAGTTCTAGACTATCCTGGGCAAAATAAACTGCTTAAAAATTAAAAAAAAAAACAAAAACAAACTTAGAAATGAAAAATTAAACCAGTTTTAATTTATGTTAGAACTTTCTCATTGGTCCTAACTCAGATTAACTTTGCTTAATAAAAGGGGTCAGCATTACATAATCACTTCTCTCTAAAAGCATGTATTTGAACAATATTATGAGCTATAAGTGCAATTCTTTTATGAATCTCTTTCTCAAGACTAATGTATTCAGTACTATGGATTTGAAGAAAATACCTCAATGTATCTGAAAGTTGGACAGCCAGGTTTATGTTAAGGAATAAAGCTCAGTAACTTATTTTTTTAATAATGGAGAATAAGGTTTATTCAGTAGATCTACCAGCATGAATAGCAGCTTTTAAAAAAAAAAAAAAATTTTTATTTTTTAGTTGTAGTTGGACACGATACCTTCATTTCACTTATTTATTTTTATGTGGTTCTGAGGATCGAACCCAGGGTCTTGCACGTGTGAGGCAAGTAGCACTCTACTGGTGAGCCACAACCCCAGCCGGAATAGCAGCTTTTGATCTATTTTTATTAGTCCAGCATCTCAATTTCATTGTATTTTCCAGCATGTTATTTATGACTAACAATAAAAATATAGCAACTAGCCTATATTACAAAGCTGTAATAATCAAAAGAGTATGGTACTAATAAAAACAGACCCTCAGATCAGTTGAATAGAATAGATAAAGTCCAGAAATAAACCCATACATATACAGTCTTAATCCTTATCAGGCTGCCAAGGATACACAGTGAGAAAAAGACAGTTTCTTCTATAAATGGTGCTGAGAAAACTGGATATCCACATGCAAAATAATGGAATTGTACCCTTATGTCATGTAAAAAGTTAACTTGAAATCACTAAAGACTTAAATGTAAAACTTGAAATCATAAAACTAGGAGAAAATATAAGGAAAAACCTCCTTACATTGGTCCTAGCAATGATTTTTTTTTAATACAACTAAAAGTACAGTCAACAAGAGAAAAATAGACAAATGGATTATATCAAACTAAAAAGCTCTTCTACACAGCCAAAGAAATAACCAACAAAGAGACAAACTATAGAATGGAAGAAAATGTTTGCATACATCTGATAAGGGGTTAACATCCAAAATATATAAGGAACTCAATTCAATATCAAGAAAACAACTTGATTTAAAAATGGGCAAAGAGCCAGGCGCCGTGGTGCACTCCTGTAATTCCAGCAGCTCAGGAGGCTGAGACAGGAGGATCGAGAGTTCAAGGCCAGCCTCAGCAAAAAGCAAGATGCTAAACAACTACTGACTCTGTCTCTAAATAAAATACAGAAAATAGGGCTGGGGATGTGACTCAGTGGTCAAGTGCCCCTGAGTTCAATCCCTGGTAACCACCACCACCCGCCATTAAAAAAAAAAAAAAAAGAAAGAAAGAAAGAAAAATGGGCAAAGAATCTAAATAGAAATTTTTCCAAAGAAGGCGTATAAGTGAAAAAGGTGCTCAACATCACTGATCAACAGGGAAATGCAAATCAAAATCACAATGAGGTTTCACCTCACATCTGTTAATATATATTCAAAAAGAAAACAGATGACAAATAGAACTGTCATGTAGTCTTACAATCCTACTACCAGCTATCCAAAGCTAATGAAATCATTATGTTAAAGAGGTGTATGGACACTTACATTCTTTGTGGCATTGTTTACAATGGCCAAGATATGAAAAAAACTAAATGTCAACAATGGCTGAATAAAGAAAATGTGGCATACACACACACACACACACACACACACACACACACACAGAAGAATATTATTCAGTTATTAAAATCTAAGAAGTCCTGCCATTTGTGACAACATCGGTGAATCTGGAGGTCATTGTACTAAGTGAAATAAGTTAGGTACAGAGAGGTAGATACTGTATGATCTCACATACATGGAATCTTGACAAGTCAAAACTCAAACCAGAATAAACTAATGGTTGCCAAATAATAAAAACTCAGTTATAAGATGAAAAAATTGTAGAGATAGAATATATATGGAACAAAAAAATAGCAACCAGGAATTAGTCTATGCCACATTCTATGCCAAGGACTGTATACTTGGTTTATGGCTTTTAATTTTTATAACAAGTATATGACTATCACCTTCTTTGAAAAATGAAAAGAACTGATTGCTGAACAAGAATAAGTTTGGGAGGTCGAACATAATAAAATATTTAACCTCACTAATAATTACAATAATGAACCTTTTAGGAAATTATATTGGCCAAGAGAAATGAACTCCAGTAATGGTAATAGTGTAATAAGAATTTATTCTCATCTAATAATGGTGAGAATGTCAATTACCAAAGCCTTTCCAGTAGAGAACTGACAGTATGTTACTGGCAGTACTAAGTGGAATTAATTATTAAATTTCACTTCTGAGAATTTATACTAAGAAGCCAGGTGCAGTGGCGCACGCCTGTAATCCCAGCAGCTTGGGAAGCTGAGACAGGAGGATCGCGAGTTCAAAGCCAGCCTCAGTAAAAGCGAGGTGCTAAGCAACTCTGAGACCCTGACTCTTAAAATACTAAATTGGGCTGGGGAATGTGGCTCAGTGGTAGAGTGCCCCTGAGTTCGATCCCTGGTGCCAAAAATAAAATAAAATAAAAAGAATTTATGCTAAGGAAATAATTAGACTTGGTGAAGCTTTCTGTATATAAACCAGTCATTGTGGTATTATGGATTATTTCTATAGGAGAATAACAAATTATATTATACAATTCAGTTGGAACATTTTCTATTCATAAAAATAATCTCAAATAAATTAGTATCATGAAGAAAATGGTTTTGATAAAAACCATTTCATTTAACTCTTTCCATTGAGCTTTAAAGTAGAAAACAAATCCATATGCAAAGAACCCAGTTACCTTCCATTTACCAGAGAAAAAACGATGACATTAACATCAGGATATGACAGTGATTATTGCTAGGTGTAGATTTAGGGATGATTTAATTTTTAAGATTCTTTTGTGTATTTTCCCAATTGGGGATGTGTTATTTTTCTGATCAGAAGGAAAAAAAAACTGGAAAATATACAAAAAATTGCTAAGGCAGTAGCCTTAAATGGATGTTTTAAGAAGACATCCAGCTTGATTTATTTGTGTGCTCCATAAATAAGAGAAAGAAAATGATAGGAAAAGTCTGAGTTCAGTTTTACTGCTTTCACTGTTATATTAGATGTTTTAAATAAAACGAATATTTTCATGTGAATTAATCTTGACCTGATGGTAACTTAAAATTTTTTTCCTTATTTTAGGATGACAAATGGGAAAAGAAATGCCAGAAGATTTTTTCATTTGCTCACCAGACTATCAGTGCTTTGATCAAAGCAGAACTGGCAGAGTTACCCTTAAGACTTTTCCTTCAAGGAGCTCTAGCTGCTGGAGAAATTGGTTTTGAAAATCATGAAACAGTAGCATATGAATTTATGTCCCAGGTGAAGATCTGTTCTCCTTTCTGGGTTGTCTGATCAGTTTTCCTGAGTTTGGTCACTTGTTTGTAGTTATGGTGGTATTTACATGGCTGGTCTTCTCTTTTTTTTTAACTGAGTATGTAACTACTGTTTTCCCACTGTCCTGGAACCTCTTCATGTTGTATAGCCATATTGAGTGGTGCAGAGCAGCAAAATTGTTCAGTTACTCAGTGCTGATGAAGTCTAAAATTTCCAAGAGGGTCATGGTAAAAGTGTTTCATGGGGAAAAAAAAGTTCCTTTGTCTCTTGAGTTTGGGGATCTAGGGTTAAACAAAGTTGAGACAGGTTCTTTTATGCAATTTATCGGCATCTTTACCATCTTAGCTATAAGTTGTGCCTCTCTGAGGGGATAGGATAGCACTCTCTCATATGAAGGGACTGTGGAATATCTTAGAGGATGTGGGTTTGGTGGAAAGTATTCTGGTCCCTAAAAGTCCTTTCTGCTTTGTGTCCACCAGGCATTTTCTCTATATGAGGATGAAATTAGTGATTCTAAAGCACAGCTGGCTGCCATCACCTTGATCATTGGCACATTTGAGAGGATGAAGTGCTTCAGTGAAGAGAATCATGAACCCTTAAGGACTCAATGTGCACTTGCTGCATCCAAACTTCTGAAAAAACCAGATCAGGGCCGAGCTGTGAGCACCTGTGCACATCTCTTCTGGTCTGGCAGAAACACAGACAAAAATGGGGAGGAGGTAAGGTTATTCCTGACCATGTGGAGACCGTTAACAGTGATTAGTTACCATGGCCTTGTGCTCTGGAGGTGAAACATTTGGGGCATTTGAATATCTGACAAAGTTATTTTGTTTTATTGAATGAAGTGGACAGTCACGTGGATAGTCTTAGCCTGTGGTGAAGCCTCCACTTTGAGGATATCATAACATAGCAAGTGTATACCACTAACTGTTCTTTTAAATATAGCTGTATACTTTTTTTTTTTTTTTTAACTAAAAGAATAGTGAAGAATGTTCTGTTCCTTTAAAATAGGAAAGAACATTGTAGTGTTGTGTTTCTTTGTTTGACAATGGGACATTCGCAGTTTGTTGATCTCTTCCATATTTCCTTGGCCTTTTACTTTAGCTTCACGGAGGCAAGAGGGTAATGGAGTGCCTAAAGAAAGCTCTAAAAATAGCAAATCAATGCATGGACCCCTCTCTACAAGTGCAGCTTTTTATAGAAATTCTGAACAGATATATCTATTTTTATGAAAAGGAAAATGATGCGGTAAGTGAACTAATAAAGTATTGCTTATGGACTAATTTTTTCCTTTTCCACCTTATGAGACTTGATGTATAACAAAAGTTTATCACAGCTGGGCACTGGTGCATGCTTATAATCCCAGCAACTCAAAAGGCTGAGGCAGGAAGATCTCAAGTTTGAGGCCAGCCTTGGCAAATTAGTGAGACCCTGTCTCAAAAAAAAAAAGGGGGGGGGGGACTGTGTTGTGGTTGAGTGGTAGAGTGCCCATACATTTGAAAAAAAAAAAAAATAGCGGGGCTAGGGATGTGGCTCAAGCGGTAGCGAGCTCGTCTGGCATGCGTGCGGCCCGGGTTCGATCCTCAGCACCACATACAAAGATGTTGTATCTGCCAATAACTAAAATAATAAGTATTAAAAATTCAAAAACAAAAAACAAGTAGCTGGGTGTGGTGGCACATGCCTGTAATTCCGGTTGCTTGGGTGGCTGAAACAGAAGTATTTTGAGTTCAAAGCCAGCCTTAGCAACTTTCCACAATAAAATCCTGTCTATAAATAAAATATCAAAAAAGACTGGGATTGGGGTGGGGATATAGCTCAGTTGGTAGAGTGCTTGTCTCACATATACAAGGTCCTGGGTTCAATCCCCAGCACCACACACAAAAAACGTAGGGGTGAGAGGCTAAGATGTGGTTCAGTGGTTTAGTGCTCCGGATTCAATCCCTGGTACCGAAAAAAAAAAAGAATGTATAAATTGCTAAAGAGTAGGCTGATTTGTCATTAATTACTAATTTAGAGTAATTCCTAAATATATTATTCTTTTAGCAACACATTGTTGGTCCAAATTTGTAGGTTAAATAAAATTTTGTTTTTGTCCTTCTTTTACTGGTTCAAGTTACTCTATTTTAAAATTTGTTTTTGTTTTTTGGGACTAGCCAATAGTTGTTGCTCAAACTAGGAATCATGTTCTCATCCCTCTTTTTTCATAAATACTCAGGTAATTGGTGAGAATACAAATTTCTTAAAATGGTGTTATTAAATGTTATTTTTTGTGATACATGTTTGACCATGAAATTATACATACTCTTTCGTAGGTAACAATTCAGGTTTTGAACCAGCTTATCCAGAAGATTCGAGAAGACCTCCCAAATCTTGAGTCCAGTGAAGAAACAGAGCAGATTAACAAACATTTTCATAATACATTGGAGCATTTGCGTTTGAGGCGGGAATCACCAGAGTCTGAGGGGCCAATTTATGAAGGTCTCATCCTTTAAAAAGAAAACAGCTCACCATACTTCTTTCCATGTACATCCAGTAAGGGTTTTATTAAACTAGGTATCCCTTCCATAGATTGTGCCTTTCAGAAATGCTGAGGTAGGTTTCCCGTTTCTTACCTGTGATGTTTTTACCCAGCACCTCCGGACACTCACCTTCAGGACCTTAATAAAGTTATTCACTTCATAAATGTCCAAGTCTGTCTGATCACCCCAAGTAGCATGACTGATCTGCTATTTAAAATTTCTGTGATCTGTGAAGAAAAAAAGACATACACAGTTACCTTGGCTACTAATGAAGCTCTCTCCTTTTGTTTTGTTTTGTTTCATTGTTGATTGTGTATTTTCTTCATTAATGGGAGTACTAACCCAAAAGTATCTGTCTCTTTGTTCTCTAGTCCAATTTGAGATTAATTTAGAAGGAATACTGTATGTGTAATTCAGCTTGGGCTTTCCCCTAAATGCAAGGCCATGTGTAATATTTTCCCTAAAACTAGAATATATTAATGCATGTTTTGAGAATTTTAAAGCACCATGGTCAAAACCAGAAGCTATATTTTGCATATTTGGACTCAGCCATCCATTAAGAACCTATGTTGTCCTCTGGATATATTTATCAAAATAATTTGGTTTTGAATAGTATAAAATAGAAAATTTTCGATCTGTATAATTTATGTATAACCTTCATTATTGTAAATTTAATGGGAAGTGCATCACAATTATGATTTTTTTTGCACCAGTGAAACAATAAAGTTGCTATTAACAATTCGTGTATCTTTTTTTTTTTCCTTTTTACAGTATTGATTGATTAAAAGAACTAGTAGAATGTCTGTGGAGTTTCATACACCTCATATTTACAATGAGCTCTGGCTTACGAAATTATGGAGCAAGGCACCATGTACTCTTTCATTTATGTTCCTGCTGAACCTTTTCCCCAGCCTTACCCTGCTTTTCCTAAGGCACCAAGAGTCATGTAACTCCCCAAAGGCTCATCACATGTATTAGCTATCTATTTTGTAACAATTTATCCCTAAACCTAGTGTCTTCAAACAACAAATATTTATCTCATAGTTCTCAGTATCAGGAATTGAGAAGCAGCTTAGCTGGTGGTCCTGGATCAAGGTGTCTTATAAGGTTACCATCAAGATTTTGACTGTGGCTGCCATCATCCAAAGGTTTGATAAAGTCTGATTTCTAAGCTCTTTTACTTCATTCACTCACATGGTTGATAGAAGCTTCATTTCCTCTCATTTTGGGCTTTTCCATAGGGCAGCTTCAATGTCTTTATAAGTTGGTGGCTGGCTTTCCCAGAGTGATTCCACAGAGAAAGAGCAAGGAGGAAATGACAGTGTCCTTTTATGATCTAATCTTGGAAATGACATGTTGTCATTTTTGCCTTATGAAGGCCATTAAGGCAATACTAGAGGATAAAGGGAATTAAGCTCCACCTTTTAAAGGGAGACATTGCAATTAATTGATAAAGATTTTCAACTTACCACAACATTCAACACCTTACCATCTGCCCTCCCATTGCCAGATGTCTAGAACTTGTTTGATTTTACAAATCAGAACAAATGTTTACTAAATTATAAAATTAGAAGTTAACAACTATGTTAAGCCTTCCTGTAGTACATCTTGGTCCAGCAAACCTTTTCTGTTCTTTGCAGTGTTAATTTACAGTGTTAAATTATAGTATTAATTACATTGCATACTGTAAAGTAAATTAATTAACACTGTATAATAGGGACTGTGAATTAGGGATAAATGTGTCCATTTTACTTGTATCTTCATTGTAATGTATCTGGAAAGGTTAAACAGACATAATTCAATACCTGAATTTGAACTCAGTTGGAAAAGATGGGTCAAAGTTAAAATAATGTCAGTATAGGGTATAAACTTTCATTTTCTGGGTTGACATAAAGAGACCAGATTTAAAGAAGGAAAAAAAAAACCCAAAGCATTGCTAATATTTTTAATTTATACATTTCTTTATTGAAAAAAAAGGAAGTACCTACCATATGCCAGATATAGTTAGGCACTGAATTTAAGGGTGAACATGATATGGTCTACAGATTAAACAATTTTAGTCTGGTATGAAGACAGATTCATAGTGACAGAACAGCACTGAAGAAGGACTTGGGGGTTGGGGGATTGGGTAAGTTCTGCAGAGTGTTGTATGGACTTCCCATTGCCTCTTGTGAAGTGAATGCCCAACTTCCAGTCCTATTTATAATAGCTAGAACCAGGCATTTAAAAGAGTAACCCATAGAAGTTGCCTATGTGCAATGAGATAAATATTGCAAAATTGAATAGACATTTAAAAACTTTTATAGCTCTTTGATGATTTTCTCTCTGTAGAGTGTAAATATAAAAAGTTTGTGTTTTTAATTTTTATTTCTGGCACTATGGGTTTAAACCATCCCTGAGCTACATCCTCAGCCAACATAAGCCATCTTTTTTTTTTTTTTTTTTTCCTTGAGACAGGGTCTTGCTAAATTGCTCGGGCTGGCCTCAAACTTGGAATCCTCCTGTCTCAGCCTCCTGGGAAGCTGGAATTAGAAGTGGGTGTGCCTTACCATACCTGGATATTTTATGTCTTTCTCCCTTTTCTAATTAATATTTACTACATCTTACATTAAAAATACATGTCCTTAATGGATGTGGGGGAAATCCTTTACAGATGGATAGAAGCACAGAACAGAGGAGAACTGGTGCTGAATAGCATTAAATCCCCAAGATGAGGAGATAGTCACAAGAGGCCACATCTAGGAAGATGATATGAATGGATGAGCAATGCCTCTTGTGACAGCACTTTGCTGACCTCCTTTTCCTGTCTCTAGTCAGCAAACCAATGATTAGAGTCTGAGCAAAAAGTGTTGCTTTTTTTTTTTTTTTTTGGTACCTGGGATTGAACCCAGGGACACTTAACCACTGAGCCACATCCCCAGCCTTTTTCTATATTTATTTAGAGACACAGTCTCACCAAGTTGCTGAGATTGGTTTTGAACTTGCAATCCTCCTGCCTCAGCCTCCTCAGGTGCTGGGATTACATTTGTGCGCCACTGTGCCTGACTAGCAATTGCTTCTTTACATGGAAATTCATGTTTCTGATTGTTCCCCAAGCCCTGAGACTGGTGGCCATTAGGTGAGTGAACTGTAACACAACTCTGGCCATTAATGACTTTGCATAGATTGTAAGCTTATCCAAACAACTAAAAGAGGAAGAAAGGAGGCATTTAACTTGATGAGGCATGGTAGAATAATTTGAAGAATGGTGAGCAGTTGTAGAACAGTTCATGTGCAATTCTCAGAGCCACTGAGAAAAATGAGAGATCATAAGGAATAAGCTAACCATCATAGGCAATGGGAGGGGATTTAACTTGATTTTGTAAGGGTTTTCCATTACATTTGCTATCTCTGCGAACCTAAGGTAATTATATCAAGCAGAATCTATTTGAAAGGATTTTTCAACAAAATTTTCTTTAATGATGGGAATTCCAGACTACATATTGTCCATGAAAGGTTCTGGGTGGAGAAATCTCTGGAGAAGGAGGCCTTCCTGTTTGCTAGGGTTGGCCCTATGGGGGTGCCCTGGGGATGGACAGCAGACCATGTTTCAGGTGCCACTATCTACACATTTGCTGCGCACTTCAGTTACCTACGTTAAAGACAAGTCTTCCCGGCTTGTGTTGATTTAAAACAAGTCATCTGGAAGTGGGGTGGTCTAGATCTCATATTGCTGTTCACTTCTCTATGTTACCTGCAGTGTACCAACAAAACTGGGCCAATGCTTCCAAAATCTCTAGAGAGACTGTTTTACCCCTCATTACAGTGTTTAATTAGCTTAAGGCCAGAAATGTCTTCCTATGACTAAGCATTAGTTTGTGACTTAAATCCATTTTCACTCATCAGAAAGAACCAAGTACAAATACAAAGAAACTGTGAAGCTGGGTATGGTGGCTCACACCTGTAATTCCAGAGACTCAGAAGGCTGAGGCAGGAGGATCACATTTGAGGAAACATTAAAAGGACTGGGGATATATATCAATGGTAAAGCACCACTGGGTTCAATTCCAGTACCAAAACAAACAAACCCTTTGGAGGCTTCATGGCCACTAGGTATAATATCTAGCATTTGAGAACTTTTTTTTTTTAATTAAAATTGTTTTGGTGGTGGTCTAGGGATCAAACCCAGGGCTTTGTCCATGCTAGGCAAGCACTCCACCACTGAGTCATATTCCCAGTTAATCTCTTGCATTTGCATTTATCTGGTATGTTTTTATAAAGGTAAGCTATGAAAACTGGTATATTTTGTAAAATTAGGTTCTATCCTTTTTCATGTCTTGTCTTTATTTATATACACAAAAGTGATGAAATACTCTCTTATACTACTACAAACAAAAGTTGCATATTTAAACTGGTTAGCCTTATCAACAAGTAAAATATATTGATAGGATAGTGTGTGAAAATTTGGTAAAATTAACAAACTTAAGCCTTGGTAATTTTAAGCCTTAGGTATGATAACTCCACAGGAGATAGGTATTACAAAAACATTTTTTTCTTAACCATTTTTATCCTTTTATACATTCCTAGGATCAATGCTTCTCAAACTTTATTAAACATATAGATCAATCAGGGAGCTTGTTAAAAATGCAGATTCTGGGATTCAGCAGGTCTGGGGTACAGCCGGAGAATTCTAACAAACTCTCAGGTAATCCCCATGCTGCTGATCCAGAGAGCAAATTTAAAAAAAAAAACAAAAAACAAACTGTAGTTTTTATACGAAAAATTGTGCTCTATATGTGTAATGCATTCTGCTCTCATATATAACAAATTAAAATTTAAAAAAGAAAAAAGTGATAATATTTTGTTATGCCAAAAACATAAATAGTAAGCTATAGCTTTTTAAAAATCCAGATTGGTAATAATAAAACTAAAATTTTAATTTGTGCCACACACACACAAAAAAAATTTTTTTTAACCTTTGTTTTACTTATTTATTTATATGTGGTACTGAAGCTCAAACTCAGTGCCTCATACATGCTAGGCAAGCGCTCTACCACTGAGCTACAATCCTACTCCGGGACATCAATTTTTGAATTAACAAAGCCCTACCTGGCTTGCATGAAGCCCTGGGTTAGAGACTGCAAAACTAAACACTCCCCGCCCCCAAACAAAGCCCTTGATGATAATTCCATAGACAACATTTTAAAAATATTATATTTGGAGGAACTTGTTTCCTTGTGGCAAAGACCCAGGTGGAGTGGATAGCAGTGGTTTAGGAAAGTGTTTGTGGTTGCCTCTCCTTTGTGGAGTGTAGGGGTTAGGTAACCTGGCACAAGAGATATTTCTGTCACATGTACATATGAGGGTGGATCTTGGCCTTTCCAGGGCACAGCAGTTTGATGAACGCTTTTCTGAAACTCACGTGGCACAGTGGGTACAGAATAGGGTTGATAGCAGAATTCAGCCAGAGGAGCCAGAAGGATGTCTCATAGAGGGAGTGCTGGATGCACGTCCCATGACAGGCTGCTCGGATGATCATGAGCAAAGTGTAGGGAGCCCAGCACAGGCCAAATACACACACAATGATGGCCAATGACTTGGCCAATCGCTTATCCCGGGAAAGCCGGAGGCGACTGGCTACAGTGTTGGCAAGGTCTGACTGCCTTTCAGCATTGCAGATGCTTTCTCTCGGCCTATAGTGGCTCTGCCGACGCTGTGCTGCTTTGGTTCTGAGGTCTAACTGCAGAGGCGGTAAATCTTGAGTCCCAGGCACATCCAAGGAAAGACTGTTTTGCTTGGTAGAGAGGACCTGGTCTTTCCTTTTCTTGCTTCTCCTTTCAGCGGGTTTAACAAAAAATATGATGTGTTTCTTTTTTTTCCCCTGGAAGTTCATCTCCAAGCCATCTTGGCTGGGGACAGTGTAGTCATTCCTCAGAGAGTTGCGTTTCTGAATGTTGATATAGATGCTCAAGTTGAAGTAAGTGACACTGACAAAGGGTGTGAAGAATTCAATGATGGAGGCCGTCATAAGGAAGTACCAATTGTAGAAGAACTCAGCATAGCACTCCCCCCGGGGCAGGATGCTTCTTTTGGCCACATACTCCCAGCTGATGATGGCAGGCCCATAGAGGAGGAATGCTGCCACCCACACCAGTGCCATCTTGAAGACAGCATTCCTGGTCATGCCCTTCTGAGCCCTGTAAGTCACCTAAAAGGAAACAACAGAGACCAGTGAGGGAGTGGTGAGGCAGCTTTACTCAGTCTGGTACAGTGAGATGTCGTGAGGCTGAAGATTAGTTGTGAACATGACCAGTGTCTGGGGGATACGGGGGTTTTATTTCTGCATCAGCCAACTCTTTCCAGATGTACTATGCTACTTCAGGTAGCCTCCTTGCAATAGGTGAAGAGCTTTCCTCAGAGGGAGATGGTCAAGGTCTGTCTCTTTGAACAGAACTCTCTGACATGTGGAAACATATGTCTTCAATACCCTCCAGAATGTTTATAAGTGAAATCACTGGTGAATTCATAGTGCTCTGCATCTGAGCTATTATACTTTCTTTTCCAACTTTTAAACAATCTCATAACTTTGTGACATACATATATGGGTATGTGTGTGTGTGTGTGTGTGTTTCTGGGAATTAAAACCAGGGGTATCCTTTTAATTTTTTATTTTGAGACAGGATCTTGCTAAATGGCTAAGGCTGGCATCAAAGTTGCAATCCTGCCTCTGCCTCTGGAGCCACTGTGATTACAGGCGTGCACCACCTGGCTCATTCCACATTTTTACTCATGACCCATTTAGTCTCTCCTGTAGTTCCTGGAGGTGGCTCTATGTCTCAATGACCAAGAGCAGAGTCTGGAGTCAACCAACTTGGATTCAAATGCTGTCACTTGGAGAGCTGTTTGTTCTAGGCAACTTACTTAACCTCTATGTGTCTCAGTTTCTTCAAATGTAAAAAATTGGGCAGTATTTTTCCCTAGACTATAGGATTTTCATGACCCAATGCATGTCAAGCTCTTGAATATAATTCAGATAAAGTTCTTAGAACAATGTCTGGCTTAAAATAAATCCCTAAATATTAGTTAACACTACCATTGGGTGTAAAAATACCTGCAAAGGCAGGAGCATGAAATAAAAAAATTTGATCTTTGGTTTGCAGAAAATGTTATGAGAAGGTGAGAGCTAACTGGGGAAATGAAAGGTGCTTTGAAGATTTGGGAGATGGAAGTTTCCCCCCAACTGTGCTGCCACGCTGCAGACACTTCTGAAGTGTGTCACTGGAGCAAAACACTTGGCTTTCTATATGGGTCAGTGCAAAATATTTAATACTATTAGGCAGTTTCACTTCCTATACCTGTAATATGCACAAGCCTTGCACTCAGAGCAAAGGGAAACTAATTACCAAGAGAGGATCTCAAGGGAGTGAACCCAAGTAATGTGTTCCTGGAAAGTTAGAAAATGCCATTTTGGGCAATATTTATACTTAGGAAATTATTTTAGCCAAATACAGTGGGAACAGAAAAAGCAATAGTAGGAATGGGAGACAAGGAAGAGCTGGGCTGGAACAATCATGAAAGCCAGTGGAAGCCAGTGGTTTTTATTCTCAGCTGTGCCTTATAACCACCAAAGCTATTTTTTAAAAATGCCAATACCTGAACCCTCCTCAAAGCCAATTCAATTCAAAAATAGATTGAGAACTTCAGCAATAAATGAAGCAAATTGTGTAGGTGCCATAGTAAGGACTTGGAGATGGGGGGCTGGGGGATAAGGGGATGAAAGCATGGAGGGTGGATTTCTTAGACCATGATGAGACATTGTAGGTATTGAGAAGCCCAGAGCTTGTTTCTGTGTTCTAATTTTTCTATAGTGAGCATGGATTACTTATATAAAAGATAATTTTTTTTAGTTCAAAGGAAAGTTCCTGTTCACTTCTATCTCATTTAATACTCACCTCTGCTCTTGCTGATTAATTTATGAGTCTTATCATCCCATCTGCAAAATGGGGGTAAACTTTAGTTTCTACTTATCTTCCAGGGAAAAAAGGACCATATGAATTAGCCATCATAGAAACTGGAGTCAAAAGGTTTTTAACCCCTCATTTTCTGATAGGAAAAGAGACAAGAGGTACAAGGATGTGCTCAAGGTCACACATTGTGGAAGTAAGATTGGAACTCAGCTCTCCTGACTCCTGAGTAAGCCTAAAAATTTAGCACTGTGATGAGTGAATTTACACTTGTGATTGCTCATGTGAACCCATTCTGTTGCTGTTAGCTCTTAAAACACTGAGGTAGCAAGTGGACCCTCTCCACCCAGCACTTTTCGGGGGGAGACAGTCATTAACAATTAACTGGTGAGGGCAAGAAGACTCTTTAGCACGCATATCCTTTTTCTATTGGGCCTTGAACTTGGACTTTTGATCTTATCTCCAATTGAGGTTACTTAATCAGAATTTTTTGGGGGATGGGGCAGGAACTGGGGTTTGAACTCAGGGCACTCAACCACTGAGTCACATCCCCAGCCCTATTTTGTATTTTATTTAGAGACAAAGTCTCATTGAGTTGCTTAGGGCCTAACTTTTGCTGAGGCTGGCTTTGAACTTTTGATCCTCCTGCCTCAGCCTCTGGTGCCACTGGGATTATGCGTGTGTGCCACAGCTTCTGGCACTTAATCAGAATTATATCTGCAAATATGTCTAGTATTGTTTCTGGCTTTGGAAACACAGGCCTGAGAAACAGCTCTGCCCCTTCTGGGAACTTAGTTTGTGAGACAGACAGAACTAATAGAATGTCAGGTGGTGATAAGCCTGAGTATAGTAGGGAAGAAGGAAGAGAGTGTCAGCGCTGCTATTTGAAGTGGATAACCAAGGAGGAGCAGACAGCTGAACAGGGGCCTGAGTGGACTCAAAGTGAGCCTATGTACAGAAACAGTATACTGACTGGGAGGAAAGATAAAGGTGCCATAACAGGACTTAAGATTTGCATCCCATTCTCTGACAACATTCATAACCACATCTATGTTATACCATGTGATTATAAAAATAAATCCCGAGAAAGGCGCAATTAAATTGTATGTGTTTTTTGTTTGTTTGTTTGTTTGTTTGTGTTAGCCTGGATCTTGCTCTGTTGACCAAGCTGACTTTGAACTCCTGGATTCAAGTGGCCAGCCCCAGCTTCAGCCTTCCAAGCAGTTGGAACTACAGGTGCTCTACCACTGGGGCCCTGCACTGCATCTTCTTTGACAAATTTAAGTATTAAAAACAGAAGACAGTATTTGTAATCTTGTCTTGGCATCTTTTTCTTTTTCCTTTTGGATAGTGGGGTCCTGAGAACACATGGAAGTGGTATGCAGGAGGTTTCTCCTGACCACCATTTCAGCAACTCCAACCACCCAGCCTCCCCCTGGCCACCATCCTACCCCACCTCGTACAGGTCTAGGTCAAGTCTCCCTCCTACTTACCGCCCTGGTGACAGAGATGAACCTGTCGTAGCTGATGAGGACGATGTTGAATACCGAGGCGGTGCACACCAGGTAATCGGTCACCAGCCACAGTTTACACAGTCCCTTCCCGAACTTCCACTCTCCGGTCAGGATGTAGGGGATGTACAGTGGGATGCAGAAGCCGCCTGAGGGCGAAGCGGGGCGGTGAGCGAGCGAGGGAAAACAGCCTGGCGACCCGTTCTGGCCCTGTCTCCGTGTCCCACAGTGCCCCACTTCCCCAGGGAGATGTCTGAAAGCTGGGATACCTCCTACCTCCTCCAGGGCACCTCCAGCCCCTGGGGCCACACTCACCCACCAGCAAGTCCGCGACGGCCAAGTTGAGGAAGAAGAAGTTGCTGCGGGAGCGCAGGCTGCGGTCCACAGCGAAGGCCACCACCACCAGCGCGTTGCCCAGCACCGTGGCCAGCGCCAGGAGCGCCATGAGCGCGGCCAGCAGCGCGGTCACCGGAGCAGAGAAGTGGTTGGCATGCGGCCCAGGGCGCAGCCCCCGGCCCAGCCCGGGTCCCGGCCCCAGTCCCGGGGTGCAAGCATTCCCTGATGCGTTGGGCTCCATACGGGCAGGCCAGGGGAGCTGGGCAGGAGCGGCAGCCGGGACCCGCGGGAGGCTAGGGAAGTGCGGGAGGACAGCAGAGTGCAGCGGAGAGGAGGCGAGGGAGCCGCAGCCGGGGCGGGGCTAGAGGGGCCGGGAGCCCGTGCAGCGGGTGGGGATGGGGCGGGTCGCGGGGGTCCTCAGAGGGGAGGGGTCCGAGCAGAGGCAGGCGGCAAGGGTCCGGGACCCTCAGGCTGGACCCTCAGCCTGAGCGCGCTCCGGGAAGCGAAGGCGGGAAGAGGTCTCGATTCTCTACTTAGCCCTGGATCCTGGAGTCTCTGGAACAAAGTTGTTATTATTATTTCATTTCCCCCAACAGTAGTAATTTTGTTTTATTTCGATCATAAAAGTAATGCTTGCACTTGTAAAAAAGAAATTAAACAATATAGAAGGGCATAAAGTTGAAATGAAATTTCTTACAATTGTTTCTCAGAAATGCCCACTTGGACCATTTTTGTGTAAGTCTTTCCAGGCTTCCGACCCTTATAATTACTTTCTAACCCTCCCTTCTTCCAAAGAACTAGGCAGACCATTAAAAAAAAAGATTTTAAAAAACAAAAATGGGGTTTGGCTGCCCTAATGTATAATCTGATTTTTCTCCCAAGAAAATAATAAATCTGAACATTTTCCTACATGTATATGGGATAGGGTTCACCATCTTTAAAGTCTCTCTCTCTCTCTCTCTCTCTCTCTCTCTCTCTCTCTCTCTCTCTCTCTCTTTTGTCCTTGCATGGATGAGAGTCTTTGACTAATCTGTTCATGGGCCACTAGCAACTGTTTCTACATTTTGATTGGTTTTGCTTGTGTATTTTTGCTCTATAATTTCCTCAGGAGAAATTCAATGAAGCAGAATCACTGGGACAAAGAGCGTGCAGCGTTACTAGGTTGCCCTCTGGAAAAATAGTTGCAATTTATAATTGAACCAGCCACTTGAAAAATTTTCACAGTCAATAGAGTGACTTCTGGGTTTTCCAGAGTTCCTTTTTCCTTGGCTGCTCCCTTTTGCTTCTCTAGCATAAAGAGTCTTTCCCTGTGAGAACTGGCTCAGCAAGAACTGTCAGAGCCATTTGGACGGCTTGTTGGGGTTGGGGTGGGGAATCAGCCTTTCCCCAGAGGAGTAATGGACCCTGGTGGGGGTCGCTTGGTGAAAGGCTGCATCTTAGCACTCTTGCCTCTGAGTTGGAACCTAATCTGCCAGTTGTCTCTTCCCTGTGACTTGGGAGTATGTGAGAAGTGGACTGTGAAGGGAGAATGTGACTAAATAACTCAGAAGTCTGCTGCTGTATTGTCCTATAATTTGCCTCTTGTAGACCAGTTTGTTCCAGGGATGGGAAACGCAGCCCAACCTCATGGAAGCAAATTCTTGGACCACAGGGCAGGACTAGCCCTCAGGAAACATTTATTGCTGTAACTCTCCCACTTTTTGAACCACAGCTCACAGCAGGAAGTACTTTTTACATTGTAGCCCAGTATGTACAGGCTCCCCCACAGGCTGCAGCATGCATTCATGTACACATTTCAGTAAAGGAAAAAAGTTTAACTAAAACCCAACTTGTCCTTCTTTTTCTGATACTGATACTGTCAGTTGTATCTTATGCTAGTTTTTTTTTTTTTTTTTTTTTTTTTTTTTTTTAATGCTAGTTTTAATGCTGGACTTGGGTCCTTACATTTATATCATCATCCTCAACTGACTTTCAACCTGCATTTGAGGAATGCAGTAATCTAGTTGAACCCATTGAACCTGTTTGATGTATAAGAAAATGGGCAGAATGAGAAGACTCACCCAGGGATGCACAGGGAATCCAGGCACAGCAGAGCTGGAACCAAGATCTTCTGTCTGTAAGAACAGAGCTCTTCTCTAGCTCCCAACTGATGCTAAGAGACATGGCCCGTCAGGAGATAACTGTCACTCTTATGGGGCAATGACGCTTTCAAGGACTGAAAAACAACTGCAATGATTGAGGAAGTAAGAATCAGGCCAGCATTTATCTCTTTTCTTGTCTACTAATTGCCTCTTCATTTAGCCATAAAGACCCCCCCACCACCACCCACTTTCCTTTGGTGCCACAGCTAATTGCTGCTAATTAGCAGCAATCACTGCTCACTCTCCTTTGGAGCTGGTGAAATGACACTTGCTGGAGCTGGTAGGCCCCTATGAGAGGGATTGAGGGTCCTCCCTAGGCAGGCTTTACAGCTGAAGATTGCTCACCAGGAAAGATGACGGCAGGTTAGATAGGGGACACAAACTGTACAGTCACTGTTGTCTGTATGTACAAACAGGGAAACAAAATCTGGCAGGCATACACCTCCCCCTCCCCGTTAGCTGTTGAGTGGCTGGGGAGTGGCGGGGGAGATCAGCCTGAAGAGTCAAATCCTTGTTTGTTACGGGCTGAATTATGTTAACTTCAAATTCTTATGTTGAAGCTCTAACCCCCATCTCACTATTTGGAGATAGGGTTTGTTAAAGCAGTAACCAAGGTTGAACCAGTTCTTAGGAGTGGAGGTCTAATTGGCTAGGCCTGGTGTCCTTGTGAAAAGAGGGAGAGAGACCAAATTTCACTGCCCCTTCCAGGTGCATACAGAGAAAGGGTCATGTGAGGACACAATGACAAAGCCAGGAAATTTACAAGCCAGAAAGAAAAACTAACCCTGAAGGTACCTTGATCTTGGACTTTTAGCTTCCTGAAACTGTAAGAAAATAAATTTCTGCTGTTTAAGCCCCTCGGTCTGTGGTGTTTTGTTATTGGCAATCAGAGCAGACTACTACATTGTTCTACCTCCTACCATGTGAGGAAAGGGGACTTTGTCTAAGACTTAACTTCTTTGGTCCTCCATTTCTTCATATGTAAGGGGGATAATAGTAGTTCTAAGCTAGGCACGGTGGCATGGGCCTGTATTCTCAGCAGCAGGCTGAGGATTGCTTGAGCCCAGGAGTTTGAGACCAGCCTAGGCAAGAACCTAGCAAAATCTCATCTCAAAAAAAAAAAAAAAAAGTAGCTTCTACATCATATGCCTGTGGCAAGGATTCAGTGAATATGTAGAAAGTATATAGCACGTTACACAACACACAGTTAAGTGTTCAGTTCACAGGAGCTATAATGATTACTATTACCCACTTGGGGAACTATTGCCAGGATAATTCAAATCCTTGATCCATTTTCTTCCTCTGCTCAGCACATCTCAGCAGCCTCCTCCTGCTGGGTGTTCTCAGGAGCACAGATATTTTAAACTTGCCCAAGGGAGGCATAACTGAGAAACCAAATCTGCTATTAAAAAAAGAAAGAAAGAAAAAAAAATGAATCTTTGGATATATTTTTAAAGTGGAAGTAAAAACTATCATTACCATGGCTATTGTTGTTATTTGGTGTCTGGGTTTCTTCCTTTGCTGTGTGAAAGGGGCTGATTTTGCTTCCCCGTCAGGAGGTATAGTGCTGTTACATAAATGCTCAGAACAGAGGAGGCCACTTTACCCTGGGGCAGATCTGTCTTCTCCCTTCCCTGGGCTCCCACAGCACTTTGACCACCACATTAATCCTTAAACCAGTCCTTACTGCTGTTTCCTCTTTCCTGGGAGTGAAGTAAGACCGTTGTTTTAGGAACCACAAGCTTGTGTGTGATCCTGGCTCTACTACTAACTTGGTAGATGTCCCTGAGCAAATTTCAGGACCTCTGAGACTCATTTAAACAGCCACCAAATGATGAGAAAAATAAATACTTTTTTGGTAAAGATTATTTGGCAATAGGGTCACATTGCATGACATGGAGCTTAAGTACACAGTAAATGATGGTAGCCTTTTATAGCCCATAGTCAGTGAGGTCTCTAGGCCTCATGAGTTGGAAGATTACTTGAACCTTCCACACCTGGGAGAGACTTCCCTAAGATTCCTGAAAATTCACAGATCAGTTATACATGGCGGAATTTAGTGTTATGGTTTGGATAGAAGGTGTGCCCCAAAAGATCCTGTGTTCATGCAGCGATGTTTGGAGGTAAAGTGATTGGAATTTAAGAGTTGTAACCTAATTGTTTCTTCCTAGTTTGAATGGACTAACTGGCTGGTACTGTAAGCAGGCAGGTGTGGCTGGAGAAGGTGGGTCACTGTTGGGTGTGACCTGCTGCTCCTTACCCGCTTCCTCTCTCTTTCCTGGGCACCAGGAGGTGAGCTGCTTTCTTTTACCCTGTCTTTCCAGCATGGTGCCCTGCTTCATCTTGGGCCCAGAGCAATAGTGGAAGCAAAAGCAACCGACATGGTTTCAGCACTATTATAAAAACACAAATAACAGGGACAGAAGCAGACCTCAAATGGACCAGCAAGCTTTCCTTTATTCTGCAGTGGAGGCAATCAATCAGGCACCAGAGGGGCTCATTTTCTGAGTAGAAAAATGGCCACCAGTTACAGAAAGAGTTTGAGTTTTTTAGGTTACAATGAGGGTGAGTTAATCATTGGAGACTGAAGCAGAATGTGTCAGTTTGAGCAGTCAAGGAAAAAGTTGTAAAAAGTCTGAAATTCATTGTCACTGGGAAAACAACAACTCAGTGTTCACTGATTATCTTCTTCCTCTGGGACCCATTGTTACCCAGAGCTTCACTATTTGCTTTTCTCCTTCCAGGACTCATTAGCAATGGGAAAGGGCGAAAGTCCAGGGCCCAAGTCTGGGGCACCACATAGGGTGAAGGAGGCCACAAGAAGGGAGAAAAATACTCAATGTAAAAATGAAGAAAAGTGTAAAAGTATTATAAGAAAAACTGTCTTAGTTGTGTGTGATGCCTGTAATCCCAGCAACTTGAGGCAAGAAAATCACAAGATTATGGCCAGCCTCAGCAACTTAGCAAGACCTGGTTTCAAAAATTAAAAAAAAAAAAAAAAAAAAAAAAAAAGGACTGGGGGATAATGAAGATGGAGGGCCAGAGGGAGGCAGCATTCTGTGTCATTCTGTGATCAGGTCTCATCTCTTTGGAATATTGCATCTCTGAGAGTGTTAGAGGACCTCTATACAGCTTCTCTCTGCAGAAAATACCAGTGTTGTAACCCCGTGCAGGGCTTCAGGCCTCAGCCTTGGAGCAGGACTTCAGATTCCTGGCTCCCGACACCCTAAGCCTGATTCAGGATGCTGAATGTACAAAACCACAACAGATCTACATCAAGGCACATATAATACAAATGCTCAACATACAGAATAAGGAGAGAATTTTAAAAGCCACAAGAGAAAGGAATCCGATTACTTATAGGGAAAACCAATTAGGATAATGGCAGATTTTTCAACACAGACTCTGAAAGCTAGGAAGATCCTGGAACAACACATATAAGCTCTAAAAGAAAAATGGATGCCAACCAAGAATCTTGTATCCAGAAAAATTAAGCTTTAGATTTGATGATGAAATAAAGCATTCCATGATAAAAAAAAATGTCAAAAGAATTTATAGCTAGAAAAGACACTACAAAAAATCCTTGAAAAAATATTCCATGAAGAGGAAATGAAAAACAACAATGAAAATCAGCAGAGGAAGATAGTACCCTAAAGGAAAAACTAATCAAAGAAGAAAATCAAGTCAAGTTAAATAACAAAAATAAACAAATATGGCTGGGAATACAAACCATGTCTCAATAATAACCCTGAATGTTAATGGCTTACACTCACCAATCAAAAGACACAGGATACAGATTAGATTAAAAAAGAGTCCCGACCATATGCTGCCTTCAGAGACTCATCTGATAGGAAAAGACATACACAGACTGAAAGTGAAAGGTTGGGAAAAATCATACCACTCACATGGACTGTAGAAGCAAGCAGAGATTTCCATACTCATATCAAATAAAGTAGACTTAAAGCCAAAGTTAATCAAAAGGGATAAAGATGGACATTACAGATGCTCAAGGGAACCATACACCAATAAGACATAACAATCATAAATATGTATGCACCAAACAATGGAGCATCTATGTTCATCAAACAAATTCTTCTCAAGTTCAAAAGTCAAATTGACCACACACAATAATATTGGGTGACTTTAATACACCTCTCTCACCACTGGATAGATCTTCCAAACAAAAGTTGAATAAAGAAACTATAGATCTCAATCATATAATTAATAACTTTGACTTAACTGACATATATAGAATATTTCAAACTGCATAATCAGATACTTTCTTCTCAGCAGCACATGGATCCTTCTCTAAAATAGACCATATAAAATGCCACAAGCAACTCTTAGCAAATACAAAAAGTAGAGATACTACCCTACATTTTTATCAGATCATAATGGAATGAAACTGGAAATCAATGACAAAATAAAAAATAAAAATTACTCCAACAACTGGAGACTAAACAATATGCCACTGAATGAATAACGGGTTGCAAAAGACATCAAGGAGGAGAATAAAAAATTCTTAGAGGTAAATGAGAACAGACACAATATGTTGAAATCTCTGGGACACTATGAAAGCAGTACTAAGAGGAAAGTTCATTGCATGGAGTTCATTCTTTAAAAGAAGAAAAACTCAACAAATAAATGGCCTCACATTATATCTTAAAGCCCTAGAAAAAGAAGAACAAATCAACAGCAAAAGCAGTAGAAGGCAAGAAATAATTAAAATTAGAGCTGAAATCAATGAAATTAAAACCAAAGAAACAATTGAAAAAATTGATAAAACAAAAAGTTGGTTCATTGAAAAAATAAATAAAATTGACAGATCCTTAGCTATGCTAATGAAGAGGAGAGAAAACAAATTACCAGCATAAGTGATGAAAAAAGGTAAAATCACAACAGACACTACAGAAATACAGAGGATAATTTGAAATTATTTTGAAAACTTATACTCCAATAAAATAGAACACATGAACGGCATCGACAAATTTCTTAAGCCATACGATTTGTCCAGTTTGAATAAGGATGATATACACAATTTAAACAGACCAATATCAATATTGGAAAAATGAACAATCTATTAAATGAAATAATATCAGAAAACTTTCCAAACATGAAGAATGAATTGGAAATCCAAATTCAAGAAACCTACAGGATACTGAATGTACAAAAATCACAACAGATCCACACCAAGGCACATTATAATAAAAATGCCCAACATACAGAATAAGGAGAGAATGCCATCAGAAGTCTACCAACCAAGAAAAACCCAGGACCGGATGAATACAGGGCAGAGTTCTACAAGACCTTTAAAGAAGAATTAATATCAATACTCTTCAATTTATTTCAGGAAATAGAAAAAGAGGCAGCACTTCCAAACTCATTCTATAAGGCCAACATCACCCTGATTTCAAAACCAGGCAAAGACACATCAAAGAAAGAAAACTTCAGACCAATATCTCTAATGAACATAGACGCAAAAATTCTCTATAAAATTCTGGCAAATCTAATACAAAAACATATCAAAAAGATAGTGTGCCTTTATCAAGTGGGATTCATCCCAGGGATGAAAGGTTGGTTCAACATATGGAAATCAACAAATGTAATTCATCACATCAATAGACTCAAAGATAAGAATCATATGATTATCTTGATAGATGCAGAAAAAGCATTTGACAAAATATAGCACCCTTTCATGTTCAAAACACCAGAAAACTAGGGATAACAAAAACATATCTCAACATTGTAAAGGCTATCTATGATAAGCCCCAGGCCAACATCATTCTAAATGGATAAAAATTGAAGGCATTTCCTCTAAAAACTGGATCAAGACAGGGATGCCCTCTTTCTTCACTTCTATTTAACATAGGTCTTGAAACATTGGCCAGAGCAATTAGACAGATGAAAGAAATTAAAAGGATACATATAGGAAAAGAAGAACTTAAATTGGCACTATTTGTTGATGATATGATTCTATACCTAGAAGACCCTAAAAGCTCCACCAGAAAACTTCTAGAACTAGTAAATGAATTCAGCAAAGTAGCAGGATATAAAATCAACACCCATAAATCAAATCTTTATATCAGTGACAAATCTTCTGAAAGGGAAATGAGGAAAACTACCCCATTTATAATAGCCTAAAAAAAGTAAAATAAAATACTTGGGAATCAACTTAACAAAAGAGGTGAAAGATCTATACAATGAAAAGTACAAGAACCCTAAAGAAAGAAATCAAAGAAGACCTTAGAAGATGGAAATATCTACCCTGCTCTTGAATAGGCAGAATTAATATTATCAAAATGCTCATACTAACTAAAGCACTATACAGATTTAATGCAATTCCAATCTAAATCTCAATGGCATTCCTCATAGAAATAGAAAAAGCAATCATGAAGTTCATCTGAGAAATAAGAGACCCAGAATACATAAAGCAATAGTTAACAGGAAGAATGAAGCAAGTGGCATCACTATACCAGAACTTAAACTATACTACAGAGCAATAGTAACAAAAACATTGGCACCAAAACAGACTGGTAGACCAATGGGTACAGAATAGAGGATGCAGACACTAACCCACAAAATTACAATTATATTATATTAAACAAAGGTGCCAAAAACATGCATTGGAGAAAAGATAGCCTCTTTAACAAATGGTGCTGGGAAAACTGGAAATCCATATGCAACAAAATAAAATTAAACCCCTATCTCTCACCATGCACAAAACTCAACTCAAAGTGGATCAAGGACCTAGGAATTAAACCAGAGACTCTGTGTCTAATAGAAGACAAAGTATGCTCTAATTTTCATCATGTCAGGTTAGGCCCCAAATTCCTTAATAAGACTCCTATAGCGCAAGAATTAAAACCAAGAATTAATAAATGGGATGTATTCAAACTAAAAAGTTTCTTCTCAGCAAAAAGAAACAATCTATGAGGTGAATAGAGAGCCTACATCTTGGGAGCAAATTTTTTTCTCTCATACATCAGGTAGAGCATTAATTTCTAGGGTATACAAAGCTAAACACCAAAAAAAAAGCAAATAACCCAATCAAAGAGGATATACAATTAGTCAGTAAATATATGAAAAAATGTTCATCGTTTCTAGCAATTAGAGAAATGCAAATCAAAACTACTCTAAGATTTCATCTCACTCCAGTCAGAATAGCAGCCATTATGAAGACAAACAACAATAAGTGTTGGCGAGGATGTGGGGAAAAAGGTACACTCATACCTTGTTGGTGGGACTGAAAATTGGTGCAGCCAATATGGAAAGCAGTATGGAGATTCTTTGGAAAACTGGGATTGGAACCACCATTTAACCTAGCTATCCCTCTCCTCGGTCTATACCCAAAGGACTTAAAAACAACATACTACAGGGACACAACCACATCAATGTTTATAGCAGCACAATTCACAATAGCTAAACTATGGAACCAATCTAGATGCCCTTCAGTAGATGAATGGATTAAAAAAATGTGGCATAGGGGCTGGGGATGTGGCTCAAGCGGTAGTGCACTCGCCTGGCATGTGTGCGGCCCAGGTTCAATCCTCAGCACCACATACAAAGATGTTGTGTCCACCGAAAATTAAAATAAATAAATAAATATTTTAAAAAAATGTGGCATATATACACAATGGAATATTACTCAGCAATAAAAGAGAAGAAAATCATGGCATTTGTAGGTAAATGGTTGGAGATAATGAGAAGATAATGCTAAGTGAAGTTAGTCAATATCCAAAAAACAAATGCTGAATGTTTTCTCTGATATAAGGTAACTGACTCATAGTGGGTTATGAACGGGGAGCGTGGGAGGAATAGATGAACTCTAGATAGGGCAGAGGAGAGGGAGGGGTAGGAAGAGGGTGTGGGGTTAGTAAGGATGGTGTAATGTGATGGACATCGTTATCCAAAGTACTTGTATGAAGACACGAATTGGTGTGAACATACTTTATATACAAACAGAGATATGAAAAATTGTGCTCTATGTGTGTAATAAGAATTGTAATGCATTCTGCTGTCATTTATTTTAAAAATCAATTAAAACAAAACAAAACAAAAGGACTGGGAATGTTGCTTAGTGCCTCTGGACTCAACCCCCAGCACTAAAAAGATAGAAAGGGGGTGGGGAGGGAGAGGGAGAGGGAAGACAATACCTAACTCAGGACCTACAGAAAAAAATGATTGACATATTTACCTGCATAAAAAATGAAAAACTTCTATAAAATGACAGATGCTATCAGTAGATAAAAGACAAAAGACACATTTCATAGAAAGTATTTACAAAGAATATATGGAATGTTTTCACAAATCAATAAGACAAGCCAACAAGTATAATAAAGAACTTGAATAAGTTATTCATAAAAGACCTACATATGACTTGTAAAAATGATGTTACATCACTAGTGACAAAATTAAAAGCAAATGAAAAATTGAATTGGATAGCTTTTATATCCCCAAATTATTGAATTTGATATAAGGTAACTGACTCATAGTGGGTTATAGAGGGGGAGCGTGGGAGGAATATACAAACGAATATCAATATTAGATATTGCTGTGATTGAGAAGACTCAGGGAATTGGGATCTCTCTTCTGGCTGGCAGTATAAATAAGTAGCTATCAAAATATGGAAAGCTTGTGCTTTTTTAAAAAAATATGTTTTAGATGTATGAACCTTTATTTATTCATTTATTTATATGTGGTACTGAGATTCAAACCCAGTGCCTCACACATGCTAGGCAAGTGCTCTACCACTGAGCCACAGCCTCAGCCCAAGCTTGTACTTTTTGACTTGGCGATTTCAGTTCAGAATCTATCAAAATAATTCCAAGTATGTATAAAAATGTATGTAAAAAAGGCTTGCTTTAACACTTCTTGTAATAAATAGTGAAGAGTTGGAAGCAATCCAAATGCCCAAAAATAGAGAAATGAAAGCAAAAAAAAAAATATATATATATATATATAGCTGGGTGCAATGGTTCATGCTTGTAACCCAGCAATTTGAGAGGCTAAGGCAGGAGGAAGGTATGTTTGAGGTTAGCCTTGGCAACTTAGAAAGACCGTGTCTCAAAATAAATAAAAGAACTAGGAATGTGTTGTTTCATGGGTAGATCACCCCTATATTTAATCCCCAGTACCAAAAAAGGGAGGAATGAAGGAGGAAAGAAAGGGGAAAATGTGATTTATCCTGTGGTAGGTTGTAAGTTGAGTCATAAATTCTTCCTCTGCATAAATTTATGACCCTTCCAGAATGATGTCGCGGTAGCCCTGGCAAAAGTTGGAGTCTGTTTCTCCATTTCTTCAGTTTGGTTTAGCTATGTGACTTCCTCTGGCTAGTGGGATATTAACCATACTTGATACAAACCAGAGACTTGAAAGGCCCTTGCATTTGGGGTCTGTTCTCTTGCTATGCTTGGAACCATGACACTTCCATGCGAATGCCAGCCTTCTAGAGGACCAGAGGCCATTTGAAGAACTGAAGCATATTAGTTGGTAGCCTGGCAACCTCCAGAAGATAGATGAATCTAACCTAGACCATCTGGCCACCACCTTACCTGCCAACTGACCAGAGAGCTCTTGCTCATTTGAGAAGAAATGTGCAGGGGACCTTTTTAAGCCACTAAGTTTGGGGTGATCTGTTTCACAGCAATGGATAACTGATACTCATCAATACAATACCATTGAGCAATTTGAAAGAAAGAGGTGAATATATGAATATGTGCATATTTATATATACATATATTAGTATACTAACATGGAATGCTTGCTGAGACAAATTAAAATAATTTTTAAAAGGTCTTATAATCCTACAAGCCTTTGTATTCACTTCCAATAAATTCCATTTTTCCCCTTTTAAGTTAGCCAGAATTGATTTCTCTTGCTTGCACCATATAACTCTATACACCCATGTCCCTGGTAAGATAAATTTGGAAAACTTCAAGTTAAATGGGTTTCTTTACTGCAGGATTTGTCAGTGAGTCCTCTAGAAGAGGTAGAATAGGCAGCTGCCTGATGGTTATTTGACAACAACACCCTCTTCCCGTGATGAAACACCTTGAGATGTTTCTCCAGAGATTAATGGTCCATAGAACTCACTTTGGGAAACTCTGGCTTATTATGGCTTATTAATGATTATGGTTGTCAGGATTCTACCATTTTTTACTGCCATCTTGCTGGAAGGCTTTCTCATTTGTGTGTTTTGCTGTGTCAACTGTCTCATTCTCTACACATTTGTTGCCAGAACCCATTACAATAAAAGTAAATAAAAAATGGTCTCTGCTTAAAAAAAAAATCTCTCCCAATCCTCCCCATGAAAATAATTTCTTATGTAGATGAATAATAATCACTTTGTCCAATGTACCACCTTCAAGGCAAAGTGATCTGTTTCAGAAGATAGGACTGGCCCTACACTACCTAACACAGACTTTTGTGCAAGGATATTATTTGGAGTCAAGTAACTGGCTGGCATGGTATTGGAAGGAGAGTGATAGGTGAAGAAATGGAGAGAAAGAGACAAGAGATGAGAGAAAACACTGGGCATGGTGGTACAAGTCCTACATGGAAATCTATACTCTGATTTACCAATCACTGGACTCTGAGAAGTTGCTGAGCCTCAGTTTGTTTAGTTTTTCCATAAAACAGCATGATAATAGTATCCCTGATAGGGAGGATAGAATGTAATAGACATTCTTAATGCTCAGACACATCAGTGATGGCAAAAGCTTGTGAATAACAAAGTGCCGAATGTATCAGCAAAGGTCCTTTTGCTTCCAAGTGGAAGAATTTCGGTCTGAATTAGCTCACACAAAAAAAGGAACTTACTTGTTTGCACAAATGAACTATCAGTAAAGTTTGGGGTTGGGATTCCAGCTCCAGGAAGGCTGGATCTATCTAGGGGCTTGAGCTATATTATCAAGCTCTTCCTTTTGTTTTTCCATACTGGTTTTCTGCTTTGCCTCTTGCTAGAAGAGGGGTATAAACAAACACATGTCCACTAAAATGAGTGAAGGAGCCGGGTGCGGTCGTGCACATCTGTAATCCCATCAGCTCAGGAGGCTGAGGCAGGAAGATCTCAAGTTCAAAGCTAGCCTCAGCAAAAACATCTTACTTTTGCTGAGACTAGCTTTGAACTTGAGATCCTCAACTCAGTGAGACCCTGTCTCTAAAAAATATATAAAATAGGGCTGGGGATGTCATTCAGTAGTTGAGTGCTCCTGAGTTGAATCCCTAGTACCCAAACCAAACCAAATGAAACCAAAACAAACAAGCAAAATGAGTGAAGGATACCATATTCCTTGCCACTCACCATTGGCTTATGTCTGGTCTTTTCTCACTGATGTTATTTGCCTGGGCCTTGGGCATGAGATTTGAGACCCATAACTAGTGTCAGAGATGGGAAGGAGCTATTATGCCAACTTCCACCTTGTTCCCTGAACATTGGTTTTTAGTTGATTCTTTTTCTCCTTGAGCCAGGAAATAAAGGTTCTGGGCACTTGAAGGACAAATTTCTTATTTTGGGAGGAGATAGAAGACACACTTAGATGACACTGAGTTGGATGCAGCCCACCCAGCCACTGGATCAGGTTGCTAGCATACCAAGTCCTCATGTATACAGGAAGGACTTTTGATGTTTTCATTTGGTGGGAAAGAAAACTCTGCTACAGGAGAAAGGAAAGAAAAGAGAGGGAGGGACGAAGGAGAGAGGAGAGCAAGAAAAATTAAAAGAAGGGAAGGAAGAAAATGAAGGAAATATGGAAGAGAGAAAAAGTGGAGGAGGGAGGGTGGGGGGAGTAAAAGGGGAATGAAGGTACCTGGAAAGCCCTATGCAGGGCTGGGGCTGAAGGAGCAGGCAGAGGACTTTTCCTGAACCATCTTTTTCTCCAAGGATTCTCTGTTCCTCCGGGTTTCTGAGGGCATCTGTTTTCAGGTTTTAAATTTGTTCTTATGGCTCTAAAACTTATATGCACTCATTAAACAAAAGAGGCCACAGAAAGGTGATGAGCCTAAAGCACTCTCTAATCTCACTGGAGAAGGTACCCTGAAGTTTGAAACACAGGCCTAGAGGCTCTGCATGACCATCCACTTTCTTACCTCTGACCTCTCCTCTTTCTGCTCCCTGCACTCCCTGTGCTCCAATCCCAGTGGCCTGGTCTCAGGCTCTGCCTCAGGACTTTTGCTCATACTCTACTGTGCCTTGACCTCTCCTTCTCAACTCTTTCCCTGACACTTGGTTGTTTTCTAAGAGATCACTGAGCTGATTATTTTACTAATCTTTATGCTAGAGACTGAATTTTGTGTTTCTATCCCACTCCAAATTCATATGTTGAAATCCTAACTTCTAATATGATGGTTTCAGGAGGTGGGAAGTTATTAGATTGTGAGGGTGGGGCCCTCAAGAATGGGTTTTAGTGCCCAATAAAGGGCTAAAGAGACTGATGTTTCCCCCTTCTACCATAAAACCTGTCCATAAGGGTGCAGAGAAAAGACAGACATCTACTAACTAGTAAGTCCTCATCAGACACCGAATCTACTGGTCTCTTGATCTTGGACTTCCCAGATTCCAGAACTATGAAGAATAAATTTCTCTAAGTACCTGAACGCATCATCCTTATTGATTCCCCTTTTAATTGTGGTGTTTTCCAGCTATTGTGGAAATTCCACGAGACATCTACCACTGTGCTGTTCCTGGCCAGGCTGCCTGGCACCTAATGGCTGCGAAGTATTTGATCAATAGCTTTTGCTTTACAGCTCATTTCCAAGCACATGAGCTTGTTTAATCTCAATTAAATGAGGGTATGGTTATGACAATCATTTTCTAGGTAAAGAAATGGAGGCTCAGGGAGGTGAAGGAATCTCCTTGAGGTTACAAAGTCAATGCCTGGTGGGTATGGGCCTAGAATTTCAGGGTGTCACAACATGCAATTCACCGTGGTCACTCAGCCTCCCTGATGCTGTGCTTTAAGGTGAAGATGAGGAATTTTCCATTTGCTTTTCCCTTCTTGGCAAATGTTCTCTTGACCTATCTTCCCCAGACAAAATGAGAAATTGATGACTGGTTGGTTGATCTTTTCCATAAGAGGGCTTAGTCATCTTTTTGTACAGCTTTGGATAGAAGGACCCTTAATGAGCTTGACATATGCAGCCCCAAGACCAGCAGGAGGGCAAGAGGAGGAGAAAATCTTCGATTTTATTCATGGAGTGATTCAATCCCCAAGGTCAAATCTGTCTTATAATCATTAAGTCTTTGGGAAAAAGTGTGTGTCAGAGAAAACCCGGTCTTTTCTAGTGAATTTCTATATCATGGCTATGAGGTTGTTCAGATCTCAGAACCATGGTGTAGAATAAGTTGGCCAACCAGACAGCCCTTTTCCATTCATTTTTACTCATTGGTAGAGCTCATTTTTACATATACAGGTGTAAACGTCTAGATACTGCTTTTATATGTCCTTTCAGGCTCGAATGTGAGCTTGTGACCTGAACTGGCCCATGGCATCCTAACAGAAGTCCCCCGGGTGGGGGAATGGGCACTTCTGGGGAAGTTTGATCCAAGAGTGGATGTGAAGGGAGAAACCCTCTGACTTCCTTCTGATTGTGAACATTTCTGTGTGATGATATGATTCCTTGGAGCTAATTTTTTTTCATTTTTCAACATCAGGGGAACATCATCATGGTGAGAACAACAGAGTGAAAATATGGAGAAAGCCTGGACCTTGATGGTCTCATTGGGACACTGAGCCAACCCTTGAAACTTCCTGTGGACTTCTTGGAAAATGGGAGAATAAATGTCCTTATTGGTTAAGGTATTTTTAGTTGGATGATCTCTGCCCAGCTTGACATAGCCAAATGTATCCCAAAATATTTTTTCACTTTAGACTCAGAGAGTGCTGTGTAGAGACTGCTGTGTTATTAAAGTGGGAACTGAATTTTTACAGCTCCTATCTGACTGTGAACAAGGTGAGTTTCTATTGAAACTTAGTTTTGCACAGTTCTGGTCCCCACCACTATGGGGAAGAACCTTCTCTAGTCATACCCTTCTTTCACCCTCCACAAAGTGTCCATTATTTTTTGTAGTCTTTTTTTTTAAGAGAGAGAGAGAGAGAGAGAGCGAGCGCAAGCGAGAGAGAATTTTTTAATATTTATTTTTCAGTTTTCAGTGGACACAATATCTTTATTTTATTATTTTTTTAATGTGGTGCTGAGGATCGAACCCAGCGCCCCGTGCATGCCAGGCGAGCGCGTTACTGCTTGAGCCACATCCCCAGCCCTATTTTTTGTAGTCTTCAGGTCTGTCTCAGGTGAGCTCCAAGACCAGTCTGAGGACTTTTACTTCACCTCCTTTGTTGTGTCTGCTTCTTGTGAAGACTCCAGATGGTATCTTCTTGAATTGTCACCCCTCCTTGTTGAAGTGGGAAGAGCATTGGGGTGAGAGAGTGAAGGGATTTGCTCCTTATCTGACTATGCCAGTGACCCCATGGCATGTCCTTGGAAGACTCCCTTCCTCTTATTGGGCTTCAGTCACCACCAGACCACAATAAGATCAGTGAGCAATATCATTTTGGAGGTGTTTCTCAGCTATAAAGTGCTGGGATTCCAAGCTCCTAGTCCCAGAGCTTGGGTCTGCAGTGCATATCATTTGGGACAACATTCTGGGTATCCTCTTGCAGAGATGATTCATGGGCTTCATCTGCAAGGGGAGTGGGCAGAACCAGGCCCCAAGAGGAGTCCCCTGGAGTTGAATGGTTGGCTAAGGAAGTTTTCTGGATCTTGGAGGCCTGAGAGGTGATGGGGAGAGAAGTGCGTGGGCAGTTAACTCCTCCTCTGCATCAAAATCAAGGACAAGGCCATCTGTCTGTGCTAGAAATGCAGACACTAGGGATTTTACCCAAAGCTTTCCTTCAGCTGAGCCTTGGAGGCTGAGTAGGCATTTTCTGGGCCTGGGGGAGGGTATAGGGATGGGAGCATACCAGGTAGAAGAACTATGTATGATGGCCCTGAGGTGGGGGGCGTCTTTGTCAACTTGAGCTGCCATCACAAGAATGGTAAAGACTGGGTAGCTCAAACAAGTAACATTTATTTTTCACATTTCTGGAGCTGGGAAGGGTAAGGTCAGAGTGCCAGCATGGTCAGGTTCTGGTGAGGGCTTTTGTCCCGATTTCTTTTTTATGGGGAGGAGGGGTGTGCACCAGAGATTGAACCCAGGGGCACTCAACCACTGAGCCACATCCCCAGCCCTATTTTGTATTTTATTTAGAGATAGGGTCTCACTGAGTTGCTTAGCACCTCACTTTTGTTGAGGCTGGCTTTGAACTCACAATCCTCCTGCCTCAGACTCCGATTATAGGTGAGCACCATGGTACACAGCTGTTCTGCTTTCTTATCATGATAAAAGAGAGCTTTGGTCCCTTCATCTCATTATAAAACCATCAACTCCAGTCTGGAGGCTCTTCCTTCATGACTCCACCTAACCCTAATTGCCTCTCAAAGGTCCTACTTCTGAATACCATCATACTGAGCAACAGGGCTTCAACCGATGAATTTTGTGGGAACAAAAACATTAGTCCCTAGCAGGTGAAGATTGTGATGTTTGAGCATCTGGAAGAAGTGAGTCAGGGAGATGGGCTGGAGAAGCCAGGACCCAGTTTGTGAAAGGAACTAATTGTGAAACCAGTGAGAAGGTACTGAAAGATTTTTAGAAGAAGGGAGACATGATTGGGCCTGTAGGGTGGTTGCAGTGAGAGGAAGGGTGGAGGAGAGTCAGAGTGGATGTGTGATTCTAACACAGTCACCCTGGCAAGAGGTGACATGCCTAGTCAAGAGGGACTGATTGGTGGGACAGAGATACAAAGAAGTGGATGAGTTTGAAATATATACAGGAACCCCATCACCAGCCTTTGGGAAATATCAGGGTGACTCCTTGGTTCTAGCCTTTGCAGCTGTATGAAAGGTTGCAGCATTGACAAGACAGGGATTTCTGGAGGATAAAGTTCTGCAGAGATGCTCAATTTCAACGTGAATATAAATAAATGGTCAATCCACCCATGTAAGATTTTCTGGTCATGATGAATCTATTGAATTTGACTCTAAGAGCTCTGAGAAGTCTTTAAAAGGTTTCAAAAAGGGGTACATGAGTGGACCTGTGAGAATACACTGGAAGAGAGCCAGAGAGTTGGTGTGGGAGGCAAAGGCAGCTCTGAGTACATGTCAATCTCATCAGTGCCAATGAGACCACTGAGAAGACAAGAAGCAAGAAGGGACTCCAGACTCCTCACTCTTCCATGGGACAGGAGCATTCTGAACCTTCCCTTCTCTGGATCTTGTCTTCCCATTGACAAGGAGGACCTTGCTTTGTATACCTAGCTTCCTCAGACTCAGGCATCCAAGTTTGTGATGGCAGATTGGAAACTGGTGTTCAGGAAGAAGGAGATTAAAAGTAGTAGACTTTTATTTATATACTTGGATGAAAGGACAAAAGTGCCATTTATTGGAAGCTTGGGGGCTGGAGGATGTGGGCAGGTCATACATTTGATTTTGGAACATGCTGCATTTGAGGGACCTTTGAGACTTTTGTTGCAATCAAATAGAAGAAAGGCCAAGGGTGAAGACAGACATTTTGGTGCATTAACCTCTACAAAGGTGTGAAAGTCATCTCTTGGGGAGAGAGAAGAAAATTAGAAGACATAAGGTTTTCACTTCATCACCACCTTGGATTTGACAATGGATTCTTAGACATGAAAGAGAACATGAGCAACAAAAAGAAAAATAGATCAAAATTTTAAACTTTTGTGCATACAAGAACAATAGCAATGAAGTAAAAAGACCGTCTCCAGAATGGGAAAAATATTAGCAAATTATATATCTGGTAAGGGTTAAATATTCAGAATCTATGAAGAACTCTTGCAACTCAACAAAAGAAAAACAAACAACTCAATTTATAAATGGGTAAAGAAACTTGGTGGGTGGTGTACATCTGTAATCCCAGAGACTCTGGAGGCTAAGCAAGATCCTCAGAAACATAGGGAGAACCATCTCAGGCGGGGAGCGGGGCGGGGAAAGACTGGGGATGCAGCTCAATGGTAAAGTACTCCTTGGTTCACTCTTTAGCATCCCACCTGCCTCAAGTGAAGGACTTGAACAGACATTTCTTCAAAGAAGGTATACAAATGATCCATGAACCACGTGATGCTCACCATTATTAGTCTTTGGGAATATTCAAATCAAAACCATAAGATATACCACTTCACACTTAGAAAAATAGTTATAACAAAACCATGGTGCCGGGCATGGTAACACATACCTGTAATCCCAGTGACTCAAGGCTGAGGCAGGAGGATCACAAATTCCAGTCTAGCCTGAGCGACCGTAGCATGATCCTGTCTCAAAATAAAAAAATAAAAAGAGTTCAGTGGTAGAATGCTTGTGGGCTTAATCTCTAGCACTTCAGAAACTAACTAACTAAATAAATAAATAAAAACATAGAAGGTAAGTGTTGACAAGGATGTGAAAAAATTGTGAACTGTGATGGATATGCAAAATGGTGTAGTTGCTGTGGAAAACAGTTTGGGCAGTTCCTCCCAAAGCTAGACAGAATTTTTAGCATATGGCCCAGCAATTCCACTGTTAGGAATTTAGAAACATACAGGTCTCTATTTAAATTCAAGGGAATTTAAATAGAGACCAGTATGTTTCTGTACAAGCAGATACTTGTACAAGCAGATATTTGTGCATAAATGTACATTCAGCATTATTTTCAATAGCTAAAAGGTGGAAATAACCCCAGTGTCCATCCTAGATGGATGAATAAACAAAATGTGGCATATTCATAGAATGGAATATTATTCATTCATAAAATGGATGAAATTCTGATATATGTGTCAACATGAATGAACCTTGTAACATTATGTTGTGAAACAAGGCAGATATAAAAGGACAAATATTGTTTGATTACCAATGAGGACTTATGAGAGGTGCCTAGGGTAGCAATTTTCATGGAGATAGAGGTTACCAGTAGTTGTGGGGAAAGGGGAAAATAGGTAATTATTGTTAAATGGTTATAGAATTTCTGCTTGTGGTGATGGAAATAGAAGTGGTAATGATTATATATATATATATAAAATGAATGCTGTTAATATAATCAGATAATCCAGGGGTGCTTTACCACTGAGCTACATCCCTAGTTATTTTTATTTATTTTGAAATAGGGTTTTGCTATATTGTTGAGGCTGGTCTGGAACTTGTGATCCTTCTTGCATTCGTTACTTGAATGAGCAGGATGGGAGGACCCAGTAGCAGAGGGTATAGCTGCATGTCTTTTCTCTTGTCCCTGTGTTGGGACCAACAGTGGTGGCCTCAGCTGAGTTTATTCCCAGTGGAGGCAAATACCCAACCTCCTTGCTTGCTCTCTGAATTCCATTTAGACTCTCTTTGGCCTGATTCCTGTCAGCCCCCCTACTACTGCCAACTTCAGATTCTAGTAGTTTGCCTAAAAACTGACAGTATGTCTCCCTCATGCTTAGTTTTTAAGAACCTTTAGATGACATTAATTTTCAACACCGGATGGTTGAGAAATGAATCTTTATTTCATTTAATAAATATTATGTGAATAAGAGACTGCAGAGGGTGGAAAGGGATCCAGAATGGGATTTAGCTTTAACTCTTTCCCTAGCTCGGTGTGACCCAGGGCAAAAGGCACTACAAAGAAAAAATATGAAAGCAAACATTCTGGTGCTGATTGACTAGGCTGAGCACCCTGTGTCTTTTGGATATGGGAAGCATTGATCCATACTGCACTTGATTCTTCTCTGTCTTTGGTGGGTCTCTGACTTCCTATTGACCTTAGGGTCTAACTTGATGATTTCTGTATTGAACATCTTGTTTTTGCCAGGCAAGCTTCCAGTCCTCTTCTGATAATCAGACTTTGCTTTTGCTTTGGGGAATCAGTTTTCTCCCATTCTCAGCAAGCATGCATTACAAGATGGCAAGTGAATCCGTGATTTGTCGGGTCAGTAAGAGTCGGTTTGAGATGTTTATGGAAACTATTGAGAAAGAGGAGCTTTTGTTTCTTTGGAATGGTTGCATGGGAGTGCTTTCTTGGACCATCCATGGAAAGGATACAAAAACAGACATTGGGGGAAAAGTGAGCCAAGAGATGTAGAAAAAGAGAGAAGGAGATAGAGAAGGCATTGGTGACATCATTTGAGCCCCAGGATGCAGCTGTGCCTGAAATAAGCATGTCCCTGAATGTTTTGGTTATGTGAGATGATTGACACTATTTGTTTGATTAAACCATTTTGAGTTGGATTTTTGCTACTTAAAAAAAAGAAAATTTTAACCAATGAGAATTCTGTCAATAGAGCCCTTCTAGTTCCATTGTTTTAGGAATTTACATGTCCTTCACACTAAGAAATATAAAACTTATATATTTTATTTTCACTTTTTGAAACAGAATCTTGCTATGTTGCCCAGGCTGGCCCCAAACTCCTGGGCTCGAGTGATCTTCTTGCCTCAGCTTCCAGAGCATCTGGGACTTCATACATGCGCCACTGCACCTGGCTTTAGACACAACATTTAAAGTCAGTTGTGATGGTTGAGAGTAGCTACCTCTTAATGCTTTTTTCTGAGAAATGGGAGATGGGCTTTTAAAAAGTAGTTATTGATATATCAATTACAAATCATAAGTTAAGCCATTTTAAATGTGGAAGTCAATGATTTTTTCATAAATTTGTAGAGTTGTAGAATTCACATTTAGCATATTTCCATTATCACCCAAATATTTCCTGTGTCCATTTGCAATCAATCCCTTTTCCTACCTCCAGTCTGAAGAAGCAATTAATCCGCTATTTTTTTTTTTATAGATTTACCTTTTCTGGGCATTTCATATAAACATAATCATACTACATGTGACTTTCTGTGTTTAGTTTCCTTCACTTATCAAGGTTTCTGAGGCTCATGCATGTTGCAGCTTGGATAAGCAATTCATTCATTTTTATTGCCGAGTATTCCATTTTAGGGGTAGACCTTATTTTATTTTTCCATTCATTGGTGAACATGTGGTTTATTTCCATTTTTGGTTACTATGAATAAAGATTCTCTAAACATTTGAATATGAGTCTTTGTGTGACCAGAAGTTTTCATTTATCTTGGGTAGATACCTAGAAGTAGAAATGTTGAGACGTATGATAAGTTATATGTTCAATCTTTTAAGAAACTGCCAAAGTGTTTTCCAAAGTGACAGTACCAATAATAAATGAGGATTCTCTTGTCTCATATCCTCACCAGCACTTGTTATTATCTGCATTTTTTTCTTTAGTTGTAAGATATTCTAGTGGGTGTAAAATGGTATATATTGTGTTGTGTGTTTTTTATTTTATTTTATTTTATTTTTTTGTAGTTGGGGATGGACAGAGAATACCTTTACTTTATTTATTTATTTCTATGTGGTGCTGAGGATCCAACCAGTGCCCCACGTATACAAGGCAAGTGCTCTGCCACTGAGCCCTAGCCCCAGCCCTCATATTGTGGTTTTAATGTGCATTTCCCTAATGATCAATGAATTTGGACATCTTGTCATATGTTTATTAGCCATCATGTGTTTTCTAAGGCAAAAGATATATTCAAATCTTTCACCCATTTACAAAATTGAGTTGTCTTCTCATTGAGTTGTGTTCTTTATGTAGTCTTTGATCAGATATGTATTTTTAAGTATTCTATCTAGAAGCTAATGGTTTTTATCTATTTCTTCATGCCCAAGGTGGGACTTGGCATAATGGGTAAAGTTCATGGGGTTATGTTATACTTCCAAGCTGTGCTCTTCTCTCCCAGAACTACCTTCTTACCTTAGTTTCTTTGCTTTAAGCCACAGAAACTTACTCTGCTAAATTGAGAAGAAAAATTTTTTTGGGAAAGTCTGGAGTTCAAGCCAAGTCTAAGTCATATTCATCCTCCTGGCTGGGAAAATATGGGAAAGGGAAAGACCTAGTCACTTTGACTTTCTCAGTGTGTGGGTGGGGGGAGTAGAATCCTTCTACTCTTCTGCCAAGATTCACTCTTTTACCAAGATTCCACATGGTGGAAGAAAGATCATTCCCCAAAAGGAAATTAGGATGCTGTTAAATGGTGCAAATAGGTGTTGGGCTGCTAAAACATTGTCTACAAAGTCCCCAAGGAAGATGGGAACTTTCTAAAAAGAATTCCAGTTTGACACATCTGTGTGTGTGTGTGTGTGTGTGTGTGTGTGTGTAAGTTAATATATTTGTATCTTCACAAACAAGAATTAAGTGATGTAGTACTTCTTTCTATATTTGAATTATCTATAACAATACCCCCTACTTTTATCTTCCTTTTTTTGAGAATTGTTTCTATTTTCAAATAGTAAACAATTTTGACAATGCTACCAATGGTAGAATGTTGAAATGAATCAATAATTTTCAAAGAAAAAAAATTTCAATGTTAGCAAAACAAGCCTATTAACCTAAGGTTATTTCTATGGCTTTTAACTTTTGAAAAATGCTAACACTGCAGCTAGACCTTCCTGTAAAATTGGAAACAGACTGGTTATAGATATATAAGCCAGTGATACTGTGTCAGCACTTTCTAAATCTGTATTGGTGCTTTCATTCAGAGATTAGAGGGGGAAAAATTCCCACTCATTATAAGGATGGAATTCTGATAGTCAGAACTTTCCAACTGTGTAATGGGCTTCCTTGGAAACAGTGAACTCCCCACCCCTGGAGGTAGTTGCAAGCTGAGCCTGGATGACTTTTCACAGTCGGGTATTGCAGTAAGAACAGAGTGGGTTCTCCTGGGGTTTACTTTTTGTGTCTTCTTGGCTGGACCATGGGATGTCCAGATATTTGGTTCAACATTATTTCTTGGTGTATTTGTATGGGTGTTTCTGGGTGAGATGAACATTTGAATCAGTAGACAGAGTAAAGCAGATGACCATTCCCAGTGTGTGTGAACCTCTTCCAATCCATAAAAAAGCCTGAGTTATTCAGAACAAAAAGACTGAGTAAGGGAAAATTTGCTCTCTTTTCCTGCCTGTGAGCTGCAACATCAGTCTTTTCTGGCTTTGAGATTTAGACTCACCTGGGATTTACACTATTGGTTCTGCTGCTTCTCAGGCCTTTTGACTTGGCCAGAACTGTATCCATAAACTCTCCTGGGTCTCCAACTTGCTGACTGCAGATCTTGGGATATCTTAGCTTCCATAATCAATAAGCCAATTTCTTACACTAAACTACTTCTTTCTTTCTATCTATCTATCTATCTATCTATCTATCTATCTATCTATCTATCCATCCAATTGGTTCTGTTTCTCTGGGGAGTCTTGACTTATATAGCTTCACAGGCTAAACGGGAAGATGACCTCTGTGACCTCTTCTGATTCTGCAGTTTAGCTTCTGAGGTACCTTTTCCCTATAATTTGGCTTTCGTCAGAGGGGATACTGTTGACCTGCTCTGGCACAGTCACAGCTCTTTCTGTTTCCCTTCCTTTTTTATGTATTTCTGAGTCTATTATTTTAAGGCATAGGCTTGAAATCCCATGGGAGACTGTTTAGTGACATAAAGGTGTTGCTTGGCTCCCAGTTGGGCAAACAGGTCAAGACAAAAGGCTTTTGTGTTCTGTTCTTTCAGGGACATGGAAAACGAATTTGTGGGTGAGGAAGCAATTTGTGGGTGAAGAAGCATTTGAGGGAGGGAATGAGGCCTGAGCAAAAGCACAAGTTCCTCCCATGCCCCCTGGCTGCTGCGGACTTTTTCTCAGCCTCCTTCTTCCTCTGTGGCTAGCTTAACTTTGTCTAAATGATTCCCTGCCCCTGCCACCTTGGTTTGTCCCTAACTTGAGAGGACAGAGTGGGATAGGAGGCATGTACCAATCTTATAAGAGGAGGAAGGAGGGGGAGATGCAGGTAGCTTGGTTTGGGATTGCATGCTTTAGTGGACCCTGTCCCTGTAATGCCACAGGCTAAGGCTATTAGCCTATTGGTGACCCTCTGAATGCCCTCCAGTCCTTGCTTTGTCACCAACTGGCTATGTGGTCTTGGACAAGTCCTGTTCTTTCTCTGAGTGATTTCTGCTATGTAAAATGAGGGTTTTGCATGGTTTTAAGGCAGCCACCTGGCAGCTGACATGTGGTTTAGAAGTCAGCCAGAAGTGAATTTGAGTCCCAACCCTGGCTCCAGCTTAGTCATATTGAGTCTCAGTTGCTTAATCTGCAAAGGGGGACATGCATAATAACATGGTTTCACAATGAGTTACCTAAAGGTCTTTAAAAAATATTGAAGCCTAGGTCTCATCGTCAGACGTTCTTATTTACTTGGTATGAAGTATAGCCAGATGTTGGGAGTTTTTAAATTCTCCAGGTAGGGCCGAGATGGTAGAGCACTTGCCTGGCATAAGCAAGGTCCTGGGTTTGAGTCCCAGAAGAATAAGCAAGTGGGCGCACATACACAGTCTAACTTAAAGTTCTGGAAGTGATTTTAATGTGCAGCAAAGATTGAGAACCACTGTAATGGAGGTCGATTGTGAGCACTATGTGCAAACACTTCTGCAGAGCAGTCAGCATGGCATATCAGCTGAGGCAAAGGTTGTTCTAGAAATAAAGAGGTAACATATCATGTTCAACACCAAGACTTCCCGAAGAGAGTGATTGTGTTTACAGGAAGAAGGTGGAACTATCCTTTTGGGAGAGCAACAGGAGGGTTAGCAGAGAGGGACAGATCTCTTTGCTTTACTCCCAAATATGTCTTGCAGAGAGCAGTAGCTTTAGTTCCATATGAATCTCCAGCTCTGTTTGCAGGTGTCCTTGGTGTCCCCTGCAACCCCCTGCCCCTGGAGAATAAATAGCTAGAACCCCATAAATAGCTGCCTTTGGCAGCCCAAATCATTTTTCCAATTTCTGAGTTCTTACGCTCTTTCTGTGTCTATGCCTGTGTCCTCACTGACTGTTTATGCTCCGCATGACATTTGTCTGAATGCAAAATGAATCTTCTTGCCAATTTTCATCCATCACGACCAGGCAGTTTGAGTTAAATAGATTCCACTTAAGAGTTGGCAGTGGTATCACAGAGCCCATTAGCTTCTTAGGTCTCACGGAGTGTTCCTCTACTTCTTTCTGTTGCATAATCCTCACCTCAGCAAAAATAAATTTCTCCCTTAGGCCCATACAGAAAGCTCTGGGGAAATAGGCACTCTCATATATTCTTGGCTGGAGTGGGAGCTTGTAAAATGTCCTTGGGAACCATTTTGTAATATTCACATGTTTTTATTTTTCATTTTTTTAGATACTGGGGTTTGATCCCAGGGGCACTTTATCACTGAGTTATATTTCCAGTCCATTTTAATTTTTATTTTGAGACAGGGTCTGCTAAGTTGCTTAGAACCTCCCTAAGTTGATGAGGTTGGCCTCAAATTTGCAATCCTCCTGCCTCAGCCTCCCAAGCTACTAGGATTACAGATATTCACCACCATGTGTAATATTTATTTAAATTTGAAATGTACTTAACTGTCGGCCCAGCCAGTCTACTTCTAAGACTTTTCCTACACACACACACACACACACACACACATATATATGAATACATGCATGTGACATGAAAATTGCACAAGATTATTCCAAAGAGTAGAAACAACCTAAAATGTTCAGTAGTACAGAAATGTCTAAATAAATTATGGCACTTCTTCATGATAACATCATCTGGCCATAGAAAAAATGAACTATTTGGGAGCCTGAGGCAGGAGGATCACAAGTTTGAGACCAGCCTCAGAAATTATTGAGGCCCTAAGTAAGTAACTTAGAGAGATCCTCTATCAAAATAAAAAATAAAAAAGGGACTGGGGCTGTAGCTCAGTGGTAGAATACTTGCTTGTGTGAGGCTTTGGATTCGATCCTCAGCATCACATAAAAATAAATAAATAAAATAAAGATATTTTGTCCATCTACAACTAAAAAAAAATTTAAAAAAGAAAGGTGGTGTAGCTCAGTGGTTAAGTGCCCTGGGTTTAATCCTAACTACCAAAAAAAAAAAAAAAATGCAATTTGGCACATGCATTTTGACTTTGGCACTTGAGGTGGATATACTTAATTATTACCCTTTCTGAAGCCATAAAATGACTAGCGACTACCTGTTTGAGGATGCAGAAGAAGCATAAGAAAAGCAAAATAGTTTATAGCATAAAAGTCAGAACAAGCTATAGTGAGGATGAGAAGATTACAATTTAATGGGGCTCAATATTTGATTACATCATATCTCTCAGTTGCCATAGAAACAAAACCACATTTTTGAAAAAGACTCTAATGGGGCCAGGCAGGCATACATCTTAAAAAAAAAAAAAGACTGAATTAAAATGATAGCACAGAATGGCAATGAAAGCTCTTGCAATTGCAATATCTGGATGGATAAATGAGGGAAGCACACAGATAACAGATGGAATGGAATGCAGACACCTCATTTGGGCTGATTGAAACAAACTCCAAATTGCAAAAGAAAAAAAAATGATATTTGCATCTTTGGGGCTCTCCCTTTATGACCAGATCGTAAATGCTGGCTTCCTATGGAACTGTGGGCATCTTGTGGCTAAAGGACAGGGCACAATAGAGCAGGCTCTGGATAACATCTGGTGGGGAAGAGAGAAAGAGAGAGAGAGGCAAAGAGACAGAGCTAGATACAGGGACAGAGGCAGAAACAGGCAGGAACAGAGAGAAGGAGATGGGGAAGGAAAGAGAGCAAGCAGAGAGGTGGGGAAACAGAGAGAGTGTGAGAGACAGGCATACAGACAGACAGAGATAGATCTTGCTGCCAATAACTGAAAGTCTGCTGATGAGGGAGGCTCCCTTTCAGGAGGGCGCCCTGGAAAATTGTACTGTGAACCTTTAAAAACATTTGTACTGGAATTCTAATTTCAGGAATCTCTGCTGGGATTTTTTCATTAAGAGACATTTATGTTTGAAAAAATTTGAAGGAAATAATTAATAATACCAGTGAAATTTAGGGACAGAAACTCAGGGAATATCCTGTGCCAAGCACTTTACAATCATGCTCTGATTTAATCCTCCTGACAAGTTAGGAGGGAAGTACAGATACTGTCTCCATATTGCTGATGGGGAAACCAAGATCCCAAGGAAAATAAGCAATATGTGTGGGTTTAATAATGAAGTGGTAGACACAGGATTTGAACCCAGGTCCCTCTGTGTAACCCATTGACATTAAATAAATCAAAATGTGGTTATAAGACAGATGTTTTATAGACCTTAAAATTGTGTCTTAAAAATTTCAGTATCATGGAGAAAATGCTTATAGTCATTGAGAAAACCAGGTCAGAAAACTTGCATATTGTATAATTTCAACCATGTCGCGCTATCTTTATATATTTGAAAAAAAAAACAGGAAGAAAATTGTATATTTTAAAGTCTTCTGTCTGCTTTTCTATAGTTTTGTGTTTTAAAAAACACGTTTGTCAACTCTGCAGAGCTGAGGCTGCAGGTGGGGTGATATCAGGGTATTTTACTACAGTGGGATTTCCCTAAGATCAGACAAAACCCACTGAAAGCCAAGGAGATGTCCAGGAGCAGAGACACCTTCTGACCTTGGTGAGTAGGAGGCCAGGCTGTTCATCAGGACTGTTGCAGCTGAAATGGGGATCACTCGGTCAGGGGTCAGCAGGGCCTCCTAAGTTCCTTTCCTCATTTTTCTTTTTCCTTCTTTCTGTCCTCTCTGCTTCTGCTCTTCCTCCTTTTCCTTCATCTCCCAACCCTCTTTTTATTTTCCTCTACTCAATCTTAATTGATTGAGTGAGCACCAGTTGTTTCGTCTTTTTCTCCTCCTTCTCCTCCTCCTTCTCCTCCTCCTTCTCCTCCTCCTCCTCCTTCTCCTCCTCCTCCTCCTTCTCCTCCTCCTCCTCCTTCTCCTCCTCCTCCTCCTTCTCCTCCTCCTCTTACTTCTTTTAAATTTTGCAGCATTTATTTTCCTTCTTTCTGATACAGTGCAACCTTAATTTGTCTCCAACTCTGTTTTAGCTTTGGGGTAAATAACATGATTCTATCTAATTTCTAAACTATGAAAATGGAGGTTTCTAAAAGAACTAACCTAAATTATTAATCTAATGACTATTTTACAAACTATTTTTTTTTAAAAAAATGTCTTTATTTTATTTGTGTATTTTTATGTGGTGCTGAGGATCAAACCCAGTACCTTGAGCATTCTAGGTAAGCGCTCTGCCACTGAGATACAGCTCCAGTCCCATATTTTACAAACTCTTAATCAAGATGCCAGCTTTTCACTAGCCTCATGTGATTTGAACTTGGCTGGCTGAAATCTACTAGGACTCTGAATCTTGAGCACATAACCTAGGATGGAAAGTTTGAGAAGTGGATCATTCTGGAGGAGGCTCCTCAAAAAGACTGCTTCCATTTAACCCAGATCTTCCCTGGGACCTGTCTTTCCTAAAGGCTTGATCTTTTGCTTTTCTTCCATTCTGTAAGCTACCCCAGAGGCGCATGAGGGTTATTTTGTTGTTGGGTTTTGTTGCTACAGAGGTCGACTTGGTGGTTGTTTGTAGAGGGCATCAGTGACTTGATTTATACATACAAAGAAGGCTAGGTCCTCTTACTCCCTCCTCCTTTCCCTAGGTTATGCCAGATCCTGTAGCCTGGATTTATGGACCTTGTTTCCAGATTTAGGAAGATGTTGCAGATTTGGCCCTCATGCTGTCCAATCAGTGAATGATCCTGTTCTGTGATCCTCCTCTTGTCTTTTTACCTGAACAATCTGAGCCAAGACTAGATTAAAGGTAAACTGGGAAAGCAGCCACTCATGTTGAGGAATGCTACATTATCACCTGGGCAATATGGTGCCAGTGAGCTCAGGTCTTCACAGGAACAACCTTATAGCTTATGAGAAACAAATGAGTCCCTCATCACTGGGAGTGAGTGAGTACAGTACCCTCCACTTTTTTTTTTTTTTTTGGTATGTTTGAGACACAAATGTCAAAGTCAGATAAACTTTTGATTCTTAATACATGTGAATAGTGGCATTCACCTTGAATTTATTGTCTTTTTTTTTTTTTTGTACTGGGGAATGAACCCAGAGGTGCTATACTAATGAGCCATATCCCTGGCCTTTTTTATATTTTGAGATAGGGTCTCACTAAGTTGCTTAGGACCTCTCCAAGTTGCTGAGGCTGGCTTCGAACTTGTGATCCTCCTGCCTCAGCCTCCCAAGCCTCTGGTATTATAGGACCACACCTGGCTCTTTTACTGTCTTTTAAACCTTCAATGTAATTCATGTAGTTTTCTGATTTTGAAAACTATGAAAGAAAACAAAACAACTACAGGAAAGTGGGAAGTGTTTTGTTAATTTCTTTCAGAGCATTGACAATGAAGTGACTTAATAGTGGTTAAAAAAGAGTGAGGTACAATTTTAGATACTTAGATGGACAATTTCCGACATCCATTCTGAAATAGCAAGCTATTGAGCAGTTTGTCAAAGTTGTGTACTTAAAAATATTAAAAGAACAGATACACATAAACAAGTATTGCCCATTTCCTATATGCTTTATACATAGTACATGTGAATAAGTATTAAAAAATCCTAATAAATTACTTCTGGGGGTGGGGAGAAGAAATGAGTTTAGGAGAATTGGTCAAAGGAACTTTGTTAGATATTTTATAACAAGAGTACATTTATATGTTTCTGATGCAATTAAAAACAAAACTTAAAAGACAGGCAAAAGCAGAACTTCTCTGGTTGAAAGAGAAAACAGGAGAGACTTTGTATGCCCCAATTTCCTTTCCTACTCTTGGAACTTCTCTGGTCATCTTGAGCTAAGTTTGAAAAACACTCATTTAGTTCAAAATCTTCATTTTTCAGTAAGGGAAACTGAGGTCCAGAAAATCTTGGCTGAGACTCAGAGTGTTTTTTTTTTTTTTTTTTTTTTTTTCTGGACAGGGTCTTGCTAAATTGACTAGGCTGGCCTCAAACTTGTGTGATCTTCCTGTCCCAGTCTCCTGATTAGCTGGGATTACAGGGACGCATCACCATGCCTAGTTCCTATTACTTTCTTTTCTTTATTTGTTTTAAAATATTTTTTCCCACAACACCTTACCCCACTAATTTTTTTTTAATGTGGTGCTAAGGATCAAACCCAGGGCTTCACATTTGCTAGGCAAGTGCCCCAACCTTTATTATTTTCTTTTAATCAGACAAAACCCATGGGAAGTCAGAAATGTCCAGGACTTCCCTCCTTTTTTCTGTACTACTGCTACCTCAGGAGATCCTTCCCAGGAGATGGGGATTTTGACTGCCTTGGTAACAGCCTGTTTGGATTAAATGTGAGCATGTTATCTATCCAGTGAAGGTTTATAACCTAATGGTTAACAGAAGAGAATGAACTATAGGGAGACGGATTGTGCTAATGGTATCCATGAACTCAGAGTCTCTAACTGAAGAAATTAATGAAAGGAAACTGCTTATCCCACTTCCAGCTTGGAGAAAGTCTCGTTCCTGCTGTGGTCACCAACACTCACCACCAGGCTCTCAGCAGAGTGACAGCAAATGAAAATAGGGATCAAAGGGCAGCGGTTGGGCAAGGGAGTCAAGATGCTGACATCTTCCCTGGCAAGGTCACTGACCAGCGGTTCCTTTCATCCACTCAAGAAATATTTATGAGGCTCTAACCAGGTGCACCTCGTACTGAAGAGACATTGGTGAATAGAACCTAGCTCTAGCCAGGCACGGTGGCATGGTGGCACATGCCTGTAATCCTAGCACTCAGGAGGTTGAGACGGGAGGATGGCAAGTTCCAGGCGGACCTCAGCAACTTAGCAAAGCCCTGTATCAGAATAAAACAATAAAAAGAGCCGAGGGTGTGGCTCAGTAATATAGTGACCTTGGGTTAAATTCCCAGTACCCAAATAGACAACAAACAAAAAAAAATAGTCCTCACCCTCTGTGAGACAGACAACAAAGAAATTCATAATTACCAATTCTGAACATGTTGAGGGAAACTAACTGAATATTAGGATAGAGAAGGACAGGGTGATGGGGTGAGGTCTGCTTTACATTGGGTGATCAAGAAAGGCCTATATGAGAGGAAATGGCATTCAGCTATACCTGGAGGTATTTATTTGATCCTGAGAAAAAGCTGCTGATAAATGAAACACTTCTAACTTGGAGCATGTGGAAAGTTCAAGGAGAGAGTCCTTCTGTTGATTGAAAGGAAACTGCAGTGGAGGCATAGCTCAGGAACTGGTTTTTTTTTTTTTTTTTTTTTTTTTGAGATAGGATCTTTGTATGTTGCTCAGGGCCTTGCTAAGTTGCTGAGGCTGGCTTTGAACTTAGGATCCTTCTTCCTCAGCCTCCTGAGGCGTTGGGATTATAGGTGTGCACTACTGTGCCTGGTGAGGAACTTGTCTTTGACAGTATGAATCCCCATGTCCCGATTTATTTACTGATGAGACAAGCATTTATGGAGCTCTGTGTGCTAGTTGCTGTATGAAGTGCTGGGACACAGGGATAAGAACTGGGACATAGTGGTAAGAACGCAGGAGCTCACTGTTAAAAAGGGAGGCAGGAATACCGGAGAAGTCTGAATGGTGCTAAGTGCTACAAAGGAAAAATACATGAGGTTATGGAGTAAGAAGAGCAACTCCCTGTTTCAGGCTGGGGAGGCAGAGATGGCAATGGCTACTCTGTTCTGAAGAGAGAAAGACTGCTCAGGAAGGTTTGATAGAAAGGGCATGCCAAGCAAGGGGGAACAGCCTGTGTGTAAAGATCCTGAGGGATGGGAGCTCAGCACTGAGAGGAACAGAGAAAAGCTGGTGTGGCTTGAATGAAGTAATCAGGAGAAAAGGAGGGGTCTGGGATGATGGAAGTCAGCTGGGGCCTAATGATGGTTTGTAAGATTGCATTTTTTTAAAGAGAGGGAGAATTTTTAAAAATATCTATTTTTCAGTTTCTTGGCGGACTTTTATGTGGTGCTGAGGATCTAACCCAGTACCCTATGCATGCCAGGCGAGCACGTTACCACTTGAGCCAAGTCCCCAGCCCTGTGAGAGTGCCTTTTAAGTGCCTTGTGAATTAATGGAGTGGGTTGGAGAGGGAGAAATAGAAGGACAGGAAGAAATTGCTGTTGCTCAGACAAGAGATGCTTGTGATCTGGAATAGGGTGATGGTTGGGGAAATATGAGAACTATAAGAGTTTTGTTATGTATTTGGAGGGTGGATTAACATAACTAGCACATGAATTGCATGGAGAGAGGTGAGTCCTTTGTTTCTCTCTTGAGAAATTGGATAGATGGTGGTACCACTTAAACAAGTGGAGAATCCTGGATGAGGGTTAAGTATGGGGGTGACTGATAAAATGTTTGGATTTAGACCCTCTGATCTTGAAATAGGTGGTAGGGCAATTGAATATGTAAGGCTGTTGCTGGAAATTAAAGGAGTCCACACATTGTGGAGTTGTAACAAGATTGGGTAAATTTGCCCAGTGAAAGAACAGAAGCAGAGGAGGAATGGGCCCAGCTAAAATCCCTGAACTTTAATATTTATAGGTCTGGTAGACTCTGAGCTGTTGTTTCTTTTTATTTTAATTAGTTAATCATTTTCCTTTGCATTGTTGGGGAGTGTGAGCTCCATGAAGCAAGGGCTAAGTTTGTTCCCTTCTCATCCCAGGGCCTCACAAAGGACCTAGAGGTAAGTGCTGAAGATTTATTTCCTTTGCAAGTTTAAACTGCCCTCTAGTGGAAGGTACAAGCCAGAATTCAGGCCTGGCTCTCATTCTTTGTTTCTGTTTTTTGTCAAGGCGAGCCCTAGACTCTCAGATCAGAGTGACAGAGGTCTCTCTCCCTTCTCTCCTTGAAGCCTGTGGATGCTTGTGGGCTGCCTTCCTTTTCTATGGAAGATGCTTGGGCCCCTCCTGGCCCTATGTGGAACTCTGCACAACTGTAGATAGACAAGATTCCCCAGGGTTGGCTCCTCCTAGGGTAGTGTGTGTGGGGTGCTTCCTCCCCTTCTCTGCTGTCTAGAATAGGCACTGTCCTGGTCCACCTGTTCTCAGATACTCATTCACATGGACATTCAGTGACAGCTGCTAGTGGGACTCCTTCACTATCCTGTAGGGTATTCTATTTTGGGGGAAAGCTGGTAGGCTGGTTTGGGAACAGAGAGCCTCAAACACAGGTAACCTTTACTAGCTTTGATTCAGGTAATGATGCCAAGGACCAATCTGTGATTGTGGGAGGCCATTGGGCAGCAGCAGCTGACATGGTCCAGGGCTCTAGATGCTTGAATGGCACCTGGAGCCATTTGGCTAATGACATTATAATATTACATTGTATATAAAAGAAACAGTATTAATTTAGTTTGGCCCTTTGGAAAGTTGATCTTAGTAGTGGTGCTAGCAATACCAAGAGGAACATGACATGGTCCTTGCCTTTAAAGAACTCATAGTCTCTGATACAATGTAACAAGCAGACTAGGTCTCAGAAGATGTAAACTGGTGGTCTACCACCATTGGTTTTATTTGGCTGGCATGATATTTACCTCTTTAAAATCTAGTTATCAATGTTTTAATATGGGGGATTTCTCATCAAAATTGGGATTCCTGGCCTCTCTTGAAAGGCAAGTGTGGCAACATTGGGTCCACCTTCTACTTCTTGATGAACTAACACCAGTGTCTCCAGCCCTGCTCCTGTCTGTGGCCTGCCTGGTTTCTCTGGGCATGGAAATTTCAGACCTCTGGGAGCAGCAAGAAGGGAACAAATAACTAACTCTATCGATAGGGGTAGGGTTGTGCAGCTTTCTCAGAAGGGCTGAGGCCCAAATGTTTTCTCAGTAGCAGAATGGAAGGTAGTGGTGGCCCATACATGCTGTGGCAGGGAGGGTGAGATGGAATGAGAGGCCTGTGGACAGGGGGATGCGCGGCACTTAAGTTTGGCTTTGCACCCTAGTAAATGGGAATCCCAGGCAAGAATCCCAGGTCAGATTTTCAGCAGAAATGTACAAACTGAAACAGAATCAGGAGAGAAGTCAGCCCTGAAGGCCTCTGCGTCAAATATGAATGAAGTTGCTTGGGGGATCTTGCCATAACACAGATTCTCATCCAGTAGGTCTGGGGTTAGGGACAGAGGGAGACATGTCACATTTCTAACACAATTCTGGCCCCTGGAATAGACTGAGTAGTGAGGGCTCATAACATAGTTGCAATCTGGTGGGCCATTTTGCCAATGATCTGGGAAATAAGGTTTTTCTGGCCTCCTGACTTCACATATTTAAATTACAAAAAATTAGTTGCTAACAGTTTAACATCCAGTGTTTTCACATTAAAAATCTGAATCTGTCTGCATTCATTATTCTCCATAATATTGCTGAATTTTATTCAATTTTTAGTATTTTTCATAATTGAAATTTGCTTGTTAGTTGGTTTTTTTTTTTTTTTTTTTTTTTTTTGCTTTATTGTGTATCTCCACTAGGCAAAGACCTCATTTGTCTTACTTGAATCTAAAGTAATGTCTGGCTCATAGATTATACAGCACATATTTATTATTTGTCCAATGAATAACCAAATTTGCTTTCCTGCATGGTCACAGTCATTGACCCAGCCTGTATATATCTTCAAGATATACCCTTGGGAATTACCCAGGCTTAGGGCATCTGAGGGGAGGAAGGAGTAGTCAGAGAACAAGAAGAAGACCTGGAGAGTGAGGGCCCAGAGGCCAAGGGAGAATAGAATCCAGTGGTGGGTGACCATCAGTGTAGTCCACGCTGCTGTGGGGTGAGGGGAGAGTGATGTGGAGTGGGGAGGGGAGTTCTCAGAGGGAACCACTGGCTTTCTAGAAAGCAGTAAAAGGAGTGCACTAGTGAGCCATTTGGGGCTACAGAGAAAGAATGAATGAAAGTTGCAATTTGGCTTTTGGAAGTCTGTCTTTGTTTTTTTTTTTTTTGAGCACAGCGTCTGGACACAGGCCAAGGATCCAGTGGTGAGAAAGAGTGAAGACATGCAAAAAACATGGGGTGGAGGGTGATGCCCCACCTTAGAGCAGGTAGAAGATGTACAGGGTTTGGGAAGGTGAAAGGAGAAAACCCATTTCTTAGGATAAGGGAAGAACAAGGATCCCAAACTCTCAAGAAATGTGTACTCCTGTTGTCCCAGTGGAGGCTGAGGCAGGAGGATGGTGAATTCAAAACCAATTCCAGCAACTTAGCAAGATATTGAGCAACTCAGTGAGAACTTGTCTATACACAAAATAATAAAAAAAGTATGGGGATATGGCTCAGTGGTTAACAGCCCCTAGATTCAATCCCCTGTACAAAAAAAAAAAAAAAAAAAAAAAAAAAAATTCCTCCTAGAAGGTCTCAAATGAGGGGAATACTCTAGAAACCTTTGATACAATCTGAGCAAGTAATGAATAAATATTGACATAAGCTTGGAAATGAGAAGGGCTATGTATAGCAAATGTATCTAACTTAATAAACAGTGAAGACCTAATGCTGTTGCTATTGAGTTTGCAACAGCTTTAGGTTTGCCTCCAATCCTGTGGCTTCTTGTTTCTTTCAAGAGTTTTTCAGAAGCATGTTTTGGGTACTGACTTCATGGTTGATGAAATATTTGTAATTAAATGATAAGAACTACCTTGTCTTCAGTGCTGATAGAAGTGAGTGAGGAGAAATGCTGTTACTAAAGAGGAGAATTATGAGAAAGCTGGCTTTGTCTTCAAGTCCTGTTGCTAGTCTTGACTTTATTATTTTCTGTGTTTTTACCTTGTGGTGCTCAGTAAATTTTTTTTTTTTCAGTGAATGAATAAACATAAGGTTAGACTGCACACAGAGGAGTCAAAAAAATCTTGTTTACCTGGAACAGCTAGTTGAAATTAAGTGCAGTTTTCCATGGTTGCCTCCCCTGGTTCTGTTTTGTTTCAGCTGTAAGGGTTTCCTTCAAAGGAGTAAGTAGAAATGATTCCCTGTGACAAGGTTGCTAGGCTAACCGTCATGACCAAGTTCTTGCTCTTTGTGGATTTATCTTATGCCGTGTCTGGGAACCTGTGCTATCTCAGGCTGACCTCAACCTGGCAATGATGGCCTGGCAGACGCCTTAAAGGGTGGTTTCTGCAGTCTGGCTGTTTTCAAATTTTGGTTCTGCTGAGTTAGATCAGAGAAGTTACTTAACTTTTGGTGAATCCATTTCCTTATTTGTAAGATGGGTATAATAATATTTCCTGTCTCATAGGATGGTTTTTGCAGATTAAATAAAAATGCCCATAAAGCATGCAGCAGTTTGTCTTGCATACAGTCCTCGGGAAATGTTAGTTATTATTATTGGAAGTTACAGTTTCCCTTAATTAGTAAAAGTTAAATTTACTTACTAAATGTGATTTAATATTCTTTGAAAATACCTTGTGTGTGTGTGTGTGTGTGTGTGTGTGTGTGTGTGAGATGCTCATTTTTGGTAGTGAAAATTTTGGGGCCACCTAGGTCAACATCCTATTAACAGTTCATCCTACAATCATTTTCTGAGAGGTGAAGTGATTTGACCAAGGTAATACCACTAGTAATGAGTCAAACAAGTCTAAATATTATTTTTTAAAATTCTAGATATATAATATTTTCCACTGAACCCTACCCATTTCCAGGTGTGCCTCGATAGCTTTTCAGAAATCATGCCAAATTATGTCCCAATTCAACTGTGTCCAAGTATGTCCCAGTAAGCCAAAGACTGAGAATTTGCAAGAGAACAGCGGTCCCCCTGGCCGGTAGAGGGCGCCTAGGCTTTGCAGCGGGGTTGGTGAACGCCGCAGGGGGCGGGGCTCCGGGGGAAAAGCCTCGGCCGATTTATCCAATCAGAAGCGTCTTTGTCATCGCGTTCCAGTCGGGGCGGTCGCCCGCGGAAATTTGAAATGGCTGACGGGTTGCCGTCGGGTGGAGGTCTGGGGCTTGGGGCGATGGCACCAGAGCGCACTAACTGGGCAGCCGAGGAGGAGCCGGAGCCCCTGGAGAAAGGTGAGCACCCCCAAGCCGGGCGAATAGTCTCCGTGGCGGCCTGGGGCGTCGGGACACTGGCAGGCGCCTGGGTCGCAGACCTGGCGAACTCTGCTGGCCACCGTGGCGGTGAAGGGTGTGCCAGACCTGGATCCACTCTCAGGATGTCAAAGTCGTGAGGTACACGGGGACAGTTACCCCTCCCCACCCTCTTTGGTCTCAGCTTTCCTGAGACTGGAGGAAGTTGGACTTAGGCCAGGGATTCTCAGCCTGGAAGGGTTACCGGAAGCTTTGAGCTTATCGGTTGAGCAAAGATTTTTTTTTTTTTTCTATCTGCATCTCAAAGGAGGTCAAAATCACACTTCCCCTTTTTGAAAAAGATAACCTTGAATACTTGGCCTAGATACCTTTTCTGAACACTGAAGGCAGATGACCTGTCTAAAGGTAGGGGAGCCAATTTGGGAGAGAGTTCAGAAATAGAATGCGCGTCCCATAATTCTATCTCTTCTTGGAGATTCCATTAATGGGGGGCAGTTGCCGAGAGAAGTGCTGGGAATTGAACCCAGGGTCTTGCAAACATTCTTCCACTGAGCTACATCCCCAGACCCCCATTTACTTTTTTTTTTCTGACATTTTAAGCCTGTTTACATTCTTTAATACTTTGAATTAAATTCTTTAATACTTTGAATTGTGTTATGAAATGGAAAGAATTCTGGTCAAGTGAGAAAACAGGTGTGGCTTAATTATTAATGTATCTTTTGAACTGGCAAAAGTTGATTAGCTTTTTTTCCCCCCTTGGAAAACAGAACCAAAAGTTCTGTCTACAGTAAAGATGAAGTAAGATAATGCGTAAAGAGTCATGTCTTTGAAGTGGTTGTAAAGAAAGACATATGCTACATGACATCACATGGAATCTTAAAAAAGCTGAACTTTCAGAAACAGCATAGCTGGTGGTTACCAGCAGGTGGGGAAAATAAAGAGCTGTCAAAGGAGAGAGAGTTGTACTTATAAGATGAATAAGTTCTGGAAACTTAATGAACTAATGATGACTATAGTTAATAATATTGTGTATTTGAAAAAAAAATTTATATTTATTTTTTAGTTTTAGGTGGTCACAGTATCTTTATTTTTTATTTTTATGTGGTGCTGAGGATCAAACCCAGTGTCTCATGCATGCTAGGCGAGTGCTCTACCACTGAGCCCCAGCCCCTGTATATTTGAAATTTAATAAGAGTAGATAAGTGTTCTTACAAAACAACAACAATAAATCCAAAGGGGCAGGGGAGAAACGAAGGAAGGAAAGGAAACTGTGAGGTGATGGAAATGTTAGCTTTATCGTGGTAATTCATAATATATACTTATCAAAACATCACAATGTACACTTTAAATATATACAATTTTTATTTGTCTTTTCTACTTCTGTAAAGGTAGAAAAACAGATCAAAAACAAAATAGCCATAAAGAATGGTGTTGTTTACAAACAAAAAACATGCATTCTGTGTGCTGGACACTGTGGTCAAAGATTAAGAAATGATTTTTTTTACTCCTAATTGAAGTGGGCATGCTATTTTTACCTTCCCTTTATAGGCAAGGAAACTGAGGAATAGAGAAATTGTTGCCCAGATAGTAAGCCCTCTCTGGCTTATGTGCATCAGTGTTTGTAAGCAGCAGAACTTTGAATACATTTTGTGGGGTCATCTGTGGGGTTGAGTAATTTTGGTAGCCTGAACAGGGGCAAAAAATAAATGTAAGGAAGGAGAAAAGGAAGCTGAAAATAAAGAAAGGTGTGAGAAGGTGTGGAAAGATAGACTGCTGCTCATGACAGACTTAACTTCCTAAAACTGCCTCCACAAGCTCTTCTGCCAGTCTAAATGCCACCTTGGCATTTTTTATTTAGCAACAGTTTGTCTGTTAAAAAATCTTTCTAAACTGAATTAGATATGCCACTGGCTATATCACTCCTTGTGAAACATAATTATATCAGGCCAAACCTAAGGTGATTTGCATTTTCTGTTCTTTTCCTTAGACAGTCAGTGAAATTGGTGAGGAGGAACCTAGTAGCCTTAGTGAAGTAAATCTTATGCTTTATTAAGACTCTTTCATCCCTCTTTATTGAGGGGCCATTGACAGACTTCACTGTGGAAAATAAGGCTTCAACTCATTTGAGAGGGACTATCAGCTCCCTCTTTTAATGTAGCTTAATGGAATTATTTTTTGGGGAAAAAAACAACTGTAAGATATTTATTATAACTTGCTAGTTATAGCAGTAAAAATAAAAATCCACTTGTGTCCTTTAAAGGAGAACTTGGATGATTTCCACTGAATTAGAAAACAGTCTTCCTTTGTTTTCCCCCCAAACCTCACAGAACAACAAAATCCTAACCTTTGAAAAAATCTTAAGCTTTTTATTGTTTTGAAATAGAATTTGGATTTTGAGATACTTTTGTTTTATAAGCTAGTTTCTTCTGACAGTGGTAGAATGAGTAGAACATTCATACTCAAATCCTTTTTTGTATTTTGTTTGGAAATTGCTGAACGAGGATGTGAAAATAGAAGCATTCTGTAAGCACAGAAGTATCTGGGATAGTTGAGCCTACTTGTTTTTGTTGTTCCTTTAGGTTTATTCCAAGATGAAGAGTCATGCAGTGATTGTAGCTACCATGATAAGCCAGTCACTAGTTTACAAAGTTTTGTGCCAGAAGGAAAAACTCTTTTCCCAGAAATTTTCCAAACAAGTCAACTTTTGTTCTATGAACGATTCCGAGCCTATCAAGATTATATTTTAGGTGAGTAGGTTTTTTTTTTCTTCTTTTATCTTTTTAGTTACAAGTAGAATGTCTGTCTCAATTTCTGAGATTGCCAATTGTTGGTTTTGAGAAAGTAGATGTAAATGAATCTATTAACTTCTCTCTGCTTTATGCATACTCGGTTCTTACTGTGTTTAATTTGTTTGTAGCTGACTGCAAGGCCTCTGAAGTAAGGGAATTCACAGCTGAGTTCTTGGAGAAGGTCCTTGAACCATCTGGATGGCGGGCAGTCTGGCACACTAATGTGTTTGAGGTGCTGGTTGAGGTAAATTTAATTCTGTTGTTAAGATATTTGTCTTTAGCTATAAGCACTTACTTCAGACTGTTATAGCCAAAGTGCTTATTTTTAATTAATGTTTATGAGCTGATTGAAAATAGCATGTTTTTCTCATCTAATTGCCACGGTGTTCTAAGCGTTCCAGTGTATGAAGTGTTCCGCAAATTTTAAAAGCTACTGAGGAGGAGCTACCAGGAAATTAAGATGGTTTAAATTTCAGTGTCCTTTGACAAGGGGAAATGGATTATAAACCTAGGAAGTGGAGGAGGTATTTGAGATCATTTTAAAAATAAGGAGGCCTAATTATGAAGTCAACAGAGTTTTAATTAATTTTTTTTACCTTCTTAGTTTAGCCCATTGAGTAGCTTAAACCAAATAGGCATTTTAAAACTCATCCATTTTTATTTATTTATTTTTTTTTTGGTCTAACAAATTTGTAGGAATGTGGTTAATGGTTAATCTCTTGCTAGTGTGTCCCACTACAGAAAATAAAACAATCTTATTTTTCAACTGACTGGGCCCTTCACATTAAACTTGCATTCTAATATTAGCTGTGAGTTTTTCTCAGTGTTTGTTAACTGGACCACAAAAAGCCCTGTTAATCCAAAATGTTAAACCAGGGAGTATGAATTCAGTGTGGCTGTAGCTCCTTTAGAAAATGACATCCCATACTGCGGTGGTTATGTATGAAGCAGTGGGTTGTAGCTGTTTTGTGCGAATTTAAAAATTTTGGATTATGCTGATATCCTTACTTGAAGTTCAGATCTGTTAATTTAGTTATGGTAATGCTCCTCTTCCCCTCCAATCAATTTTCTAAAAGCAGTCAAAGGCATTGTCTTAAAAGACTAGTGTGCCATTTCTCTATTTAAAACTCCTAATGCACACTTACCAAGGGCTTAGTGTTTACTTAATGTCTTTGTTAGACCAGGATGCAAGAAAAGACCACTGACTCCAGTTAAAATCAAATTAAAGCAAGCTTATTGTTTTGACCGGCTGGGCTGCCTCTCCCTCCCAAAACGACGGGAACAAGACCGCACCCCAGCTTTCCTGCAGCCCAGCTTTATAGCCCAGAATGTTACACAAAGGGGGGTTCAGATAACAGAACTCTGACAAGCATCACATTAATGGTAGTTTACATTTTTTGCTGGCCCCAACATCAGAATTTATGAGGACCATTAGATCCTCAGAAAGGGTCGTTGTCTGGCCAGGGAAGGCCAATATTTATGAGGTGTCACTAAGTTTCAGAGAGGGCTGCTATCTGGTCAGAGAGTCAGGCATGGGTGAGTTCAAGGCACGGGCAGGCATTCCAAGCAGGTTCAGAATTTGCAGTAATTTATAGTAAAGCCGAAATTATCTTTTCATGGCTTTGTGGTGAGATGCCCAATTTTAAGAAAAGATCAGGTTGGGTCTATCATCTTCTCATTGTGCGGGAGAACAGGTAAAATCCAAGTTCCTTCTGATGTCCTTTGTGTCCTGGTCACTTTGCCTTTCTCATCTCTTGCTGCCTCTGCTCACTCCCAGTCTACTCCCTTTGGTTCCAACAAGAAGCACTGCCTATCTTCTCCTCCAGATGTGAAGCTTGTCTCTACTCCAGGACTTTTGCACTTTCCCTGCTCTTAGACTGCTGCTTCCTTTTTATTATTCTCAGCTTAGAGGTGACTTAGCCTGGTCACCCAGCAAAACCAGGTCACCATTCCTGCTTATTATTCTCTGTCACATACTTTTCACCATCTTGTTTATTTTTCTTCCTGATTACAATATAAACACCATGAAGGTAAAAGCCAGACCTGTCTTGTTTTCCCTTTATATTACAAAAGAAGACTCCCCATCCCCATTTCAAGCTTTTAAAAAAATTAGGCTATCAGTAGTGTTTTGTATGATTATCTTAATTTTGATTTACATGTGTTAAGTGACATTTTAAATTTTAGGTTACAGATGTGGACTTTGCAGCCTTGAAGGCAGTCGTGAAGCTTGCTGAACCCTATGTCTGTGACTCTGAAGTGAACACTTTTACCTTGGATTGTGTGAAAGAGCTCCTGGAGCTGAAGGAATGTCGGTTGCCCCTGCAGGAGTTGTGGGTGGTGTTTGATGGTTCTGGAGTATTTGACCAGACAGCCCTTGCAATTGAGCATGTCAGGTAGGAAGAGAAGTTGGTAAAAATAACCTTGTGGCCCAAAACTTTGGATGAAGTGATGTTCTTGTCTCTGTTAGATTCAGATTTAAAAACTCAAAATGTAAACTTTGTCACCGCAATGTGTGTGTGTATTTTTTGGTCCTGGAGATTGAATCCAAGGATGCGTTACCACTAAGCTACATCTCAGGCCTTTTTATTTTTTATTTTGAGACAGGGTATCACAAAGTTGCCGAGGCTTGCCTTGAACTTGTGATCCTCCTGCCTCAACCTTCTAAGTTGCTGGAATTACGTGTGTGCACCGCCATGCCTGGCTGTCACTGTAATATTTTAAAATATTCAAAGATTAGGAGAATCTTGAGTTTTTTTTTTTTTTTTTTTTTTTTTTTGCAGTGCTAGAGGTTGAACCTAGGGCCTTGTGCCTGATAGGTGGGTGCTCCACCACTGAGACACACTTCTAGCCCCTAGGAAAATCTTTATTAAATTAAAAAAAATTTTTTTTTAAAATGCTTTAAATGTTCATTTTATTATCATTTCAAACTTATAGAAAACTGGAAAAGACTGGTATAAGGAATACCTGTTTAGCCTTCACTGAATTTCCCCAAATGTAACAAAACATAGGAGATTCTCAATTTGGTTTGTATAGATTTAGAAACTGCCTTGAAAGTTGTGGATGCTAAGGCTTTTGGCTGGTATGTTTGAATATAAGAGGATAGAAAGAAAGGAAAGGAAGTAAAGAAAGTGGTATAGTATGATCTATGTGTTGATAAGACTAATACACTTTTTTTTTTAAAGAATGTGTCTGGTCAGAAGGTATTTTCTCAGGCTGCTTCCTGAATCTTTTTAGAGGATGTGTTCATGTGTCCTTTTTGGCATGGTTTATTTCCACTTGCACAAGTGTACTCTTCTTTGTCCCTTAAGTGAGCAAGCAAGCCCATGATACCTTGATTGACTGGTATGCTTTTAAAATACTTCAGATAAGTCTTTTATCAAATAGCTCTTGATACAGCCCGCTTTTTTTTTTTTTTAATCTTCTTATATAAAGAAAGCTTACTTTTAATTCAAAATGGACGTATATTCCTCTAGGAAGTGGAAGACTAGATAATGTAATGATCATAATAGTAGTAATGTTGTGTGATGTTTTGTAGTTGAATAAGTACTTTCTGTTAGGGTAGCTGGCACAAATATCCATGAGATGTCAGAAGCAAGGTCTGAGACATTCTGCTTCTTTGTAGAGTATTCAACTTAAGAGAGACATAGTTCTGAGTTCAAGCAAAGATTTATTTATTTTTATTTATTTTTTAATTTTTTTCTAGCAAAGGTTTATTGATAGAAAATATCTGCCAGGCTGCCCTTCTGCAAGGTGCAGCAGCCAGTATTACTTGAATGGAAACTTAAATATCTTTTGGACAAGGAACAAGAGCAAGCTAGAACTGAACCTGGGTGCAGGTGGTTTGTAACAACGGTTTTTTGTGTTTAGGGATCTTGACACCCCTTGACAGGGGTGGTGTTAACGGTAACAGGGTATCTTAAGTTTCTTTTTCTTGGCAGTTTTGATTTCGGGTCAAGGTAGAGTCCCAGAACCAAAATGAACTTACTAATGTTTAGGGACCCAACACTTTCCAGTTTCTATACCATTAGTGAGTTAACCTGATTAACTTAAGTTGAATACAAAGAAGCAGAATGTCAGACTTTGCTTCTGACATCTCGTGGAAAATTTCTAATTGTGTAGAAGAACATTTAGCTCTAGATGTTCAGTATTAGGCCAAGCAATATAAATCTGAAGAACTGGTTTCTGTCCAAAGCCAAAATAACTTCTTTGTGCTTTTCTCTTGTTAAAAAGAAAACCTGTCAATTGATGCAATTGAAGGTAAAGGGTTAACTGATGGATTTAGGAAATTAGGAGTCTAGGAACTAATCTCTTTTATGATGTTAGAAGTTAGTAGAAAGAAAAGTACCTAGATTGGTCATATTGTTTGAAGAGGAGCCTGGCTAAATTTACTCTTCATTTGGAGAGCTCAGATTCTGATCAGAGAAGGTCAAATTAAGAGGATTTTCATTTGTTAATGATTCAATAAATATTTGAGTGCTGGGTCCTCAGTGTGACTGGTGCACAAAGCTGACCCAAGCACCATCATCAGGAAGTCATTAGTTAAACATGTGTGATGAGCCTTGATGACATAACCACCCTAAAATATATCCATGATTGGAAATGGCATTGAGTGCTATGAAGAATTACAGAGTTTCCAAAGACTAGGTTAAGTTCTATTGTTATTTCCTGAGGAAATGACATTTGAGGTTGGGTCCGAAGGGCTAGCTGAAGGAGGCGCAGGTGCAGGAAACAGGTGCAGGAACTGAGTAAGTTTAGGGAACTGAAAGGTCAGTAAGGTCAGAACACAGTGCTGGGAGAGAACCAGGAAACCAGGCTGAGAGGCTGGCATGGGTCAAAGGTATAGGGATTTGTTAGCCAATTAATCATTTTTTTGTCTTTAAGAGGATTGGGAAGCCATTGAAGAGTTTTCATTCTTGAGAGAATGTGATCAGTTTTATGCTTTGAAAGGTTTATATAGCTGGGCATGGTGATACATGCCTCTAATCCCAGCGGCTCTGGAGACTGAGGCAGGAGGATCGAAAGTTCAAAGTCAGACTCAACAATAGTGAGGCCCTAAGCAACTCAGTGAGACCCTGTCTCTAAATAAAATACAAAAAAGGGCTGGGGATGTGGCTCAGTGGTTGAGTGCTTCTGAGTTCAATCCCTGGCCTCCCCCCTGCTCAAAAAAAAAAAAAAAAAAAAAAAAAGGTTCATTCTAGCTTCTGTGTGGAAAATGAATGGAGGGAGATGGAATAGGGAGGTCAATTAAGAAGCAAGACAAAGAAAGTGGGAATACTGAGAGGACAGATAGAGCCTGATCAAAAAGTGGAGTGGTTGGGACATGGTGGGGAAGATGTGAGGATTGAGAAAGGTAGGACTAGATATGGAAACAGTCAAGACTAACTCCCAAGTTTCCGGATTGAAAGAGTAAATCTAAGTTTACCAGGTGGAGAAGTTGGAAGGCTTCTGACCAGCATCTTACATGGAAGTTTGAAAGAACTTGTGAAGTTAGGAGTTTACATGCAAGGACTCTGAGGCAGGAGATGTGCTTTAGAGTTAGAATATTAATCCTTGTAATATCACCAAGCTTAGGACTTCATTCTGAGGGCAAAAGGGGACCAGCAGAGGTTTTTTTTTTTTTTTTTTTTAATGAGGCACCTTGAAGTCCAGTTAAAAAAACAAAACAAAACAAAACAAAACAAAAACCCAAACCAACCAAACAAAAAACCCATTCTCCAGAGGGTGAAGAGACCGACCACCTAATCTACAAGAATTCAGACCTGGCTTCATTTTCTGCATTCCTTCCTTTTCACAGCAGAACTTGAAAGAGTATATATAGTCACATGTACTTCCTGACATTCTAGTAATGCTCCCACTCCCACTTCACCACTGAAATTTTGCTCAAGGTTGGTAAAGACTTCTGTGTTCTCATATCCAGTTGATATTTCTCTGATCTCATCTTGGTTGACTGCATTCTGGGCATCTGGTCATTCCCGTTTTTCTTAACACACTCTCCTTCAGCTTCTGGGACACTGCTGTTCAGATGCTATCTCACAGACTTGCTTCTCAGTCATCCTGGCCAGCTTTCCTTTTGTGCTCAAACTGCAGAATGTTGGAGTTTCCCAGGGATCAGTCCTATGTCATTGTCTTAGTCTGTTTCTGTTATACTAATATCATTGACTGGGTAAATCTATGAACAATGGTTTCTTTTGGCACATGGTTCTGGAGATTGGTAAAGAGCATGATAAAGCTCTCATGACTTCTTCTTCTTTTTTTTTTTTTTTTTTTTTTTTTGTGGTGCTGGGGATTGAACTCAGGGCCTTGTGCATGCAAGGGAAGCACTCTATAACTGAGCTATGTCCCCAGCCCTCTCATGACTTCTTAATACTGTTACATTGACATTTCAATTTCAACATGAGTTTTGGAGATCAAAGCATAACAGCCATTTACTCTTTTATCCTTGATTAACTTTGGAACCACATTAGAATCATCTGGGTTATTTTCTTTATAGAAATATTCCAAGTAATATATGAAGGAGGAATGATAGAATATCAGTATTTTATAACCACTAATAACATAAAGGTTATAGGGAGTGGTCATCAATGGCTGCTAGGTGAAAAACTGATAAGGAACTTTGTAGTGAGTGAAATCAGGCTGATAATGCCTGAATTCATCTATCAGTTTTAACCTCATGAAAAAGAATGGCCAGGCATTATGTGCTTCCTGATAGAGAGATATTATACCTCCCTTGGGGTATTCTTGCCAGAAATCTTACCTAAAGCTGATCAAGCTACTAGATGTTACTATCATTTTACTAGAAATAAAGGAAACAAAAGACTGTGTTAAGTGACCCTATTGGGATGTAATTAACAAAATTCAGAGTGTGGGAAACTATTAAGTAAACTCCATGGTAAAAAAGAGGAAGGAGTAATCTATAAAATAATTTAAGAGCTATATTGATTAAATGCAACAGCTGACCCTTGTTTGATCCCGATAAAACCCTCTAAAACAAGAGCAAGAGACAACTGGGAAAATTTGAACACTAACTGTATAATTAATAATATAAGGAATGAAAATTTTCTTTTTGGTATAAAGATTTATTTTATAGACAATACTAAAACTTTATGAATGATATTGGTGAGATTTGCTTCAAAATATTTCAGTGTTAGGGTGATGGGGGAGGAGCAGAGATAAGTAGGTGAGGTAGAGATGCTAATGAGTTGATAATTGTTGAAGCAGGGTGATGAATACAAGGTATTCATGATACTGTGTTCTCTGTATGTGTTTGAACTTTTTTTTTAAAAAAAGTTAAAATCATTTTGGCAGCTTTAAAAAAATATAAATGCTGATTTTTCTCACCATACTGAGAGGTTATGATTTATTAGTCTAGAACAGGGAATACATTTTTAAAACATCCCTGGGGACTCTAATGTATAGCCAGGGTTGAGAACTATTGCTTTATATTATGTCCCTAGATGATCTCATCTATTGCTTTAATACCATCAATATGTTGCCCCTACCAGATTTATATCTACACTTGACCTTTCCCTAAAGCTCTGGGGTTCTGTATTCATCTGCATACTGGACATCATCCATTTGCAGATCAATAGGCATCTTAAATGGAACACTTTAAAAACAGAACTCTTTATTTTTAACCCCAAATCTGTTTTTCGCCCCTTCTTTTCCATCTCAACACTGGCATTATCATCTGCCCAGTTACTGATAATCAATAAATAGCCCTGATAAAAAGAAAGTTCTAACAGAAACAATGTTGTGGAAAAACTTTTCTAGCTGATCTGAAGGTCTATATTTTATATGACTCATGACTGTCAATTATAGCAAATTACAGTGTTCACATATATTAGAGAATGTTGTGAAAATAGTTGTAAGTAGCTGTAAATGGTAGGATTTTGATTTTCTCTTTAGTTCTCATTACTCCAAAACTCCAATATAATGAGCCAGTGTTTGAATTTAAATGATACTAAACTCTTTTTCAGATTTTTCTACCAAAACATTTGGAGGAGTTGGGATGAAGAAGAGGAGGATGAGTATGATTATTTTGTCAGATGTGTTGAACCTCGATTGAGATTGTGAGTATTTATTACTGACCTCATATGTGTTGCAAAATGGATTTTAAAAAAAAAATTCTACCCGTGCGATACACATATCACATGCCCCAGATGCCCCAGACAAAAACAGATCAGTGTACAAATAGTACAAGTTATTAAATGAAGCTTGTGTGAAGTGTAGACACCTGCATTTTAAATTTATGAACTAAGTTTAAAAGCAGAGAATTCAAGAACATTTAAATTATAACTCACTATTTATGAATATGAATAAAATTTAATTGAGCTAGTGTTTTAAAAGCCTTTTGTTAAAGTCAAAGACAATTGTTAGAAAAATAGTGAAATTATTTGAATTACTGAAGACTCCTTTGCTTTAAATCTTTAAAGACTACTTTTAAAGTATATGGTTTTACTCTAATGTTTTGTCAAGCAAGCTCTTGCTTTATTTGACAAATAGTTAAAAATATTAAATCATTAATATTGGTAGAATGAAAATTTCCAAAGTACCAAAGTACATTTTTGTAATTTATCATATTTCAGTGGGGAAAAGCCTTTCCATACAAAAATATAAAAATTAACTCTGTATCCTAAACTGTTATTCTATACTGACCTTAAATGTGGTATTCATTTATCATTCCACTAGATGGTAGTCTAAGACCAGTGATTTTCTTGTATTCATGAATTGTAATTTAATAGGCAGTGCTGCAATGAGAATAAAATTAGAACTTGCACTCCAAAAAAAGAATTATGGGAGATGATTTTTTTCTTGTGTGAAAGATGATTTGACTCTATAAGATAAGGCAGTAAGCCTTCACATTTTTGTGGAATCCAATATGATTTAGTAAGTTTCTCTTGGTTTCAATAGTAAATAATAAAAAAAAAAAATGCGAAACTCAGGCTAATGATTCTTACTTATTTAGAATTATGTATGTCTGAATTCAGCTCTTCAAAAATTGACTATGTTTTCTATTCAGTCTTTCCAGTTTTTTCATTGTGTCTATTCTGTTTTCCCACAATGTACTCTAATGACAGATTTTCGATACACTTGAATATTTTCTTGGTTTGTGATATTTGCTCTTAAACAGTAATGATCGGTTTTGACTGAAGTGAAATGTAATGGTAGGTGACTATCATGCATATCTGGCAAATTTGATCTTTACTTGGAGAAAAATTGTATTCTGATTTGACAGCTTTGCATTGCTAACAAGAAGTGATTTACATACATACTCTGTATCACCAGCAGATGGAAAAGCATAAGGCAGAAATGGTTTGGATTATAAAGAAGAAACTACAGTGCTTGATGGAGAAACTGGAATTTTATCAAATGTAGGCAGATCTGAAATGGTTCTTTAGCTAAGATAGGAGTAGAGCGTCAATAGACAAGATTTAAAAGGAATCAAATCGTACTGTCTTGATTTTATACTGTGTGGTAAATATTTTTCCTTTCTAATTCAAAACATAGAATTCCAGAATTTAGGAGTCTGAGATACAAATGTTGGTTCATTGCATCCAGACCATGACGTATCAATATGACGAGGAGAAATAAACTGATTACCATGGGTGTTAGAAATACTAAGAGACTCATTTTAAAATTTGAGCCTTAATCTTCACAGTTTAATAGACCTGATCAGTAAGTTGTTTGCTCCCTAATTTCTTCTTTGCAAAGTGAATTTAAATCTTTAAATAATTATGGATTAACCAAAGCAGAGGAAATCCTTGCTTTTTTTTCAAGAGTTGCCTAATTTATTTCTTGAAAAATGGGGAAAGAATTAGTTTTTATGTGTTTTAAATACTATTTGAGTGTTCACCATAATTTGGTGTAAATTTATTTAGGATTATGATTCTGTTCCTTGGTTTTATTCAGAGCATAACTAAGTAAAACAAAAACAAAAACAAAACAAATGAAATCATCATCTAAAGCAATAGTTCTCAACCTTGGCTATATTAACATCTAGGGAACTTTAAAATTACTTCTAGCTGGTGCTGTGGCACACATTTGTAATCCCAGTGGTTTGGGATGCTGAGGCAGGAGGATTGTAAATTCAAAGCCAGCCTCAGCAATTAGCAAGGCCCTAAGCAACTTAGCAAGACCCTGTCTCAAAATAAAAAGATAAAAAAGGGTTGGGGATGTGGCTCAGTTTTTAAGTTAACTTAAAATTAACTCTGTATCCTAAACTGTTGTTTTACACTGACCTTCTTAAATGTGGTATTCATTTATCATTCCACTAGATGGTAGCCTAAGACCAGTTAATTTCTTGTATTCATGAATTGTAATTTAATAGGCAGTGCTGCAATGAGAATAAAATTAGAACTTGCACTCCAAAAAAAGAATTATGGGTCTGAGATACAAATGTTGGTTTATTGAAACAACACCCAAACCCAAACCAAAATTAAAAACAAAACAACTTTTAGAGACCCATTTAATTGGTCTGGATGGGGGTCTAGGCATCTGTATTTTTGAAAGCTCCCCAGGTGAGTTGAATATTAAGCTAGGGTTGAGAAGCGCTGGCCTAAGTCATTGCTAGTCACTGTGTTTTTAACTAAGAAATAAAGCAATTATTTAAAAACTGTATGTAATGGCAGTAATCTTATATTTTATTTTCAAAACTATTGATTTCCTTTTTTCTATTTCATTAATTTTTTATCAATTAACTTGTACATTCCAAAATTATTTTACTGCACCCAGAAATACTTCTTGATATGTCTTTACAGAATTTCAAAGGCTATCTCTAATAACTTCCTGAGATAATTTTTGTGCATTAAATGTAGGCAGAGCTAGATAATTTAAATAATTTCTCATTTTTGATCCTATAAATCTGGTAATCTTAAAAGTTGTAAAACAATTTTAGATACTTCCCTTCCTACCCCCAGTCTCAAATTCCTTAAATAAGACTCAAATTGAGTCTCAAATAAAACTTGAAATCTTATTGTTAGGATTCTTTTTGTGTGTATGTGTGTTACTAGGGGTTTAACCCTGGGGTACTCTACCACTGAACTACACCCCCAGCCCTTTTTATTTTTTTTATTTTGAGACAGTGTCTTGTTAAGTTGCTGAGGCTCTCCTGGAATTTGCAATCCTCCTGTCTCAGCCTTTGAAGTTGCTGGGATTACAGGTATTTACCACCATGCCCAGCTTGAATCTTAATATATGAGGAGAAAATACTTTCTTATTGGATAATGATTACACATTATGCAGCATGAACTGACAATGTTTTAAAAATACAATGCTGGGATCTCAGGAAAAAAAAAGAAAATTCTCAAAAGAAGAAAAGTTAGTGACCCTAATGAAGCTGTTCTTCATACTTCCAATTGCTTTCACTTATAATGGAGTGCTATTCAGAGCAACTTAACATATACCTGAGTATGTACTATAACTTGCTGGATCTTTGAGAACTAAATGAGCTGTCTTAATGATAAGAAAATTTACTTGGAAGGCAATAGATTTCAATTTACTTTCAGGTATTATGATATTCTTGAAGACCGAGTTCCTTCAGGACTTGTTGTTGACTACCGTAATCTGTTGTCTCAATGTGAGGAGAGTTACAGGAAATTTCTAAATCTGAGAAGCAGTTTGTCAAATTGTAATTCTGATTCTGAGCAGGAAAATATCTCCATGGTGGAAGGATTAAAATTGTATTCGGAGATTGAACAGTTGAAACAAAAGCTAAAACTCATTGAGAATCCTTTGTTGAGGTATGTGTGTCTTTGTTTTTCTTAACTAGTTCGTATTAGCTATCTTACTGAGAATTAATGGATGTATTTGGTTTCTTTAAGATATGTGTTTGGTTATCAGAAGAACTCTAATATTCAAGCAAAGGGCATCCGTCCAAATGGCCAGAAGGTCACCCATGTGGTCTCATCCACCATGATGACTGGTCTACTTCGGGCTCTGCTCAGGGACAAGCTTTGTGAAGAGCATTGCGAGGGGGAAATAGAAGTTCAGGTAAAAGGGGAGTTGTTTGCTCCAGGTGACTTCGCCTTTTGATTCATACCAGATTTTTATGAATTCTACAAAGTGTTTATAGAAGCTTTCTAGGGTTGGTTTTCTGTGAAATGAGAAGTAGTAAGAGCACAGCCTTTTGTTAACAATAGTCACTTTAACAAAAGCATGCTTGGGGCTCAGTGCACTATCACAGGAGACACTTAATGCAGTTTGTGCTCCATTTTAAAGGTCAGACATGAAGACACTTGCAATAATACTCAAGTTGCAATACTCAACCGTATTGCAATATGTTGTTTTCTAGTTCCACAGAGATCCATTGTCTGCTATAAATGCTTGCTTTGAAGGTGACACTGTTATTGTTTGTCCTGGTCATTACGTGGTAGATGGCACATTCTCCATTGCTGATTCCATTGAATTGGAAGGTGAGTATGGATGATAATACAACCAATTTCTCATGCATACATATAAATAAGCAGTAAATCAATGATCGTGTTGAAGTTCCAAGAATGTAATTTCAACCCATTTGGTTTCAAGTGAGATGACTTGAAACATTAAGGGTATTTAAAGCTTTCAGGGTTGACCCAGTGTTTGAGCAACTTGAATCATAGGTCTTTGAGACAGTATATATGTTGGGAAGATGTTTACAGGCATATTGTTTTTAAGACCTTTAGGAAGAAGTGTACTTTCTAGATTATATGTAGTTTGTGGAAAAGAAGTCTAATTTTTGGAATGGAAAAGTATTCCCAGCAAAATATAACCATATATCTATGTCTATGTCTATGTTTAATATTTTCTTATCTGTTGCTTGCTCTTAGGTCATACATTTTGTGGATATCTTGGTACCTGATTTTTTTGTTTGTTTTGTTTTAAAGTTAGCTTATTTTTATAAGAGATATTTTTGAAAAGTGCATTTAACTTGAATTGGTACAAAAATTATCTTAATTCTTTAAAAGCTTACTGAATGTCACAAATACTACATTTTGTATCCTGGCCAAAGTATACTTTTGAGAACATCAATATTTGAAGGTTGTATAAAAGCAACTTTTTTTTTTTTTAGTTGATAGATCTTTATTTATTTGTAAATGGTGCTTAGAATTGAACCCAGTACCTCATGCATGCTAGGCAAGCGTGCTACCACTGAGCCACAACCAACCCCTTCAAAAGCAACTTTTTAACAGTAATAATCTTAAAGTTCATTCAGAATGATTCCTAAATTTAGTTTAGTTTACAATTGTTCATTTTGGTTCTGCATATTTCTATAAAGTAAAATTTAGATGCACCTGTTCAACTATTTACCAGAACAGCTTCAAGTTAGTAATAAAGCTTGTAAAAAAAAAAAAAAAAAGGATATATCATTTTGTGACTTAAGCAGCTGTTCACAAATGGCTAAAGCTATGTTCTTTATCTTGTCAAAACTTCTTAATGGAAGCAAGACTGGGAGTTTAATTTCCTGCTGTTCACTACTATATCATCGTCCCCTTTTTTGTTTTATGTATATAATTTTTGTTTTTTCTCCTCTCCAATGTTTGATTTATCATAGATGTATGTGTATAAAAAACACATCTGCAGGGTAAATCACTGCAATAAAAACACTTTATTTTTTGGCATAGTGAAAATAACATTGATATTATATTGTTTGGTGGATAAAAATTCTTTCTATATTGGTGAAGAAATAATAATGTAATTGCCAGAGTGTTATATATAACCATAGAGTTCTGATGGGTGAGTATAAAAATGACTATAAATTTACTAACCGAGGGCATTTCTAAGAATTGGGGAATCAGATGTGATCTGCAGTGTGAATGTGTGGAGTACTAGTGATTCATCGATAACACTTGTAACAAGTGTTACAAGTGTATTGAGTACCTACTGTGTGCAGGTTTCATAAATATGTGCAGGATGAATAGCTCTTAGAGTAGGCCTTTTTTGTTTAAAAAATCTATTCAATTAGGTGATGGTTTTGTTTTTAACTGCTAAGAATACATAATTTGTATAATGATCTCAGGTTTTTTTCCTCAACATGGAATTCTTTTTATATTTTTTTATTTTTCTGAAGATAAACAATGATTGTTATAGGAAATATGCAAAGTACAGACAGACACAAAGAATCAGAAACAACTCAATCCAATTATCCAATGTCCACCCTGGTAGCATTCTTGTGTTTGGAGTCTTAGTGCCCCTCAAGGCTTGTCTAAACTCTTCAAGTAGCTTTGCTGTTCAATGCTGTTACTACTTTCATCTACTCAAGCAAAGACTCTTCTTTATGAAAAGCCTAGAAAAAACAATGCACCAAACATCCAGATATTTAACTATCTCTTAGAGAGAGTTTTTTCTTATAGCTTTGTTTGTGTGCTTCTGTTTTATGATGAAAGGAAATTCTCTAGTTTTCTGTAAGAGCATCCAGAGGCTTGGCCTGCATTATTAGTTGGATTAAGACTTTGTTGGGTAAAATGATGTGCACCTGTATTCCCAGCTACTGGGCAGGTGTAGGCAGGAGGATTGCTTGAGCCCAGGAGTTTGAGCCTAGCTTAGGCAGCATTAGTAACACCCTATCTCAAAAAGAAAAGAAAGAAAAGAAAAAGATTTATGAAACCTGATTTTTAAAAATTGGTTAATTAAGTAGACCTTTTTTTTTTGTATTAGCTTAAACTGTTTGAAGTTAATTTGTCAGGTTCTAATTTTGAGAAATGCTAGATATATTCCATATAATTTATATTAGAGCCATAAAATCTTAGGGGAAAACTTAGAAGGGCTGAATGCCTTAGAATTACTTATTTTTTTTATAGCAGTTTTGTAAGTGAATTTAGTGGTGAACTGACCCAAGATGGTTGGCAGAGCAGTCTTCCTAATATGGGATAGATTGGAGGGTTGTTATTAAAAATTGGATACCTTGACTTAAATTACACAAGGTATGTAGAGAAAGATTTTATTTAAATATAACTAACATTGATTGTCTTGAATTATCATTTGGAAATGTTTAGACTCGTGAAATTTGTTCTAACGTTTTTGTGTTCAGACGTTTTCCCTCACCCTTCTTGAGTGTTCTTGCTTTCTTCCTTAGGATATGGTCTACCAGATGATATTGTGATAGAAAAGAGAGGCAAAGGAGATACTTTTGTGGATTGCACAGGTGCGGATATTAAAATCTCAAACATAAAATTTGTTCAGCATGATGCTGTAGAAGGAATCTTAAGTAAGTATCTGAATATTTGGTGCATTTTTTTTTCTAGGCTTTGAAAGACTATTTTCTATGGAAGATAGAATGTAACTCAATACCACTGGAGTATATGGAAGGCTGATTAGTTACTGTGTACATAGCATGATGAGTTAAACAGTTTACCCTAAGGTGAAAAATAGTTAAGCTTATTGTTTTTTTTTTTTTTTCCTAGTTCAGCTTATTCTTGAAAACTTGTTGGTTTTATTATCCTTTTCTTTTCTGTGTGATTAATTCTTTTAAAGCATTCCAACATCGTATTTTGTGTTCTTTGCATTCATTTTAGCATTAGACTAAAACTTGCTACTTTGACATTGTGCTAAGGTTTGGATATAGTTTGTCTCCCAAATATTCTTATGCTTGAAGCTTGGTGGTGGTGTTGATGTGGTAGAATCTTTAAGAGATGGGATGTAGTGGAGGTAATTAGGTCCCAGGGGTTCCACACTCATGAATGGATTAATGCAGGTCTCACGGGAGTTGATCAGTTCTCCTGAGAGTGGGTTGGCCCATGCCCACACTCTGGTTTCCTTGGTAGTACATGTTTTCCTTCTGTATGCAGCTGATGTCATTTCTTCTCTTCCATGTTGTCATACAGCTGAGAAGATCTTGCCAGACACCATGCTGTTTGGACTTTTTACCCACCAGAATAATGAGCCAAATAAACTTTTTTTTTTTAACATTACCAATGTCAGGGGCTGGGGATGTGGCTCAAGCAGTAGCGCGCTCACCTGGCATGCGTGCGGCCCAGGTTCGATCCTCAGCACCACATACAAACAAGGATATTGTGTCCGCCAAAAACTAAAAACTAAATATTAAAATTCTCTCTCTCTAAAAAAAAAAAAAAACATTACCAATGTCAGGTATTTTGTTATAGCAACACAAAACATTGTTTCCTAGAATCTGTATCTTCCTTCCAGGTCACTTAGCAGAGTTGCTCGTATATGTATATGTATATGTATGTGTGTATGTTTGTGTAGGGTGTTTTTTTTTTTTTTTTTTGTAATGAATAGATGCTTTTGCATTTCTGAGGTCAAGTCATTTTCTAAGGAAGTTGCCTTTAGGTTTTAGAAAATTATTCACTATAGTGATTATTTAAATTTTATAAATTTGTAAGTCAGCTAACAATTTAAATGGTACCTCTTGAGGAATACTTAGACTATATTTAATGTCAACGCTAGGATATTTCTAATATTGGAATAGTCACATTACTTCTGAAAGCAGTTGACTGTATATTTTCATCATAGTCATTCACCGTGGCAAGACTACATTGGAAAACTGTGTGTTGCAATGTGAAACTACAGGAGTCACAGTACGAACATCAGCTGAATTTTTAATGAAGAACTCAGATTTATATGGTGCCAAGGTATGGCGGAAGTAATTATTTGGTTTAAGTTTTCAATAATTAAACTATGGGACCAAGATGTAGATGCATACTTCAATTCTCTTTCTTCAGAGAAGTTTAGATACTTATTATCTACTAAATAAGCCCAAGCCTTCTTATTTAGCCACTAAGCATAAGCATAATACTGTAGTATTTTTAAAACGGAGATTAGGAAGAAAAAGAATAAATCTCATAATTTCTCTTGGGTAATTTAAAAATAAATTAAGATCCTTAAAATTATAACTTTTAGGCAATTTTGAAACAGCTGAAGCTCAGTTGCTTTTTAAAAAAACTTTTGAATTTGAGATAATTGTAGATTTATATGCTATTATAAGAAATAATACAGAGAGATCCCATATGTATACGCTTTACCAGTTTCCCTTGCAAACCTATAGTACAATGTCACAACTAGGGTATTGACACTGGTACGGTTGAGCAAAGAATGTTTTCACCACCGCAAAGATCCCTATGTTGCCACTTTATAGCCAAACTCATTTGCCTCTCCCACCAACCTTCTTAACTATTGGCAAACTCATCTCTTCTCCATTTCTATTATTTCCTCATTTCAAGAATGTTATATAAATGGAATTACAGAGTATATAACCTTTTGGAATTTTTCACTTAGCGCAGTTCTTTGGTGTTTTATCAAGAATTTGTATGTTCCAATAGTTTCTTCCGTTTTATTGTTGATAAATAGCTCAACATGTGGTCGTTTCAGTTTGTTTATTCACCTGTTGAAGAAGTAGATGATCTAAATTTTCTCTCATTTTTATCTGTTGTGAGCTTCTTCATTTTTATCTGTTGTGAGCTTCTTCTTGATAGAGCATACCTATAAAAAGCTGTTTATATTTAATGATGAAATACTGAATATATTCCTCCTAAATCAAGAACAAGGTAAGGATATCTGCTCTCACCACAATTATTCAACATAGTGTTAGAAGTTCTAGCCAGTTCAGTAAGGCAAGAAAAAGGAGGCAAAGGGCATATAAATCCCCGTTTACAAGCGATGTGATTATCTGTATCAAAAATCTCCGAAAATACTACTGGTTCTGAAGTTATCTTCTATTTCTTTGCTGAGACTTTCATTTTCTTTAAGTATGTTCACAATTGCTAATTGCAGTATTTTTTTAAAATCATGGTTCTTTTGATATTATTGTCAACTAATTCTGACATCTTAGACATTTTATAGTTTTGACATCAGTTGATTGTCTTACTTAGTTTGGCATCTTCCTGGTTCTTGGTATTTTAAATGATTTTCAGTTGAAACCTGGACATTTTTGTATTATGTTTGGATCTTCTGTTTTAACTGGGCTTCTCTGAGTGCTATAAAGAGGATGGGGCAGGATTGATTCTCAGGTTGGGTGGGGTACTTGTACTGCTGGGTGGAAGTGAGAGATCCAGCTTCCCTCCTGGTTTCCAATGACACTGTTGTACTTGGGGCTTGTCTTATTACCACTGAGCAATGATGAAAGTCCAGATTCTCCATTAGGCCTGCTCTGATACCACCCCAGTGGGGATGGTTGCAATGTCAGGTGGAGGTAAAAGTCTGGACTTCCCATGTAGTCTCTACTGATACTGCTAGGCCAAGGGTCTTGGATGAAAAAGTTACCTGGTTACAGTCTGGTTGAAGCAGAAGAAGTCTAGGCTCTCCTCTTGACCTCTGCCAGCATTTAGTGGGAATGGGGGCTGTTGTTGTTTTATCCTCTGTGGTATTTGGCTGGAATAGAGCTGTTATTGTCTAAAGTTTTCTATCTTTAGGTTGTCTGGTCTTTTGACTAGACAGAGCAATCTTTTTTTTTTTTTTTTTCTGTGTGTGTTCATGTTTCTGGATCACTAGCTTCTTCAGTGTGGGGATTATGAGGCAGAAGGAAAATCCAGGGAACTCACCATTGTGTTGGTGTCATTCTTTGTGTTTTGAAGTCCCAAGCAGTTCTGCCTTCTTCTCTCCACTTTTAAAGAAAATATTGTATTTCAGTTGTAGATGGACACAACATCTTTATTTTATTTATTTATTTTTTTAATGTGGTGCTGAGGATTGAATCCAGTGCCTCATACATGTGAGGCAAGTGCTCAACCACTGAGCCACAACCCCAGCCCACTTTTAAGTCTTTTTCTACTTGTTTTGTATATATTGCCTACGTTTTTGATTATACCTAACAGAAGGAATACGAACATGTACTTCATCACATTTAGTGGGAATGGGGCAACTACTTTTTCACTGCCAAATAGCTGTTCACTTCATTTTCCCGGCGATTGCTGGTTTAAATTGTCCTTTTAAAATTTTACATTATTCCTTTACATTATAGGTTGATATTTAATTTTAACTATTTTGTTGTATATTCACGTGTTTTATAATGGCATATCAGTATGACATATACAACTATGAATACCATATAGCTTTGGTGTGTAGTAGGCTACACCATCTAGGGTTGTGTAGGTACAGGCTAAGATTACACAATGACAAAATCACCCAACAACAAATTTCTCAGAACATATGCCTATTATTAAGTGACCTATGGATGTATATATATTTTTTCAGTATACTCCTAAATCTTTTTGCACATAACCCCAATCTGAAAATCTTTTAGCCTAATTAGCAATTAAAAAAAACATTTTATAGAAGAGTTAGGGTTAGTGTGTACATAGGGTTCAGCCATATGTAAAGGGAGAAGTAATAACAAATGTACTCTCATGGAATACTACTACTCCAGAAAAAACAACTCAACACCCATGCAGTAGATGTGTCATAAATGATTATAACTTTTTAATCAATGATATCATGAATTAACATATTCTGAAATGGTTTCTTTTTCTTTCTTTTTTGAAATATGTTTTTAGTTATAGATGGACACAATACATTTTTTATTTATTTATTCATTCATTCATTCATTTATTCATTCATTTATTTATAATGTGTTGCTGGGTGCTGGGAGCCATCAGCCAAGTAGGTATGACAAATTCCTTGCCAGCTTACTCCCATGCTGTCTAGTGGAAGGACTTCTGAAAGGTGACCTTGCTCAAGGACCAGGGCAGGATCCGTGTTTAGGGTGTTCCCCCTTTAGAATAGGGCAGTTTAGCATAATAGGAGATTAGGGTGTTCCCCCTTTAGAATAGGGCGTATCCTGTTGCTGAGTTCCTCTTGAGTGCTTAGGGTCAGACAGTATATTTTGGGAGACAGAAGCCCATGTGGAGTGGATTTGGGCAGAGAACGTGGATTCCCCCAGAACGTGTTTGTAGACGGCCGGTGTGAGTTCGGGAATAAAGAATTGCTGTTTGAATCTACAAGCTGTGTGGAGACTCGTGATTTGTGCCCAGCCAGAGACTGCGGCAGCTGGGGATCAAACCCAGTGCCTCATGCATATTAGTCAAGCACTCTACCCCGGCCCCCCACCCATGAAATGCTTTCTTAATTATAGAGACTTTTGTTTTCTAAAGTATATAATATAATATTAGCAATAAATAGTTACTGTTACTTTTTTGTTGATACCATGTGGTATCATGGGACAATGTGAGAGAATTGGATCATGGTGGGTCTTTCTGGTCACTATGAATAAGTAACATTTGTATTAACTGCTAATTTTAACATGAGTGTAGTAGTAGAGGCCATTGCTTGCATAGAAGTGATTTTAAAATCATTATGGTAGGGTTATTTTTAAACTGTCTTGTTTTTAAAAATAGACTCTTATTTCTGTCTTCAAATTTCAGTATTTTACTAGACTCATACTGTTCTCCAACTAATTGAGTATGTTTGAGAATGGTCATTTTAAGTGCATCTTTCAACAAAATTGTTAAATGACTATTTTTTTTTTTTTGGCAGAATCAGAAAACATTTGTCTAGAATTAGAGTGGAATAAAAATCAAGTTTTGACATTCTTAACCACTGTGTGTGTGTGTGTGTGTGTGTATGTTAAGTGATCAACAATTTGTTGGAAATGGAGTAAATAGAAATGTTGATTAAAAATACCTAAAGCCAGGCACAGTGGTGCACAAGCGCCTCCAGAGGCTGAGACAGGAGGATCACAAGTTAAAATCCAGCCTCAGCAAAAGTGAGGTGCTAAGTAACTCAGTGAGACCCTGTCTCTAAATAAAATACAAAATAGGGCTGGGGATGTGGCTCAGGGATCAAGTGCTCTTGAGTTCAATCCCTGGTTAAAAAAAAAAAAAAAAAAAGAAAAAGAAAAAAGAAAAGAAATACTTTAAAGAAAGTCATCTATAAAACACTTTATCTTTGTATGTTACATTTTTTTCTGTGTTAAAGGCTAAAAAGTCATTGTAATAAATCTTTTAAAAACTGATTGTCATTACCCCAAATTGTAACTTACAGGGTGCTGGTATTGAAATATATCCTGGGAGTAAGTGTATCCTGAGTGACAATGGGATCCATCACTGCAAGGAGGGGATCCTCATTAAGGTGAGCATTAGCTGAAATACATTCTTTCTAAAGATTAGAATGGTTTCACCTAAGAAATTATGTTTTATTAAATTTCTATGTTGGATTCTATTGCTTTCTAGTTTTGAAAGCATAAACAGCATAGAAATTTAAATAACACAAGTAGTTGGTGATTTCTTGTGAAAGAGCTTTGCTGTCTTTAGATATGCAGAAGTGACAGGAACGCTATGTCACTCTGGTACAGTGTATTAATAAGCATATATTTTCTACTTTATTTTTAGAATGGTGTGAAAAAAGATTTTTAAAACAGACAATGTTGAATATGACAGTTTCTTAAGAAATTTGTTTTCAATGTCACAGGACTTCTTAGATGAGCATTATGACATTCCCAAAATATCCATGGTAAATAATGTTATACATAATAATGAAGGTTATGGTGTTGTTTTGGTGAAGCCTACAATTTTCTCTGAACTGCAAGACAATGCCCATGATGGAATTGAAGGTAGGCTATATTTAGTAATTTTTTATATAAGACCATATGTAGTTTGCTTTAAACTGATTAGGACTGAGTCTTCCTCCCCTCTTTAAAAATATTCCTAGAACATGCTTAGGCATGGACATAGAGAAGCTTGGTAAAGTGTTAGCATTATAGAATCTCAGGGTGAGAGAGACTTTGAATGTCAACAGGTTCATCTGTTCATTCAAAACTTGATGTGGTGGTTTCTGTGACCCCACACTCCCCTTGTTTTCATGCTTGGTTTTCTGTAAGTGTATAGAATAAGGATAGGTATATGCTAGCAGTGGTGGCTCCTACTAGGATTTGTTAAGAGAGGAGGCAGTGAAGTAAGTGTGTCAGGTTGAAGGCTGCATTTACTTAGGGATATACTGGAGCTTGCTTCTGTTTTTCATTGGTAGAAGTTAAGTGTCTCATTGTCACCTGCCTTTCTTGGCAGCAAAATGAGCTAGCTCAGTGGAGATTCATGAATTTTAAGCCATGATGCAGGTCACTATTAAATCTCAGTTATAGATAGGGATTAGACATTTATGTGGATGAGGGAAATTTAAAGCAGTTTAAATAATAGTCCTTGTTATTCTTCAGAATCTGCTCTATTTATATCTCTAGAAGTTTTTATCTCCACATAGGTCTCACAGTGTGAAATTAAGGTGTCAAGTGAGCAGAATTTTTATCTGAAAGCTCTGGTGAAAGAATCTACTTATAAGCTTATTCATGTCATTTCACTAGCTGAATCCATTCCTTTAGGTTGAAGGACTGAGGTCTCTGTTTTTTTTTTTTGCTGGCTGTTGGTTGGGGATCATATTCAGCTCCTTGTCTCATTGTCTCAATCCTTCTTAGCTACAGAGAACCTCCCTGAAGGCAAATCTCTCTGACTTCCTCTTCTGCAACTAGCTGGAGAAAATTAATTAGTACATTGCAAAATTACAATGCAAAGTTCTGTTGCCATTTAAGAATAATGAGTGTGTGGTTGGGGGTGAAGCTCAGTGGTAGAGCACTTGCCTAGCATGTACGAGGCCCTGGGTTTGATCCTCAGCACCGCATAAAAATAAATAAGGGTCTGGGACTGTAGCTCAGTAGCACAGCACTTGCCTAGCATGTGTGAGGCACTGAGTTCAATCCTCAGCACCACATAAAAAAACATAAACATAAAATAAAGGCATTGTGTCCATCTACAACTACAAAAAATTTAAAAAATAAATAAATAAAATAAAGGTGTCCATCTACAACCAAAAAAAGTAAAGGAGAAAAAAAAAGAATAATGAACGTAACACCAGGGGTTGGGGATCATGGGACCCATCTAGAATTAGCTGCTAGATTAGAAATTTAAGAAAAGTAGCACTGTCTATTAATCTTTGCATCCTAGCTCCTAATGCAGAGCCTAGCAGACAGTAAATACCCAGGATATGTCTGTTGAGTGAATGAGATTCTAGGATGAAGAAGGTAAATAAAGAATTTAAAATTGGTGAAGAGTAAGACAACTGCCAGTTGAGAATCTTATGGCAAAGAATTTGTAAAATACAGATATATCAGGAGTCCTTGGCAGAAAAAAACTTGAAAGCTCTAACAGACTGTGTAGATATATGTATTAGTTTGGTTAGACTGTTTATTGAACTTTGTTATAATTTGTTTGTTTCTCCAGAAAATAAAGCACTTAAAATTCAGACAAGTGAAGAGGCAGATGCAGCTGAAAGAGTGGATCTAGAAGAACTGATTCAATGTGCAACAGGCAGAATGGAGCTTTATGAAAGAACTGACCTTTCTGAGCAAGTTGAGGGTAATTGTGAAATTGTAAATGAACTAGTTGCTGTCTCTACACAAAAAGGCCACATGAAGAAGAAAAGGTTGAGTGAACTGGGGATCACACAAGCTGATGACAACTTAATGTCACAGGAGATGTTTGTTGCAATTGTGGGGAACCAGTTTAAGTGGAATGGAAAAGGGAGTTTTGGCACTTTTCTTTTCTGACCACAGTGATGTAACTAGATAACAAAATATTGAATTTTGCACATGCTGCTCTAAGAATCACTGCTGCTCTGTAGTTTGCTTTATGTTGTATTTTATATTTGATATATTTGATTGGGCTTGAGTGAAATGTAGATTTATTTCTATCTGCAGCTATTGCACATAAAACACTCTTCATAAGAAAGGTCATAAAAACATAAAATAATTGGAGATTTCTTATTTAGAATGTCTTGTTTTCTTAAACACATAGTTCTCATATTAAGCCTGCTGTGTAGCTTTCTAGTGTGAATACACTTTAATCCAGCACTTCAAAGAGGAGGAAGAAAGGTAGGGAATGCAAGACAGTATGCACCAAAATGCAGTAGGTATCACATGTGCAGGGTTCTTCTAGAGTTGTTTTTTTTTATCCCAATTACAGTGAGTCTGATTTCCACATTATATTTGCATAATACTTGTCTTAAAATAAAAGCTTTTATGATTGGGAAGTTATCTAACTAATCAGACTTTTTATTGAGAATTTGAGTAGAATGCATTTTTATGTTGAACTATGCAATCATCAAGCCAGCAATAGATAACTTAGCAGGTTTGAAGCAGAAACAAAATGTGTTGTTTGGAGTCATGTGTTCGTAGAGCATTTCCAATACTGAATGTGAATGATTAAAAAGAAAGTTTTTTTCTTTCACCATAACAGTATTCTGATCGTATTTCTTACATAGTCAAAATGATTACCTATACAACCTATATCAACTATGTATTCTTGGTATCTCATATTGTAAACATAGCTTTTAAACATATTTAAAATTTAAAAAGCTATATGTGACATTAATATGCCTACTGATTAAAATTATACTGATGAAACAATCAAATGGAATCTTGTTCTATTTTTCCAAACACATTATTGACTATACTACCAATGTAGCATTTGTAGCACCCAATATTTTGATATATTTTTAGTGTTTCAGAAAGAATATTATAATACCAGGGACGGTGGTGCAGACCTATAATCCCAATGGCTTGGGAGGCTGAGGCAGGAGGATTGTGTGTTCAAAGCCAGCCTCAGCAAAATCGAGGAGATAAGCAACTCAGTGAGACCCTGTCTCTAAATAAAATACAAAGTAAATAGGGCTAGGGATGTGGCTCAGTGGTCAAGCGCCCCTGAGTTCAATCCCCAGTAAACCCCCTTACCCCCCCCACCTCATCCCACCCCCCGCCAAAAAAAAAAAGAAAGAATATTACATCTTCCCAAGTGTTGTTATGTTTGTTTCTTACATTTGAGTAGATAATAACTCTTATTTTTCAAATGCTACTAAATATGGGAGGATTTATATTAGATTTATTATTTGATCCTTGAAAGACATTTTTCTTTTACATCTTTTAAAAAAGAGGGTTAAAAAGTAATGTTGAATAATTCTGCATTAGCTTTAGCCAAATACTGACTGGAAGACTATTTATTCAACTTTTTAAAATTAAATTGGTTTTCTAGTTGAATTTCCACTAATAGGATTTAGATTGTTTTGTATATTCTTTCATAACTTGCTGCAGTATCAAGAGACTATGTAGCTAGGTAAATTAAAGCTAATATCTGTCTTGTTGTTTTTTTAGCATGATAGTTTTTCAGATTTCATTTCATTTCTCTTTTACTTTAAGTCTAAAACTTTATTTGATCAGTTAGTAAATAGCCTGATGTGCTTTTATTTAAGTAGAATATATGTTGTCTCAGTTAATGAAAAGTTAAACATCACAGATGGCTTAGTATAGAAAGTAGAGAGAAGCCCTATAAGCGTGTGGATTTGACATTTGAGATGAAAGCACTGATAATGTAGAGAAAGGACAATTCTTTATGTTGATTGAGTTACCAAGTGTCCTATTCTCAAGGTCTTTCCTTAGTGTGACCTCAAATTTATGGCAAGTAGCAAAATTTTGTACCTTGATTTGAGTATTTCTTTATTTATAAGTATTTCCTTCCCTGAATTTGACACATTCATATGTCAATGAATGTTCTCTTTTCCCAAGTTCTCACTATTAGAAAAATATTTCTTTTCAAAACAACAAAAAAGGTGTAGTATTATAATGCTCTGAATATTGCCACTGCTTTTTTCTCTTACTATATTGTGGAATCTATGTTTATACATACAGAGCCATCTCATTGTGTTTTTTGATAGTTGTGTATTCTCCATTGCAAGTTTTCTTTCATTTCTAAGGGATAGAAACTCAACTCAGACAGGCTTATGTGGCTCTCTGGAATTAGAAATTCTAGAATAAGAGCAAATTTTATATGTGGCTATGTGGATCCATTCTTTTAGTTCTGCCTTCTTGGTGTTGACTTCATTCTCAGTTGGCTTTTTCTGCACAGTGACAAAGATGGCCTCCAGCAGCTCCAACTTTTATAGACTGAGAAGGAGGGAGAGATATTTTTCTTCTAGCATCTGAGTGACTCTGCCTGTATATTGTGCTTATTTTTTAACCAGTCACTATAGACCAGAGGAACAGAATTATCTGTTCTCATTGAATAACATTTCTACCCTTGTGGAGAGTCGGTAGAATTTTGAGGATGTCTTATTCTCTAAAGTATCAGAGGGCAGTTTCTAGAGGAAAAGGTTACTAGAAGTGAAAGGGCTGCTTTGCTGGCAAAAACATAGAAGTCTGGGACATATGAATGGGTGGAAAACATTCTCTCATACTGAAGGGTATTCAGGATTCCAGTTTTTCCCTCCCTTCCTCCCTTTCCTTTCTCTTTCTCCTTGTTTTGTTTCTTTTCTTTCTTGAAACCCAGGTCCTCACATAGGTGAGGCAGATGCTATACCACTGAGCCAGATCCCTGGCCCATCATGGTTATAAAGAGTTATCTAAAAAGGATGATCAATGTGCCGGTTGTGGTGGCACACACCTTTAATCTTTGTCACTTGGGATGCTGATGCAGGAGGACTGCAGTTTGAGACCAGCCTTAGCAACTTACGAGGCCTTTTTTGAGACAGTGAGATCCTGTCTCAAAAAAGTTGTGGGGATGTAGCTCAGTGATTGAACACCCCTGGGTTTAGTCCCCACTACCACCACCAAAAAGAAAAAAAAAAAAAAAGCGATGTTCAATCAATCACTTTGTGACAGCGCTTAAGATTTCCAATGGTTAGGTTACTGGGTGAACACTTTCTGGATTGAGGGTTGTGGATTTAACATTTTGACAGCTCTGCTGTTACTAGACTGTCCTATAAAACAAGGAGCTCTGTTTTATACTACCACCAACAGTGTATGGGTGTGAAAGCTTGTCATACTCATGTAATACCAAATATTGTCAATTTAAGAGCTACTTCTGAATAAAATAAACATTTATTTTGTATTTATTTAATTACTATTATTTGAATGATTTATTCTTTATTACATTGTCACATTTAAAAAAAATTTTCCAGTTTATATCTTTTGCCTATTGTTGCAATGGGTTGTTTGAGTTTTTTGAGTTATTGGAGTTTTATATAGTGTGACTTTTAATCCTATAATATTAAAAGTACACTCACACATGTACACACATACACATAGTTTTCCCTTTGTATCTTAAGGAATTGTTTCCAGGTGTCCTCTCAGATACTCAGATCTGCAGATACCAAAATCACATCCTTTATATTAAATGGTGTGGCATTTGTGTTTAACCTATGTACATTATCCATCTTATTTACTTTAAATAATTTCTAGATAACTTATAATACCTAATGCCATGTAAATGCTAAGTAAATAGTCATTACTGCATTGTTTAGGAATTAATGACAAGAAAAAAGTCTGTACATGCATGTTTAGTCACAGAGACAGATTTTTTTATCATATATATATAATCTGTGGTGGGTTGAATTCCAAGGATGTGGAACCCCTGAATGTAGAGGGCTGACTGTGCGTATAACATAAGCAATATATACTCATATACATTATATAAATATGTATATTTTAAGGATGAAATAGTCTTTAAAATTTTTTTTATTATAATGTATTCAAAAATTCACACAATAAATATTCTTTGGGGCTTTTGAGTTTTGTTTATGGCATTTTGTTTAATTTGTAGTCAGATTTGTTCTTTTGAATCTTGTGACTTGTTTAGAGATTATCTATCACAAGATTTAAAATATTTTATATTGTCTTCTAGTTCTTTTGTAATCTGTTTAAACTTACATCTGTAATTCATCTGTAATTTGCTTTTGTGTGCTATCTGATGTGGAACTACTTTTCTCTATGTCTAGGGAGTTCTCTCTATACCTTCTATTGAATATTCCATTCTTTTCCCATTTACTAGGAATCTTACTAAATTCCCACAGAAATCCTACTAAATTCACCACGCCTGGCTTGCTGTCTCTTCTTCTTCTTCTTTTTTTTTTTTTTAAAAAGCAGTTTTAACCAATGTTTTGTACAAGTTTTTTAAAAATCACCAATTTTAAGCATAAAATTCTGATTCTTAACAAATATACCTAGTTGTATATAATATCACAATACGGTGTTGGATGTTTCCATCACCTACAAAAATTTCTTTGTTTGCCTTTGCAGTCAGTCTTGTCCTGCCACCCTTGGATGTGGCAACCATTGACCTGTTTCCTGTCTCTCTAGTTTTTTCTAAAATTATAGATAAAAGGAACAATTCAGTATCCATAGTCTTGTCTGTTGATTTTCTCAAATTGTACCTAATGGTCTTAAAATTCATCTATGTTGTTTTGTGTCAGTAGTTTATTTCTTTTCATTGCCATTGTATAGATATTGAGTAATTTGTTTATTTGTTCACCAGTTGATGGGTCACTTGGGCTGTTCGTGGTTCTTGGTTTTTATGGGTAAAGTTGTTAAGAATATCTGGGTAGAAGTCTGTCTGAACAAAAGTTTTAGTTCTTTTGGGGGCAATACTCGTAAATGGAATCAATGTCTCCTTTAATTTTGAGACGGGGTCTTGCTGAGTTCCTCAGACTGACTTGGAACTTTCAATACTCCTGCCTCAGCCTCCTGAGTAGCTGGGATTATAGGCATGCACTACCATGCCTGGCGCATTTGCATTTCTATTAGCAGTGTATGAGAGTTCTAGTTCTATGTTCTTGTCAACATTTGTTAGTATTGGTCATTTAAATTTTAACTAATTTATGGATATGTAATGATAATTCACTGTGGTTTTAATTTACATTTCCCCTATTTATAATTTTTAAAAATTATGTTTTCATGTGCTTTTTTTTTTTTACCATTTCTGTCCTAAATTGCCTATATTAAAATCTTTTACCTACATTTTTATTTATCCCCCCAACTCCCAAGTCAAATTGTTTGTTTACTTAGGTTGTAAGTTTTATTTTGATTTTGGCTTTTAATTCTAGAAAAATGTATGCTTTGCAAATAGTTTCTTTCTATTAATTTTTTTTTCCTGTTCTCGTTTGCTGACATTTTTTTTGGATTGAGCTTAAAAATTATTTTAATGAAATCTGGAACAAGACTGGGATGCCCTCTCTCACCACTTCTATTCAATTTAGTTCTTGAAATACTAGCCAGAGCAATTAGACAAAAGAAATTAAAGGCATAAAAATAGGAAAAGAAGAACTTAAATTATCACTATTTGCGGATGATATGATACTATATCTAATAGACCCAAAAGGGTCTACAAAGAAACTACTAGAGCTAATAAATGAATTCAGCAAAGTGGCAGGATATAAAATCAACACACATAAATCAAAGGCGTTCCTGTATATTAGCAACAAAACTTCTGAAATGGAAGTGAGGAAAACCACTCCATTCACAATATCATCAAAAAAAATAAAATACTTGGGAATCAACCTAACAAAAGAGGTGAAAGATTTATACAATGAAAACTACAGAACCCTAAAGAGAGAAATAGAAGAAGATCTTAGAAGATGGAAAAATATACCCTGTTCATGGATAGGCAGAACTAACATCATCAAAATGGCGATATTACCCAAAGTTCTCTACAGGTTTAATGCAATGCCAATCAAAATCCCAGTGGCATTTCTTGTAGAAATAGATAAAGCAATCATGAAATTCATATGGGAAAATAAAAGACCCAGAATAACAAAAGCAATTCTAAGCAGGAAGTGTGAATCTGGAGGTATAGCGATACCAGATTTCAAACTGTACTACAGAGCAATAGCAACAAAAACAGCATGATACTGGTACCAAAACAGGCTGGTGGACCAATGGTATAGAATAGAGGACACAGAGACCAATCCACAAAATTACAACTTTCTTATATTTGATAAAGGGCCTAAAAACATGCAATGGAGGAAGGATAGCATCTTCAACAAATGGTGCTGGGAAAACTGGAAATCCATATGCAACCAAATGAAACTAAATCCCCTTCTCTCGCCATGCACAAAAGTTAACTCAAAATGCATCAAAGAGCTTGATATCAAATCAGAAACTCTGCGTCTGATAGAAGAAAAATTGGCTCTGATCTACATATTGTGGGGTCGGGCTCCAAATTCCTTAATATGACACCCATAGCACAAGAGTTAATAACAAGAATCAACAAATGGGACCTACTTAAACTAAAAAGTTTTTTCTCAGCAAGAGAAGCAATAAGAGAGGTAAATAGGGAGCCTACATCCTGGGAACAAATTTTTACTCCTCACACTTCAGATAGAGCCCTAATATCCAGAGTATACAAAGAACTCAAAAAATTAAACAATAAGATAACAAATAACCCAATCAACAAATGGGCCAAGGACCTGAACAGACACTTCTCAGAGGAGGATATACAATCAATCAACAAGTACATGAAAAAATGCTCACCATCTCTAGCAGTCAGAGAAATGCAAATCAAAACCACCCTAAGATACCATCTCACTCCAGTAAGATTGGCAGCTATTATGAAGTCAAACAACAATAAGTGCTGGCGAGGATGTGGGGAAAAGGGTACACTTGTACATTGCTGGTGGGACTGCAAATTGGTGTGGCTAATTTGGAAAGCAGTATGGAGATTCCTGGGAAAGCTGGGAATGGAACCACCATTTGACCCAGCTATCGCCCTTCTCGGACTATTCCCTGAGAGAATACTATTCCCTTAAAAGAGCTTACTATAGGGATACTGCCACATCAATGATCATAGCAGCACAATTCACAATAGCTAGACTGTGGAACCAACCTAGATGCCCTTCAATAGATGGATTAAAAAAATGTGGCATTTATACACAATGGAGTATTACTCAGCACTAAAAAATGACAAAATCATGGAATTTGCAGGGAAATGGATGGCATTAGAACAGATTATGCTAAGTGAAGCTAACCAATCCTTAAAAAACAAATGCCAAATGTCTTCTTTGATATAATGAGAGCAACTAAGAACAAAGCAGGGAGGAAGAGCATGAGGAAAAGATTAACATTAAACAGAGACGAGTGGGTGGGAGGGAAAGGGAGAGAGAAGGGAAATTGTATGGAAATGGAAGGAGACCCTCATTGTTACACAAAATTACATATAAGAGGTTGTGAGGGGAAAGGGGAAAAAAAAACAAGGGAGAGAATTGAACAACAGCAGATGGGGTAGAGAGGGAATTGGGAGGGGACGGGAGGGGGGATAGTAGGGGATAGGAAAGGTAGCAGAATACAACAATCACTAATATGGCATTATGTAAAAATGTGGATGTGTAACCGATGTGATTCTGCAATTTGTATTTGGGGTAAAAATGGGAGTTCATAACCCACTTGAATCAAATGTATGAAAGATAATATGTTATGAGCTTTGTAATGTTTTGAACAACCAATAAAAAATTATTTTAATGAATCCATTTTATTTCCACTATTGTGCTGGGAGCCATCAGCCAAGTAGGTATGACAATTTCCTTGCCAGCTACTCCCATGCTGTCTAGTGGAAGGACTCCTGAAAGGTGACCTTGTTCAAGGACCAGGGCGGATCCATGTTTAGGGTGTCCCCGGTTTAGCATAATAGGAGATTAGGGTGTTCTCCCTTTAGAATATAGGAGATTAGGGTGTTCCCCCTTTAGAATAGGGCGTATCCTGCTGCCTGAGTTTCTCTCTTGAGTTCTTAGGGTCAGACAATATATTTGGGAGACAGAAGCCCAGGAGTGGTGGATTTGGGCAGAGAACGTGGATTTCCCCAGAACGTGTTTGTAGAAGGCCGGTGTGAGATTGGGAATAAAGAATTGCTGTTTGAATCTACAAGCTGTGTGGAGGCTCGTGATTTGTGCCCAACCAGAGACTGCGGCATCTGGTGGCTCGTACGCGGAATGCCTGAAGCTTGGGGGTAAGTGAAATTGCTCGCCCCTGAGGGAAGGTGAGAGAATGGGTGACCATTTCAAAAAACAATGTGTTCTTCTTTTGATTTATTTTGTTTTTCTTTCAAGCTGCCTATCCCTAGAAATTTCTCAGGCAAACTGGAAAAAATGGTTGACTAAAGGTTTGAAGTTTGTCGGCCCTGAGGAAGAGAAAATTGATACAACGATTTTTTATTCCGTTTTTGTTTCATTCAGTTTCGGTTTTGTTTTGTGTTATCTTATTGGGTTGCGTTATCTTTATAGTAGATTAAAACAAACTGAAAAGATGTTAAGTAAATTGTTAGAGGTTCAGACCATGGAGAAAGACATTTTAGATCAAGCAAAAGAGAAGGTCTCTCGAGCTAGTCAGACAGAGGAAGAAAATTTAAAGGAAAAGGGATTGTTAGGAAAAAGGCCACAACAGGAGGCTGTTACTAACTCCGTTTTATCACAAGAGGGCGTAATTCAACCAACAGCCCCACCGATGGAGACAGCTAAGTGTCCCTCAATCCCCGTAGTTGATAATTGGGATCCTGAGACAGGACCTCAAAGATTAGCATGCCCTGTACTTGAGCAGGCAGGAGGGCAGCGAATTCACCGTGCTTTAGATTTTAAAACAGTGAAGCAGTTAAAGGAGGCTGTAACAACCTATGGTCCCCAAGCTCCCTTCACGGTGAGCATGGTCGAGTCCATTACTAACTTGGACATGACACCAGCAGATTGGGCTAGCATGTGTAAATCTGTGCTAAATGGAGGACAATATTTGTTATGGAAGGTTGCCAATGAGGAATTTTGCGCAGAGATAGCTAGGCGAAATGCAGCAGCCGGTTACCCTCAAAGAAATCTAGAAATGTTGCTAGGGAAAGGACCTTATGAGGGTCAGCGGCAACAAATTGAATATGATCCTGCTATATATGCACAAATTGCTGCAGACGCAGTTAGGGCATGGAAGACTTTACAAGGACATGGAGATTTACAAGGTCAGCTATCTAAGGTAATACAGAGAGCTAATGAACCTTACGCTGACTTTGTAGATAGGCTAATTCAAACGGCTGCCAAAATTTTTGGGGATACGGAACAAGCAATGCCATTAATAAAACAACTGGCTTATGACCAAGCAAATCGTTGCTGCAGAGAGGTTATTAGACCATGGAGACATGAAGATTTAAACACATATATTAAATTATGTAGAGATATTAATGAACAAGGGCAAGTCTTGGCAGCTGCAGTACAACAGGCTTTAGATGCCAGGCCAAAAACATGCTATGATTGTGAACAAACAGGACATTTTAAAAGGAGTTGCCCCATAGGAGGAGGGTTTAACAAAACTAGGTATCAAAGAAATAGAATAGCGGGTATTTGCCCACGATGCCGTAGAGGGAGACATTGGGCTAATGAATGCCGTTCTCAAACTACCATAGAGGGTACTCCCTTATCAAAAAACGGACAAGGACCAGGTATTTACCCACGATATCGTGGAGAAAGGCATCAGGCTCCATTGCCAAACAACGGACAACGGGGCCCAATGCTCCGGGGCCCACAACCACAAATATATGGGGCAGTGGAGGAACCCAGCAACACCATCAGAGTAGTGCCCAGGACACATTGTCCATTAAATCCCTCATCAGACAAACCCGAGGGAGCGCAGGGTTGGACATCTGCGCCTCTGCCAGAGCAGTACTAACTCCAGAGATGGGAGTTCAAATCATTCCCACAGGAATAAAAGGACCTCTTCCCCAAAGGACAGTAGGCTTATTATTGGGACGTAGTTCATCTACATTAAAAGGACTTATGATAAGTCCTGGGGTAATTGATCCCGATTATGTAGGTGAAATAAAAATTATAGCTAGTTCTCCAAGAGGTATATCAGTAATTTCACCTGGAGATAGAATAGCACAGTTGTTAATAATACCCAGCCTACATAATAAATTTCCTAGTCATAGTGTAAAAAGAGGTTCCAGGGGATTAGGCTCCACAGGTGTAGATTGGGCTATGTTGTCTTTAAATTTAGATTCTCGCCCAGTGTTAAAACTAAATATTCAAGGACACGACTTTAATGAGCTACTGGACACAGTACCTTGAGCAAGGTCACCTTTCAGGAGTCCTTCCACTAGACAGCATCCAGTTGCAGTGGTATCAACCTAAGACAGGAGGCTGACGCCTAAAGGTCAGTTTTCCGATGACGGGTAAGAACCATATGTTGAATTGGACAACCTACCAGGCACGGTCCTTAAGCCACATTAACCTCACTCCCCCACTGGCACCAAGGCCAAATTTGGGGGCCAACAGAGGTGAGGCAAAAAACCTCACCCCCCCACTGGTGCATAGACCTATCCACAAGTATGGCTGTATGCTGGACCGGTAGTCAGTGATGGGTATGATCCAGTTGCAGTGGTATCAACCTAAGACAGGAGGCTGACGCCTAAAGGTCAGTTTTCCAATGACGGGTAAGAACCATATGTTGAACTGGACAACCTACCAGGCACGGTCCTTAAGCCACATTACTTGTTGTTTAATTAATCAGAAGGGGGGAGATGCTGGGAGCCATCAGCCAAGTAGGTATGACAATTTCCTTGCCAGCTACTCCCATGCTGTCTAGTGGAAGGACTCCTGAAAGGTGACCTTGCTCAAGGACCAGGGCGGATCCATGTTTAGGGTGTCCCCGGTGTAGCATAATAGGAGATTAGGGTGTTCCCCCTTTAGAATAGGGCGTATCCTGCTGCCTGAGTTTCTCTCTTGAGTTCTTAGGGTCAGACAATATATTTGGGAGACAGAAGCCCAGGAGTGGTGGATTTGGGCAGAGAACGTGGATTTCCCCAGAACGTGTTTGTAGAAGGCCGGTGTGAGATTGGGAATAAAGAATTGCTGTTTGAATCTACAAGCTGTGTGGAGGCTCGTGATTTATGCCCAGCCAGAGACTGCGGCACTATTGGTTTTTTTCTTAATTTTATTTGTGCTCAAATGCAATATTGCTTAACTGGCTCCCCCATCTCCCTGGAGACTGGGTTGGGGTGGGGTGCTAATACCCTCTGTTAAATAAAGGCCAGGGGTGCTATGATGCACTGTTTGATGGACAGGATAACCCCTTACAACAAGGACTTTTGGGGCACAAATTGTCAATAGTGGCAACCATGAAAAATCCTGTTCTGGGTCAGGCATCAGCAACTTTTCTGTAAAGAATCAGATAATAATATTTAAGGTTATATAATCTTGCATCTCCTTTTCCCCTTCCAAAATGTAAAACCATTCTTAACTGTATAAAAATAGCAACCTGTGACCAGTGATTACCAACCTTGCTCTGTTGTCACTTACTTTACACATATATTTTATAAACTTCTCAATATATTTGTTACTTTTATTTTAAACTGTTATATTTAAAAAGATTAAAAATAAGTATATCTTTTTCTTTCTTTCTTTTCTTTTTTTGGTATCAGGATTTGAACCCAGGGGTTTTTAAACACTGAATCACATCCTCAGCTCTTTTTATATTTCATTTTGAGACAGGCCCTGAGTTGCTTAGGGCCTTGCTAAGTTGCTGGGGCAGGCTTTGAATTTGCAGTCCTCCTGCTTCAGCCTCCCAGATCACTGAGATTACAGGCATGTGTCACTGCACCTGGCTATCTTCTTTTATTAACATATTTAGCATTTCTGTGCTCTTCATTCTTCTATAGGTCTACATTTCTAATTGGTATCATATCCCACTTAAATAACTTCATCTATCATTTCTTTTGGCACAGGTTTACTGATAATTCTTCCAGTTTTTGTTTGAAAGTGTACTCCATCTGGGCTAAAAACTGGAGTCTTCTTGAATCCTTTATGTTGGAACCACTTCCAAAGGAAGTGAGGGGACTTTACGTTAGTAGTCAGTTAATAAACTGGCCAAATTTCCAAGTTTCTCAAGCTAATTTCTGTTGAGGTTGTTACTAATTGGTGGCAGGTTCTTTTGCTCAATTTGGACAGAGATCACAAATGGAAAAATGCAACTTTCTATTAGGAGCTCTGAGTTTTGAATACCGGCAGCTCTCATTATTAGTGTTACCAGCCCTGAGCCTTGAAGGACAGCAGCTCTCAGCTCTCTGAAACTCTTTCAGCAGCTGAACCTTGCAGCTGGCTATTGCTCTCAGTAACTCCCTGCTGCTCTCTGATAAGAGAGTGGGGAAAGGTGCTTATATAGGCACGCGAAAAAGAAAAAAAGTGCATTCACTCATGTGCAGTGTCCTGCCAGCTAACTGCAGACTTTCTGCTCAGCTGTGATAGGAGAGAGGCTGTAGAGGGTATGGTCATCTGTGTTGGACCCAAGACTGAAGCTGCCACAGCCAAAGCAAGTCTCCAAGCTGCTGTGAGGCATTTAATGTAGCCATGGCCAAACATAAAGTATTTGGGGGGCAATCACAACTGTCAAAGATGGAAGAAAGAAAAATACATGATCCCTCTTGGGAAGCATCAGGCCCTTCTTTTCTGTCTCAGAATCTTTATAAAAATGGTTGGCGTTTGACATTTTAATAAAGGGGAATCTGAGTTTGAGGGAAGGGCATCACGGGATAGGAACTTCTGTGAAACACATTCATATTGTGGAATCTCAGGCAACCCTAATTCAGTTTGCTTGCATCTCAGATTAAGAGTTTTCTCTACTCAGGCCTATTTGTGTGGGTAAAGTCAAGGGTGAGGACAAATAAAGCCATACTATGAAACGTGTGGAATTCACATGCCCCTACATTTCTGGAATCAGCTTTTACTACTTTTAGGCCAGGTGGTCTGATAATTTTCTCACTGAAATATTGGAAGTAATCTTGGTATATAGTAGCACTTTAAGGCTATTTTGAATAAAATTGGAACATTTTGGCAAGCAATTAAAAACTAATTTGAATTTTGGTATTATTTTCATGGGAAGCATAATGCACTGTATTTATTCGAGGATGTTGTTACAAAATCAAGTATCTATAGTTTATAGTTAGCCTTTGAGCTACAAGCAGCTTTTCAGGTGATAGCTGGTGATGTTTTTCATCAAGGCTTTTAGGAACTCACATACTGTTTTATTTTAGATCTATTAAAAACTTTCTGAATGTATTAGGCATACTGCTGTTGATGTGGTTCCAGTATGTTAATAAGGGCTCCTGCACTTAGTTTTTATTCAGTGCTTACAAGATACCAAATGAGCTGCAGGGAAGATGAGCAGACAGTTGAACACTTTCTGAAGTAATATTAAGCTTTACAGCTCTAGAAATCTACTTAATTCCCTGTCATTGCTTCTAACATGCATTTCAAATCTGTTGTCATTGGTAAAATGCTCAGAGTTATTGGAGAATTATTTTTGACTTGGTGTTTATGTCTAAAATTTGCTAGTGAGACAAATCTTCTCCAGTCCTGGAGGAAATTAACATTTCGGTTTTTCAACATAGTATACATATTAGGTTAGAGCTTACAGTTCCCTGAGGTCTTTCCATCTTAAGGGTTTAGAAAGGCTAACAAGATTTCTGGCTTCTTGTTTTGGGAAAAAGTCACATTGGTCACAGAGTTTTCCTCTAAATCCAATTTTCTATTCTTTTTAGTAATCATTTTGTTAAACCAAGTCACTGTAGTTCTGTATTACGTAGATGTTGTCCCTTAATTTGAAAAACAGAATCAATGGTTGTAATTTTTTTTTAATCAGTGTAAAATTTTTATGTCCAGAATGTAATTGACCATTCAGCAGTTGACAGGGGAGGGTGGGACACTAGGCTCAGTGGAACGTAATGACTAATTTGTTGATGGCATTATGCTTCGAAGGGGGAAGAACAACTATTCCCTGAAAGCCGTCCTGGAGGGTGGGCTGATGTGGGCTGGTGATGTTAGGCAAGCGTTGATACAGTGGGGAAAGTCACCACATAGCATCACTGGAAAGAGCCAAGGGTGTTAAAGCAAATATTAGCAATGTGAATACTAAATAATTTCTCCCCCAAATATAAATGTAGGTCTACAGGTACTTTCTGGAGCATTTGTTACATGTCTTGAAAAAAGAGCTCAGGTCTTTTTCCACATCCAATATTTGAAGATGTAGAGAATGTGGAAAATGGCAGAAATATTGGAGGCTATAAAAAGACACTATTTTAGATGTCATGGAAATGTGTGGATATCTTGTTTATCTCACAGTTTTGTTTCTAGATACTCTAAGGATGATTTCCAAATAACATAAATGTAGAATTCTGTAAAGTCATTAACTTAAATAGTAGTTGGCTGTGGATATATGTGAGTAGGAGTCTCTTACTGTTTGGTCCAACGATCAAACAGGTTTGTGGGACATTATTTTAGTTGCTTTATGACCCCTTTCTGTGCAGCTTTATAAAAAAACATGGGGATGGAGTATTAGACAATGTTTTTCAGCTCTTGTCTGCATATTAGAATTACCTGGTGAATTAAAAAAAACATGTATGCTTATCTTCTTCTTCCTTTTCCCAGGGTTCTGAATTGACTGATCTGGAGTCAGTCCAGGGACAGGCAATTTTTAAAAATACCCTGATGTGCTGCTAAGCTTAACCACCGCTGTAAGGGAAGGTGTGCAGCGGGACTGATATCTTAACTCTATTCAGAGCTAGGCACTATGGTGTATGCCTGTATTCCTAGCAACTTGGGAGGTTGAGGGAGGAGGATTGAAAGTTCTAGTCTCACCTGAGCTATTTAGACCCTGTCTCCAAATAGAAAACAAAAGGGAATGGGGATGTAACTCAGTGGTAGAGCACTTGCCTAGCATTCATGAGGCCCTGGGTTCCATCCCCAGCACCACAAAAACAAACAAACAAACAAACAAACAAACAAACAAAAAACCACAAAGAAACCCACAGATTGTTCAGAGAATAAAAGTTGTAGGCTGTGCTTTTCATTATTTCTTTTTTTTTTTTTTGGGTGGGGGCGGTGCTGGGGATTAAACTCAGGGGCATTTGAACTCTGAGCCACATCCCAGCCCTATTTTTTTAAATTGCTTTTATTTTTTTAAATACATGACAATGGAATGCATCATAATTCTTATTACACATATAGAACACAATTTATCATATCTCTGTATGTAAAGTAGGTTCACAACTATTCATGTACTTTGGATAATGATGTCCATCGCATTCCACCATCATTGCTAACCCCCTGCCCGCTTCTTTCCCCTCCCACCCCTCTGCCCTATGTAGAGTTCATCTATTCCTCCCATGCTCCCTCTCCCTACCTCACTATGAGTCACCTTATATCAGAGAAAACATTTGCCATTTGTTTTTTTAGGATTGATTAACTTTACTTAGCATTATCTTCTCCAACACCATCCATTTGCCTGCAAATGCCATGATTTTATTGTCTTTATTGCTGAGTAATATTCCATTGTGTATATATGCTACATTTTTAAAATCCATTCCTCTACTGAAGGGCATCTAGATTAGTTCCACAGTTTAGCTATTGTGAATTATGCTGCTAAAAACATTGATGTGGCTGTGTCCCTGTAGTTGCTGTTTTCAGTCCTTTGGGTATAGCCCGAGGAGAGAGATAGCTAGGTCAAATGGTGGTTCCATTCCCAGTTTTCCAAGCAATCTCCATACTGCTTTCCATATTGCCCCAGCCCTATTTTGTATTTTATTTAGAGACAGGATCTCACTGAGTTGCTTAGTGTCTTGCTTTTGGTGAGGATGGCTTTGAATTCTCGATCCTTCTGCCTCAGCCTCCTGAGCTGCTGGGATTACAGGTGTGTGGCATTGCACTCAGCTCCTTCATTATTTCTTAATCCTGCTTTTTGTGTTCTCCAGAAATGATGGTGTCTGATTAATAATAGTCAAGCCTAGAAACAGTTGCTAAGCCTTTTGGTAACTTTTTCACAATTGTCACATTTATTGTCTGGTGTCCAGGTTTGTAGAAAGCCAGGAACTCTGTCTGGAGTTTCATGAAAATTCTTTTTTCTTGATCTTTACTACCTATTAGCCATATGATCTTGAAAACCTGAATAAGCCATCTGTGAATGTTTTGAAAAATGGGAATAATGTAAGCTTTGCTCACATGCTTAGAATTAACTTCAGAAGAGTCTTAATGTCTAAGTCTCTTAATTAAATATCCTGCGATAATAACTATTTCCCTGTGACATATCTGGAGAGTTCTTTAAATGGCATTCTGCTGGGTGTCGAGGGTGAGCGAAAGATGTGTAAGAGTCAGCTTCTGTTTCAAGGAACATTTGTAAGTAGGCAGAACCCTACAATAAAAATCCAAACTATTGCACACTAAGTGTCAAATGATTAATCAAGCTATACAGAGGAAGAGAGAATGTTGTAGACTGGGAAGGTGAATACCTCCAGGTGTTAGTTCTAAGAGTTCCATGTCTCAAGAAAACCTACAGTGGTTAAGTGAGGCTTGGCAGTGACTGGAGGGTACCTTAGAGGGGCATTTTATATGGTGGTAAAGATAATAATTGCTTCACTATTAAACATGAACATTATCTTCTCCAACACTCTGTGACCCAGCAATCCTAGCTATAACTACAATGTCCACCAATAGAAGAATGGGTACATAACCGTGGTGTATTCATAAATTGAACTGTTACATACAACATAAGTGAGTTTCTTGGATTTAATGGTGAGTGAAAGAAGGCAGACATACAAAAGGCCAGAATTTATATGGTTTCACTTAAAGCAAATAAAATCGGCAAACCTAGTCTATATGGTAGGAGAAAGAATAATTAAGGGCTATTGATGTGGAGGGGCTGGAGGGAGACCTCAGGTTGTGCTAGAGATATTCTTGACCTTGATCTGAGTGGTGGTGTACATGTATATAAATTCACATTATATTCCTTCCCTTTATTGCATGTATTATTTTTAAAAATTTTAAAAGCTGACATCTATTAAGCCCATGCATTCTGTACTATGTTAAGTATTTTAATCCTCATGATAATCTTATTAGGTCCAGGTATTGGGCACTTTTTTTTTTTTAAAGAGAGAGAGGGAGGGAGAGAGAGAATTTTTTAATATTTATTTTTTAGTTTTTGGTGGACACAACATCTTTTTTATGGGGTGCTGAGGATCCAACCCAGCGCCCCGCACATGCCAGGCGAGTGTGTTACCGCTTGAGCCATATCCCTAGCCCCGGTATTAGGCACTTTATAGGTAGATTAGGCCCTGAAAGGGTAAGAGAATGCCTTGACTACTATGCAAGTGTTTCTCAAAAGTGTTCAAAGAATAGTTCTGCAGGTATTATCTGCAAAAAGAGACTGTTGGTTAAATATGTTTGGGGGCACTGGAGTTAAAAGTGTTAAACATACAGTAGTCCTTATTGGTTTTGTTTGCTATTGTTTCAGTTAGTCAATCTTGGTCCAAAAATATAAAATGGAAAATTCCAGAAATAAACAATTCATGTTTTAAATAACTTATTACAGAATAATTGTTGTAATTATTTTCTATTTATAATATTTCTCTTGTAATTATGGTCTATTATTATTAGACATTATTAATCTGATTCTTTGTCTAATTTGTAAATTACTTTATCATAGGTATATATATTTAGGGAAAAAGCATAGTATACTTAACGTTTGGTATTATCTTAGTTTCAAGTATTCACTGGGGGTTTTGGAACATATCCTCTGCAGATAAGAGGGACTACTGTACCTCTTTACTACAGGATTCACATGTCAATGTGCATGATGAATTCCCAAGGTAAGAAACATTTCTCAAATTTATTTGACCACGATTTTTCTGGAGAGTGATGGGACAGGAAAAATGTTAGAGGACTTTTGGAAACATTTCACTCTGCCATTTTTAACAGAGGCCCTCAATGGGAGAGCTGTCAGGCTGCACTGCAGCTTGTGTAGTGAAGCAGTAAGAGAGAAAGCTGGGAGTTAATTTGCATTGGCATATAGAGTTGAATGCCAGGCTAAGACATTGAACACTAGGCAGTGCGTTGCAAGGATTCTAAAGAGACTTATTGTCATGAGCACAGTGTCTTGAAGGGGAAGAAAAAGAGGTAAGATTTTAATTAGGAGGCTTCACTGTGGTCTAGGGGTGAATCACAAAGAACCCAAGCTGGAGAACATAGCAGTAATGAGGACACAATCCAAGTCTTTCTAAAGAAATGTTTTAACTTTTAATCTCAAGTCTCTCAAGCCCTGTTGTATTTTAAGTTACTTCGTTTGCGTGTGTGTGTGTGTGTGTGTGTGTGTGTGTGTTAGTTTGATTTCTTTCATTGCATTTAGCTCTTTTTTGAAAATCACTTTTTCTTAAGAAATTGTTTGATCAATTTGCGCCGAAGCTCCTATTTCTTGGAAAGGGCTGTAGGTTTTAAATGTAGTAGGGTGGATGGAAACTGGGTCAGGAAAATTTGGGGCAAATCCTTTCTCACTGACAAAGCACTGAAGAGTTTAGAGTGTGGGTGTCCAGGATATGGAGCCATCTGTGTGCAAGTTTTCTCTGGGCTTCCCCAAGGTGGCTCTTCATTAGTGAACAGGCTTTCAACACTTGTTGGTTACAAAATCGGCTCTCTGGAAAGTTAGGAAGCAGGGAGTGTTTTGTCATTCTGCTGTGACCAAAAGACCTGACAAGAACAATTTTAAGGAGGAAAAGTTTATTTGGGGCTCACAGTTTTGGAGATTTCAGTCCATAGATAGCAAACCCCATTCCTCAGGGCCTGAGATGAGGTAGAACATCATGGCGGCCACACACAATAGTGTGTGGCTGAGGAAAGCAGCTGGGAACATGACACCAGGAATCAGGGAGAAAGAGTTCTCTCACCAAGGACAAATATATACCCAAAAAGCATGTCCCAGGGACCCACCTCCTCCAGCCACACCCCACCTGCCTATAGTTACCATCCATTTAATTAATATACTGATTAAGTTCAGATTCACATAACCCAATCATTTCCCCTCTGAACTTTCTGGCGATTTGGGGGGCACCCAATATCTAAACCACAACAGGGAGCTTATAATTTTCGTGGGAAACAACTTAATCTAGCAGATTTTGGGGGCAGAAAACCTGAATCCCAGTCCTGGATTCCCTGCTCCCAGGCTATATGGCCTTGGGCAAATCCCTTCACATTTTCAGGACAGTCTCATGCCGGTGAAATAGGAATAATGGTGTCTGCCCTTTCTCATATTCACCAGAATAAAATGAGGCAATGTCTGTGCCAGTGTTCTCTAAATCAGAAAGTAACGGGCAATTTTACATCATTGTTTTTCTCTTGATTGATTCTATGCCTTTCCTTTCTCCCCCTCTTTTTTTTTGAACATTAGTTGCCCATTAGTGTCCACGAGTTGGTTACTAATGATGATGATATTAAGTCCTCAATAAATGTTGGCTAGCATTAATTATATTCCAGGAGCTGTGCTAAAAGCTTCATTTATGCTGTCTTTCTCACTTGGAACTATGTGGAAAAATTTCTGGCTTCCTTCTGTGAAACTCGGACAAGGAGTCTCAGAGATGTTAGGTCACCTGCCTTGGGTCACGCTACTGGGCATGAAACCAAGAGCAGGCTGACATTAGATCCTGAACTCTTCCCTGCCTTGCACTTGGGTCAGATCTGACTGTAAGAAGGCACTTGAGTCTGGGAAGGAACTGAAACAATGACCCTGTACCTCCACCTGGGAACAAAAGGACAAGCTAATTTGGGAGTCCCTCCTCACCATACCACTCTCTGTTCCAAGCCCAGTTTACCCTCAGGGAGGTCACATGTGGGCATGAGTCTGAGTTTTCTGCCGTGGAGCTCAGAAAGTCAAGGCTTTGGGGATTGAAAATATTGCTTTTGCAACTTTTCATCTTTAGGATATAGATCTAGGTTTCTAAGGGTCATTTTGAGATCAGAAGAAACCCCTGTAATCCCTGGTAAGGTGAAATAGGGCTCAGAGCCCTGCAGAGCGATTTAGAAGGATCTGAGTGGAATGATGAATTGGAAGTTGCAGAGCCTGGCTGGTGGGCTCTAAGGCCTGTTTTCGCAGAAGAAACAGTCAAGAAATAGTTCCGAGAGGTCCTGGAGCTCATATCTGTTGATTAGGGCCTTGTTTTGGTGTGATTGCCATGCTGTCCATATATTTAAAAAAACAAAACAAAACCAAAAACCCTCTTTCATGGGGAGAAGCACTTTCCCAATTTAGATTTTATAATAAAATGGAAGGTTCTCAGTTGGGGCTGCAGATGTGAGGAGTGAATGGACTGACCCAATTTACTTTTTAAAAAAGGTTGCAAAGGTGAAATTGACAGAATGAACAACCCAATTGTTTCAGCTTAATTTCCATTTTTTTAAAACTAAAATAAAGAGAGGATAGTATAACTAGATATTAAAAAATAAAAACAAAGCCAGAACTAAAACCTGAAATTTACTAAGTTCAACAGCAAAATAGAAGATAAATTAATAATGACCTCTAGCCTGGGAAGATCCAGTTTGGAAGGAGGGAGGAGTGAAACACAATGGAGATTAATATCAGAAATAGTGAGCTGTGGGCTGGGGTTGGAATGCAGCTGTACAGCACTTGCCTAGCATGAGTGAGGCACTGGGTTTGATTCTCAGACTGCATATAAATAAAATAAAGGTCCATTGATGACTAAAATATATATATATATATATAAAGAAATAGTGGGGCTGGGGATGTGGCTCAAGTGGTAGCGCGCTCACCCACTCACCTGGTTCGATCCTCAGCACCACATACAAACAAAGATGTTGTGTCCGCCGAAAACTAAAAAATAAATATTAAAATTCTCTGCTCTCTCTCTCTCTCAAAAAAAAAAAAAAATTAAAAAAAAAAGAAAGAAATAGTGAGCTGTGTAGACACCTTGCCCCATTGTCTATTTCCTGTTCACCTTCTGCTTGTGGTCTCTGTGCCTGTGGCTCAGTGTGTTGTATTCTATTTGGAGGGCTGGAGAAAGAGCTGAGAATGTAACAGTTGGTATTTCTCAATTTGGTCTTCGTAGCTGTCATGTATCTCCCTGTTTATAGGTATTCTTTATCACAAACATATATAAGTAAATCTATTTAATTCGAATGTTTCTCCAAGTTAAACTTAACTTCAACACATTAAAGGATCTGAGAAATGTACCTTGTCAAACTCCCAGAAGAGGATGAAGGCAGCTATTCCTGGAGTTTTGGGCCCCTACCTCTTTTTCACAGAGTTTTTGATCAACATTTTTCAATCCATCAGTTTTACCAACCGCACCAGAATGCACCGTATCACTGACCATCATTTATTGAACACTTTTTTACTATGTACCGGCCCTGTGCTAAGAATTTTCCTCCATTTTCTTGTTAAGGCTTTGAGATATTGTGAGGTTTCTTTTACAAACTAGAGAAAACAATAATATCTATCTGCAGTATTAAGTAATCTTCCCAAGAAGCACAGCTGATGACTAGCTCCTGCCAAGATCTCAGTGCAGAAAACAGTTCCTGGCGTTTGGGCCATGTTTCCTGTCCTGTCGCCTTCCTCAGCTTTCATATTCTTAACCTCTCATTACCTGAGGTCACTTAGGCAGGAGTCTATTTATTGCAGCTTGAAAGAGCAGCCTCCTTCCTGCAGGGGGTCAAAATGACCTGCGGGCTGTTACTGCTCAGGGGATTTCAGGCCCGTAACCAGGATGCAGGACTTCAGTGAGCTGCCCTCGGTGTCCTGCTCGAGTTGCTGTGGATATGCAGGAGGATTGTGGCTTTAAAGCCACTCAAACATCTTTAGTAACAGACATCCAAGAGGGGGTGGGAAGCTTGCTGGTCCAGTTACAAGGTTGCCTGGAGTAGCTCTCTTTGCCAATGTCCTCCCAAGGTCAGAGACCCCTTCAAAATGGCTGTGTGGGGTAGGCCAGGGAGAAAATAGCAACACCTTTGAAGCATGCTGAACTTGGCTCTAATTGAGCTCTTCCTGTTGATTAGAATCTATTTGCATTCATTTTCCAGCAGAAGGGTTTTTCTGCTTCCTCAGATGGCACAGAACATTGCTGCAGAGCCGCATGTGCCACTGATGATGCTGTTTGGGCAAAATTAGCCAAGGTGCATTAGGCGAAGGAAGAAGGATCAAGGGCTCACAGGTCACCGTCTGTGTGAGCTGCCTTCTTTCCTGTCTTCTTGGAGGGGCTTTCTTGGTGGGGTTGCTTAGTACTAACTGGATGGAGCGGGTATGAAAGAGTATTTGCACACCAGAGATGAAAGGCTGCTTTGTAGCCGAGCAGCTGCTCCCATCAAAGCCCTCAGAAAGCTTTTGAAAATGTTAACTCATTAAGCCTCCCTTCTCTTGTCAATGGTGGGATGTTCCTCTTCCAGGCCTTGTTAGGCAATGCAGATGCAAGGCAAGGTGGGCCAGGCAGGTGTGTGTGTTGGGTAAGGTGGGTGGGAGAAGGAGAAAGATTCCTGAATCCTAAGAGTTTTTCAAATTCCTCAGTCCCAGGGGGTGTTATTCTAAGTTCAAGAGGGGTTTTGAGTTCAAGGCTGGTTGCTTGTTCACTTGGTAATCACTAAGGAGTTGTTTGAGCATTGCACCAAACTATGAGCATAGCTTCAAACTCATTCCCTGTGTGCTCCTTCTACATTTGAACTGTCAGCATGGATGGAAAATAGAAGACAGTCTGGACTCTTTGTCATCATCTACTAAGAATATTTTCTGAACTGGGCACGGTGGTGCACAGCTGTAATGCCAGCAACTTGGCTGACACAGGAGGATTGCAAGTTCAAGGCCAGCCTCAGCAACTTATCAAGGCCCTAAGCAACTCAGTGAGACCCTGTCTCAAAATAAAAAATAAAAAGGACTGGAATGTGGCTCAGTGGTAAAGTGCCCTGGGTGAAATCTCTAGCCGCCCTCGCTCCCCCACCCCCCCTGCAAAAAACCTTTTTCAATGAGTATTCACTTGTGAGCTCATATATAACCCCTCTTCCCAGAATCAGGGTAGTTGTCAGTGGGTGTCTGATTTTGCTAAGAGGAACTGTCCCTTCCTCTCTTACTGGGTATGGTCTTGGGAGGACATCACTGAAGGTTTTTCATTCTCCTGCAGTAGACAGGAAATGCTAGCTCAGGCTATCAAATATATCCTGAATTTTTTTCTTGCAGTCTTTCAAGCTCTTATATTTATTATTTTTAAGTTTGTTTATTTGTTAGTTTGGATGATATTCTGGGTGGTGGGCATATTTGTAGTATTTCAATGGGAGTATATGTATCATAGTAAACCCTGTGTATATTCTAGAAGGTTGAGGAGGTGGAATTTTTTTCCTTAAAGGCAATGAGAAGCATTGTTATTTTGAAACAATAGTTGTTGGCTAGAAGGATCAATTACACAGGTGGCTTCAGTTCAAGGTTGGACAGAGGTCCTTGCAGAAATATTTATTGTGTAAGGCTGTGGTTGTGGTTCTGGAAGAGTCTTCTATGAATAGCTCTTATTATCAGGCAGAAGCATGAGATTCTCTTCTTCACTGCCCACCCCCCCCCACCCTCCGTCTTGGTTTATTTCCTATCTGGTTGACAAGAGTGACTCTATTTTGCTTATTTCACAGAGCTACATCTCGGGCTCTGAACTTTCTTCTAGTTCCAAGCTTCTACTTTTGATGGTAATGCCTGTGGGTTAGACAGCAGCACAGAGGGCAAACTAGATGTCTAAACACATCACAGGAAGCACAGCCCTGCAGGGTGTGACTTTACTTTGCAAGAGATAATCAAATCCACCCTCCCCTGATAGCCTGCTTTCCCAGTCTTGGCCTCTCTACCTTCAGTCCCTACCTCTGGCTCCCTTTCTAAATTCCTTTCATTCTGTCCCAAACTGTTCCCCATGGGCTCCCTTCCAGACACACTGCTGTTACCTTAGTTCAGGCTTCACTTATCTCTGGGCTGTTGCATCCCTTCCCTAACGGGTCCCTGTACTGCAGGTTAAGTAATGCAAACTGAGAAACCTCAGGGGCCACACAGACCAGGCATGTGTGAGAAGTAACCTGGAAGAAAGAGGACGAGGGCCTGGTGGAAGCCCTGGTGACTGACAGCCTAGGCCAGGCTTGCTGTTCTTGTGGCTGCCATCTCCAATCCTCTGCTCTAGGAATGTTCAGGTTTTCTCAGACCTTATATCCTGCTTTAAAATCTTTGGATGCTGTTTGAGATGGTTATTCTCTGGGACAAAGCTTTCCAAAGCCTCCTGTGGTAGAACTTTGCATCTGGAGAGTTGGGGGACTTATGGGATCTAACTGGGGTGCTTTGGGAAAGGTAGGTTTGGGTTAAGTCACTGTTCTCCCAATGTGGCCTCATGTTCTTGCCCCAATGCCCAGACTTCTGGTCCCTGCTGGGAGAAGCTTCTCTCTCTCTTTTCTATTAAATTGATCTCTCTAAGCCTCTACTTCCTTCTCAATAAAAGGGCATAAAACTCAGAGGGTTTTTGTCAGGATTAAAAGAAAGATGGCATGTGTTCAAGGACTTTATTTCTCTCAAACAGTGTGCTGTATGTCACCATCATGTCAAATCATTCCGGCTTAAAGAGGGATTTGTCTTTGTTCCTTAGTGCTCTGGAAGCCAGAGGGGCTGGATGGAGAGGGAGTCAGGAAAGGTTCTTAGGCATTTGATATGGGAAGTTTTGGGGTAGAGAAGAGTACAGGGGATAGTAAGGGCAGCTGGCTGATGTGGAGGAATTGAGGATTGGGACACTAGGGTACCTGGTGGGTGACAGCCAGTGTCTATGATGGCTGCCTGCCAGTACAACATTCTTCTGTGCCAGGCCCTTGGGCTGCCAAGGGGAAACCATTCATTGCCTGCTCAGCCAGCCTAGTTTCAGAGTAGTGCTAACTCCCCTGTCTTTGTTGGAATCCAGGGTAATGTAGGGTAAGGGAATCCAGATCTTCGTAATCTTCTAATGTTTCTCTAAGCATCCTTTCTAGGAATAGGGGCCATAATTCTATTATCCAGTTGACTAGAGGGGAAAATTAATTTTTGGGGTGTAATTAATGTGATTTCCAAACAGAAGTGATTAGAAGAAAACAACTTAGTCTTAATATGGGCCTGTCCTCTGGAGTTGTGTTAAGAAACTCATGATCTAAGGATGAAAGACAAATGGAAGCCCAGTGGGTCCTAGGATGATGCTTTGTCCATTTGTTTAGGTGACATTCCAGGATTAAAAAGATTTGGAGTCAATATCAAACTTGAGGTAAGATGCTCAGATGTTGCTAACTGGGGACCCACAGATTTGTTTTGTTTGGCCCTCGCAGTTTTTTTTTTTCTCTTAAAAACCTGAATAATGACCCAGAGAGGGGGAAAAACATAGGTATTTATGTAAAAACAAGGATTTCTACTGTCTTCTTAAAATCTGCAAAACATGACACCTGGGGCCCCAGTCCACCAAATTGGGAACTGAAAGACACTATGTCTTTCAGTCCCTGTACTCTCTGCTTTGTGAGATAGCCAGGTGTGTGACATACTAGCCCTGTAGAAACTGAAATTGAGACTCCCTACTTTAGGGTCTTCCAAGTATATTTGAGGTGTGGCTGTAACGCCGATTTGTGGGACCCCAGTAGACCTTCAGGAGCTGAATCCAATGCAATCACACAAGAGTCTTTATTGCAAGCTTGAGCCTGGACTCACAACCCTTTCCGACGCAGCATCCCGAGGAATGAGTCCTGGCCCTTAGTTCAGTGAGGATTTATAGTTTTTTGGGGGATACTCTATGGGTCACAACATCACACAGCAAATCATTTCATACTGTGGGAAAGTCAAACAACAACTCTCTCAACATTGATTAGCACATTCATTGGCGGGAACAAGTCGGGTAAGAGTGATTGGTTAGTTCAAGTGGTAGATACTTTTGAACTGATTGGTTTAGGCTTCGAGGGGTTACAAGAGTGTATATGCTAAACTTGCAGGGTTGCCTAATCATGTTATCAATCATCGAAACTATTGGGAGGGTCACCTGGCATTTCAGATATTTTCTCTATCTCACTCTGATTTGGTTGTTGCTATGGTCCAAATTAGGCCTCATTAATTCTTTTGGTCTTCTCAGGAACTTGCATTTGCTGAGTCAAAGACATCTGGTAGGACAAATGACTCAGCAGGGTAGCTATGTGCCTAGGATCGGGTTTTCCAAGAACAAGGGTCTCCCCCTCCCCATCCCCCTTTGGACAGGCCCTGCTCTGAGGTAGAGGCTGATTTCTCAAAAATGGAGTCACATCAGTTTCTCATGGCCACTTCAGGACTCAACTCTGGGAAAATTTTGTTGTTTACTCCTAATGTTGGGATCATGGAGAAGATGGCTGTGACAACCAAAAAGAGAAATTAAAAAATATATGGTGAACTATACGGTGTCAAATGAAAAAACTGTACCTGAGTTTTCTTTTTTTCCCAGAAGACAGTCAAAGAGAATGATTTTTTTTTTTTTTCTGTTGTTGTTAAGGGAATAACAACTTTCTAGTGGTTTGGGAATAGTAAGCTAGTGGATTGTTCTTCCATTTCCCATTTGATTATTGACTGGCTTGTTTCTTCCTCCTGATGATGCACACTCAGTTAATGTTAACAGCAAGTGATTTACTGGATAGATAACTGAATGAGCCTATTGTCCATTGTTCCCAAGGGCAGGAAGATCCTTAATAACTGGGCCAGCAGTGGCCCAGCAACTCTTGTAGTTGAGTGTTACTGATCTTTGAATTTCCTAGGTAGATTTGTATTTCTTTGGTTAAGTCAGAGAGCTAAATGGATTTAGACCCTCAGAACAGCTAAGACATTTTAATAAAAGCATCTAGTTTGTCCAATTAGCATTTTTCAGAATTGAATTATAAACAACAATAATGAAATTCTTTCTCTGAATTGAAATAACTTCATTGTTTAACATTTTTTTCCCAAATAGAAGAGTAGGAATTGGTGGTATTGCTCAGTGGTAGAGGGCTTGCCTAGCAAGTCAGAGACCCTGGGTTTTGTCCACTGCATTGCACACACACAATGTGTGTTGTCTATTATTGAAAAACCATTGATAACATAAAAGGAAATTAAAAAGTCATGGTAACATCACCAACTAAAGATAATCAGTATTGGGCTTCGATCATAGCTCAATGGTAGAGCGCTTGCCTGGCATGTGTGAGGCACTGGTTCGATTCTTAGCACCACATAAGAATAAAATAAAGGTCCACCGACAACTAAAAAATAAAAATAAAAATAAGATAATAATTATTATCTTTTTGGTGTACCTCTTCTCAGGCTTATATCTTTGCATATATTATAGATGTATGTATATTTCTCAATAAAAATCGTAGCATTCTAAATACATTTGTTTAAAATCTTTTTTTTCCTACTTATTGACAAAATGTAATGTATAAATATATGAAGTATAGAACTTTTTTTTTTTTCCAGAACTTTCTCTCAAAAGCTTGGAATTTGCTGGGCACAGTGGCACATCCCAGTGACTCAGGAGGCTGAAACAGGAGCGTTGCAAGTTTGAGGCCAGCCTCAGCAATTTAGCAAGGTCCTTAGCAACTCATTGAGACTTTGTCTCAAAACAAAAGAAAAAAAGGGCTGAGGATGCGGCTCAATGATAAAGTGCCCTACAGTATAGAAAAACAAAACAAAACAAAAAAACCAAAACAAAACAAAGTAAACCCTTGAAATTTAATGATCAATTGTTCATTCAGGACCTGTTGAACACCTGTTATTGCTAGGCACTGTTTTGGGAGCCAAAGTTGCCCCAACAAAGCCATGTAAACAAAGATGGGGCAGAATGGTTCAACTTTGTCCATGACTGAGAGATGATATAAGAGGTCAGTGTGTTGTGTTGTCTTGACTTGTCAACAATTATATTTATTAATACCACATAGGAATCTAAAGTGTTTAATGGGCATTTAGGCAATTTTTTTATTATTATATAAAAGTATAACAGTGAGGAGGGTAAAACAAATATCTTTGCCTGTCATCACTGTACTTGTCTGATTATTTCCTTATAATGGGTTTCTCAACTTTGGCACTATTGACATTTCGGGCTGAGTAATTCCTCCTTGTAGAGTACTGCCCTGTGCATGGTAGAATACATAGCAACCAAAAGTAGAATATATGTGACAACCAACAATATCTCCAGATATTGCCAAACGTTGCCTTCAGTTGAGAACCACTGCCTTAGAAAAAATTCAAATAAGTAGAATTTCTGGGTCCAAGGGGATGCATACCTTTAAGATTTTGCTTATGTGTTCCAGATTAAAGGCTGTGGAGATTACATCTCTAGTGTTGATGAAGGTGTGGATAGCTATACTTGTTGAAGTATAATTTTTAAAATAAAATCAAGGGGAAGTTCACATAGCATCACCACTTGAAATTGTACAATTCAGAGGAATCTAATGAATTCACAATGTTGTGCAACCTCCAGTTCTATCTAGTTTTGTTACTGCCAGATAAACACCGATACTCATTAAGTAATCACTTCTTGTTTTCCTTCCACCAGGGATTTGCTTATAAATAATATATGCCTGCTGTGTCTGATTTTTTTCACTTAGCACAATGTTTCTGAGGTTCTTCCAAGTTGTATAGGTATCAGGTCTTTATTTCTTTCCCTGTGTATATATGTACCACAATTAATCCACTTACCTATTCATCCATTGATGGACATTGGGGTTATTTCTATCTTGGCTATTACAAATCATGCTGCTATATAGAGTAAAATTTTAAAGTTTTCTACCTTTCAGAGAGAGAGAATTTTAATATTTATTTTTTAGTTACCAGCGGACACATCTTTGTTTGTATGTGGTGCTGAGGATCGAACCCGGGCCGCATGCAAGCCAGGAGAGCGTGCTACCGCTAGTTTTCAACCTTTCAGATGAACAAAGATTTAATAAGATATTTTAAATCTCTTTGATTGTTTTAAGACTAATTATTTGTACTGAGGCCAATAAATATGTTTGAGGATAGTAATATTCCTTAATACAGACAAAAACATTTTGGTGTTTGTCATCAAACAGTGCATCTGGTGGGGCTGGAGTTGTAGCTCAGTTGTAGTGATAGAGCGCTTGCCTAGCATGTGCTGGGTTTGATTCTTAGCACCGCATATAAATAAATAAAATAAAGGTTCATCAACAACTAAAAAAATATTTAAAAACACTTAAAAAAACCCAGTGCATCTGGGAATATGTGCTGGGTACTTTATGTCTGGTCCACTAAAAGTGAGGTGGATGGTGGGATTTTCAAAAAAAGCATAGAGCTGTTTCTTTCTTTACCCTACTCATTACCCCTTCCTTGGAGGCATTTCTCCCCTAGAAGTGCCTGGGGGACAAGAATTCCAAGTTTGATTTCTTATTAAGCTATTGTTTATGTATCTTTGGATTTTAAACCTCTCTCCTGAGGCAAACAATCCTCCCTTGAGTTATCTCAGTGGTTGAAATTCCACAAAATTCCTTTCCTCAAAGTTGTTCTGCAAAGTAGCCTGAAGCTATTACATTTGCAGAATTCTGGGCAGCCTTATTTCCAGTGTTCACTTTCTATGCCTCAGTGGAATTTATAAACTGCTTCCTAAAGATTTATTTTAATGTTTTTTTGGGGGTGGGTGGGTGGGCGTACCAGGGATTGAACTCAGGGCATTCAACCACTGAGCCACATCTCCAGCCCTATTTTATATTTTATTTAGAGACAGGGTCTCACTGAATTGCTTAGTGCCTTGCTTTTGCTGAGACTGGTTTTGAATTCACATTCTCCTGCCTCACCTCCTGAGCCACTGGGATTACAGGTGTGTGCCACCATACCTTGCCAGATTTATTTTAATTCTTAAAAAAGAATTTCAGTTTTCCCTTTTTTTTTTTTTGCACCGGGGTTGGGGGGGGGTGAGGTGGGGGGTGGGGGAGTGGGGGTGGTGCGCCTTAGAGTTAAATGTTGCATTCAGGTTTTTGCTAGTTCAGGATCATATACTTCAGCAGACAGATGAGAGAATAAGATACTAGATACTTAGAGAGAGAATAAGATACTAAGTTTAAGACATTAACACCTGTATTAGTTTTTTAGGACTGCCATAACAAAGTGCCCCAGATCCGGTGGTTAAACAACAGAAATTTATTTTCTAATAATTCTAGAGGTTGAAAGTCCAAGATCAAGGTGTTGGCAGGGTTGCTTCTTCCAAGTCCTCTTTCACTAACTTGTAGACTTCTCTGTGCTTGTCTGTGTCCAAATCTCCTATTCATATAAGGAAGGGCTCTAGTCATATCGGATTAGGGTCCACTTGTATGACCTCATTCTACCTTAATAACCTCTTTATTAAAAGCCCTGACTTCAAATACACTCATATGCTGAGGTACTTGGGAACTTCAACATATGAATTTGGAGGGTGGGAAGACACAATTCAGCCCAAAAGACACAATTCTTCCCAAGAAGAAGCAGAAACTATCTATTTCAAGGTATTGCTAAACTGGGCATGCTTTATTTAGTAGACAACTTGTGATTTTATATATATATATATTAGTTGTATTTGGACACAATACCTTTATTTTTAAAATTTATTTTTATGTGGTGCTGAGGATCTAACCAGGGCTTTGCATGTGCTAGGTGAGTGCTCTACTGCTGAGCCACAACCCCAGTGCTTGTGATTACTATATTGTTTGTATTTAAGATGATTAGCAAATGAATCTGTCAAGTAGATTAACAACCTCCTACCATATGTATTTATTTACTTTTTATTGAGATACAACTCATATCATAAAATTCACTCTGTTAGAGCATATGATCCTGTGATTTTTAGTATGTTCACAAAGTTGTTCAAAATCTAGCACTGTCTAATCCCAGAACATGTTCATCACCCCTCAAATAAACCCTGTACCCCCGTGAGGGGTCACTCTCTCTATCCCTCCTGTGTGTGTCTATGGATTCGCCTGTTGTGGAAATTGCATGTGAATGGAATCATTCATTATGTGGTCTTTTGTGTCATAATATTTTCAAAGTTCATCCATGTTGTAGCATGTGTCCATGTGTCATTTCTTCCTATAGCTGAATGTTACATTATACACATGTACCATGTATTGTGTATCTATCCATCTGTTGGTGGACATTAGGATTGCTTCTATTTTTTGACTGTTATTCATAATGCTGCTATGAACATTCATGTACACGTTTTTGTGTGGACATGTTTGCAGTTCTCCTGGATATACGTCTAGGAGTGGAACTGCTGGCATCACAGGAGAATTCTGTTTAGCTTTTGAGGAACTTCCAAACTGTTTTCCAAAGTGGTTGCACCATTCTACATCCCCACCAACAACATATGAAGATTTGAATTTCTCCACATCCCTGCCAACACCTTTTGTTGACCATCTTTTAAATTATAGCTATCCTAATGAATCTACTTTTATATTTAGTTTGGCAAAATTTTATTCATGGATAATATGGAGGCAAGCACCTCAAGGTTCTGGCTGTTTTATCTTGTTTCCCTGGAGCATTTCACTTATTGCCTGTTTATTCCATCTCCCATTCTACCTTTGTGAATTCTGAGCTTGCTGCAAACAGTTCAGATCCTGCCCCTGAGGCTATCAAGCGTTCCTTGCAGGGTCACCTGCATTAACATGGGCTCTGATGAATTAAAGCTTCTGCCATGTACATCTTTCTGGTGTTTTTGCCCTATCCCATGCAGCATTAAGTGAGGCATTAAATGAAGTTTTTTGACTCTTTTTTTATTGCATTTTTTCCCCCTGAATCAATAAGGAATTTAGCCCCTTCTACTTCCTCTTCTCTCTCCAATTACGTGGTTTAACATTGATTTTTTCCTTCCTTCCAGGCATATAAAGTATCTGTAGATCTCTTTTTAATGACAAATCAATCCAACACCTTAATATTACAGAGTTGGGAGAACAGTTTAAAGTTTTATTCTGTTTGCTCCTCCAATCTTTCTGTTTAAGCAGCTTGAGTCATCCATGATTGATGGAGGACATTAGTGAGAGAAGTTAGCACCATTTTGATTGATTTTGTTTACTTTGAAAATAGTTTTCTCACTTGTCAAATGGATTAATTATGAGAAACAATTGTTTCTGGGTGGAGAGGATAGTAGGGTAAGCCAAGGTTCAGGGTCCCCTTCTGAGCTAAGGATGGCTATGTGGCTTAAGACCCCTTCCCTAGCTGTGCTCCCCAGGTGGGGCCTGATGTCCTGCCCTGTGGTGTGAGCTGCATACGTGGGTCCCTGACTCCTAGTGTGAATTGTCAGGAGGAGACAGGGTAGGAAAGTATAGGTATTTTTGTAATTTTTTGGTAGTGCAACTATTACAATTATATCACCTCAAGTTCTTTATATACACTATTTCCTCAGAGTTCTACGAATTTCTCCTTCGTAGCATTTGAATATCAAAAACAGATGCTCCTTGACTTAGGATGGGAGTTCCATCCTTTCTAATGGCCATCATAAGTCAAAAATGCTTTTAATACATCTAATTTAACCAAACATTGTAACTTAGCCTCACCTACCTTAAACATGCACAGAACACTTATGTTAGCCCACAGGTGGACAAAATCATCTGACAGTCCTCATGGGCAAGACTGAAACCTCTGAAAGAACTGGAAAGGAAAGAGAATCACAGAAAGCCCCCCTCCCATACCCCCACCTCAGGTAGGGGAACTATTGTGTTTCACAGATGCCGCTGTGCATGGTGGTGCCGTTGGTAGAGGGAATGAGGGAAGCAATGGAAGATCTGGTGTTCATGTTGGCTGAGTGAGAAAAGCAGGTCCTGAGTCACAGGGGTGCCTGCGAGGTGCCTTATTTTATAATAAAGTGTTAAATAGCTCATGTGGCTGCCACACGGCCACCGCTCAGCATCTCAAGAGAATACTGAATATCACTAGCTCCAGAAACAAATTAAAACATGAGGTATGGTTTCTGCTGACTGCATATTGCTTTTGTACCAGTTGTAAAGTTGAAACACTGTAAGTTGAAGTATTAAAAGTTGGAACCATCTGTGTTGTACTAAACATTTGATATTACCCCCTCTAGATGGTAAGTTCCAAGAAGGCATGCATTATTCTCCTCCTCTCCTTTTTCCTTTTTCCAACAAGTGTTCCCATGGAGTTTACTTGGACAGATCTCTGGGTCCTGGAACCTAGAAGAAGGTGTTGGGCCTCTTAGTGGTGAAGCGTGGCTTGTGCAGTACCTGGTGGGGCAGAGGGAACTTGATTTTGGAGTCATGGAACTGCTTGACTGCTGGCCGGTGCACTTGCTGGCTGTGATCTCCTCCACTTTCATGATCTGGATGGAGTGGGCCCAGGCGGGTGTTTGCGTGCCCGTGTCTTGGTAACACTGGGTGATAGTTTGCACAGTGATCAGGTTGTGGTATTACTGGTCCATGTTGGGGTGTTGCTGTGGGAATCATAGTGCTGTCAGATGCTGGAGTTCTTTGCCCACAGGAAGTACTTCTCACACACCTGCCCTCGGTGAACAATTTCCCTCAAACCTTCTTCATCTTCTTTAGCTGAGACACAAAATACCAGAAGTGGGACTTAATGACAGCATGATTGGGTGTAAAGATTTGCATCTGGTAGAGAGGTGGGGTCTGACATTTGGGAGTGGGCAGGCAGCACCTGCTGCCTTGTACTCTCTAAGTGTGACGAAGGCCTTCATGGCCTCTCTCCCCGCTGGCTGACACCCACAAAAGGGTGAATTGTTCCTTTCTGGATCATAACTAAATTCTTACTGCCTAGCTCTGTGCCTATTACTAGTGGATGCTCAATCAATATTTGTGGAAGGAAGAAATAAATATCAGGAAAGTAAAACAGAGTGCTCTGATGGGGCATCTAATGTAACAGAGAAGAAGGGTGGTGGATAGAGTAATCTCTGAAGAAATAAAGGCCAAACAAGAATCATCTGGGTGAAGAGTTGCAGGGAGGGATCCAGCAAGATGGAAACTTAGAGAATAGTGAATGAAATAACGATGTTATAAATTAGGTATTTGGGATCTAAGAAGCTGGAGCTCTAGGATCCAGATGCTTGTTGGACCTAGCTTTTCATTTGTTAATCTTTGGGATAATTTTCTGCAGGATAATAAATCAGGCTCTACCTTAACCTATGAGTTCCTGAGACAAAAAAGGATTCAGGAATTTGGCTGCTAGAGAGAGTGTACAAACCAAAGTCAGGGGGCAGGTTGACAGTTCCAAAATCTGGGGTCTAGATATTCATTTCAGGGGCCTAGGCATGGAAAGCCCTGTTTTTGTCTCACCTAAAATCCCTCCTCTGTAATTCCAGGGCTTGCTCTTTCTCAAACAGACATGAGGCAAGGTTGCTTTATGGCTGATGCAGCTCTGGGGTTGACGTCTGCACAGCCCTGCAGGCTTCCTTGTCTCGGACCTGCTTTTTGGTGGTCTCTGAATACAACAAGCTGGCTTTCCTTCCTGGTGGAAGAGGCCCCCAAGGCCAATCCGGCTCCTCCTGGTGTTTTGAGGGCTGCTGGCTGTCACCTCCTGTTGCCATCTTCAACACTTGGCTTCACATTCACTTGTCCTCTGTGCCTTTCCCAATTTGTCATTATTATTTTAGTGATAATAGAGAGGCCACTGGGAATGGAGGCAGCCGGCACCAGCTTTTACAGTTGATTAAATGCCTAAAGAACTAAGAGAGATGTGGGCTGGCTGGCCCTCTGCTTACCTGTAGCTTGTAATGCGTTATCTTACCTTCAGTTTCCTCCTGTGCCTCTTGGCAGCCAGAATCCATCTTGTTTGCATCACAGTGATTTTCTCTAATTGGGGAGCCTGGCTTAACATTTAACAGTGTAAATATTTTGAAGACAAACTTTTGAAACTATATAATTTCTTGGGCTCCTTATATTGGCTAGCCCTTCTTGTTTTTGAAGAAAGAATTTTTTTTTGTTAGTTTTGGTTTAGTTTCTAAGAGATGGGGGTCTTGTTATTGTTGCCCAGCCTGGCTATGATACCCTGAGCTCAAGTGATCCTCCTTCTTCAGCCTCCCAAGTAGCTGGGATCATAGGCATGTGCCACTATCACATCCGGTGAGATATGGGGAAGGGAGAAAGAGGAAATGCTCTGGTTAAGATTTGGCAAATTTTGGTTATCTCACATGAGAGATAATAACCTGCATTTAAATTGGCCTCTGAAAAATCACTGCTCTGACAGAGATGGGATTTACACCCAGCATCTCACATGGGCACATGGGAGCGGACACTCACTGTCAAATGTTCACTTCTTGCTCTATAAAGGGAGCTGATTTTCTGGGTTCTTCCTAACTTACCACAAGGTGGGTTCCTTGTGTGGTCTGCTTGCATGTGAGATTGATTGTCCTGTAACAGAAATGTGATTCCCTGAAATATAGCTGGTTCCTTTCTTTTTTTTTTTTTCTTTTTTGTAACCTCTCCTCACTCATTCAAAATTTGGTCATGCTTCCCTAGAGCATCTGACTAATTTGAAGTTTGACTGTAGTTGCCATAATTCATAATTTTATAGCAATTTAGAAGGAGAGCAATTCTGAGGGCGTACCTTCCTCGTCATATGGAATGATCCAGATGACAAAGCTGAGAATGTGATATGTTTTAATTGTGGTGTGAAACAGGCGCTTGGTCTCTGGGGCGGCTGAGGCACAGCCAAGCAGATTGCAACTGTTAATGTGGGCAAAGGGGACAATGGGGCACTTGTTTCCCAACAATCGGAATGAGAATCAGACCATTTAGTAACATTAGCACGCAGGCAGCACTGAGAACTTTCTAAACAGCTTTTTGATGTTCAGGGATGAGAGAAAAGTCCTCATGGGCAAGACTGAAACTTCTGAAAGAATTGGAGATGAAAGAGAATCACAGAAAGCGCCCCCCCACGCCCCCACTTCAGGAAGGGGAACTCTTGTTTTACACAGATGCTGCTGAGCATGGTGGTGCCTTGGTGGAGGGAATGTTGAAAACAGGGGAAGACCCCGTGTTCACATTGGCTGAGTGAGACAAGCATGTCCTGAGTCACAAGTGTGGCCTGGGAGGTACAGAGACAGCAGAAAAAATGAACAAGCAGCTATAAGGAAGGACAAAAGGCATCTGGATGCCAGGGAAGACATGGACATGTGGCTCCCCAGGGGTCTGGACCAGTAAGGTAGGCTGGAGTGGCTTCAGAGCCACCAGTACAGTGGGGAACAGATGGCAGTGCAGAGGACAGGACCTCAGGATTCCATAGCACATGCAGCATTATGGATGCCGACGGCTGACAGTTCAATACAAACTGTCTACTGTTCATCTCTTGGGATCAGTCCCTGGATGTAGAGATGAGAAAACTAAAGACTTTGCTCTCAAGGAGCTCAGAGACAGGGAAAAGGGTACACACAATGCAAGATCACAGCTTAAATAAAGATACATTTGCTGATAATAATAAACTGTATAGAGATTTAAGGTTTAACCCACTGGGACAAAGCCCTGCCTCTTTCTCTGTGGTCAGAGACAGTGGGGCATGTTTGTCCTGAAAAAAAGCTTAGAAACATCCTTCCAGGACTCCACAATGCACTCACTTGGGTTGCCTTTTCATTTGGAGCTGATTCATCTCCTCCATGGTGGTACTTGATTTCTAAGATTTAATTTAATTTGATAATTTTTTTTATTTTCTGGTTTTGTTTTATTTAGGATGTAGGAGTTCAAATCCTTTTTGTCTATCCTTAACAGTGTACCCTAACTAGTGTATCCTTAATTGGTGACTCCAAATCTATTATGTTTTAGGGATTCCTTTAAGATATTACATGACCCATAAAATTGTGTGTATATGTGCATTTTGGGGGAAGAAACTGAAACTTTGATTAAAGCTTTGGAGAATATGTGGAATGGAGGAGGGACCTTCAAAAATTTGTAAGCCAAGGAAGAGGGAAAATGTGGAGGAAAATAATGAGTTTTGTAAAGCTTGTTTTTCTGTTCAGAATACATTGGTGGCAGATGTGAAAAAGGCTTGGAGCAGAAACAGGTCTCAGGACTCACACAGGCAGAGGAAGGAGTGGAGGAGCTAGATGTCCTTCCAATGTGGGAGTGGAGTGAGATGGGGGAAAGGAATCTCTATGCCAAAGACAGAGAGTGGTATAGAGCAGAGGAGCTGCCCTTATGACTGCCCTTGCCTCCCTCATGGTCTGTGGACATCTGCTGTCTGATGGGTCCTGATTGTGTTGGCGAGGATGTGGGGAAAAAGGTACACTCCTACACTGCTGGTGGAACTGTAAATTGGTGCAGCCAATATGGAAAGCAGTATGGAGATTCCTTGGAAAACTGGGAATGGAACCACCATTTGACCCAGCTATCCCTCTCCTCGGTCTATACCCAAAAGACTTAAAAACAGCATACTATAGGGACACAGCCACATCAATGTTTATAGCAGCACAATTCACAATAGCTAGACTGTGGAACCAACCTAGATGCCCTTCAGTAGATGAACAGATAAAAAAATGTGGCATACATACACAATGGAATTTTACTCAGCAATAAAAGAGAATAAAATCATGGCATTTGCAGGTAAATGGATGGCGTTGGAGAAGATAATGCTAAGTGAAGTTAGCCAATCCCCAAAAGACAAATGGCGAATGTTTTCTCTGATATAAGGTGACTGACTCATAGAGGGGTAGGGAGGGGGAGCATGGGAGGAATAGATGAACTCTAGATAGGGCAGAGGAGAGGGAAGGGAAGGGAGGGGGCAGGGGATTAGCAATGATGGTGGAATGTGATGGACATCATTATCCAAAGTACATGTCTGAAGACATGAAAAAAAAAAAAAAAGATATGTTTCCTCCTTGTAGGATGGTACAAAGTGCCCCATCAATGATGTTGGACAGCTGTCACCTGCCTTTTACTTTTGCAAACCTTTTACAGTAAGGTTTTTTGCAGCAAAAGTCCATTTCTAGGGATTTATTTTACAGAAATAATTAAGGACATAAGAAAAGAAAGGCTACACTTTTCAGATGCTGGACACGTCACCAGATTAACTGGATAATTTTATTTTTTCAGTAATGGGAATTGAACCCAGGACCTCACACATGCTACATAAGCACTAGATCACTGAGCTACGTTACACACTGAATAATCACTGAATGGTTTGGAATTTAATTGTCTGAACTTCTTTGTACTATTTATGAATAGTTAAAATCATTAACAATGGTCTGACTTCAAACTTGTAATCCTCGTGCCTCAGCCTCCTGACTGGAATTACAGTCATGTACCACCATGCCCAGATTGGACAACTTTTTGACAATCTCTCTTCTCCTCGCAGATGTTGTGGGAATGTGGCTGAACACCTCAGGAGAAGATGCCTGGAATCTTAACTTCCAGGAAACTGTTGTCCACATGTTCTTGAAGAGATTACAGCCTTCTTCTCTAACTGACACAAGAGAACTAAAAACAAAACAAGTAGCAAGAAAAACAACTGGAAATCGAATGTTTAACCAAATCATGATTTCCTTTTGTTTGTTGGTGATGAAGATCTGTTTTATCAAGTGTTAAAATCTTTACTAGAGGAAGGCAGGTTTTAATTAGATGTTGGCAATGGTGTCGAGGTGTAAAATTAGCCTTTCTGATATTGAAAATGCTGTTACCAGAGGAGGATGGGCTCGAGTTGTTAAGCCTAGCAAGTGAGGCAGACCTCCAATCTCCGCATGTCAAGGGCTTCCTCAGACTCTTGCCTGATCAACCAAACCAACACAACCATCTGCCCTTCTGTCTCTGACACTGTATATCAGGCTGCTGTCTTCTTAGTGCTTCTCTCTCTCTCTTTTTTTTTTTTTTAAAGAGAGAGAGAATTTTTTAATATTTATTTTTTAGTTCTCGGCAGACACAACATCTTTGTTGGTATGTGGTGCTGAGGATCGAACCCGGGCCGCACGCATGCCAGGTGAGCGCGCTACCGATTGAGCCACATCCCCAGCCCTTCTTAGTGCTTCTCAATCAGCAGAAGTTCTACTCTTATACATAGAAGAGATGCATTCAGGTTAGATAAATGTTCTAGCCCCAGTCACTAGAATGTTACCTGATAGAGTCATAAAACTGATGAAAGAGTGAATAAAGACTCATTCATTCCAACATACTTTTGGTCTTTGTTGACTTTCTTTTCTATGCTCTGGCTTGACTCAGGTATGGAATATGCTGGAAATGCTAACATAGAGCAGTGTACCTGTCCTTTCCCTTAACAGATGGGAAAACAAATCTGACAAAGACATGTCCAAGATCATGGACATTTTCCTTTCTTTTTAAAAGTTTTTGTGTTAGGGCTCTGTCCTCTGTGTGCAACTTTTTGAGTGCGTTCTTTTTCTAGTGTTTTCTCAACCTCAGAATCTCAGAAAATCTGTGCAGGTATGGGCAGCATGGTGGGGAGGGTGAAGAATGAAGCTGCAAGTGAGGCTTTGGACCCATCCGCAGGATAGCATTGGGAGAAGGAGAGTAGTGTCGTGATGAGATCTTATCTCAGAGCAGGAAAAATTCCAAGTACTGACTGTTTTTATCTGCAAGGATGTTCTTTAGGAGTTGGCAAGTGTTTTATGCTATGAGAGTTGTCGCACCCTATTGTCATGAACAGGAACCTTCACAAGGGGTGGAGGAGAGACCTGAGAAACAACTGGGCTTGTTTTTATCGGGTGACTCAGACTCTCATTGGAACTGGATTAATCCTGTTGGGTCAAACTCCAGAGAGGGTGTTAATTGCACCCAAAGTGCGTGGAATCAGATGGTAAAGCCAAAATGGAGAGGAGATGATGAAAGAGGTGGGAATAGCTTAACACCATCATGGAGAATTGCATATTGATCATATGGAGGAAAACAGAGTTTTAATAAGGATAAATAATTACCCAGCAAGTCAAGTGTCTGGCTTTCCCAAAGATTCAAGACAGACTGAGACCAGAACACAGAACAGCTGGCAAACATTTTAATCAAGGGAAAGACAGCCACTCTGCCCTGCAAAGAGGGAGCTCTTTAATTAAGCCCTGTTGCCTCGTTTATCAGTGGAAGTAAGAAATGATTTGGCCACTGTCATGAAAAGTGACTTCAGAAACCTAGCCGTGCATGAAGAGACTGGTGCCATTGAGGAGCAAGTCAGAAGACTGGGAATGTTTCTGGAACAGATGCCACCCAAACCAACAGATGCAATATGACAAAGCTAGCAGGGGCCTGGGTGGATCTGTGGGCTGGAAGAGGCTAGGGTCTGTGCTGTAGAAGGCAGGCACAGATCCCTGTGGCAGAGGGTCTACCTTAGGAGAGCCCTCCTTGGGCTGTAAATTTCCAGTACCTGACTTCCTGTACTCAGTGTTGGATCAGCAAGTGCACACGTAGGTGCATTAATGCAGAGACTTGTCTGTCCAGATGGTTGCTGAGGGTTCTTTGAGCCCTGAGTTGTGCTGGTAACTTCCTTTCTTGGCCAACGAATACAAGTGATTTGTTAAGGCAGTGGGAATTATCATAATCTTATTTCTCATTTGTATTTTCTTCCCCTTCTGGAATTATAACAGGAATGCAGCTCAATCAAGGTATAGCAGCAGAAGGGATCAGAGATGGTGTTGTGCAGCCCTGGAGGAATTTCTGGTAGAAGGAGAAATGGTAGGCTGATTCCATCTGGGCCTTTCCTTGGCCCCAGAAATTCTACCACCAAAGCTTGTCCATTTCCTTCAGGATCCTCCCAGTTCTGACGATCCCTTAACCTTTCTAAGTGCATTAGTTTCTCTCCTTTCTAAGTGCATTAGTTCATTCATTCATCCAGTGTGCATTTTGCTAGTAGGTGATTTTCATGTACTCACTGTGCATCTTTCCATACTCCAAGTATTGCAGGAAAGCTATTTCTAAATGGGGGCTCTGAGCCCAGCATTGGGATCACCCTTTAAATAAAGTGTTACTCCACACTCCAAATTTATTTCTTCCCTCACAAGTTCAGGGTTACTTGGATGAATACATTTTTATTTAAAACATCTATCTTTTCCAGAAAGCTTACTAAATATGTCATTAAAAAAGTAATCATTGAAATTTACTTATTTTCCTCTGGCCCTGAATGTAAAACTTGAATGCCAAAATGAACTCAGATTTCTTTTTAGAGGTCACTAGGAACATGAAGACTGTTCACTTGGCACCCATGTTGCAGTGGTCAGAAACAGCGTCTCTGCTTGAGGGCTGGTGGTGTTGTTACATCATCATATACATACAAAACTCCCTGGTTGTTGTTACTACATAGCTTTGTCTCAGGAAGACTGATGGAATATCTGAATGAGGAAAAAATTAAAGTGGCCCAATCCTGAACCAAGCTCAGGGCCTTCCTGGTGGTGGTGGGGAGGGATACCTCCACTGACCATAACCCTGACTCCAGAATCATCCAGTTATGACCCCTCTCAATCTCCACCTGAAAAATATAGGGTTTTGACCCTGTCTGTGTTGCCTCTGTGCTGATGTTGTGATGACTGATGTGAGTGGCTGTGACTCAGGAATCAGCCATTCACAGGGGACTGCAGGTGCATGAGCAGGTGACAGCAGAAATAAAAAGTAAACCTATCTCTCAAGTTGGAGAAGGAAATACTGAGCCCCTGAACATCTTTGGAATGACCCTCAACCCAAATCAGGCCAGGCTCTTTCTGTGGGAAGCTGACCTGACTATCTTGCTTTCCTCTTTCTTCTGGAAGTAACATGCAGTGTGGTATCGGGGTGTGTGTGTGTGTGTGTGTGTGTGTGTGTGTGTGTGTGGTGTGTGTTGTGGGGGGGGTCTTATTACTTCATTCTGACAGCAATGCAATATAAACACCCATCTTGTCTGAGACACAGTTTTATTTTATATGAAAGAAAAGCTCTTTCTCCTTATAAAATGCAATTACACATAAATAGTTCATGTCATCTGCTCTTGAAATTTTAGCAGCAGGACTTAATGCTACCGTTACCATGGTAACAGGCAAAGATGGTGATTTTGAATTTTAGTGTATTATTCTGTGGTGGGAAAGTTCTTCTCTGTGAATATGTGTGAAGAATCATGCTGCACATAGGGGATAGTTTCTCTTTTTTTTATAGACCACAGTGTCAGAAAAGTCAGGAGGTGAGACTGTCATCTCTATTCAGGTGAATACATTGAAAAATCAAGCCCAGTACAGATATTTTCCATTTCCTGATCATATCCTTTCTTTCCTGCAGGTATTAAAGAATAATTGAAATGCACATGACAAGTAATAACTGATTTGTTTCTACAATGGGAGGATCAGGTTTCTCTGGTCTGCTGAAAAAACAGCCTACTTTTTGATGAAGAACCCCTAAAAGCCTTAGAAATTGGCACTTTCAGGTACTTATGGAAGTGGAGATAAGACTTGATAAAGCAGAAAAATCTACCTTCTCAGTGAGGATTAACTGGAGGCTGTCTAGCCTGGGGGACACTGGACAGCATAGATGGCAGGGGTGCAGTACTAAAAAAGGGGTCATGTCAACATTTCTATAGTGAGTATCTTCCAGTTTTTCCCCACTCAGCTTGTAGGATGCTGAACTGTAGGGGCAGGAGTTTAGAGAAATCATCTTTAGGTCTCTCTTCTTTTGCAGTTTTCTTAGAGATACTGAAATTGAGGGTTCTTTAATGGGATTCCCCATGGGTGCTCTCCATTAAAGACCACCTTGATAGGTCTCACTGTGGATTGAGCTTCCAATTAGTGTGCTAGCATCCGTACCCAAATAGAGCAAACAGCTCAGGATCACCAGACAGCCAAGGAAAGCCTCTAATATGACAGAGGTTCATATAGGCAAAAATGTCCTCTGATTGTCTTTTCTATTATACAGCAAATATTTTCATATCTGTCTTCCAGCAATTCTGTAAGAATTTGTGTTCATGGTCTCCCAATTTTTAATTTTCAAACATCCTTTCTTATTCTCTGAATTTTTTTATAACTTCCTCTCTTTTGTTTATTTATGAAATTTTATTACACAGGGGACAAAGGGAAGATCCTAGAAGTTTCCAGGAAGAAAAAGAAGTATATCTGTTATGGTATATAAAAGAAGTATATCAGTTATGAAAAAGAAGTATATCTTCTCATGTGTAAGACAATGCAAGAAGGCTTAGAGGTGAAATGATTGGGTTATAAGAGCCCTGATAACTGAACGTAGGTAGGGTGTGGCTATAGGTGCTGGGTCATATGGGGAGTTTGGGGTATATATTTTGTATCTGACAAGTGTAATCTCTTTTTCTGCTTCCTGGTATGATGTCATGAGCTGCTTCCCTCCACCACACTCTTCTGCCCTGATGTCCTGCCTCACCTTGAGTCCCAAGAAATGGAGCTGGCTGTCTATGGACTGAGACCTCTGAAAGCGTGAGCCCCCAAATAAACATCCTCCTCTTGTCAGGGTAGGTCTTTTAGTCATAGTAGTGAAAAAAGCTGACTAAAACAATGTCATAAACAAAAAGAGGATAAAATAGAATGATTTAGAACTTTTCAACAGCAATACTGGTAGTTGGAATCCAGGCATGGATCAATGCCTTCAAAAACTGGAAGGACAATGCTTCCCAATCTAGAATTCTATCTCCTGCTAAGATATTACGAAAGCATAAGGGCTGTTTATTAATATCCTTAGGCATTTAACTCTCATGTACTCTTGTCACAAAGTTCTTGAGATATGCGCTCCACTAAAATCAGTGTTTAAAGTCGAGGGGGAGAGAGGAAAACATAGGATGTAGGAAACAGAGCATCTAACTCAGGAGAATTGTTGAGAATTCCCAGGTAGAGGATAAAAAGAAACCTCTGTACACAGCTGTAAGGGCAACTGATCCAAACTGGGGAAAGTCAGAAGATTATGGGGGAAGGTCCATACTGGAAAGATAGCAGGCAGGAAAGTATGAGAGAATGACGACAGGGAAGACTTGAAGGAGGAATATTCCAGCTATGGAAGAAGATTGATAATACCTAGAACTAAATGTTCCTTTTGGAAATTTCAGAGATATCAAAGTAATACTAAATGAATCACAAAAAGAGAGTTGAAAGTGCTTGCCTCTGGGAATCAGGGGTGAATTGGGTAGAGAGAGATAGAAGGCTGCTAAAATTTATAGCAAGACTTACAAAATTATTTGACTCTTAAACTAAGAGTATGCATATATTTTTGATCAAAGCCAGCTTAGCTATCATGCCTGGACTCCTCAGCACTTGCCCACCTGATAGTTGAGCATTGCTTGTGAGTGTGCCGTCTTCTGGCTGGCATGTTCTATGCACAGAGCTGCTCGTTGTTGTAACTGCGGCTGACAGGCACCCCTGTCTTCTTGTCCACTGTGTCTCATTTCCAAAGCAGTTTCTTCCTTGTTGAATTAAACATGGTTTCTGCTGTCTCATTTTGATATTGAACATGGTTTTGAACATTTCCCTGGGTCTGCAGCTGTGTGGCTCTTGACAGGAGCTGTTAGAAATGCTTATGGAGTCGCGGGGGAAGGGGCATGGAATGTGCACAGAGAGGCAGGTACTCCTGGGGAGCGGGATCCTGGCTGGACATTTTGGGTTGCAGCTTTGACATTCAAGAATCTGGTCCCAGCCTATCCAAGTGGAGATGTAGAGCTGCTTTTTTTTTTTTGCTTCTGTGTCAATGGGGAAAGAGATGCTCTGTCAACACCATTCTCCCTGACAGGAACTGTCTCTACTTTTCTCAAAGCCTGATCGAATACCACCCATCGGGAAACTTGTGGGATCCCCTGTTGAGGAGAATTCCTTCCTTCATTGTACTCCCACACATTCCTATCTTGGCCTCTTTGAGTATGTGTCTTTCAGAGTTGTGTGGCCTTTGTAGGTCCATGCTATGATCCCCAAACCACCCCAAACTCAGTGACTTAAAACTACTGCAATGAGTCTAGAGCATGAGTCCAGGGATCCCTGGGTGGTTCTGCTGTTCTGGGCGAGGCTCAGCTTATCTCAGCTGGCTCACTTAGGTGTCCGTAGGCCTTCTGGGGAGCGAATGTCTGGAAGTTGGTTGGCTGTCAGCGTGGTTGGGCCATGTGGCCTCTCATCTTCTAGCAGGCTACTTAGGTTTGTTTACATGGCAGCATCAGTTGTCCAAGAGACAAGAAACCCTTAATGTCCCTGGAGGCCTACACCTGAACCTGGCATAATGTCATGTCTGCCACTTGAATCAACCAGCTCAGATTTAAAAAGTAGGGAGATAGACCCCACCTCTTGATGGGAGTTGCTGCAAAATAACATTTGCAAGGACATAAAGGCATGGAGGGGTGAAGAATTGTGGCCAATTTTGCAATACAAAGCAGGGTAATAGTAAAAAAGACCCTTTTGAACACTTAGTTCTAAGTGTGTTTTAAATGCTTTTTATGTATTCTCCTCATTATGACTCAGTTTTCTCCTCTTTAAAATGCGGATAATAATAATATTTACTTAATTGAATTTAAAAAACCCCAAATAGCTAAAGCAATTTTGAGTAAAAAGAATGAAGCTGGAAGAAGCACATTCTCTGATTTCAAAATATATCATAAAGCTATTGTAATCACTATAGCATGGTACTGGCATAAAAACAGATGCACCAACCAAAGGAACAGGACAGAAAGCCAAGAAATAAACCCAAGTACTTATGTTCAATTGATTTTTCCACAAAGTGCTAAGAACACACAGTGGGGCCAGTCTTTTCCATAAATGGTGCTGGGAAAACTTGATATCCACATGCAGAAGAATGAAGTTGGACCCTAATCCCACATTATATGCAATTAACTCAAAAAGGATAAAGGACTTAAGACCTGAAACTGTTAAACTACCAGAAGAAAACATGAGTATGTCTGGGCTTTTCTTGAAGAGGACTCCAAAAGAAAAATAGACAAACAGGATTGTATCAAACTAAAAATCTTCTGAACCACAAGGAAACAACAGAGTGAAGAGATAACCCATGGACTGAGAGAAAATATTTGCTAAGGGGCTAATAAAATACAAAAGGAACTCAATTTTCAGAGCAAGAAAACCCAATCAAAAAAGGGGCAAAGGACACACCTGGACACTTCTCAAAAGAAGAGATCCAAATGGCCATCAACTCTAATCATCAGGGAAATGCAAGCTAAAACCACAAGGAGATATTACCTCACATTTGTTAGAATGGCTACAATAAACAAAAGATGAATGATAACATGCCTTAATGAGGGTATGGAGAAAAGAGAACACTGTGAGTAGAAGAGTAAATTAGTGCAGTCATTTGGAAAATAATATGGATATGTCTCATAAAAGTAAAAATAAAATTATTACATGAACCAGCAATTCTATGGCTGGAGATATATATACTTATATCCCAAAGATATCTGCATTTCCATGTTCATTTCAGCATTCTTCACAGTAGCCAAGATATAGACTCAACCTAAAACACCCATCACTGGATGAATGGATAATGAAAATATGACACAATGAAATGTTAAATATCGATTTCAGCGATTTTGAAATATACAATATGTTATTATTAATTGTGATCACCATGAAGTGTGATAGAGCACAAAAAACATATTCCTCCAGTCTAACTGAAAATTTGTGCCCTTTGATCAACATCTTCCCTTTCCCCATCTTGCTCCCCAGCCCAGCCTTCAAAAACAAGGAAATCCTGTTATTTGTGGACAACATGGATGGAACAGGAGGACACTATGCTAAGTGAAATAAGCTAGGCACAGAAAGAGAAATACTATTTGATCACACTTGTATGAGGAATCTAAAATAGTCAATGTCCTAGAGACACAGAGTAGATACATGGAGGAAAGGGAAAGTGATGGGGAAGCTGGAGAAATAATTTTTGGTGGTCTATTGCAGTGAAGGGTGACCATGGTTATAATAATATGTAGTATATTTAAAAAATTGCTAAAATCAATTTTAATGTTCTCACCACAGAAAATGCTAAACTGATATATTTAAATAGTTTGAATATTTCTATAATGAATCTTTCTATAATGTTGTACCCCATAAATATAAACAATCATTATTTGGAAATTAAAAATAAATTTTAAAAATGAGTTAAGGAATATGCCTAGGGCCATGTGGCTGGTAAGTGGTGGTAGGATTTGATGCAGTGCAGTGAGTTTTTAAAAATTCTTTCCTGCCATTCACAGAGGGATTTGCCCAGGATCTGGCATAGAGAAGGTCCTTCTAAACTTGTTTATAATTAATTGAATGAATGTAAATGTGCCACAAAAAAATAGCATACCTGAGAACTCACACGATATCTTCCTACCTCACATTTTTTGCTATGTAACTAACAACACCAAAAAGCAATTTATCATTGAGAATCTCTAGCAAAGACAAAATGGCTCAGAGAAGCAGAGGGGCAGTGCAGATTTCTTTACCCTGAGGCAGAAGAAATGGAGCCTTCAGGTCCCCTCAGCCCAGTGTTTTATGCACTTCAGTGAATGTAACAACCCCCTTCTGAGTGACTAGAGTCCAAACAGCTATCTCCTTTCAAGGTTTCACATAGTTAATTACCTCAGATGTCTTGAGGCTTATATCCCCAAATAGCTGAAAGTAATATTAGGCCAAGCTAGAACATGACGCTTTGTGCTCCACATCCTTAGCATATTACATTAAATACAATATTTTCTTACATAGGCTCATATACCCACATACTCATTACTTGAATTTTAATTCATCAATTCAACATATATTAATCTGTCCATTCATCTAATTATTCATGCAATCTACTCATAAATCCACATACCCCAAATCTACCATTTCTTTTATCCAAATGAAACTCCATATAGTTCTACCTATATTATTTGTGTGCTCATTTATCATTGTCATCAATTTATCATCTTGAATTCACCAATCTATTTATCAATTTATCTTTTTTTAAAAAATATATGTCTAACCTTTCCTACATCCATTCTTCTTTTCCTCCATTTTATTTAGTAGCCCATCACCATATCCATCTACTTAGCCATCCAACCATCCATCCATCCATCCATCCATCCATCCATCTATACATGCACTTGACCCTTTGTGTCCTTTTTCTCTTCATCACTTTCCCTCAAACCAGTCTCCCCTGCCTCTATCCACTTTCTATCCCTACAGTCAAACATTTATCTATTGTCCTTCTTTCCATCTACCATCCATTCTTTTTTCTTTCATTTTTTATCATCCCTTCTTTCTTCCATCTATTTATCTATCCAGGCATATATCTGTTTCCCTATTCATATTTACTTTCATCCTTGTTATTCCTTTCCTCCATCTATCTATTTAGTCTTTCATCCATCCACCCCACCCATCTGTCTCAATGATGTTGGGCTGCCAAAACATAACCATGGATTGGGCGATTAAACAATAATGCTTATTTCTTACAGTTTTAGAGTCTGGAAAGTTTAAGATTGGTGCCAGCATGGTTGGGTTCTCATGAGAGCCCTCTTCCTGGTTTCCCCACATGGTGGAGAGGAAACAAGCTCTTTTATATCTTGTCTTATAAGGACAGTAGTCCGTCATGAGGGCTACTTCCCAAAGGCCACTCTCCCTGTTAGCATTCCTCGGACGTTAGTGTTTTGACATGGATTTTGGAGCATGCTGTCCATAACGCCATCCATTCATTCATCCTTGCCATTATATTTATGGGGTCTCAAGGATAAAGTTTGTATTCCAGACTTGTTTGAATAAAGATTTCTTTATGAAAATTTAATAGGGCTAGATAGGATGGGCATTTGGGGAAAAGGATTCATAAGAGGAGAAAACATTTTCTGAACTCTGTGCATGTGTGTGTGTGTGCGCACACATGTGTGAACATGAAATTTAGGGCTAGGTTATGATCAACTCAATGTGCAAAATATTAGATGTGACCATATATTCCCCTGTTAACTAGGTTATTATGACCCAGTAAGGCAAGTACTTTGATTACATGTTTTTCCTATTAGACTTTAATCTCCATGAGCACAAGGACTATGCCTTGTCTGGTTTGCAGAGCATCTGGTATTACTAAATAATAAATGTTTACTGAACCAAAAATACAAAATTTGTGAACATTTTCAGCCTCCTTTCCTAGGAAAAGTATTAGGGATGTTTTAGCAAAGTTCAATGTGGGAAGGAAATACCTCCTTGGCCAGAATGCTCTATAGCCCAGTGCAAATTTCATCATGGGAGAGTGAGTCATGGCTGTATTATGGTCTTCATGGTTATAGTTTGTAACCATATTTGTATAAATAATCTGTTATTTTCTTGCAACTACAAATTGATGCTTATTCTGATTTAAAAAAAAAAAAACATTTTTGTGTGTCCCTAAAAGGCCCTAGGCACAATGCCCACTGTGCCTAGTAGATATCTGATTTCTGGAGTGGCCTGGACCGTGACAACACAGGTTACATCAGGAAACCAGATTCTCTAGAAGAAAACATCAATAATAACCCAGTTAACTTGCTTCTTTATTTCTTTTACTGAGAAAAAACAAAGCCATTTCAAGATGGCCTTGCCTTGGAGTCACAATGAATATCTTACTTTGGTCAGATACTCCAAATAGTATTAGTTTTTGATGATGATAACAATGACAATGATAATGTTTTGTTTATTATGTATCAGGCACTGTGTAAAGTGCATTTACTAAATTTGTTGTTAGAAGACATAGGAATTTCATTGTGCTTAAAAGTGTGGATTTAATTTCTGGGAGGGCTTGGCTCTCCCTGCTCCACCCAGTATCCTTTCCTACTTTTCTTGAAACATCACCTTTATGTCTCTATGGGGAACATTTCCTTAATCATTGGGGATAGTCTTGGTGGGATCATAAATCAGGTGTGAGCACATGACCTACACGAAATTGGACTCACTTTCTTGGACTTTGAGTCTTGTGTGATGTAATGCTATATTAAAATACATCAATTAGGATCCTGAAGCTGACAAAGCTGTTAACTATTTCCTATCCTCTCTTGTCTATTCAAAACACTGCTAATTTGAACCTTGTTCCTATTCTAATTTGAACCTGGTTCTCCAGCTCAGTAAACCCTTTGGCTAACACAAGCAGAAAAATAACTTGCTGGAAGGATATCCACTTGTTCAGAGTGGAGTTTTCCTTGCTTGCAGTCAAAGAACTTTAAGGGATAAGCTCTTAGAGAAGCCATAGCCATAGAGGTTGGAACAAGGCTTTATTATTTGACAACAAGAGCTAAAACTGCAGACCCTGAACCCAAGACCCCATTTAGTCTGTGAGGAGTTCTGCGGCAGATCTGAGATCACTCCCTCCGAACAGAGAGGTGACTTCGGAAACTTAGTTTATTTCCATAGAAATGGAATTTTAAATCCTTATCGGAGTAACAGAAACAAAAAAGAGTGTCATTCAGACACATTTAGGGTAGCCTGGTTAATTCCTTCTTCTTTTGGAACAACGACATTATCAAGATTATGCGTCACTCTCTGTTAGACTTGCTTCGGCTGGGAAGCAGATGAATTGATTTTGAACTTCTTCTGTGATATGCTTAGTGCTTTGTCAGTAAAATTACTGTAATATCTTATGCCATCTGTCATATTTCCTTCTCGCAGCAGGAGCCATCTCCAACCACAAAGTTCTCAAGCTGAATTTCAATCTTCAGAGTGGTTAGAAAGCGAGCCCACATTCTGTGATGCTCTGTTGGCTGGCTGGGGATGGGACATGAAATGGGTGGTGGCCTGATTTTTGATTTTCACGCATGCAGAAGCACTCATGGATGGTCTCTGTGCTGTAGCACTAATGTGCTACACTAAGACGATTTTTAAAATATTCCAAAACCTGGAAGACTGGAGAGTTTGAGCAGCTGGGCTGGGAATAAGGTGATGTGGGTATGACCAATGAGGCACTTGCCTTGGGAGCAAAATTTAAGGGGGTGCCAGAAAGCTCAGCAAAGACAAGTAATATTTTAATGCAATATTAAAAATGAAATTGATTAAAATTAAATAAATTTGACGCCAAGATTAAAAATAAAAATTAATTTAAAAATCCATGATGCATCAAATATCAACTATTTAATTAGAGGCAGGATCAGTGACAGTACTCTGCTGAGCCATACTGGAGCCTAAGGCAAAAGGAAAAAATCTTTCTTCTCCTCCTCCCTGTTTCTGTACCTCTCTTGTGCTTTCAGTTCTGCCTTGGTGTCCGCTTGAACCGTGAACCTGAACTGACATGATGTTTCAGAGATGGTCTTCACATGGTAAACCTTCTGGGGCCTTGCACGGCTATGGATATTTTACTTTGCTCTCATTTTAAATGCTTGTCAAACTTAATATAAAATTACGAGTTCAGAATGATTTCTGTCACCGCTTTGGATGTATAAAAAGCCTGATCTTGTTCATATTTGCATGATCTACAAAGCCCCAAAGCTTCTAAAGATGTCTCTTTGTCCTTAATAGTCCCAAATATCAATATAATATTTTTATGCCTTTAAAAATTTGATCCTTTTTTGTACTCTATGAGTTGTTTCAATATTTCCATCTGTGGTCTTTAATCTTTATTTTTATTTTAAAACATATTTCCTTCCTCTTACTTTTTCTCTCTCCATGTAGGATTTCAATCATGTGTATGTGGATATTCTAAGCCTGTGCTCCATGTCTCTTAATTTTTAATTTTTTTCATCCCTATCCTTGTTACTGAGAGTTTCTTTAAGTCAGTGATTCTTAATCTTGGCTACATGTTAGAATCCCTGCAGAAATCTTCTGATTCTACACTCCGGACTACTCAAATGAAGCTCTCTGGTGCTGAGTTGTACCTAAGTATCTTCTAAAGCTTCTTGGTAATTCAAATGTGCAGTTAAGGCTGAGAACCACATCAGTGCTTCTCAGAACTAAATGAACATACACCTAGGAATCTTGTTAAAATGTACATTCCAGTTTAGTAGGTCTGGGTGAGGCCCGAGAGCCTGCATTTCTAACAACTTTCCAGGTGCTGCTGCTGCTGCTTAATAGATCATATTCCAAGGAAACACTGCATGTGACCTTCCAATTCACCAATTCATTTTTCATCTGTATCCATTCTGCTATCAACCCATCTATGGAGCTTTACATTTCCATTATTATAATTTTCATTCTCAGTATTTCTAACTAGATCTTGTTTATAATGGCTTCATCAAAAGCCTTTTATATATTTTTGAGTATATTTAATATGCTTGTTATAAATTCTTGTTCTATGGTATCAAAGATAAAGAAAGCTAGACACTAAAGTGGCAAGAACAGATTTTTAATCAGTTATGACTATTGCAGTAGGGAAGAGTTCAGCATGAACTGAGTTCAACTTTGATTTGTGTAGAGGCAAATTCGTATTTTAAAGGGAGGAAAGAGCAGGGAAGGCTAGGCAAGAGTTTAGTAGAGTCAGGGAAGTGAAAATTATGAGTTAATATGAATTTGATGAGGCCAGCTGTGTCTGCTGGCTGGAAGTTACTGACTCAGGATTCTATCTCTTCACAGAGACTAGGAGACAGAAGCCCGATCGTGTTTTCACCTGTTGACTAGAACAAACAGTAATATTTTTTGGCAGCCTGGAGTTTTTTTTTAGGTTTTGGGAGGAGTAGGGTTATCCTAGGGAGGTGGCCTTGTGCCATTAGAAACTGTGTTAAGTTTTTGTTCAAGTCTTTATAGACCAAAGTCGAGAGAGACCTTGTCAAATAGAGGGCTCAGAGGAGCCTGGTTACAGATAGGTCAAGGACAGAATCTTTCACCGGGGTATAGATTATTGGGTGGGATGTTCTTTATTTTACAGAGGGTTAGTCCTTAAATGGCTCATATTTTCCCACTCATATGTTCCCTGGGATGGTCAGCTACTTTGGCTGCCAGACTGGATACCATAGAGAATATATTGGTCTAAAGCCCAAGCCCAGCCCATGTCTCTTCTGCAGGGGACAGAGGACAGGGAGAAGGGGATTTAGGAGAAAGAGCAGTGCTATGAGAGTAGAGATTCTGGTGTTACAGCTCAGGATCATTAGCCCCATTCTGTTTCCGGCCCTATGCCATCTCTCTCCCCAGGTCAATGTCTCAGTGTCTTCTGGGCCCTGCTCAGTTCCTCAGTTGACTTCACTGGTTGCAATCACTCAAACCTGCACAGTGGGAGATTGGGCAGGGAAGGTGGAGAATGCCCAAGGTCTGCTGGTCTGTTTACATCTGGTTTTATCGCCTATTCCCCAGCCAGGCTTCTTGTCACTACTATAATTAGACAGAAAATATCTCAGCAAGATCCAAGGGACAGGGAAATGGTGGGAAGAAAACTAGAGCTTTCTTTAGCCTCTGTCCAGAAGATGGTGCCTGGCCCTTTGGGCTATTACGTCTCCCACATTGGGGCCCAAACTCCTTCCCTTTTGCAGGTGTTTCTCAGTTTCTCTCTCAGTATTTCAGATCCCTTAGCCCCCATCTTATGGCATCAGCACAGGTGGTTTTGGAGAAGGAAGCCTGAAGCCTGCATGAGTTCCCCACCTCGACAGGACTTCCAAGACTCATGTAGACTCAGAATGACTTGGTGCACATCTCCAGGCAGCCTGTATAGGAGCAGGCACCACAGTCATCAGTTCTGGGAACAGTGGTGATCATGATCTAGCCACCACTCATGAAGCTTACAAACGTATCAGGAGGACAGTCAGGCAATTATGATACAGCCTGATAAATACTACAATGCATGTTACTGAAGCACTGAGTCAGGAATCAGTCCTGAGTTTGTGCATGCAAATGGTTCAGGTGGTTCATGTGAATGTCAGGGAAGACATGCCTGGAAAAGCTGTAAATGTTTCTGATTTACAGGAGAGAAGTCTTCTAGATAGAGAAAATAGCACAGGCAAAGGCCAGGAAGTAATAAAGAAAACACTGTGTTTGACAAACTAGGAGTCGAGGTGGGTGGGGGACAGGATTATGGTGTAGTCAGTGAGACAAGGGTCATGCAAGTACTATCTTTATTTTATATTTTGTTTATCATGGATTTTTTTGCATTTATTCGGATTTCTAAAGATAGTGTGATAACATCACATAGAGCACTAATCTCTAGGGTAGATAAAGAACTCAAAAAGCTAAGCACCCAAAACACAAAAAACAAAAACAAACAAACAAACAAACAAAAAAACAACCAAATAAACCAATCAATAAATGGGCCAAGGACCTGAACAGACACTTCTCAAAAGAGGATATACAATCAATCAACAAATACATGAAAAAATGTTCATCATCTGTAGCAATTAGAGAAATGCAAATCAAAACTACTCTAAGATATCATCTCACTCCAGTCAGAATGGCAAGCAACAATGTGTTGGCGAGGATGTGGGGGAAAGGGTACACTCATACATTGCTGGTAGGACTGCAAATTGGTGCAGCCAATATGGAAAGCAGTATGGAGATTCCTTGGAAAACTGGGAATGAAACCACCATTTGACCCAGCTGTCCCTCTCCTAGGTCAATACACAAAGGACTTAAAAACAGCATACTACATGGACACAGCCACATCAACGTTTATAGCAGCACAATTCACAATAGCTAAATTGTGGAACCAACCTGGATGCCCTTCAGTAGAGGAATGGGTAAAAAAAAAATGTGGCATATATACACAATGGAATATTATTCAGCAATAAAAAAGAATAAAATCATGGCATTTGCAGGTAAATGGATGGAGTTAGAGAAGATAATGCTAAGTGAAGTTAGCCAATCCTAAAAAAACAAATGTCGAATGTTTTCTCTGATATAAGGTGACTGACTCATAGTGGGGTAGGGAGGGGGAGCATGGGAGGAATAGACAAACTCAACATAGGGCATAGGGGTGGGAGGGAAAGGGAAGGGGCAGGGGTTTAGCAAGGATGGTGGAATGTGATAGACATCAATATCCAAAGTACATGTATGAAGACACGAACTGGTGTCAACATACTTCATCTACAACCAGAGATATGAAAAATTGTGCTGTATATGTTTAATAAGAATTGTAATGCATTCCTCTGTCATTTATTTTTTAAAAAATCAATAAAAAAGATAGTGTGATAAAATATCATTTGTTTACTGCCTTTTATTTTTTTTTTTTTTGGATGCCCATTTAAATTTTGCCCCTGAGGTGAGAACCTCCCTTGCCTTATCCTAATCCTGGCAGTTGAGCCTGGGTGCAGCACAGATTTCAAAGGAGGGCAAATGGTGAAGGATGAGGCTGGCATGTAGAGCAGAGGCCAGAGCATGGATAGCTATGCATTGATATAAAGTTTGGACTTTAAGTTTCTGCTTGAAGTCCTCTCATAGCACATGACTGCTCTTAAGAAATCCAATATGGCTCTACAGGGATCATGCTGCTACAAAGTGTGGAGAGAGAGAAAACTAGAGAAAAATATTTCCTTCTTCCACTGACCTCTTGGTCCACCTTTGGGCAGCCCAGCTGTCTGGGCTTGGGTTCCACAACCCCCACTGGAAACCATGTGTTCTTATTTCTCATGACTCATTTTCCTGCATTGCACATAAGGTAGATGTAAGATTAGCTCATTGATTAACAGATCGTTGGGAGCTGTCTTTCCCACACTGCATTTCACGTTGCAGAGGTCTGTTAAAAGAATATCAATGAGGTTGTTAATGTAGCAATCAGGATCTTCTGGTGGAACCAAAGCCTTAAGAATCAATAAAACATTAAAAAAGGTTAAACACTTTATTGGATAAGTCAGTAGATATTCTTTAGTTAATGATACAGCTTTGGGGGAAAATGGAATATGAAAAGGCAAGGTAATATCGTCCCTTAATGGGAAAACATTGCATAAAAAGGATTATTTTATCAGTCTGATACTTGAATTCAGTGTGTGTACTCATTATGACTAAAGTCGGAATAGAAAAATGAGGTCCCTGCAGGGAAAGCAGCAAGGTGGTCAGAAGATAAGAAGGCCAAGGGAGTCTGTCACTTTCCCCAGCTCTGTAACTTCAGGTAAGCCACTGTGTTTTGCTTTTCTGAGCCTCAGTTTATAGAGGAGACTGATGTGCTATGTTCTGCTCCCTCTTGGGGCTGTTATGAAGATCTGATGAAATGAAGAGTAGCAAGTGTTGTTTGCATACTAGAGTTCTCACTGTAATCCCACTAGCTGAGCAATAATTTGAAGGAGGAATCTCTGAGCTTTCAAAAGAAGTGGAGAAAGAAGCTAAGTGTCACTGAGTGTTCCTTCTCCTGGAAGCCTCTCTACTCCTTACTTCTAAGTATTGGTTTGCAAACTGAATTGTCTTAACAAAGTCCTAACAAAAGTCTTAACAAAAGTCCTAACAAAAGTCCTAACAAAGGGCTGGGGTTGTGGCTCAGAGGTAGAGTGCTCGCCTACCATGCATGAGGCACTGGGTTTGATCCTCAGTACCACATAAAATAAAATAAAATAAAATAAAAAAATAAAGATATTGTTAAAAAAAAGTCTTGACAAAAACAATTAGAGGAGAAAAGGTTCTTTTGGCTCATGTTTTCAGAGGCTCAATTTATAGACGGCTGACTGCATAGCTCTGGGCCCTCCGTGAGGCAGAACATCATGCCAGAGGAAAGCATTTCAGGATGTGACACAGGAGGTAGAGAGAGTGACCCCAAAGGCACACCCCCAGTGACTTCTTTCCTCCAGCCACACCCTACTTGCCCACAGTTACTGCTCAGTTAATCAACCTTGAGTGGATAAATCCATTAAATTATACTTCTTATAATCTGAATGTTTCACTTCTGAAAATTCTTGTATGGTCTCACAACACAAGCTTTTGGGGGACGCCTCATACCTAAACTGTAACATGCACCCATCATGGAACTGGGGTACATTCCTACCCATGTTTCCCAGTTCCCTGAAGCTGAGAGGTGTTTATAACTGTAAGAAGCATGAAAGAACTGTCAAAATCACATCATTTAGTGGTGTTAATTGGGAAATGTAACTTCTTACCTTTGACAGTGCACATGTGTAGACATTGCAAATTATCTTAAAACAAACAACAACAACAAAAACTATGAGGGTAGAATGGAAAAAAACTGAACATCAAGACTTCAGTTTTGGGGCTGGGGTCGTAGCTCAGTGGTAGAGCACTTGCCCTGCAGGCGTGAGGCCCTGGGTTCGATCCTCAGCACCACAGAAAAATAAATAAATAAAAAATAAAGATATTGTGTTGTCTTTAAAAAAAGACTCACGGGCAAGGTGATGATGCTTTAAAAAAAAAAAAAAAAAGACTTCAGTTTTGCTCTCTGTAGCTCCTGCCTCTCACAATATCTTCATCCCATTCTGCTTGTGAGGGCTGAGCCTCACTGCTCTCCTGCCTCTTCCTCAGGTAGTTGTCATTTTGAATTTCACAATTCAGTCCTGAAGATAATATGATTGTAAATGAATTCATGGTGGTTGTGCAAGTATAAATCTTGCTTTTTAGGAAAAGAAGACTGTGAGTTCTCTGAAGGCAGAACTGCATATTCTCTTCGGTCCTCTAAGGAAAGTCAAGGCCAGATTTCTTTAAACTCATGCTAATTAATGTCCTGAAAAGGGTCAAGTCTTTTCAGTGACTTTCTATTGAGACCAGGTTCTGGGATGAAAGCTATGAGGAATTGAACCTGGAAGGTCTTGTGATGCCCAAGCATGGGAAAAAGCTGCCTTTGGACTTTGTAACTGCCAGAAGAAAACATGGGTCAACTCTCCAACATATTGGCATAGGCACTGACTTCCTTACCAAGATCCCTAATGCTCAAGAAATAAAACCAAGAATCAACAAGTGGGATGGCATCAAATTAAAACGTTTCTGCAAAGCAAAGGAAATGATTAAGAACATGAAGAGACAGCCTGCAGAATGGGAGAAAAATCTTTGCCAGCTATTTCTCTGACAGGGGATTAATATCCAGAATGTATAAAGAACTCAGAAAACTTAACACCCAAAATATACCCAATCAATAAGTGGGCAAAAAACCTAAGAAGGCATTTCTCAAAAGTAAGAAATACAAATGGCCAACAAATATATGAAAAAATGTTCATCATCCATGGCAATCAGGGAAATGCAAATCAAAACTACATTGATATTTCATCTCACTCCAGCTAGAACGGCAATTATGAAGAATACAAGTAATAATAAATGCTGGAGAGGATGAGGGGGAAAATGTACATCCATACATTGTTGGTGGGACTGCACTTTGGAGAGCAGTATGGAAATTTCTCAAAAGACTAGGAATGGAACCACCATATGACTCAGTTATCCCACTCTTCAGTATTTATCAAAACAAACAAACAAATAAATAAATAAATAAAATCAGCATAATATAGTGATACAAGCACATCAATGTTTATAGCAGTGCAATAGACAAGTTATGGAACCAGCCTGGGGGCCTGTCAACGTATTAATGGATTAAAAAAACAGTGTTACGTATGCATAATGGAATTTTGCTCAGGCATGAAGAAGAATGAAATTATGGCATTGCCTGGTAAGTGGATGAAACATTATGATAAGTGAAATAAGCCAGACTCAGAAAGCCAAGGGCAAAATAAGTGGAAAAAGGAACATGGAGCGGGGGAAGATCCCATAAAAATCGAGGGAAAATTGTGGAGTAGAGGAAAGAGATTGATGGGGAGGAAGGAAGAATGACAATAGGGAGGAAGTGTGGAATGAAGTTGACCAAATTACGTTATGTACATGTATGAATATGCCGCAGTGAATTGTGCCTTTGTGTATATCTACAAAGCACCAATTAAAATATATAAATAAATAGAAGGAAAACCAGTAGAGTAGAGGAAGGAGAATAGGGAGAGTGGGGAGAGGAAGGAAAGAGGAAGCACTGGGGACTGAAATGGGGGAAATTTATTCCATGCCTGTATGATTGTGTCAAAATGAACCCCACTATTTTGTGTAACTGCAATGCACTAATGAAAACTTTTTTTTTAAAGCTGCCTTTGAGGTAGAAGACAAACAGGGATGTGGAGAGGCCTGTAGGTTTCACTATTAACACAGTAAGAATGTGTTAATACAGGCAACACTGTCTGAAGTTACAGAGCGGAGAGTACAAATGTAGCCACCGTCCCAGGATAATGCAGGAAAACCCTGGGATAACGCAGCTCCGTGTAGGAAGGAGCAGCTCATTTCTAGGTCAAGAGGGCCTCAGAGACAGGTAATCTGCCTAGGCTGGGACAAGCCCCTGAGAGACTGCTCAGCCCTATGTTTGCATAGGGGTCCCACTGGGACTCCTGGCTTGGTTGGTTGACTTGTTCAAAGGCAGGACATGCCAATCCACTACCACTAGGGGTGGGAGCACTCATTCACTGAATGAAAATGAAAACAAACAAACAAACAACCCCCCCCCAAAAAAAAAAAAAAACCCCAAACAAACTCACAAATGGAAACTGTAGGGAAAACAACAACAAAAAAGTCTATATTACTGTGGGGCTCCCATTCTAGCAAGTGTGGGTTAGTGTGTGTGTGTGTGTGTGTGTGTGTGTGTGTGTATGTGTGTGTGTGTGTATGCTTGAGACAACACACAAACAAAAGTCAGCTGACATTCTCAGAGTGTTATGAAATAAATTAGACTAATGTTTCTGTGATTGAGGGTGAGGAGGCTGTTCTTCGGAGGCCACTTAAAAGCAGAGGCCAACTGGCCAGGGGCTGAGTTGTCTTTTTTCTGAGGAAAAAAGAACTTTTCCAGGTGATGTTGTGATTTGGATATGAGGTTCCCCCTGAAACACCTGTGTTAATGCAGGGATGTTCGGAGGTGAAAAAGATTAGATTATGAGAGCTGTAAACTGATCAGTGAATTAATCCATTTGATAGATTAATAATCTAAATGGACTAACTGGGTTGGGTGTGGCCAGAGGAAGTGGGTCACTGGGGGCACGCCATTGGGTCTTATATAGTTTGGCTGTGGCTCCCCATGCTCTCTCTCTCTGCTTCCTGGCTACTATGAGGTGATTCGCTTCCCTCAGTCTTGACCTTCCACCGTGACGTTCCACCTTACCCACTGGCAATGGAGTCAGATCACCGTGGACTGAACCTCTGAAACCATGAGCCAAAATAGACTCTTCCTTCTCCAAGTTGTCCTGGTCAGGTACTTTGGTCACAGCAATGAGAACCTAACTAACACTGGCAATGAAACCCCAGGCAAGAATGAGTTAGGTAGGTTCCAGTGGCCAAGGAAGAGGGATGAGGTTAGTGTGGTTGGGGATGGAGGAAGAGAGGGAGTAGAGGCAGGAGGGTGGCACAGGACGCGTGTGGTAGCGTCTTGTCAGTCATTTGAGAAATCTGGATTTCGTTCCAAGTGCAAAGGGAAGGCAAGTTACCCTGTTGCTGAGTGGAGGATGGTGAGAGAGGAGTTGATGAGGGCCTGGCCAGGGCCATTCTTCCTTCTTTACCCAACCGGATGTATCCCCGCCATAGCCTTCCCACCCATGAGTTTTGCCAGAAACTAGAGAAGACCTTGGCCAAGCCTCTCATCTCTTCTGCCTCCTTATCTATAAAACTGTCCCACTCATAATGTGGGAGTGGAGATAAAATGAGGATACCTATGCCCCAGGGATGGGGACTTGAGGGACCTGATATGACGGTGGCCTTCATGCTCTCCCCCCATCATTGTGCTTTGAGATTAGGATGTGCTTTATGGCTGTGCACCTTAAAGATGAGTTTGGATGAGTTTGGAAAGCTCATCCCCAAATGAATGTTGTCTTAGAATTGAGGAAATACAATGTTAAGAACCCATTCTGTCCACTTTCACCTCTCTTTCTTAGTCTGCCCCTCTGCCTTTTGAATTCTTACTCTTCTTCAAGGCCCTCCTTTTCCTAGCAGCCCTCTATCACTCCCCCAGCCCTCTGGAGCACCCACAGCTTTGGGATGCCACCTTTGTGCACTGCCAGCTCAGAGTGCTCCCCTTCTGGGCTACTCAGTGTGAGCCACAAGGCTGCAGCGGAGGGTCACTGCAAGGGTTGGGCCATGCCTCAGACCCTTTCTCTGTCTCACCAATACTGAGGCCCTTGTGGGTGACCAGGAAGCCCTTTCTTCGAATTCCTTACCCACGGTCATCTAATCTCTGCAGCCCTCAATCCACCAGCCTCACGTTGCAGGGCAAGGCTGCCCCTCCTTCCTTAATGGAGAGCTTACTCTTGACAATGCTCTGCTCCTTGCTGGCCTCCTCTGCCTGACTCAAGGGTTTGCTTCACAATGTTCCTGCAGTGTTCCTTGTGAGAGCCCGAGAGGCCCTGTATTGACAAATTACCTTTCAAAAACCCAGTGAGAGACCCACTGAAGATCACGACCGGCCTGCCATCCCCTGGTCATGCCCTGTCCATAGAGGTGGTAATGTGAAGGTGCCCTGCGTGGGCTGCCATTGAAGTGGATAAATTCTCAGTGGTCAGGAAAGTTCAAGAAAAGCTTCTTGCTGGAGACAATGGGTTTAGGAACAGAGTCTTCAAAGGTGGGAGATATAGAAGAAATGATACAGAAGAAACCACCTAAGTGTCATGGGGTACAGAAAAGCTCACTGCAGTTCTCTCTGCTATTGGAGGGAAGTTTCAAGGGGAGAGGGAAAGCTGGTATTATCCCATTCCTTCCCCTTTTTTGCCTTGAATGTGGGTGTGATGTTTGAGGTGTGGCAGCCATTCTGAGACCAGGAACAATTACTCTATACTGGAAATCATGCCTAGGAAATCCTCGTTGCAGCCTAAAGAAGAGGAGCCATTATCCACCCAATTTCATAGATGAGGAGGACACTGAGGATCAAACAATAGATGAGCACACAGATATTAGAAAGTGACATGGAATTGGAATCTAGGTCTGGCAAGTTCCAGACTCGGCACTCTTAACCATGAGCTCTACTCTTTAATAAAAGCTGGGACAATGGAAGGCCAAAAGTTCTCCTAGCTTCCTAACATCCACTTCTATCTACATTGGAATGTTGCTCGGTTACTTTCCTTTGCTCTCTGAGAACAGGTGGGCAGAATGTTGAGAGTGTGAGGACGAGTGTGGGGAGAGCCCCCTGTGAGGTTGATATTTAATCACTTGTCTGTTTAACTGCAACTCAGGGTGCAAATGTGTGTTGTTTTAATAATAAATCAGAGGTGAGTGCTCACCATTTCTTAATTATGTATATTTATCTCAGGAAAAGTTTAAGGACCCCAGCAGGTGCCCGCTCTCTGGGCCTCATTACTGTTGACAAAGCTGGGATTTATGTGTTCAGAGCAGCGTGTGGCAAAACGTGTGCATGGGCTGGGAGGCTGCTCATGTTTCCCCCTGCTATTAAAATGTCACCTCAGGGTAAATAATATGTGTTAACACACCAGACAAATCTCCCAGGCTTATTTCTTTTACCTAGTCTGAAAATAATTTAACAGCTTGTAACAACTTCATGACTAAAGGTAGTGAGTTATTTAGCCTTTCTAAAAAAAAAAAAAGTGTGACATATTTTCTCACCACCATTATTCCATCTCATTTAATGCGATTATGAAGCCCACAGATTATTAAAATGAGAACAAGATGCTTTCAGTACTCCTGGGAAGTGTTTCCCCCAAATCATTATATCCAGCAAACTCACATTGTCTTTGGAGTTGGTTTGGTAGAAGCAGGCACAGAAACCCTTTTTCTCTGGTGTCTTGTTAACACCCCTTGGTTAGCGTGAGATACTTCTTGTCCTCCTTCTTTCAGTTGTCATGGCTACTGAGTATATGCTCAGTGCCAACACTAAGAGTTGGTTCAACAGAATACCTGTTTCAAACACCCTGTCTCTCACCTGCTTCTCTGCTGTAGAGGCTGGGAGGGATATGTAGCCATTTCCCCAGACTCTCTTACAGATTGACCACATGCCCTGGTTTTGTCTAATGAAATATAACTGAAGATATGGTTGGGGGGAGGTTTAAAGTTTTCATTTTCCTGAAAGGAATAAGACTGGCATCACCTTTTCCTTGTGTTCCTACCTTAATGCTAATGTGATGTTTGAGCTGCAGCAGCCACCTGATGACCATGAGGAAAGGCGGACAGGGGAGAGATTCACCATGCTAGAGATGATGAAGTAAGAAGAAATATGCCATCATCAAACACATGAACTGGTGCTACTGTTAGATTTATGACTGGTAAGCAAAATTACCTCATATCTCTTAGCTATTATAGTTTGAGTTTTACAGACTAACACATTCTCAACTGATATTTACTCTATGATCAAATATATCTGGTTCAAGTGGTGACCCAGTGTGTTAGTTACCTTTCCATCATTGTCACAAAATATTGGAGAAAATAAGTGTAAGGGAGAAGGGCTTATTTTGGACATCATTTTGGGGAGCATTTGGCAGAGTGGAGCTTCTCACCTTGTGGCAGTTATGAGGGGGGTGAGGGGAGATCAACTGGGGACAAGATATACCCATCAAAGGCGTGCCAAAGTGACTTACTTCCTCCAACTAGGCCCACTTCCTAAATTTCTACCACCTCCAAAAGCAACATCAGTGACGAAACCTTCAACATGTGAACCTTTGAGGAACATTCCAGATCCAAATTATAAACCCAACTTTAAGTTGCAAGATCTGGGCAGTTCTGTAGAGAAATCTACCCTATTTCTATCCATTTTCCCTTCCCTTTTTCCCTTCATATTTCTATTTATCCATCCATTGGTCCATCCACCCAATAAATGTTTATTTAGCACCTGCAGCATGCTATCTTCATACTGGGAGAAACAATAGTAAACAATAGAGAAGTCACCCCTTGTTGATAATATAAACAAATGGATAAACAAGATGACTGCACAGTAGCAAGTGCTAAGTGAGAACTAAAACAGGGTGATGTGAGAGTATGAAGGGGCAGGAGCAAGAAGCCCACTTATTTATTTATTTTATTCTCCACATTTCTGATTGGTGCATTATGGTTGTGCGTAATGGTGGGATTAGTTGTCACACAGTAGTGCGTGTGCACAATATAAAATTTGGCCAGTATCCCTCCCAGGCATTCCCTTTCCTCCCCTGATCCTGTTCCTCTGTTCTACTGATCTCCCTTTGCTTCTCATGTGACTACCCCCTACTCTTTTTTCCCCTTCATTCTCTAGAGCTTCCACCAATGAGAGAAAACATGACTCTTGACCTTCTGAGTTTGAAGAAACCCACTTTAGATGTGTGGTCATGGAAGAAGTGACATTTTTTGCTGAATACTGAAGCTAGTCATGCAAAAAACTTGAGGGCAGTGTTCTAGACAGAGGTAAGAGCAACTGCAAAGTCCCCAGAAGAGAAAAGGTTTGGTCTGGTCAAAGGACTGAAAGAAGGGAAGAGTAGCTAGAGAGTTACGAGATGGGAAGGATTGAGCTTGGAGAGTCACAAAGGCCAGTCCACGCAGGACCTTGGAGGACATGAGAAGTTATGAATGCAGCCACAGGAAGCATGGAGACATGTGGTCAGGTCGTGGAAGTGGGGAAGCCAGTGTGGCTTTCTCTTGATCCACTGCATTTTGACTGCAGAGGTACATAAGGGTCTTCCTGGGGTCCCTGCCCCAACAGAGTCTTGATCCCCTGGTGATCTCTGTTAGGCACCTGACTTTGGCTCCTGGGTTCCTACTTGGAGAGGATCCTATGGAACAGCCCACTGGGATTGGTGGGAATTCTTAAATTGCACGAGATAGAAACCACCCAACTTGAATTAGTTTAAACAGAAAGAGATTTTGGGGGAATTAACTTTAAGTTATCCCAATTTGAAGGGCAAAGGGGCAGAACTATTTATTTACCAACTACCCATCTATCTCTGATTGAGGTCTGCTTGGGGGAAGCTTTCAATTTGTTTTGTTTGTCTAGAAAAAACCTCCAGGCTTTTCTCTATGTGCTCTGGAGGTAGATGACAGGATAATAGCTCTGTTTGGCCCTGTGTTTTTACAATGCTATTCTTGTTGTCTCTCTGTTGACTTGGCTAATTGCTTTAAAATAGGGGTTGGCAGGATTTTTCTATAGAGGAACAGATTGTAAGTATTTTGGCCTTTGCAATCCATATGGTCTCTGTTGCAAACACTAAACTATGCTTTTGCAGCATGAAAGCAGCTATCAGCAGTACATAAAAGAATGTGTGTGGCCATGTTCCAATAAAACTTTATTCGTGAAAACTGGTAGAGGGTTGGTGCTTTGATTTGTATATGGTTTGTGTATGTCACCCAAGATCATGTGTTGGAAGTCTGGTGATGTTAAGAGTTGGTGGGACTTTTAAGAGGTGGCACCTAGTGGGAGGTCATTACTGTCCCAACCCTCTATTGCCTTGACTTTTCATCTCAGGATATGATCTCTCTCTTTCTACTATGACGTTTCAAATTCCTGCCTCCAAAGTTATGAATTAACTAAACCTTTTTTCTTTGTAGATTACTCAGCCTTAGGTTTATGTTATAGTAACAGAAACCGACTAATACAGTTGGATTTGGTGCATTATTATAGCTGTGTTTTATTGATTCCTGCCTTGGAACAACCTCTGGGTTCATTATGGGTGAGGTTTATAGTGGGATCTACAAAAAAAAAGAAAGTTTCTTCCTCAACAGAGATAAAGAGGCTTCTTGTTCAAGGGATGTTGGATGTGTTCTGTGGACCTACAAGTTGTGGATGTGAACCCCCTTTACTGATAGTGCTGGGAAAGAGGTCCTTGAAAGATGAGTTCTAAAATAAATGGTCATCAGCATTTGAAAAGGAATTTAGAAAGGGGACAGCACACGAATCAGTTTCCTTTTCAAATTTCCTGAAAAGCAGACATGCTCTGCTCTTCCTAGACCTAGTTTCTCCATAGACCTTCCTTAGGTCATGTCTTGCAGTGCCATTCTCTGACTCTCTGTTAAATTAAAGGACCGGCTAGTCTTGGTTTCCTGCTGACTGTTATCCTGTTGAATTAACCATCATCTTAAAGTTCTCTAGAGTCTCTGCAATTGTATTTGGCCTCTTTCACACATTATGACCTCTTGTCTTTTGAATATGCTTATAGGTGAAATGTATTTGATGGAACATGATATAACCACAAGACAGAAGACCATGTCAAATGAGTGGGAAGGTTAGTGCCATCCCAACCATGCTGGCTACCTGGCTGGCTGTGACAGATAATGATGAGCCCTCCACAGATCATAACAGTGAGATTGATAGACATTTGTGTAATTTTTTTATATGAATCTTCCAAAGTCTTCTTGTACTAAAGGATGTTTGTTTGTGTATGTAACACTTCCTAGTCTTCCCTGGCTAGAGCAGGGCACAGTTTGAAAACCCTTTCTCTACTCACTTGCATTTCCTAGTTGATAGTGGTTTTTGGCTTTGCCTCAAAGAACCCTCTCTCCTACATATCATGGAAAATGGAGAAATTTGGAATTTTCAGGTTATAGTATTGAGTATAGATTTGGAATAATATAACATGCTCAGAACTAGTGTCAATTCACAATAGCTAAGCTGTGGAGCCAACATAGGTGCCCTTCAGCAGATGAATGAATAAGGAAAATGTGGTATACATACATAATGGAGTATTCCTCAAATGCTGTCTTAACTGGAAGCATCATAAAATGGGGGAAACAGATCAGATTCCAGAAAGTATATCCCAGAAGCCTCTCCTCCTGCGGATGCTTGTGGGGATTAGTGGAGACAGAACTGGGAAAATACTAGAGAGGACAGCATAGCACTGGGTGGGGAGCCTTCTGAGATAATATGATAATGTTTGTGGCCTTGTGAAGGTGGTAGTGATCAAGGTATGCAAAGCAAATATGTATTTTCATTAATATATGCTTACTGAGTGCCTACTGTATACCAGGTACTGTTTTAGGTGCTAGGGATAGAGCATGAATGAGAAAGTTCCTGCCCTCATGGAGCTCATATTCTATTGGGGGAGGTTCTAAAAATAATAATAAGTGCAGAATGTGTCAGATAGCAAAAGACTAGACAGGTTAACTCACCTGGGGATGTGGTACATGGGAGGTGGATTTTTACATAAGGAAGCCAGAGAAGGACTTACAGTTACGACGGCATTTAAGTAATACTCCATTTTATATGTATACCATATTTTCTTTATCTGTTCATCTGTTGAAGGGCACCTAGGTTGGCTCCATAGCTCAGCTGTTGTGAATTGAACTGCTATAAACATTGATATGGCTGTGAGCCATTAAGAAGAATGTCTTCTTGACATTTGCTGGTAAATGGATGAATCTGGAGATTATCTTGCTAAGTGAAATAAGCTTGTTCCAAAAAAAAACCCCCAAAGGTTGAATGTTCTTTCTGATATGTGGAAGCTACCCTCAATAATGGGGTTGGGGAGAATAGATATTCATTGGATTAGACAAAGGGGAATGAAGGGAAGGGGAAAGGAAGACAGTGGAATGAATTGGACACAACTTTGCTCTAAGTACATAGATGAATACTCCATTGTTAGGGTCTGTGAACAAGTCAAGATGGTGCCTGGCAAAATGCCAGAGGGAGTGGTTTGTGAAGTAACGCCAGCGAGCCATTAAGTGTAGAGATTCCTTATTGGTTGACTGCTGTATCTAGTTTATGTTAATTAAGATAAGCTGTGTGTAATGTATATATACCCCTCCTGTCCTACAATAAACGGCTCCCACTCCTGCTGTATCAATCTACACAAGTTCCTCGTCGCCCCCCCCATAAGATATATTCCATGATTGTATAATTATATTTATTGTCATGTATAACCAAAAAGAAAATAAAGAAAAAAATGGCATTTGAGGAGACACTGGAAGGAAGGTGGCAAGATGAGTGAGTCTTGGAAAAGACTGCAGAGCAGAGGGAGTAGCTGGCGCCAAGCACTGAGGTACAGCCATTTGGGCTGTTGCGGAGGAGCCAGCACAGGAAGAAGTGAGTCAGACAGCAAGAAGAGGATCGCATGGGGTGTGTGGGCCTGGGTCAGGAGTTTGGAATCCTTCTAAGTGTGCAGGGAAGCCGTGGAGGGTTGAGAGCAGGGGTGACGTGGCTTCCTCCTCTGCAGCTGCTGTGTGGGCCTGACCACAGTAGGTGGCTGTTGAAACAATGTCAATGAATGATCATGGGGCCTGGTGGAGTGGAGAAGCTCTGAAGGATTTAAATGAGGTCAGAAGTGAGTAAGTTTTAAAGCTAGAGACAGGGGGTGTTGCTGATGGGGTAGTAGTTGTTGGGATTCAGGGAGGAATACACCAAAAATGTGGCTTTTGTGGAGCACACTGAGCAATTTGATCCAAAGGGAATTAAAAGGCCTTAGACCCTACGTCGGCATCAAGCTGTCTTTGACCTTTGCTTGTTTTTTTTCCTACTTCTACTGTAGGAAGAGTTTTTATCCAAATTCCCTTATCTACCTGACCAGATCCTCCAAGAGGTACAAACCTTCCGTGTTCTTACTGAAATTTTATTAACCAGAGAAGACTGAACTCATATTGCAGGAAGAGAGACACACTTGGACAGACTTTTGTCATACACCATTTTCCTTGATTTTCATCTTGCAGAGAATTATTTACACGCTGTGGTCTGTCAGGTACTGTGTTGTGTGCTGAAACTAAAACCAAAGTCAGATCGCAATGCACAGTGCCTTCTCTTACGGAGCTTCCATTTCCAGCGCAGAAGACACACAGAACACATGTAAACAGAGGACGTAGAGAGGGAGAGAGGGGAGCATTGTGAAGAAAACGTGAGGTCAGGCAGAGAATGGTGAAAGCTGATAAGTGTCCTACCTGAGGAGGTGGCTTTCGATCCAAGACCTAAAAGAGAAGAAACCAGCCAGCCCATATTGAAGAGCTTGCAGTTCCCTCTCTGTCCTCATGGGAAAGGATTTGGCCTGTTCAAAAGGAAAGAAATAAGCCTAGTGTAGTTGAAAATTAGAGAACAAAGCGAAAAGAGCTATAAAAGAGGGTCCCAGAGGCAGGCAGTGGCCAGGCAGGACAGGGAAGTCCAGGAAAAGAATGTGGGTTCCATCCCAAGAGCTGTGGGGTGGAGGAGGGATGCCTGAATGTTGGGCTATGTCTTGAGGAAGGGGCACATTTGATGAGTGGGAAGGGTCAGCCTCAGATGAGATGGGAGCCATTGCTCTCCCTGGCTCCAGCATCCTCAGGACAGTTAGCCCCATATTTTATGGGTTGGTTTTCTTTGACAGTGGCTGCTACCAGGAGGGGCAAGAGGGCAACAGACCCTCAGAAATACACATCAGAGCTGGCATTGTGTGTCACTTCTGAGGCTTTGCTGCTACAGAGTTATCTGGGTTTTTTTACCTAATATTTTACCACATGTTAATTTCAATAGCCTACGCTATCCTTTTAAATGCTTTAATTAGATGGTGTTGGGTCTGCATGATTCTACTAAGAGTGTTAGAGTGAAAATAATAACTAGGAAATTAACTGTCGTTGCTTAAACCTCTAATTGCTTGTGGAAAGGCAGAGAACATTGAAAATATTCACCTACCGGAGTGTTTCAGATCTTAAGATTAAAGGAGGTATTTCACTAAGATGGCAATAATCACCCCCAGAGAAAAAATTATTTTCCTTCAAAAGAGAAAGAAGAAAAATGTAATAGGGTTGTTGTAGATCTGTCTTTTGTAGCCTTGCAGAGTCTGCAGGCCTCTGGATGAAAGGCTCAATTGATGCATTTATTCTAATAACTGAGATTTGCACAGGAAAGAAGCTTCTGGTGACAGCCCAGGAGGACTTTTTATTATTTATTTATCTATTTTGGTACCAGGGATTGAACCCAGGGGCCCTTAACCACGGAGCAATATCACAGCCCTTTTCTGTATTTTATTTAGAGACAGGATATCACTGAGTTACTTAGGGCCTTGCTAAGATGCTGAGGCTGTCTTTGAACTTGTGATCCTCCTGCTTCAGCCTCCCAAGCCCCTGGTACAGGCATGAGCACTGCCCCTGGCCCAGGAGGGTTTTTAAGGTTGACACAAGCACAGTCTCTTCTTTCAGTTACCATCCTTCCTACCCCAGCATTGTCTTAGTGTACTTGGTTCCTGGCCCAGTACTGACCATCCTTTCCTAAGCTCCAGGGGTCCATTCTGAGCCTCAGGGGCTTCCCTGAAGACATTTGGACATCTCTCTAGCTGAGGTTACACAGACACCCTGAAGGGGAAGAAGATGTTTATCGACCTGCTCAAATTTATGTCTCAGCCTTACCTCTGACATATAGTGAACTAATACACATTTTTTAAAAACAAATTCTGTAGTTATCTTGTGAGCACCAGCCATGTTATACTGTGGCATCTTAAAGAGTATCGTTATTGGCTGTATTTTATTTGTTATTTTTGGATACTAGGAATTGAACCCAGGGCTGCTACCTCTGAGCAACAGCCCCAATCTTTTTATTTTATTTTTAAAATTAATTAATTAGTTAATTAATTTTTAATATTGGGGGTTAAACCCTAGGGTGCTTAACCACTGAGCCATACCTCCAGCCCTTTTTAGTATTTTATTTAGAGAGAGGTCTCGCTGAGTTCTTAGGGCCTCCTGCCCCAGCCTTCTGAGTCTCTGGAATTACAGGCATGCACCACTGTTCCTGGATTTATTTTTCAATATTGAGACAGATCTCACTAGTTGCCCCAGGCTTGCCTTAAACTTGTGATCCTCCTGCCTCACTTCTGAGTCGCTAGAATTATAGGCATGGGCCAGTATGCCTGGCTGGCTGTATTTTAAACGTACCTCAAGGTGATGTGGGAGGAAAAACAGATGAAATGGGGTTGGCAAAATGTTGATAATTATTGAAGCTGAGTAATGGGTAACAGGAGTTTATTATACTATTTGATATTTATGTGTATTTGAAAATACTTCTTATAAAAGTTTAAAATAAACCCAACAAATTTACAACTATGTTTTCCATTCATTCAATTTTTGTTATAAGTGGTCTCAAAGCCTCGGACAATCTTTGAAGAAAATGCTTAACATTTTGGCTGGTCAATGTGAGTGGGAACCTTCTGAAAGACTGATGGGTGTCATGGGAAGTGTTCTAACAGAGAATTTTGAGATGGCTTTAGTTGCCAAACAGACTTGGTCTCTCTTTGGTCTTCCCCAACTTTCTTCATCTTCAAATGCTTGGTGCGTCTGCAGATACTTCCCCAGGTGGCTGCTGGACTGGTGGGAAACCTGGGCGCATTTCTACGGCTGGGTGTTGGCCCATGCCTCAAAAATTCTCTCATCCTATTCCCTGCACATTGAAAATGAAGCCTTTCCTGACCACCCCAAGTGAAAGTGGATGTTTCCTTACATTTTTGTACCTCTCTAATGACTTTGGTTTCTCTGCAGGGTTCTTGGAGTGCAGTCTGTTCTCCCTGGAGGGTGTTACCCAAGCAGAGACTTGAGGTTCTTCATGAACGTCCACTGGTCCACCAGAGGTGCAGCCTCCTCCGGGTCCCCTTTGCCAACAATGGACTTTCCTAATGCTGTGGGGTGAAGGGATGAGTGGTGCTGTTTAAAGGGCAGGAGACCTGAGTTCTCATTTTGGCCTTGTCCCTCTGTAGGGCTGTCAACTAGCCTGCTCCCCTGAACCTCACTTGTCTGAGGTCAGGATACAGAGCTGTGATCTCCTGCTGCTGGAAGGGACCTGTGACTAATTGGCCATAATGCTCTCCAGGTCTGACTACTTGGCTCATTTTGCTGTAGGTGGCGCCCAGCGGCTCCTCTACATGCCAGAGAAATGTGATACATGCAGGAGGGGAGAGGGCCCGTCCCTGGAGATGCCCACATTCCTGGAGCCTGCTTGTGACACTAATTACTTGAGACACATCTGAACACTTCTGATGTGCTGGGGACGGTGGCGGCCTGCATCCCGTTTGTCCCCAGCGATGAGCTGTCAGAATCATGACCCTGTTCACAGCAGAAGAAAGCAGATGTGTCCTCTTCCATTAGTGATCACTCTGTAGCAGAGGGGACACAAGCATTTTTTAATTTTAGGAAAAAATATCTGAGACAATCTCAGCACGTCCCTAGAGGAAGGCCCAGGGAAAGACCCTGGTAATGGGAGTGTCTTCTCTCCTCTCTTCCTTTCCCCTTAGGCTCAAGGAATTAAATGACATTTATAATGCCAGGAAATTCTTTGAGGGCTTCTTTTATCTGAAGAAACAGTCGAAGATGGGAAGAAGAGAAACACTAATGGTTTGCTACTCCTCCTCCAAGTAGCCACTGCAGGGTCCCCCTCAGAGTTGCCTAGGGCATGGGAACCTAAAGCCCTCTTCAGACCAGGTCTTTGCCCAAGAGACACTGATGGATCCCAAGTGCCCCCCACAGCTCTCAAGAAGTCAGTGATCCAGCTGGGGACATGGGTAGCTTCTCAAGCCAGTAACACACTTTGTACACTCTGAAGCTCGGAATAGCCTAGGGCACACCATTATTTTATGTGTCACTAAACAAGGAGATCCTTCACCTGTGCTATCACTGACTTTTTCTTTTATAGTTATTAATAAAAGACCTATTTAGATGCAGATATAAACTAAATAAATTTGTTAAGATATTTATCAGACTTCTTCACGTACAGAATCTGTATTTTTCAGGTGGGTTTTCCCCTTTTCTTTTTAATTTGTTATTTTTAGTTATACATGACAGTAGAATCTATTTTGACATATTTATATAAACATGGAGTGTATCTTATTCTAATTAGGATCTCAGTCTTGTGGATATACACAGTGTTGAGATCAAGTTGGTTTCTCATGGAGAATCTTTGATGTCTATGCTTTTCTGTATAACATTGTTCTGTACTGAGAAGAGCCTCAGTTGTGTAGCCTTTCTTGAAAGATGAGCTTCACTCCTGTTGCTAGGATTATTTGCCAAGTCTGATAATACTAGTCAGCTTTCTGTCACTGTGACAAAATACATGAGATAATGGGAGGAAAGGTTTATTTTCGCTCACACTTTCAGAAGTTTCAGTCCATGGTTGCTTTGTCTCATTGCTTTGGGCCTGGGATGAGACAGAACATCACGGAAGCATGTAGCAGAGCAAAGCTGCTCATAGGATGGCTGCTGGAAAATGAAAAGAGAGACCTAGAGGAAGAGATTGGGGTCCCCATATGCTCTTCAAGGACATGTCTCCTGTGACCTACTTCCTCCAACTAGGCCCCACTCCTAAAGTTTCCTCTACCTCCAATAGCACCATCAGCTGGGGATCAAGCCTTCAACCTATGAGTTTTTTTGGGGGACACGTATGATTCAAACCATAACTTCCTTCACACTTTGATGCTCTAACACAACAATCACAACTGTCTCAACTAGGCCTGGCCAGAGCAGGGGTGCATCCCCACTGAAAAGTTAACTTTTTTAAAAGTGAATTTTAGAATCAAAGAAATATGGCAATAGAACGTGTCAAAGGCACAAGTATTAAATCAAGAGGAAGAAACAAGGAAAGGCACGAGTGCATGAGGTCCCAGGTAGGCAGAGGTAGGAGAGGTCAGGCCTAGGAGGCTTCATGGAGGAGGTGGGCCTGGAGCTGGGCCATAAAGAGGTGTGGAGAGGAAGGGGCAGGCATTTTAAGCTGGGCCCCTGGCAGGGGCATTGGCGTTGGCTGCCCTGAGGAGCACGAGAGCAGGGGGAGCATGGACTGCTGAGGTCTCGGGGTGTGCAGTTAGCCTGGGCGGCAGTGAGGAACCACTGAAGTTTCTAAGCAGGCAGTGAGTGCTAATGGAAAAAAAAACCTTTTAGGAAGAACACTCTGGATGTGCAGAGGCTGAGGCAAAGGTAACAGTCAGGAGGGGGTCAGGGGATGGAGCCCAGTGGTAGAGCACTTCTCTGGCATGCCCTGGATTTGATCCCCAGCACTGGGCTGTGGGGAGGGTTCAGGAGACTATGGAGGGAGCTGAAGGGACAGAGAATCTGGAGCAGGGGACAGAGGGCTGCAGGATTGGTGAAGCCTGGGATCACAAGCCACTGTCAGGTCTCACTCATGCCCACAGCTGTTTTCCTGTGCAGGCTCCTCTGCCCAGAGGGTCTGGGCTTTGGCTAGCTCAGGTCCTCTCCCCTGGCCCACTCCCGGCCCCAGGATCCACTGTGGGAACACTTCTCCTTCCAAAACTCAAGGTCTCCCTGGATTGATTCCAAGCCCTCTAAATATAAGACAGCATGTCATCTGTGATGGGTCTAGACACCAAAGGACTGGCATGGGTTCAGGGGCAGCCACAGGCACGGTGAACCTCTTTTTCTTCTGTGATAAGACCTCTCTCTTCCAGAGCAGCGCTGACTGCCTCTGCAGCCACTGACAAGCAGTGTGTCCCCCAATCTTCCAGGGATAACATCTGCCTTGTCCTGTGAGTCCTTCTCTCAGTGGTGACCAAGAGAGCTTTCTGGCACAAGCTAGAAACACAAGCTAAATCTCCAGTGGGCCACCATGCTGGGAGGCAGAGAGGGGAGGATCAAGAAACCTACAGGGAGGGCCAGGAAGCCGGAAAGGCTGCTGGTTGTGCAGAGTGGAACCAGCGTGGGACAGGGCATGGCAGTGAGCCCTCAGCGCCTGCACAACCCTGACAGCTGCTTTCCTCTCTGGGTCAAGTCACCTGAGGGCTTGCTGATGGCCCCAGAGGTGTCACCCTCACCTCACCTTGCCTTACTTCACCTCCCCTCATCTCCCAGTGCCTTCCCAGGGAAACTTCTCTGCTTTCTCGTGGCTGCCTTTTGGTGTAGTGCAGGCTGCTCCCTGCAAGGACTGGATGGAAGCCATTAAGCAGAAGTCTATTATGAGTGAAGACAGATTTAATTTGCCCCTGAGGTGAGAGCTAAGTGCACTGATTAGCTGTGCCATCCTGCCCACAAAGAAGAGTGGTTGAAGGGTGTGCTAACCACTTAATTTTTAGATGGGGTTTAAAATAAACATCTCTTTAAGTCTTGAAGGCTTAATGAGTCCTAAGATCATTCTAAATTATATGCTACTGTAATATTCAATTTCTGTGTGTTTCTCCACCTTTCATGGTGTGCTGGGATTCCTTAACTCTTAGTTGTGTGGGTTTGGGTTCACCGATGGCGGGAGGTAGTAGGGATTTGTTGAGACAGTTTCTCTGGAAGAAGGTATGTGACATAGGAATATGTGTGTATATGTATGTTCATGTGTTTGTGTATGCGTTTGTGTGTTTTCTGGATGAAATTTGGGGGGGCATGTTGTCTTCATGCACACCATTATAATAATTATCATTATTTTGTGGTGATGGAGATCAAACCTAGGGGCGTGCACATGCTAGGCATGTGCTCTACCACTGATCTACATCCCCAGCCCTCATGCACACCATGATTGGCCTGCCTATTAAAGGTGAAGCTCAGTCAGAGCTGTGCCTCTCCAGGTTACCTACTGAGTCTGCATTAGGGCCACTGGAAGGTGTTTGCAGTCCCTGACCTGGTATGAAATGCCAGACATGATAGTATTATTAAACTAACCTTGAAAAAGCCCTTAGAACATACCAGGATTTGGGCATGCAGCGCTGTAGGGTCCTTGTACACCACGTTGAACTGAGGAAGAGTGCTGTGCAGCTGTGTGGCCACTGTCCCATGAGGCCATGGAATCACCTGGGGATGGGGAGCTGGCTGTGTATCCTCACAGGGTTTATTTCATTCAATTTAAATAGGAAGCCTCTTGAACACAGATTTCTGATAATGAAATTGTTTCTTAATGTGAAGATCAAATAGGACAGTGGGACAGCCCCTTCTACACTGAGGTCAGGGCACTGCAAAGCACTGAGCTCAATATCTGTCACAGGACAAGCTCTCCCCTAGAAGCTGCTAATATTATTATGGAAGACTAGTATGAGTTTCCTCTAGGATGAATCTCGGAATGTGACGAGGTGGTGACGACCTTACACTATTACTAATCTGATCATCACTATTGTGGGTGGCCAGCACCCTGTCAGGGTAGTTTCCTGCTCAGAAGATGATGAGCCACCCGAGAAAAGAAAGTCTGAAATAATTAGTAAAGAAATAAGAGAAAGAACCAGAAATTAGGTTCAAAAAAGAGGAGCTCCCTATAGGTTCTCCAGTCCACACAGGAGCTGGGAGCGAACGATTAGAAAATGGCTCTGGTTCTTTATTTAAGGAAGAGTAAGTACATCAAAGGTAGGGATAGGATTTCAGCCAGTAGAGTCTTGCTTTATGGTGTCTTGCAGTCAACAGGTTGGTTGGTATCTTGGCAAGCCATGCTGTAAGGATGGCCTTAGGCCTTAGCCTAAGCAACTCCATTTTAAAACTCCAGTTTGAAACCTGCAGTCTCACCAGGCACACCTATGGAGCCCTCCAGCATGGCCCTCAGATACAAACAAGTCACTTCTCCCCACCCTGACAAACTCAGAGTGAAGTCTCTGCCGTGTTGCCCTCACCCTGATAAGAGTGGGAAACAAGAAAATCAGTATGGGGACCACCAAACCAGAAGCTTTAACCTCAGGACGAATAACATCACTGAGAAATCTGGTAGCAGCTGATAGAGATTGAAGGGATGGTCAGAAGTCCCAAAATTTAGTATAAATGATGGAGCAAATGAACAGACATTCAGTGCCGACACTGATGCCCACAAGCCTGAGAGTCTGACGAGGACCTGGACTGACATCCCAACTCTTCTCATCTGCCTGATCCTCTGCATTCTTCTCACCACTCTCAAACTCTACAGCAGCCTCTTGACTCTGGTAAGAAAAGGACTTCTCCTGATGACCGCCTCCTCAGCTAGCCATCAGCTCCACCCCAGGAGAAGCCTGCCTTGGTTCCTGATCTGATCACCACAGTCTGAGTGAGTGTGCATTTGCTGGACTTAGAGCCTAAGCCTTGAGACTTTTGATCTGACACTTGAGCTTAGCATGCAGAGGGAATGTCTGTCATGAGCCTGTCATGATTAAGGGTGTCTGCAGTGCTTAGAATTAATCTAGAATTGTTTGCTGTGAATTGATTGTGTCTACTGCAGTGCCCAGCATTAAGGATTGTCATTTTCCTGATTAAGAACCTGTAGAGTGAAATTGTATTGAGTGATTTGAGTGAATAAAGCATTGAAAAGGGCAGAAGTGCGTGGACATTTTTTATTTCTCCCCCTTGACTGCATATGTCGCACCCTTTGCCCGTTGCGACACACACCCATCTCTGAGAGGCTGGGTGGCTATGTGACTCCAGTGAGATCACCCCAACTCCAGTTCAGTGCTAAACCTGAGAGAGCTAGGTAGGATATCACATGTACTGGGCGGTCTCAAACCAGCAGAAGTGGCACCAGGAGTCCCAGATACCAGACTTTCCTACCCAATGGCTTCCATGCCAATTTGGTTCATGCACAGTTCACTGATGGCTTCCGGCAAATCACTGATAAACTTACTAATTTATTACATTTATTGATAATCTCCCCTGCTAGAATACAAACGCCATGAGGACTGAATTTTCTATTTTGTTCACTAATATATCCCAAGCATCTAGAACAATGCTGGAAAATAGTGGGTGGTTGGTAAGTGTCAAAGAAAATAAAGACACCACACACACACACACACACACACACACACACACAATTGTTGCAGGTTGACTTTTGTGATCAAGCCAAAAATGTATCTCAATAACCACCTGTCCCAGGAGCAATATGAAGTTACCTACATTCACACATCAGGTCTACCACTTATAAGTTATTCTATTTTGCAGAAATAAGAGTAATACATGATAGAGTTATAAAAATGAAATGAAGGAATACACATAAAGCACTTGTAGAATGTTTCTTATCTTCTGGAACTATTTGAGAACTCTTCATAATACTTTTTTTAATCCTCAGAGAGACCATAAGACTATCAATCCATTTTCAGAGAGGAGGAAACTGAGGCACAGAGAAGTTGAATGACGGCCAAAAGTCATACAGCTTATCAGCGGTAGAGCATGATTCAAACCAAGGCAGTCAGGGTAGAGCACTTGCTTGAGATTCTTTCCTTTTGTCAAATTAGGAAAGCTTAACCAGTTTTCAAATCCAGGTACCTTTTTGGAGCCTCTGAGTTTTAACAGGAAGACTTGCTATCCTGTTTTCTGCCACGTGGCCTCAAGGTCGACATTGGAGGCCATATTTGGATGTTCTGCAAATGCTGATTGCCTTTTTATTCAATCAGGCACCATGTGCTTAATTCTCCTTAAAAGAAGGTCTTGAATATTCATAAGGATATGTCTTTATGAATATCTCAGTTTCTTTGTCTGCTACTGCTGTTTTCTGCAATTATTAGTATTAGTTATTGGCTATATCAGCTGATATTTGTCTCAATCCTTAAAGAAATTCTTATGCTTCTTATGAGCTGCCATGATTATAATGTCCTATAACCTCACAGAGATTGATGGTTCAAATATATATAAGGTGGGAGAATGTAAAGCAGACCTAAGGTCTCATGTCTTACTCCATCTAAATGAGAATTACATTTTAAAATTTCCTAGGCATTTTCTTTGTGGATCCTTGCTTGTTTTGTGTGACTTCTTTGAGTTTTAGCTTATGAAAAAGGGGCATGATAATTCGGGTACACATATATGCACACACAATGTCATGTGGAGTTAAGTAGACCGTCAGCCCCATATCATCAGGTATTACCTAGTGAAGACCTTTGAATTGAAGAGAGAACACATTTCTAGAGAAGAGGGGAGGCTATTTTTATGTGTATACAATGTGATGAAAAATCCATCATTAGGCCAGGCATGATGGCACATGCCTGTAATCCCAGCAGCTTGGGAGGCTGAGGCAGGAGGATAGTGAGTTCAAATCCAGCCTCAGCAAAAGTGAGGCACTAAGCAACTCAGTGAGATCCTGTCTCTAAATAAAATACAAAATAGGGTTGGGGATGTGTCTCACTGGTTGAGTGTCCCTGGGTCTAATCCCCAGTACCAAAAAAAAAAAAAAAAAAAAAAAGCCATCATCAGGAACAACAGGAAGCAATTAGTCTGGAATACAGAGAAGACCAGGATGAGAGTCGGGGTACACAGGTCCTTGGCTTTGGGCAGGTAGGAGCAACCTAGCATTGACCTAAGCTTACCTGCTGCACTGAGTCAGGGGTGCCAATCCCATCTAAACAAGAGCTGGCTTTATGATCCTTTTGAAAAACAACTCCTCAATTTTTATTTCTTTAACTGGTAGAATGTCAACCTTCACTGAGTTCTTGACATTGAATGAGGTGAGATGTGCCTGAAGTTGGCCACTGAGTGCTGAGTTTCTGCTGTGTGCCTGGCACTTGAGTATGGGTATTATTTAGGTGTGCAGCACATCTCAGTGCCGCAGGTGGAATTTTCCAGACTCAGCTCTGAAAACTAGGATTCTTGAAGTGAAACAAAAATTTTAAGCCCCCCCCCCCCAAATTAGAAATCCCAGGATTGGAATTAGATTTATCACTTGAGTGTGGGTGTCCAGCACTGTGCTCTCCTTTGTTGGGGATTTTGTCATGATTCAGTGTCCTCTATTCTGTACCATTGGTCTACCAGCCTGTTTTGGTGCCAATACCATGCTGTTTTTGTTCCTATTGCTCTGTAGTATAGTTTAAGGTCTGGTAGAGCAATACCACCTGTTTCACTCTTCCTGCTTAGAATTGCTTTAGCTATTCTGGGTCTCTTATTTTTCCACATGAATTTCATAATTGCTTTTTCTATTTCTATGAAGAATGCCATTGGGATTTTGATTGGAATTGCATTGAACCTGTATAGTGCTTTTGGTATATGATCATTTTAATAATATTAATTCTGGCTATCAATGAGCAAGGTAGATCTTTCCATCTTCTAAGGTTTTCTATTTTTGTCTTTAGGGTTCTATAGTTTTCATTGTAAAGATCTTTCACCTCTTTTGTTAGATTGATTACTAAGTATTTTATTTTATTTTTTGAGGATATTGTGAATGGGATAGTTTTCCTCATTTCCTTTTCAGAGGATTTGTCACTGATATACAGAAATGCCTTTGATTTATGGGTGTTGATTTTATATCCTGCCACTTTGCTGAATTCATTTACTAGTTCTAGAAGTTTCTTGGTAGAGTTTTTTGGGTCTTCTAGGTATAGAATCATATCATCAGCAAATAGTGCTAGTTTAAGTTCTTCTTTTCCTATAGTTATTCCTTTAATTTCTTTTGTCTAATTGCTCTGGCCAGTGTTTCAAGATTGTGTTGAATAAAAATGGTAAGAGAGGGCATCCCTGTCTTGTTCCAGATTTTATAGGGAATGCCTTCAGTTTTTCTCCATTTAGAATGATGCTGGCCTGAGGCTTAGCATAGATAGTTTTTACAATGTTGAGGTAAGTTCCTGTTATCCCTAGTTTTTCTAGTGTTTTGAACATAAAGGGGTGCTGTATTTTGTCAAATACATATGGTTTTTATCTTTAAAAAGATAAAATCTTTTTATCTTTAAGTCTATTGATGTGGTGAATTACATTTATTGATTTCCATATGTTGAACCAACCTTGCAGCCCGGGGATGAATCCCACTTGATCACGGTTCACTATCTTTTTGATATGTTTTTGTATCCAATTTGCCAGAATTTTATTGAGGATTTTTGCATCTATATTCATTAGAGATATTGGTCTGAAGTTTTCTTTCTTCGAGGTGTCTTTGGTTTTGGAATCAGGGTGATATTGGCCTCATAGAATGAATTTGGAAGTACTCCCTCTTTTTCTATTTCCTAAAATAGATTGAAGAGTATTGGTATTATTTCTTCTTTAAATGTCTTGTAAAACTTGGCTGTATATATGTCAGGTCCTGGGCTTTTCTTGGTTGGTAGTCTTTTGATGACTTCTTCTATTTCCTCACTTGATATTGGTCTAAGTTGTGTATATCCTCCTGACTCAATCTGGGCATATCATATGACTTAAGAAATTTATTGATGCCTTCACTATCTTCTTTTTTATTGGAGTATAAGGATTCAAAATAATTTCTAATTATCTTCTGTATTTCTGTAGTGTCTGTTGTGATATTGCCTTTTTCATCCCATATGCTAGTAATTTGGGTTCTCTCTCTTTTTCTCTTTGTTAGCATGGCTAAGGGTCTGTCAATCTTTTTTTTTTCAAAGAACCAACTTTTACTTTTGTGAATTTCTTTTTTGGTTTCAATTTCATTGATTTTAGCTTTGATTTTAATTATTTCTTGCCTTCTACTGCATTTGCTGCTGATTTGTTCTTCTTTTTCTAGGGCTTTGAGATGTAGTGTGAGGTCATTTATTTGTTGGCTTTTTCTTCTTTTAAGGAATGAACTCCATGCAATGAATTTTCCTCTTAATACTGCTTTCATATGGTCCCAGAGATTTCAATATGTTGTGTCTGTGTTTTCATTTACCTCTAAGAATTTTTAAATTTCCTCCTTGATGTCTTCTGTAATCCATTGTTCATTCAGTAGCATGTTGTTCATTCTCCATGTGATGTAGGAATTTTTCTTCCTTATTTTATCATTGATTTCCAATTTCATTCCATTATGATAAAATGCAAGGTAGTATCTCTACTCCTCGTGGTTTCTTATCAGTCTCTCTGATCTGTCTACACTCTTTTCCAGTTGATATAGTTTTGTCTTCGTTGTCTGATGTTCTGTCTTCTAAGTGTTCTACTCTGCTGGTGATACTCTCATTTGAGTTTTTAATTTGGTTTGTTATTTTCTTCATTTTCAGGATTTCTGTTTTTTTTTTTTTTTTTTCCGTATAACTTCTATCTCCCTGTAGAGTTGATCTTTTGCTTCTTGGATTTGTTTATGTAATTCATTGTCAGAGTGATCTTTCATTGTCTGCATTTGCTGTCCAAAGTCTTCCTTGAAACTCCAGATCACCTGAACCATGTATATATCCTGAAATCTTTATCTGACATTTTTTCTGCTGTAGCTGTTATCTCCTCTAATGTTGAATTGTCCTGCATTGTTTGTGGTCCTTTCTTTCCTTGTTTTTTTTATGTTGCTCACGTTTCTTTCCAGCTTTGTGTGACTGTTGTGTTATTGTTTTTCCCCCTATAGATTTGTGTTGCTCTTGTATAGTTCTGAGATCTCTCCTTTGTGATGGGAGACAATGTTAACAGATCCCAATATCAACTATCCATCATCTATGAGCTAGTTTTTGTTATTAATATATTTATAGTTAGTCTCTATGTCTAGAGATGTTGGATTCAATTTTAATTTAAAATATATTCATTAGCTTCATAAAAGGCATACAGTTTCTGGTGACGTATAGAGAACTGAGGGTTGGGCATAGGACTTTATATTAAGGGGGAAAGATGTGAGGGTATGGGGTTAATATATCTTAGCTACTTTGTAGGAGAACTCTAATGAAGGGGGTTATTAGCAGGAGAATAGATAGGAGGCATTTTAGGGTAGTTAAGTACATGGGAGGATAATAAGAAGCATAGAAGCAAACACTTTTTTGCATTTAGTAAATTACATGTAGTAGAAATAGTAACACTGGGGAGGTTGAGAGAGGAAGAGAAGGAGGAAGACAAGTAAAAAGAAAAGCAGAAGGAAAAAAGGGGATGGAAGAGATAGAGAGAAAGGTATGAAAAAAGAGAGAGGAAAAGAGAGAAGAAAAAGATAAAAAGAAAAAAGGAAAGAAGGAAAAAGAAAAAAATGCACTCTTAGAATTCTGTTTTCTTCTCTCCCAGTAGGTGGTGTTGTGCATTCCAGGTTGAGTCTCTGCCCTCAGGCTGGTGGAAGCAATCCGTGTGAGGCGGCTCTCCCTCCCCTTCCTGGTGCCTCTCCAATCCCGGTCTCTCGGGTTGCTCCCGATCTCTATCCCCCTCACCTCTCCTGCCCACTGGCCCCAAGTGAAGTATCTCTTGTCCTCAGTCCTGGGTTCACTCTGGGTGTGTGGCGCCCCAGCTGCCCCGCGCTCCTGATCAACTGATCGCTATCTATGTGTTGGGTATCACCAAGTCATCACAGCTGAGGAGAGGGGGAGTTGGAAACCGGCAACCTGTTTGGTCGTGTTCCCTCTGATAGCCACGCCCACTGAGAGCTGGTGAGAAAGGTTTTGAGTTATCACAGCTGTGTAGAGAGGGGGCTGGGACTCACACACCTGTTCAGACGCCCTTTGCGCTGTCTGCTACATCTGCCCAAAGCTGATGAAGCAGGTTTCCATTTCTGCACTGGGGTGTCCAGTGAGGTGGCGGGAGCTGGGCTGTTCTGTTCCTATGCTATGTCCAGAATTCGGTCCTTGGTTCGGTGCCCTGTGGTGATGTGGGTCGCAGTCTGACCGCTCCAGCCCTGAAGGATGGGTAACCCTGCGTCTCGCGCTGCCAGAACTCCGCGGGGCTCCACCTCTGCACTGTTGGCCAGCTTCCATGGCAAAGAGCGACTCTGGTTTCCCCAGCGTCCTGGGCTGGGCTTGCAACAAACCCCTGTTTAAAATCCTTTCACAGGCTCCATGAAGCTTAAATTTGTGAATGAGAGCCCCTGTGAGGAAAGGCATCTGACCACTCAGAGTCACTCCAGTAACGGGTTCTCCTCTACTCTGCCATCTTGGACTCCCTCTTTTTTTTAACTTTCTGTATCAGTTATTGCTACAGAAAGGCCACACAAGAAGGCACTCTGAAGGTCAGTGTCTTGAAACCACAATACTTAATTCACCCAGTTCCCGTGGCTGGTACTGGGATGGTGGCTGGGAGCTCTGCGCCATGTGCATCTCTCCCTTTCTCTGGTGGAAGCACAAGGGTGAGAAGTTCCATGGCACAGGGGTTTTTCACAGGAGCCATGTTTGCCAACATCTTATTGACCAAGATAAGTCACATGACTGAGTCCAGAGGTGGGGAGGTACTTGGGAGGTGAGATTGTAAAGATGGTGGACACAGAAAGCGGGAAGAGTTGGAGCCATCCTGCCATGGGCATGGGGAAGGGTCTCCATATTCTCTCCAGAAGAAGGGCATTTTTTTCTACAAAGTATTACTTCTGAGGTGTCACAGTGACATGGCCAGTGAGCAGCGCTGACCTTTAGACCTAGGATCTGCCATTGGATACAACCTGGGAAGTCTGATTAGCACAACTCGCCAGGCTGCGGGTACTGTGTTTTTGCCTCCTTTTCCGATTAGTCACCTAAACTAGCAGGAAGCCCAGCACTTCCTGATACTGTCATTCTGTATGATTTGGAGAATCCGGGGACAGAGCAGACGGAAGACTTCTGGTTAGTGACTACTGTGCTTCTTCCTCCCACAGGGTGAACGCTGAGCCGGGAGGGCCTCCCTTATCCTCTGTTGTAGAAATGATGCCCCTCACCTGCTCTCAGTTGACCTCTTGTGAAGTTCTCTCCTGGGTCCCTGAGCCAAGGTGAGGGCCATCTTAATCTGCCAGCCTTTTGTCTTCCTGTCAGAGCACCTAAAGGAAGGGTCCCTCGCGATGCCTTTCCTCCCTGGGGTTTGTTGGCCACTTTGCAACTTTGCCCTGCTTCCCACCTCCCCTTTGCCTGAGGCAATGTGCCACCAAATGTCCTGTCACCTCCCTCAGCACCTTGTGTACCATTGCATGCCCCAAAGGGGGCGCTCTAGTCTCCTCTCAGACATGGAAAGACCTGCTCCAAGGTGACATTCTTTTACCCACCTGGAGAAATTCTGAGAAGCTCGGTTGGCAGCCTTTCTTGAAAACAAACAGAACCATTTTTGTTGGTGCATTTTGTTTATGTTCCATTTGAAGTTGTATTTGACCTCAGGGCCCTGAGGTAAAAAAAAAAAAGCTAGGGAGCTACAGGCCTAGGTGGCCCTGGGGTCTGTGCTTCTGCGTCACTCTGATTCTACTTGGGAGAAGGAATCTTTGCACTCATTTTCCTGTCAACCTTCCAGGCCAGGGGTGGACTCATGTGGGCTGTGTTGCTGACCCCACGTGTGCACGTGCCTTCCGTCCCTGTGTCTGGGTTTCCCCCTCCTACATCTGGCTTTAAAAGTACCATAAAGATCAAGTTGCTGGGAGGAGGGAGGAGGTAGGGCCGGGGGGAACCTCAATGCTGCACACATTTAAGCATCTGTGGCTGATTTAAGACCGCTCTAATTTAGCAGCTGTCTTGGCACAGCTGGCTGCCCTGGTGTACACCAGCTATTGAGCAAAGAATATAGTTAATGTGATTTATGCAAGCATTGCCACACACACACACAAAGTTCCTAACCAAAATATGGCCTTGAAGGCAGCTACTGCAAATGGAATTTGGGGCATTTATTTTGGGGCTTAATTCCTCTTCCCCTTTGGAGGGGTGTGTATATGTGTGTGTGTGTGTGTGTGTGTGTGTGTGTGTAGTAAAATTGTTTCGAAATTGTAATTTAGATTCAAACCTTCATTTTCAATTTCCATTACTCCTAGGCATCAGCTGTTCATCCATTTTTTTTTTACTGCATTCTTTTGTTTATTTGCCTGTTTGCCATCCCCTCCCTTTTCCTCCATCCATCCATCCATCTATCCAAATATACACCAGTACTTAATGACCATGCTTTCGCCAGACGCAAGTGTAGGCCCTGTACTCAAGAGCTGGCCTTTTACAGTTGTAGCAAATGCCGACAGTGCCCCACACGTACTCCTTGAACCACCCCAGAGGTCATCTGCAGTATTGGTGGACGATTTCCATACCTGCTGATTCCTTCCTATCTTGAACACTTGCTTTTCTGTGTCTGAGCTCTTTCTCTGGGCGTGGGCTTTATCCACAGTGGCTGAGAAGTCAACAGAGCAACCTTCAGTCAGTTAGGGATGGGAATAGGTGGATGGACACCCTCGGTTCCTTGGCCCCGGTACCTTGGTAGGATGATTCTGAGGTGTGTTCTGTGGAGTCCTTCAGAAGGTTCTGCAGGACTGACCCCCATCACCACAGTGCTGGCTTGTTCACCGTCACCTTCCTGCACACTTCCCATTCATGCACACTGATTCTTATCATCCCCTCCAAAGTAACTGCCGGCCCACAAGTTCTTGTCTGAGAGTCTGCTTTTGGTGGAGTCCAAGCTAAGGCAATAGGGAGATTAAGACATATAAATAGGTAACTGGACCAACGTGCTAATTACCAAGTGTTCTGCATGTTCAGGGAGGAGAGAAAGCATTTATTTTCTTCTAAATGAAGAAAAAAACACAAGCACTTATTTGAAAAAAAAAAGTCAAATTGTTATTAAGTCACTTATAATTTACTAATTTTTTGGTTTTAAAGATATTTTTATTGGTGCATTTCCCCACTGTCTCCCCTCTTCCTTCACTCCCCTCTTCTCCTGACCACCTTCTTCTACTCTGTTGGTCTCCCTTCTAGTTTCATGAGATCCTTTTTTTTTTTTTCCTTTTTGCTCTTTAGCCTCCATATATATGAGAGAAAATACTGGACCTTTGAATTTCTGAGTCTGGCTTAATTCATTTAACTTGCTTCTTTTCAGTTCTATCAATTTTCCTGCAAATGGCATTAATTTCATTTTTTTTGTGGTTGAGTAAAACTCCACTGTGTATATTTACTACATTTTTCTTACCCATTCATCTATTCCATAGTTTGACTATTCTGAGTTGTGCTGCTATAAACGTGGGTATGCATGTGTCACTGTACTATGCTGACTTTAGTTCTTCTGGGTAAATAGGAAGGAGGGTTTAGCTGGGTCATATGGTGGTTCCATTCCTAGGCTTTTGAGAAAACTCCATACTGATTTTAATATTTAATATAATCCTACCAACAGTGTATAAACATTCCTTTCTTCTCACATCATCACTAGCATTTATTATTATTTTTATTCTTTATGATTGCCATTCTAACTGGAATGAGATGAAATCTCACTGTATCTTTGATTTGCATTTCCCTTGATGCTAAGTATGTTGAACAGTTTTTCATGTATTGTTGGCTATCTGTATTTTCTCTTTTGAGAAATGGCTCTTTAGTTCTTTTGCCCGTTTATTAAATGGATTTTTTTGGATTAAAATTTTGAGTTCTTTATATATTCTGGTTATTAATTCTATGTTGAAAGAAGAGCTGGCAAAATTTTTTCTTCCATTCTGTGGGTTCTCTTTTCACACTATTGTTTACTACATAGAAGCTTTTTAATTTGATGTCATCCTGTTTATTAACCATTGATATTATTTTCTGAGCTTTAAGAGTCCTATGCAGGAAGTCATTGCCTGTGCCTTTATGTTGAATTGTCACCCCTGTTTTATTCTAGCAGCTGGAATTGGAATTGGAATTGGAACTGGTCCAATTCCAGTTTGAAAATCTCCTATAATTTAAATTGTAATTTTTCTCTATAACCTTTCCCACCCCCTCGTCTTTCTTTTAAATGCTGTTTCTTCTAGTATTTGACATGATTCTCAAAATAGTGTTCATAAACCATTCTTGTTGCAGATGAAAATTTAGTCTTTCCTCCTCCCTTTCATCTCGGTGCTGTTTGTTTTCATTGTTGTGGCTTTGTGAGTGTTGCTCCCTGCTGGGCCAGGCAGTGCACTGTGGTGGTTTTCTGAATTGTAGAACTTTTTCTTCCCAATGTCTACTGCCATTTAAAATTTTTGTTTATATACTTTCCACGTACATTTGGCTCTTTGTTCCTTCCTGGAAATTCCTGTCTTTTTGCTCTGTCTGGATTGACTATTCTTTAGGGTTGCTGCATGATTATTGTCTTGAGGCTTCTTCTTGCTTTTGTTCTAGAAATTTCTTTTATGTCTCTGTTAGGTCTGTGTTTTCTAAAACTTATGTCTTACTTTTTTTTTTTTTTAATAGATTATCCCTTCATTCTGGGAGGAGTCCTCACCTAGTACCCTGCTGAGAAAGTTCATATCATGGATTGATCTCTAGTACTTTAATTCTGGGAGGAATCTTAAAGTCTACCCTAATACTTGTTTGATAGGTTGGGAATGTATAGAATTCTGGGATTTTCCCTTGGAATTTTAAAAACATTGCTTCTGTTTCTTTAGGCTTCTGGTGTTGCGGTTGACCATTCTTGTGGCATTTTTCTGCCTGGCTACTTGCTACTGTGTCCTGTGGTCGTTTCTGGTTTGGTGCAGATGTACCCAGGACAGTGCCAGGTAACAGGAAGCTGGGAGCAGTCTGGCTGCATGGTCCTGAGCAGCTGCTGCCCGTGTGAATATCAAGGCAACTCCTGCTATGTTCTTTCTTTCCCCCCCACCACGATCTCTTTATTCTGTCCTTTATTGATTTATCTTTTGTTCCAATGCCAATACCATCCTCTTTGAAGTGTTATAGGTTTTCAAACTTAATTCTAAAAACTGTGCGTTTGCGGATTTCTTTTGATGAAGTACTAATTGTACATGATATGCAATTTAAAGGGTACAAAGGGATGATGGTAAAAGGAAGGTAATTCCCGGGGAAGCTACTGCTTCAGTTCTCTTGGATTCTTCCAGACATAGTGTGTGTATGTGTGGGTATAAGCATATCTATGTATATTCCTTAACAAAACAAATCAAACAAAAAAACCTCACAGCTAAACCCTGAGTTACAATTACAGCATATATTTCTTGCGAGTTTTCTGTGCTTATGGAGGTTACAGTTTTATTCAGGAAACTGACATTTAGCAAGACCAATGTTTCAGGGAGCTGTGGGAGACACCAAGGTCTTTCTGAGAGGTTGAGGCCTGGAGGGAGGTAAGAACTCGCGGGTAGAAAGGAGGTCTGTCTTGTGACAGAGTGAGCATCACATTTGAGGTCTCCAGAGAACAGAGTGGGGCAATATCAGGTGGAAAGGAGATGTTGGAGAGGTAGGCAAGGGTTAAATTCTGGAGAACTTGAATGTGTGGATGGCCTGGAAATTTTTTGTTCTTTGAAATTAAAGAGATGAGTTGATTCATGGAGGGGCAATCCCTGCCATGAGCAGAGCTAAAATAATAAATACAGATACTGAGTGCCCATTATGTGCCAAGTGCTAATCTAAGTCATTTACTTGTATTAGGTCCTTTATGTTTTATAACACCCTATGAAATAGGTATTATTATCATCATCATATCCATTTTACTGATGAAACCTTCAGGCACAGAGAGGTGAAGTAAGTTCCTCAAAGTCACACAGCAAATGAAAGCAGAGCTGGGCTTTGATTGTATTGCCTGATTCTAAAGACCTTACTCCCTACTCCTGCATCTTGTGCTTCTTAGCTTTAATCTTTCTGGCCCCCAGCATCCAAGTTCTTTTTCCTCAGCCCAAGGCACATTCTCACATCACCTGGCAGGAATCAAAGTCCTTTACACTCCTAGATAATGCACTGTGTCCACTTCTAAGGAGTCTGTGCATTAGTCACTCATATCTCAAGATAAGTCAAAGAAGGTGATGGTGGTTTTGGAAATCATCTGTCCAGCCCCTATTTTCTACATGGGGAAATTTATGTCAGGGGTGAAGTGGGCTTGGGAAAGGAGAATGTGGAAGTGCCATGTGAGTACTATGTCCTTGTCCCCAGAGGTGTCCCTACCTCAGGTCCTATCTCTGTGTCAAGGCAAGGACCTTACTCCTGGAGCCTGGACACAGGTTTGAATCCTGCCTTAGCCCCTGCCAGATGCACAATCTTGGACAAACCACTGTGCCTGATGCATCTCAGTTTTCTTTAAAGCTTGTTATATTATTATTTTTTGGATAGGATTCAAATGAGAGGTATCTGTGGAAAGCATAAAGCAGTACTTTCACTTATTCAATAAATGTTTGTGGAGACGCTGCTTCACGCTGGGCTCCCAGGGAACACAGACAGAAGTCCTGCCTTGTTCTGCAGCTGGGCTCTTTCACACACATCAGTGAACCCTTTCCACACTGTGTTAAAAGTGAAAACAAAGACCTGAACCCTAGGAGTTAGGAAAGGGATACTCACTGAAAGAAAGTCACCAGTTTTCAATGAGGGGAGAATAAGGAGTTTTGAAATCCTAGGGCAGGAGGGCCTGTCATTCATAATGGTTATTTTGATTAAGGATTGAATAAATGCATGGGTCTGAACACGGTTGGTCTAGTAAAACCCATGTTCACTGTGTAGGAAAGAGACTTCAAATAGGTCAGTGTGGGACCAGGCCCTCTGGCATGCTCTGCAGCTTGAGCTGGTGAGAAGAGTGCCGTTGTGCTCTTTCCTGGGCATGCTGTGCTAAGCAGGGACATTTCTCATTTTTGCATCATCCTTGATTTGAAGTCGAAGATGCTGAGGTGGGAAGACTAAGACTCACACAGGAGCCAGGATTTGAATCCAGGTTGACTTTTATGGATCCTGTGCTTTAAGCAGATTAAGGTCTGTGGAGTGGGATACCAGCACAGGACTCGGGTGGGAGGTCTCTTTTTTAGGGCAGAAGAAGCTGCTCTATGTTCACGCCTCTGATATCCAGCCCAGAGAAAACCTGGGCCCGCAGGGGTGGAGTGGAAGGCCTCTGGAGGGCTTGGGCTGGGTGGGAGGCTCAGGCCAGACCTTGGGGAACTGCAAAGGGCTGCCTAAACCCTGCCTGATGCCTGTTCCCCTGAGAGCTCCCCCCTTTCTTGGCTCATCTCCCTGAAGGTCCCATTCCCCTAGATTAGTTACCATCCCCAAAGCAGCATCAATGAGGGCAGCCAAGGCCGCCTGTCAGCCTGGCTGCAAATCAAAATAATTTGACACATTTATTTTCGGGATTTCATGTGGATCATGATGTTCCCCAAAAGGAAATGAACAAAATCTATGAAAGAGAGAAAAGCAGTGTTTTTTTTTTCTGCCTTGGAATGATCCACATATGGTATAAATTATTGCAGAATTAGCATTTCTACACAATACCAGTGGCATGAGTAGTCAATAGAAAGTAATGAATCCCATGCAATCAATAGACAATCAATTCAGGAATCAGGAAACTGCCTGAATTCAAAAGGTTCCAGGAGGGAAACACTGGCACGAAGGAAGAGGCTGGCTGGGAGGGCTCTGCTGTATCATAGATGCACCTGGAAAGGGAGATGAGAAATGATGGAAATAAGGCAGGAAAGCAGCAACACCAGAGCCATCTTGTGCCCCAAAGTTTCCCTTAAGCCTGGAGCTATAAATTCTGCAAACAGCGGGCAGTGGGCAATCGGCCTCAGGGGTGGCCTGCTTGGTTTATGGACTTCAGCTGAGCGTTGGTTTTAGATTTGAGGTTGGAGAAAGAGTCTCAGGTTTGATTGCCCATTGTGATCAACCAGGGAGCTTTATAAAAAAAAGTACGGATTCCCAGAGCCTCATTCCTGGAAATTCTGACTTAATTGGTCTGTAGTGGGCCTTGGCATTGGTTTGTATTTTCAAAATCCTTTGGGAAATCCCAAAGTGCAAGTGACTGGGGTCTGTGGCTGGAGGTTGAGTTGTGAAACTATCATTTAAGGGACCTTCCTGTTTAACAGATGAGGGTTTCACAAGCTCAGCAGTTGGATGTGTTAAAGAGAGAAAGAAAAAAGTAACTTTCTTTAAAACAAAATTAGTTTTCATCCTCATATTTCCATTTAAAACTCAATTATACCTATATAAGGTAAATTCAGGAAGTCTTGAAGTTTAAACCTTCCTTTGGATCCCTCTGTTAGGAATATTCTGCGCCTCCCCTTAGGTCATTTATGTGAGTGGATTAGGTGTGGCACTGGCGGGGAGCCAGCATCTGGCACTGAGATGAGATTGGTTCTCCGGCATCTCCTCTGGTGGCCTCTGTTCGGTCTACCCACCCTGTGTCCTCCTCTCCAGAACTGTGATGCCTCTCTGTCCACCACCCTCTGTGTCCCTTCCTGAGCTTCAGTGAGGGGACCCTGCAGCACACCTGCCTAGACAGCCTTCTCTTCCCCCAGCTTCATGCAGAAACCTCTCTGGGGAGCACACTGGTTCTGGCACCTGCTTTCCTGAAAGTGGATGCTCAGGGATCCTAGGCTTTCAGGCCCCCTAAACTCTGGGGTCTCCAGGGACTTTCCTTCTCACCCAGAGTTGCTGCTCTCAGAAGAGAGGGTCTGACTTGCTCTTAGAGACCCACATTGATAACTCCTCCTTAAGCACATCTGCCTTAACTCTGGATAACATATCTACCCTTCTTCAGCCCAGGAAGAGTTTTTTGTTCGTTGTTTTGTGATACTGGGGATGGAACCCAGGGCCTCAAAGATGCTGGGCAAGAACTATACCACTGAGCTACATTCCCAGCCCTTTTTATATTGAAACAGAGTCTTGCTACGTTGCTGAGTTAGTCTTGAATTTGTGATTCTCCTGACTCAGCCTCCCCAGCTGCTGGGATTACAGGCATGGGCCACAACTCCTGGCTTCTTTGTTTTTTTTTTTTAGATCACCCTCCCTGTGGCAGGAGAATTTGGCAAAGCAAATATTATTCCAAATCTATTGCTTATTCTGGTACCTTGGTTCTTGATTCTCAAGAAGGCTTTATGTTAAAGATTTTCCCCTGTTCTAAAGACACAAAAGGCATTCTTGAAGCTCAGAGGCCAGGAACTGACTTTGCATTGCCCTGGGAATAGAGATGATTCAGAAGGAATATTCATAGACGTTAGGCTCTGCCTCCTCTCTAAGAAAGGGCATTTTATTGTCTCATTTTCCTAAGGTCACTTTCATTCCTGCAGAATCAGAGAAACTATAGCACCAATTACATTTGTATAGTGTCCTGTGGCTGTAGGGTAAATTTAGATTTGTTGTGTGTCCCACAAGATCTCTGTGGTCCAGTGCATGCCTGTCTGGCCCCACATCCCAGCCTTTAACACGTTGCTCTTTCTTGACTCTGGGCTGCTGCACAGGCTGTTCCTTTAGACTCAAATGCTTCCCCCCAACTGTCCAGTTGCAAAATCACTAACTCCCATCAGCCACTGAGCTTCATCTCAATTGTACCTCATTCATAGAGCTTCCCTGGACCCCTGCAGCAAGCTTGAGCATGTTTCCTGCATCTTCTGCTTTTGCTGGGGCAGCTTCTCCCTTCTCTCAAGTTCACCGGAGACAACCTCTTTTTAGCTGTTTATATTTGATTACTGATGTTTATCTATAAAAGTCAATATAAAAAACTGTATTTCACTATATATCTGGACTAGACATCTATTAATACCCCTATGTGAATAATGGCCTTTTAATACCTCTTTTTTTCCTGTTTATATTTATATTATTATGTTTAATTATATCTGGTTACCATTTTGTACTTAAACCTTTATATTTCTTGTCAAACAATTCTGACAGTGAATGTGTTCACTCCACAGTTTATGAGGTCAGGCCCCTTCCCTCTACAGTTGTTAAGTATTATTCCTTGTTTTCCCAGAGTTGTGCCAATACAGACTCCCATGAACAATGTGTAAATATTCTAGATGGATTAGTTCCCACTTTTCCCCACCCCTGAGACATAATTGTGATTAACTTTTGTGTGTCTGCTCTCGTTGTGGAGTTGAATCCTTGAAGGCAGGGGCAGAGGTGATTTGTCATTGCAGCCCAGGGCCTATGAAGGCAGCATTCATTCATTCTGTAAGAAGCTTGAGAGAAAAAAGAATAAATAAAAAAAAGGGGATCTTATGAAAATAGATAGGTAGGCTGAAGGAGGGGACCCAGTGGAGGGAGAGGGGAGTACAGAGTAATGAAATGGACCAGATCTCACAATGAATCCCATTACTATGTATAATTATAATTCACCAATAAAAATAAAAGAGATTGGGTCCATATTTGGAAATAGGTAAAAGAGACTGGTGTTTTCAGTACTGTGGTGGGTGGGTTGGTATGATTCATTGACTTTCTGTTTACTAGGTTATTTTAAAATTTTTATAGTAATTTAAAGTTTTTAAGGCAGAGGTGAACTTGTGGCTTTTGGTCTGGTTGAGAGGCAAATAACTCCTAACAATTGGAAAAGCTGACCTTAAAGATTATTGTATGTGGCCCTGAAGGCATGAACTAGTTTTATATCTAACATAGTGACCATGTCCTAATGTTCCTCTATTAAGTGGCCTAAAATGCCCCTTTCCTCACATTCTCATTTGATAGGTTTTAACATCTTATTGCTTCTCTTAATGAGTTGAATGAAATCTTTGACATGTTTATTTTATGTTTGCAGGAGAGTCAGGATTTTATCTCTTTGATAATTATATTTCAATATAACAATATGGTATTAGTCAAATGTTAATCCCTCAATAGTTTATAATGGGCATCTCATTCTAGTCAAGACTGTTTTTTTTTTTTTCTTCTTTAGGTAAAATATAGTTACTGTTTTGTAAGAAACAGGGCCACAGTTCTGGTTAATGGAAAGAATTTCTATTCTTCTGGTTAGACACCAAAAAAATGGAGTCTTTGGAAGAGGGTTACTATTCTAATAATGGAGGGTTTGTCCTTAGGAACTTAAGAAATAAACCAACATTTATCCTCTCTGTTAAAGAGAATCTTAACAGGCAGATGTGATGGTGCATGACTGTAAGGGAGTGAATCAAGAGGCTGAGTCAGGAGGATTATCAGTTTGAGGCCAGCCTCAGCAATTTAGTGACAGACCCTCAGCAATTTAACAAGGGTCAAAATCAAAAATTAAGAAAAAAGGCTGGGAATGTAGCTCAGTGGTAAAGCATCCCTGGGTTCAATCCCCAGTGGGCTCCCCCACCCCCCACCCCAAGAGAAAACCCTAACAGGTTACAAAACACGTGCCATCCTCCACATTCATCTTTTTTTCTGGGTCTGTCTGCTTTTTATAAGAATGAAACCCTCCGCCTGGCCATCTGGGGAATTGTCCTCACTCCCAGATCATTCCTTCTGATTTCCCAAATGTCTGTCCTGCAGACCTGGCCATTGCTTTATTTCCTCAAGGTGGTTGTGAGGGAGTGATTTTCATTTGGGAACAATTTTGCCCCTAGTGGGTGTTTGGCTTGGTGGAGGTGTGGGGAGCCAGTCTGAATGATTCACATTCTCCTTCCCTAGCTAGAGAGGCTCTGACCGTCACTACATCTCGTAGTGACCTGGACATTGTCCTGGTCCCAGAGGTTGAGGATGCATCTTCAGACACAGGCGTGTCGCCCCATGGATTGAGTTACGTCGTTCACCTGTTCCTTTGTGATATTACTCCTTGGCCCTGTTTGGGATAGATGTTCCATGGAAACGCCCTTTGTGTGTCCCCTTCTCTTGCTCTGCTTTTGGGTGTATCCTTCCTAGATGTCAGTCAACCTGCTGACAACAGACATCAGGAAGCTAGACTCAACCCCTTGAAACCCGACCCCTTGCCTCATTTGAATGGCTTCTCCTCAATAAAAGGGTTCAGCACGAATTCTCTCTCTTTCTGCAGACCCTTAAAGTCAGAGAGGCTGTCACAGCACCCCCAAAGAAAAATGTATCTCTGTCTCTTGTATGGTTATTTCATGCAGCCCAGTTCCGCTGGAGAGACCCTGAGTGTTTTTGTTGTGAGGAACGTGACCCAGTAGGAGTATAATATTGCCAAATATCCAGTGCACAGGACAGCCATGACAAAGGATCACCTGGCCCAAAATGTTGATAGGATCATGATTGAGAAAACTTACTGTAAGGAGGGCATGAGATAGCGACTTTGTATTCCCCTCTCATTTTATAGATGAACAACTGGAGATTCAGAAAAAATGTTGCCTTGCCCAAGGACACACAGCAAGAAGCGGTTGGCAGGGACCAGAACACAGTTCTCCAATTTATTCTATATTCTGAGGAATGTTGCTGCTGCTTCTTTCCTCCTCCCCCGACGACTCCTCCTCCTCCTCCTCCTCCTCCTCCTCCTTCTTTTTTTTTGTACTAGGGATTGATCTTAGGGACACTTGACCACTGAGCCACATCCCCAACCCTAATTTTAATTTTATTTAGAGACAGTCTTACTGAGTTGCTTAGTGCCTCACTTTTGCTGAGGCTGGCTTTGAACTCGTGATCTTCCTGCCTCAGACTCCTGAGGTGCTGGGATTACAGGCGTGGGCCACCACAACTGGCTAGAATGTTGCTTCTTGAGGCTAGAAGTGGAACTAAATAGGTGCCATCATAGAAGATGGCAAAGCACTGGTAGTAGGAAAGGGGAAAGTTGGCTAAAGATGAGGCAGAGGTGTAAGGCCACCTAGGCTCATTTGACAAAGAGCTAACACCATGCCACGAAGTTTGCACCTTTAGCAGTCTGTCCTGGTGCTCTGGCCTCTGTGGGAACCGGAGAGACCTTCAAAAATCTGTGAAGGTCATCACAGAGTGCGTGGGTTTAAAGTGAATACTCCCTTCTTTTGTTTGTGTTAAGATGCTACCCTGTCTTGGGCTCTGAAAGCAAAGGTGTACGTGACAGAGATGGAGGAAAGGGAGGTAAACAGGGGTGAGTTTAGTCTTCATAAATACATGGAAGCTGGCCAGCGCTATGAGGCATGCATGATTGCCCTCTTCCAAACAGCCAGCATTAGTGATCAGTTCTGGGAGTTGAGTGGATGAAGAATAAAAATGAGCTGCTGGCTCTGGGGAGGTATGGGCAGCTCTTTAGAAAGATTAAAGTTACCTTGTGTCTTTCTGTATCCTAATTACCTTCCTGCTAGCTGCTGTCTGTGAATAATATGAATCTGCAGTAGCTGTACAAAGCAAATGGACCATTACACGGTTTGACAGAAGTCGTGAGAAGGGGGCTGAGTGAGCTGGAGCAAGAGTGGTCCTTCCACAAGACCTGCTTCCCCAGCACCTTTGCTGGTACCCTTCTCTGCCCTTGGTACACCATCCATTGTCTGCCTACCCCCTCCCCTCACCCAACATCAAAATCCTTCTGCTCTTTCATACTAGATACCACTTCCTCATGAAGCCTGCCTCAATTTCCACCTGAAAGTGAACATTTGTCCCCTGAATTCTCATGGCTTGTCTCTTTGTCTGCCTGTTTCTGGTAAACCTTATAGTTTTCTCTGTATGTATCCCTTTCAAATTCACACGTTGAAATCCTAACCCTCCATGTGATGATATTTGGATGTGGTGCCTTTGAGGATTGATAAGATCCTGAGGATGGAGCCCTCACAAACGGGATTAGTGCTCTTCTAATCCCATTAGAAGAGGATATAATTAGAAGATATTTGTCTGCACACCTGGTAGAAGGACCTCACCAGACACTGGCTCTGCTGGCACTTTGATTTCAAACTTTCCAGCCTTCAGAACTTTGAGAAAAAAATTCCTATTGTTTTTAAGCCACCCAGTCTATGGTATTTTGCTATAGCAGCCCTAGGTGTCTAAAGATAGGTGGTTGTTCGAACTCACAGGCGATTCTCCTTACTTTGTGAAAGCACACATACAAAGACATTTTTGTGGGAGTCTAGGAGGAGGGTGTGGTACCTCCAAAGCCTACAGTTCCCTCCTTGTCTCAGGGAACTTGTGTGCTAAATCCCTGCATAACCAGACTTCTGAGGGCTAACTGGTTTGTTTTTCTCCCTGCCCTTTCCCAGCAGGCACCAGATTGGCTGACTCCTTTCTCCTCTATAATGGAGATCAGGGCCCCTCTCCTGCATTCTGTTTACCCCATGCCTTTGGAAGCCAGCCTTGAAGAGTGATCCTCAGGGATCACTCTTGTTCCTGCTCACATCTCAAGCAGCCCATCAAAGCATCCCCTCCAAACAGAAACAGGGCTCTGGATGCACAAAGAGGACTCCTGGTGGTAGATTTCTCTGGTTGCCCCATTCCCTGGACCCTTGGTTTCCCTCCCTCTACTAATCTGAAGCAGGGTGATAGCTTACTCATCTTGGCACTTCTGCTTCTACTCCTGACCCTGCTCTTGACTTACACAGGTGCTCAGAATCTGTTTGATTGGATGAATGCATGAGACATTTTTCTTGATAAAGTCTCTGCCAAGATAGGCTGAGGGCCTCAATTCCTAACTGAAAGGAGCAGACACTGGCCACTCTCCTTGTTATTTCTGTCATGTCTTTGTGATGGCTTCCTGAGGGAGCTTGCTTATCTAGACCCGAAGGGGGAAGAACAGGAGAGTGATGGGTAGGATTCTTTCCTGAAGGATTCCTCAGGCCAGGAACTGAAGGACATGTGGTAGCAGGAGGGATTCTGTGATCAGTAGAGTAGAAAAATGGAGAAACAAGAGTGTCCCTATGTAAAACTTTCAAACTTTAAGAGAAGAGGACCTCCCCCCTCTTTTAGTGTGAAGCCTCAGGCAGTGGAAACTGTGAAAAGAAATCCTCCAGCTGAGCTTTGGCTTGAGCAGAATCTAAAAACTGGTGAACCTTTGTAAAAAGATAGGTTTGGTTTCAGCAGTGGAATTGAACAAGAATATAGGATTCTCATCAAATATATTGCCTGCCTATGTCCAAAATTGAAGGGAGTCTTTCTAAAGTTATACGATGCTTCAGTGTCATTCCAAAGTATTTTCTTAGTCCTTGACATTTAATCATTCACAACTGCTTTTTACTGCCTCATTTATATTGCCACTCTGATCATAATATTATCATGCAATTAAATGGCATAATATCTTATAAAACTCGCTATCTGCCATGTAGGTCCTAGGTACTGGTTAGAACAGTTGAGTTGGCAATCGATGGGACATTAAAGTATTTTATGAGAATTAAGGAAGACAAGATATGTTGAATTTCAATGGCAGGCAGCTAAATCTTCTAACTCCTTGGTGAAGCTTGTATTCACATGAAGTCTCTGGTTCTAAAGTCAGTCTTCAGAAGCAAATCTAATCAATTATATTTGAGGAAACAGAGGGGGAAAATAAGGGGTAAGTGAGGCAAATTCAACTAGGTCACCTTGAAATCTTTAAGTGGTCTTTGAATTTGTATAAAGGAGAAAGAGTCCTATTAGGCACAAGAAAAGTGGATAAAATATAGGATATAAATTAAAAATGATGCTTTTTGGACTTAAGGTCTGACAAATAGGAACTCAGAAATCACCATTCTAGCCTAACAATAAGTAAAAAGCTAAGCAAACTCAAAAATCAACAGCTCTTCTAAGATCCATCAGAGAAACGAGGTCACAGGGAAACCACTGACTCTTAAATTGGAGAGACAGGTGGATACAGAGAGCCACAATTTACTGCAGCTGAAGCCCACAAGCAGAAACTTCCATGGGACCCAGTGGTGGGGTAGGAAATCTCAAACCATTGTTGACAAATTGCTGGTGACTCAGTGTGAACAACTCTTGAGTTGAAAACTCCAGGAAGACCTAGTCACGGGTGCTGCTGTACTTTTGTGAGTATTACTTCCAAGAGCTCCATAAATTTATCATGATGAATATCAGAGAAAAGAGTCCCCTGTGCTTCCAGCAGGGGAAGGGGAAAAGGAATAATTTTGAAATATACCAGAACATTCTGTTATTTTTTAATAAGGTCTATTGTCGAGAGGAACTATTTCACCAGAGTCTAATTTTCTGGGGGTTTTATCAGAGCTTAGTCTTCCTGGGGATAAGGAAATGCCCAACTCTACCATGTTCTAGCCTTCTGGGTGGAAAAAGGGAAATAATACCATTCCCTCTATCCTTCTACCTAGGGGGAGGGAAATACCCATCTAGCCCATTCTAGTCATCCTGTCCTACCCAAGCAGGGAGTAAAAGAACCTGAGAAGCACTGGTGAAGTTTTGAGACTTTATCCTAGGATCACAGAGTACCTCCCCTCTCCCCAGACCTTAATTTATGACTGAAGGTCAATTTACCACAGTTCCTATCTCCTAATACATCACGTCCACATTTGAACAAAAAAATTACCTAGCATGTCAAAAAGCAAATCAGACAGTTTGAAAAGACTAAAAAAGCACTAGATTAAGAAAAGAGTCTGATATGGCAGAAATGTTAAATAAAATAAAGCATTATGTTTAATATGCTATAGGCTTTAATGAAAAAATCAGACAAGATGAAAATACAGATGGATACTGTGAACAAAGAGAGGGAAATTCTAAGACATAATAAAAAGAAGTGTCAGAGATTAAAAATACTGTGAATAAAATGAATTATTTTAATGGGCTCATTAGTAGATTGGACATGGCTGAGAAAAGCCTCTTTGAGATTGATGATATGTCAATACAAGTCTCCAAAGCTGAAAAAGAAAGAGAAAAAAAGACTGAAAAAAGGCTCCCCTAGAACAGACTATCCAAGAACTTTGGATACAGTACAAAATGTGTAACATTTATAGATGTCAGCTTTTTTGCTACTGTGACTAAAGGAGCTAACCAGCACAATTATAAAGGAGGAAGAGTTTGAGGGCTCACAATTTCAGAGGTCTTTGTTCAGAGAAAGCTGGCTCCATTCTGCAGGGCTCAGCTGAACATCATGGCAGGAGAAGGTGGTGGAGGGAAGTAGCTCACATTACAGTGATCGAGATGCATAGACTCCATTCTCCAGAAACAAATATGTATTCAAAGCTATGTCCCGATTCCCACCTTCTCCAGCCACACCCTACCACTTCAGTTACCACTCAGTTAATCCCTGTCAGAGGATTAATTCCCTGATTGAGTTAAGACTCTCACAACCCAACCATTTTTCCTCTGAACTGTCTTGCATTGTCTCACATGTGAACTTTTGGGGTACACCTTACATCCAAGCCATAACAATAGATTATGAATACCACGAAAGAACATCGGCAATATTTGAAGCAATAATGACTGACAATTTCCCCCAAATTAATGTCAGATGCCGAACTACAGATCCAGAAAGCTCATGATAAATAACAGAAAAAAATGCAGCTGGATATAATTTTCAAAATATGGAAAATCAAACATTAAAGAAAAAAGCCTGAAAGAAGACAGAAATAAAAAATTCTTACTTACACAAGTATAAAGATAAAAATTGCATTGGACTTCTCCTCAGAAACCATGCAAGCAAGAAGAAACTAGGGAAATATTTAAAATGTTGAGACAAAGAAACTACAAATCCAGAATTCTGTACCTTGTGAAGTTATCCTTCAAAAGGGAAAAGGAAATGAGGACTTTCTCAGACAAATAAAAATTTGTTGCCTATAGATCTGCCTTGCAAGAAATGTTAAAAGAAATTCTTCAGAGAGAAGGAAAATGATATAGGTCAACATAAAGAAAGGAAGAGCATCAGAAAATGAATAAGTGAAGAAAAAAGAAAACCATTTATTTTGCATACTCTTAATTGATCTAACAGGCAACAATTTGCTCAACATAATAATAGCAACAGTGCTGTGGATTATGTAAGCATATGTATGTGTGTGTATGTATATATATATATATGCTTATGTTTCCTTATGTATAAATGAATGAACAGCAATAAAATAGGGACAGGTGGGAGGATCAGAAATATTTTGTTAAGAGGATGTGGGGAAAAGGGTACACTTGTACATTGCTGGTGGGACTGCAAATTGGTGAGGCCAATTTGGAAAGCAGTATGGAGATTCCTGGGAAAGCTGGGAATGGAACCACCATTTGACCCAGCTATCACCCTTCTTAGACTATTCCCTGAAGACCTTAAAAGAGCGTACTACAGGGATACTACCACATGGATGTTCATAGCAGCACAACTCACAATAGCTAGACTGTGGAACCAACCCAAATGCCCTTCAATAGATGAATGGATAAAAAAATGTGGCATTTATATACAATGAAGTATTACGCAGCACTAAAAAATGACAAAATCATGGAATTTGCAGGGAAATGTATGGCATTAGAGCAGATTATGCTAAGTGAAGCTAGCCAATCCCTAAAAACAAATGCCAAATGTCTTCTTTGATATAATGAGAGCAACTAAGAACAGAGCAGGGAGGAAGAGCATGAGGAAAAGATTAACATTAAACAGAGACGAGAGGTGGGAGGGAAAGGGAGAGAGAAGGGAAATTGCATGGAAATGGAAGGAGACCCTCAGGGTTATACAAAATTACATATAAGAGGTTGTGAGGGGAAACAGAAAAAAAAAAAAAAACAAGGGAGAGAATTAAATTACAGCAGATGGGGTAGAGAGAGAAGATAGGAGGGGAGGGGAGTGGAGATAGTAGAGGATAGGAAAGGTAGCAGAATACAGCAGTTACTAATATGGCATTATGTAAAAACGTGGATGTGTAACCAATGTGATTCTGCAATCTGTATTTGGGGTAAAAATGGGAGTTCATAACCAACTTGAATCAAATGCATGAAATATGATATGTCAAGAGCTTTGTAATGTTTTGAACAACCAATAAAAAAAAAGAAATATTTTGTTAAGATACTTGCTCTACATATGAAGTGATGTAGTATGATCTGAAAGTGGATATGGAAGAGTTATAAACTTATATAAACTTGTATTTTTAAGCAACTGCTTAAAAAGTAAAAACAGAAGTACATTGTATGTAATAGTGAGAAACTGAAAACTTTCCCATTAAGATTAGGAGCCAGGGTGCCCTCTGTCACCACTGCTTTTCAGCATTATACTGAAAGTTCTAGTTAATACAATGAGATGAGAAAATAAAATAAAAAGGATACAATCAGTAAAGAAGAAAAATGATTCTTTTTGATGATCATCTCTATAAAAAAATCTAGACAATCAACAAAGACTTCTCAGAACTAATAAACAATTATATCAAGGCTGCAAGATGCAAACAATATACAAAAGTCAACGGTATCCCTATATACCACAAATGGACAAGTGGGATTTGAAACTAAAAACAACTATTACTTACATATGCAACTCCCCCAAAAAACCACCACTTACATATGCAGCCCTCAAAATGGAAATACTTAGTTAAAAAAAATCTAAGAAAATATGTATAAGATCTATATAAGGAAAACTTCAAAACTCTGATGAAAGCTATCAAAGAACTAAATAAATGGAGAGATAATCCATGTTCATGGATAGACTCAACAGTGTCAAGATGTTAGTTCTTCACAATTTATCTGTAGATTGAATGTAATCCCAATCCAAATGTTAGCACACTGTTTTTTATATATAAATGAACTGATTGTAAAGTTTATATGGAAAGACAGAAGACTCAGAAGAGCCAACTCAATATTGAATGAGAAAAAGCCAGAGCACCGACACTCCCCAACTTGTAAAGCTGTGGTAATCATTAGAATGGTTTTAGTGAAAGAACAAACAAATAGATCAAGGGAGTAGAACAGAGAAAGGAGAAACTGACCCACATAATTATAGTCAACTGATCTTTGATAAAGGAGAAAAATCAATCCAGTATTATGTTTTCAATGCTGGAACATCCATACACACAAAAAAGGAATCTGGATGTAGAACTTATACCCTTCACAAAAATTAACCAAAAAATAGGTCTCAGATCTAAATGTAAAACACAAAATATTAAAACTTCTGTAAAATAACAGGAGACAATCTAGTTGGGTATGAAAGTGATTTTTTTTTTTAGATTCCAGAGATTGAACTCAGGGGCACTCAACCACTGAGCCACATCCCTAGCCCTATCTTGTATTTTATTTAGAGAAGAGTCTCGCTGAGTTACTTAGTGCCTCACCATTGCTGAGACTGGCTCTGAACTTTCAATCCTCCTGCCTCAGCCTCCTGAGCCACTGGGATTATGGCCACCATGCCTGGCAACAAAGACTTTTTAGATACAACATCAAAGGCACGATCTATGAAAGTAATAATTGATAGCTGGTCTTCAATGAAACATCTGCTATGTGAAAGACAATGTCAAGCCGATGAAAAGATAAACCACTGACTTGAATAAGATATTTTCAAAGACATATCAGTCCAAAGACAAAATATGTGAAGGATCCTTGAAATTCAGTAATAGGAAAGTGAACAACCCAGATAAAAAATGGATAAAAGACCTGAGCAGACACCTCACTAGAGAATATATACAGATGACAAATAAACACACAACAGATACACAACATCATATATTAACACTGAATTGCTGTGTATACCCACTTAGGAAGACAATTTGACAGCTTCTTACAAACTAAACATATTCTTACCATGAGCCAGAATTCCTTGGTATTTACCAAAGGAGTTGAAAACCTATGTCCAAATAAAACCTTGCACATGGATGTTTATAGCAGCTTTATTCAAAATTGCCAAAATTTGGAAGCCACCAAGGTGTTCTTCAGTAGGTGAATAAATAAACTTTGGTACCTGGAATATTATTCAGTGCTAAAATATATAAGCTATGAAAGACATAGAGGAAACTTAAATGCCAATTAGTAAGTAAATCTCAAAAGGCTTCTTCTGAAAAAGAATAGAGATCATTCGTGTTAGACGTGCTGTATGCTCCCACTTAAATATATTCTGGAAAATGAAAAATTACAGAGTCAGTGAAAAGATTAGTGGTTGCCAGGAATTGGGGGAGGGAGAGACAAATAGGTAGAGCACAGAGGATTTTTAGGGCAGTGAAACTATTCAGTATGATACAATGGGGGGTGTCCATTATACATTGGCATAAACTCACAGAATGTACACCAAGAGTGAGCCTGAAGTAAACTCAGACTTTGATGACTTTGTATCAATCCAGGTTCATTGATTAAGACAAAACATGGTGTGGGATTAGGACTGCAGTGTGGGAGTGTCCAGTAGTGGCAGAGATTGTACACGGGTATAGACAGGGGTTATATGGGAACTCTCTGTATTTTCAATTTTGTTGAGAACATAAAACTGCTTTGAAAGGTAAGGCTTATTAGTTTAAAAAGAAAGATGCTTTAGATGAATATTTATTAATACTAAAAGTTATTTGTAATATTTTACCTGAAAAAAATAAACCATTTACTATTATAAATTTATATTTATTATATATATGTTTATATCAGAACATTGTGAAGCAAATAATAACACCTTTATATGTATACTCATTTAATCCTTTTAATAAAACTATAATGTAGGCATGTAATCACCAATATAATCCACTTTTTATTAAAATGCATAGAAATGGGTCTTGAAGAGTATGAAACAATTCTTGGAATTATTGAAAAAATTCCTTGAAGGATCTGAAAGGATTATGTTTGACCAGTCTTTCTTTTCTTTTATTCTTCTGTATTTTATGATTTCTCCATAGTGAATATATATTGATATTTCTTAAGAATAAGTATTTTTTGCTTATTTTATTTATGTTAGATTTTTCAATAGTTAGCTCGAATTGCACATAAGTGTGTAGAATGAAAAATGAATATTCCTCTACAATGGTCCCCAGTCTCTTTACTTCCTGTAAAGGGAGCCAATGGAAATGGTTTCCCATGTATCTTCTCAGAGATTGTCTCTATTTATAAGCTTTTATGTATAGGAGTTCTGCTTTCTTCCTCCCTCAAATGGCAGCATCCCATATACAGTTCTTCACTTTGTCTTTTTATTTAGTTCCACATATTAAAGTCTGTTCTAAATCCATACATATAAAATAGCCTCTTTGGTTTTAATGACTGCAAAATATGTTTTTGTGTGAATGCACCATGTTTTATTCAATGCCTCCCCAATAATGAGTATTTAGGATGCTTTCTAGTCTTTTGCTACTGTAGACATTGATGTTACAATAAATATCCATCCACACGCTTCTTTCTGCACATATACCAGAATATCAGGGTATAAATTTCTTGAAACCAAAGCTGTAGGTCAGAAGGAAAAATGCATTCATTTGGGTTTTTTTTTTTTTTTTTTTTTTTGGTATTTTCCAAATCACCCTCAAAAATTTTGTGCCAATTGATACTTCCAGCAAAATGGTTGAGCACTTCTGTCCATAATGTGTAACTATGAATGGTAGACAAGTATCTAAGTATCCCTTTCTCCTCACTCAACAGGGTGCTGTCAAATATTATTTTAAGTAAGAGTGGAAAAGAATAGAGAACATTTGTGTTAGACTTGGTCAGGCATTTATGTTGGAGTTACCAGAAGGCATTGAGATTGGAGTGAAAATAGGTTTGGAAATAATTGTTTTTGAAGAAAACTGAGAAATCCCCTTATGCATTGCTGAAGGGCTTTGCAGAAGATGTAATTTATTTTCTTGTTTATCTCTTTCCCCTCCTCCTCCTCCTCCTCCTCCTCCTCCATCCTCCATCCTCCATCCTTCTTCTTGGTGGTAGGGATTGGGCCCAGGGCCTTGGGCTTGCTAGGCAAGTATTCTGCCACTGAACTACAACCCCAGCCCTGCAGAGATGCAACTTAAATGAGTTGCAATAGCTTGTTGTGAATTTCAGAGAAAGTTAGACACTAAGGTTTGACAATTGTGTGTCTTCTAGTGAGGATTCATGTATTTTACCCAATGTTGTGGTTTGGATATGAGATGTCTCCCCAAGGTGCCTGTATTAATGCAGGAATATTCAGGGCTGACATGACTAGATTGTAAGAATCGTGACCTAATCAGTCCATCCTAATTTGAGCAGACTAAGTGGTTGGCAACCATAGGCAGGTGAGGAGTGGCTGGAGAAGCAGGTCACTGGGGGCATGCCATTGAGGTTTATATTTTTATCCCTGAATCTCCTCTCTCTTTCTCTCTTTCTCTTCCTGGCACCATGAACTGAGCAGCTTTCTTTCCTTGTCATGCCTTTGTGCCATGGTGCTCTGCTTTGCCTCAGGCCCACGGCAATGGAGTTGGTTGATCGTGGACCCAACCTCTGAGACCCTGAGCTCAAAATAAAATTTTCCTCCTCTAAGTTATTCTGGTCAGGTGTTTTGGTCACGGCCATGAAAACCTAACTAACTCACCAACTCTCCCTAGAATCTTCCCTTGATGAAAATAAGTCAGTGAGACCCAAACTTTCACTGCTAAAAAGCAGTGAAAAGGATCGAATATCAAATGTTTTTGATCTTTGCAATGGATTTGGGGTCCTTGCAAGGAGTTGGCCTGCATGATAGGAAGAAATGCTCCAAAGCCACCAAGCTTGGAAGTTAGGCTCCCAAATAGCATCAGGGTCGATAATTACTTTATAATAGCATTATATCCAGTGCATTGATTTAGGAAAAAACCAAGTCCATGTAATCTGCTTGCACGGAGGGAGAGGGAACTGTGTAAGCAGGTGCAACTTGAATTGAATTATTTCATTACTTGTTTTTCATGTTTGGCTGCTGCCAGAAGAACAAAGATACCTCAGACGATTTTTTTCTCTCTTTTCTCTCTCTCCCTTTGTCTCTCTTTTGAAACAGGTAACTTCATTTTGTGAGATGCAATAAGACCCACACAACTTATTTAGACACAGGCCAGCACTGTGATATCTAATTGTTATTTTCTTGGATGTTTTTTTAGAGATGGTTCTATCATGTGTTTGATAAACAAGGAAGACTAAGGAGGGAAGATGCAGCCGTTCTCTTCTGAAGGAACATGAAATGGGATTTGTGTTCTGGAGATGACAGGAGGAATTGCTGCCAACCTTCCACACTTTCAGGGGGTTTTCTCTCTGCAGGTGTAACTGATTCCTTACAACAATTGTAAGGAACATGGGAGAACTGTCTGGGTTCCTGAACCCAGAACACAAGAGATCCTGCCTCTTGGGTGAGCAACGCAAATCTGACAAGTAGCCTTTCTCAAACACCTTCAGGGGTCCCCCCTGGGGAAACCAGCCTATTCTTCACATCTGGAATGTGTGGCTCCCTCCTCATGTTCCAGGGAGTTGGACTTGGGACGTAGATCTCAGCCAATCATCACATCCTGTTCCTTGGCCACTGGGATTGGTTCAGAAATGAGCACATGACCCAGTGACAACCTGTGAGATGCCAGGTGTTTGCTGGGAATTCTGGTAAAGAGACTCTTGGTCTTTTCTAGAGTATTCGAACAGAAAACATTGGATACTTTGGAATTGCTGCAGCCACTGAGGAGAGTTGGCTTGAGAGAAAGAGGGTGGGGGGGAGGGGGAAAGAGAGAGGAATCCGTAACATAGTCAGGACTCTGATCTAGCTGTGTCTAAAGGCAGATCTACTTCTAGTCTCAATTATATAAACCAACAAAGTCCATCTTGGTTTAGATTTTTCTCTCATTTATATCTAAAAGGGGCAGGGTGTGGTGGCATGGCCTGTAATACCAGGTCAGTCTCACAACTTAGGGAGACCCTGTCTCCAAAATAAAATAAAAAGGGTTCAGGATGTAGCTCAGTGGTAGGATGCTTGCCTAGTATATGTGAGGCCCTAGATTCAAGCCCCAGTACAGGAAAAAGAAAAAAAAAAAGCTGTATCTAAAAGGATGCTGATCCTGATTTTACCTTCCAAAAATTAGAAGAGTGTCAGTCCTCTCCTTAGCTGACTCTTAGAAACCTCCTCTCTAGTTCCCTGTAGCCTCCTTGTTCCTGCCTGACTGCATTGACACTATTAAAATTTCCATGCTCTGTTAGGAACAAATTTTCACTCAAGACCTTAAAGCTTTTTACACTTGGAACGTGTATGGAGGTTTGGGGAAGAAATTTGATGTTAGAGGATTAAAGGGTAAGGAATAGAGTTGCCAGGCTGCAAGTTCCATGGTGTCAAGGATTGGGCCTGCCTTGCTTCTCCTTATGCTGTGACCCTAGCAGTAAGTGCAAAACTTGGCTGAGTTCAAGGATCAAAGTTTGCCTGGAGTAAGGGGTCTAAGGATCATTTTAATTCAAGTTTCTCATTGTCCAGGTTTGGGGCCAGGTGCAGTGGGAATAGGGTAATGGCTTCAATGTCTCTCACCCTTTGACCTGAGTCCAGTGCCTCATTCTTGGTCTTGTTATCCTGACTTCCTCCTTTGTGTCGAATGCCACATCAATAACCCATTTCATCTACTCACCCATCATCAAGTACACGATACAGAGAACAGACATATTTACAGTGGATTGGACTGTAAGGGCCGAAAGGAATTTTTTCAATGAAGTAACCCATGCTGAGACCAAATGCTCCTTTTGGCTATAATTTTGGCCTTAGTTGGAAGAGTCGGCAGCTCTGATTTGCAATTCTGCTCTTAGACAAGTCGCTAACACCTTTGCTGAGGAAACTGAAATCCAGTCATGGTGAATAAACTCCCCTGCCCTGTACACCTTCCTTCTTGGAACAAAGATACTATGTTGGTATAAATGTTTTGGAAACCATAAAGTGCCATGTGGTTGTTATTGTTGATGATATTATTCTTTTCTTATGCTAATGACATGGATAACAACAACTAAAGTCACTCTTACCCTGATGAGCAGAGAAAGAACGTGGGAGAACTGTCTGTCAACATGGGTTCCTAACACAGGATCTTCCCAGCCACAGTTGAAAGTGGCTGCCATCCCTTCCTCCAGGCTATCTCAGCGCTTGAGGGAAGAGTCTGCCCTTAGGTTGCCTCATCTGGGAAAATTTAGCCTAAGGTGGGTCTTTTTTTTTATGCTATATTTTTTATTTTTTAAAAAAGCATTTTAAAATTTTTTATTTGTTTAAGGTCTTAATGCTCTCAGGCTTCTTGCTTCTGACAAAAGAAGGGTAGTTTTAGAAGAGGCAGTGTCAGGCAAGTCACCTGGTATCCATGATGACAAGAAAGAGGGTAGTAACTATCATTTTGAAGTAATAGTGTCGGGGCTCTAAGACTTCGACTTTGGGACTTGGGCTAAGGTAACTGGTTGGATCATGTGACGCATGCAAGGACGGACCCTCACTGTGACTTTTGGGTGCTGGCCTTGGGATGGCCTGGATCTTCTCTCAGGAGATATAATATCTCTCTCTCTCTCTCTCTCTCTCTCTCTCTCTCTCTCTCTCTCTCTCGATATAAGCACTAGTACCCCTGTTTTTGCATGAGATAATGGGGTGCATGGAGATTAAATTGATTGCCCAAGATGTTCTTGGCTAAAAACAGGTGGAGGCAGAATTTGAACTTATGGATTCTAATTCCAGAGCCCAGGCCCCTAACTACTTGCTTCCTTTCCTTCATATGCACTTGCATTTCTCTGCATCCCCTGGCTGCCTATGCCTGGTCTAGAGTAGATGTGCAGCAAGTTTGTTAAAGTGATAGGTAACATCACACATAAACCAATAAGGGAAGTATTGGTAATTCCAACGCCTCTGGTGTATATTCACAAATACTAGATGTACCATAAAATTCATTTCTCAGACTCTGCTGCAGTTATGCAAACTATATGGAATTGGAATGTGAGCCAAAGAGATCCGGATCCCCTGGGGCTCTGCATTTGGGAACTCCCACAAGTCTCCATATTTTCTTTCTCTTTCTTCTTCTGCAGCAGGCTTGGGGGAACTGAGCGGGGCAAGACCAAAAATGGAGGGAGTTTGGATACCTGTATCCTCGTGTGGAGAAGAGCTGTTCAGAAAAGTGGCCTGACACAAAACTGGACTTTTATCAAAGCAAGAGTACTATTTGTGTGTGCACGTGTGTAGTGTGTGTGCACGTACGTGTAAGTGTTACGCTATTGAAATCTTGAATTTTGTTAGTTACATACTCCAGCTAATGCACTTCTTTACAAAAGTTTTATTTTAGTCTGGCATTGTTTGTTTAAGAATCTTTAGCTGGGCTCAGTGGCACACCCCTGTAATCCCAGTGGCCCAGGAGGCTGAGGCAGGAGGATCGAAAGTTCAAAGCCTATCTCAGCAACTTAGTGAGGCCCTAAGTAACTTAGTGAGATCCCTGTCTCAAAATAAAAAATTAAAAAAGGGCTGAGGATGTGGCTTAGTTGTTAGTTGTTAAGCGTCCCTGGGTACAATCCCTGGTACAAAAAATAAAAAAATAAGAATCTTTAGCTATGATATTTAGTCTGTCTGTCTGTCTCTCTCTCTCTCTCTCTCTCTCTCTCTCTCTCTCTGTGTGTGTGTGTGTGTGTGTGTGTGTTTGAAAAATGTCAGTCCCAAGCAAAATTTCTCATTTATCTCCATTCTGTTTCCAAGTTCAAAATCCTTAAGTACCTACCTTCTTTTTTCCGCCTATAGCTATTAACTCTCCACTAGACATTAAGAATTAAACATTAACCAGCTTAAACAATCTCCTTTTCAAACAAACACTTTTCAGCTAACTCCGAAGCTGTCTCCTTGATTTTCTTTCAGTGAAGCTCTTAGCATACAGCTGTATAAAGCCCAAATCTCTGGGCAGCATGGCAGAGAAGTGCACTGGTATTTAAAAGGAGACCTTTCCAGTAATGCCTTTAGATGAACCCCTGAAGTGCAAAGAGTGGCTGATGGTACACCTGCTGCAAACAATGGGCTGTGTCTGGCTGAGGTGGGGATGTGCCAAGCGTTCACGCCTGGGAAATCTTCAGAGCCTCAGAAAAGACAGGAGGAGGATGCATGACTGGCACAGCAGACGGAGGCAGGGCTTTTCTGATGCCTGGAGACAGCCACTAATGGAGGAGATGAAGGAAATCATGGCCATTTTAGAGTCATTACAACTGATGTGGGAAATGGGAAAAGCTATTATGATGTTTGAACTGGTGAATCTCTCATCAGCTTGTTCAGTTAGAATTTAGACTCCCTCGCTGGCCCCAAACCACAAGAGTGGCTTGGGCTGGGAGAGGTTGGCTTTGTTACTCTAAACAAAGGATGGGGAAACCGAGGGAGCACAGTGGCTTGTTCTTACTTTTCTAATAAATGACAGGGCTTGGACCTGGATTCCTGTCTTTCTGACGTGTTGTGCTTTTTGGCTGTGTTGCAAGATCTTTTTAGTGCATGTGTGCCTGCCATGATTATTCTAAGAGATCCCCTCATAGTCAATGTAGCCTGGAATTTACCCACCAGTCTTCCTTCTTTTCCTATTTGTGGTGACTCCACTTTCTTTTCATTCTTTTCAAAGGGTAAGGGGTAGTCTGTCATTTGGTTTAATGGCTGCCCATTAAAATCTCCAGGGGGGGCTTCAGGTATCAATGCCTGGGCCCCTAACTTCAGGGATCCTGACTCAATTAGTCTGGTGCTAGGGCCTGGGCATTGGTAGTTTTTGAAAGGCCCCAAGTGATTCTGATGTGTAGCCAGGATTAAGAATGACTGTCTTCTAAAGTAGGCTTGGAAAGAGGGGAGGAGAAAGTGGAAGCAATTCCTTTAAGTTTAAGAGAATAAATTTTCTCCCAAGAGATTAGAGAGAATATACTGTGGTTAGCTGGCCATAAATTGGATTTAAACTTTTTAAGCAAAAGAAGGAGGTTTCTAGTGTCACAGAACTGATGGTCTCGAATGGGCTGAATCCAAGAGCTCTTTGGGGGTCATGAGGCTCTCTTCCTCTCTGTGTCCCCAGCTTCTGCTTTCTCCTCCTTCCTAATTTCACACTGCAGATTGGCTTCCCTGTGTGTCATGGATGATGGCTGCACCAGGCTCATCCCCTCTAGTTTGGCAACCCTGTGGGGGAAAGCAACTACTCTTTCCAAATGTTTGTGTTATCAATCTGGGAAAGTTCTCAAACATGAGTGCACTCCGGGACCTGTCACTCTGTCTTGTGGCCAGGAGAACACTGGAGATACAGCCCTACAGATCTTAGGGGTGGAGGCAATAGAGCAGATGCAGCCCTGAAATCCTTGAGTGTGGCAGCTTGCTCGGGCAGCAAGAGAAGAAAGAATATTCTGGAAAGAGAGAAGAGCTTGTGAAAGTCCCGGGGTTGTTAATGAGTGCGGTGTGTTTAGGGCATGGTGAGCTCTCGGGGTGGCTGGTGTTCACTGGGGCCGTGGTGAAGATGAGATGGTGAGATGGCAGCAGGGACTTGTTGATGGAGGTCCTTAAAGGTCATACTGAGGATCCTAGATGGCGTTTAGTAGGTTATGGACACTACTAGGGTTTAGCCGGGAGGGTGATTGGTTAGGTTTGGTTTTAAAAGATTACCTTTGGTTGCATTTGTTAGGTCGGTGGCGGTAACTTAGAACAAAGCAGCCCGCATGGAAAAGAAACATCAATCAGACGCTGGCAGAAATGCCTGTCAATCAGTGGGATCTCCTGACTAACGCCTGTCAATCAGCAGAACCCTTGGTCAATCCTGGAGTTCAGCCAGCTTCCCTGACCAACTCCAGCAGGACAAGGGTCTCCAAAAACACCTTTTCCTGTCCCAAGCCCTTCCCTTCCTGCTGTAAGCCCCATAAAAATCCAGTCCAGTCAAGTTCCCACTCGGGTTCTCCTCAGACCCTTCTCCTGTCCACTCTGTCGGTCTGATCGAGTTCCACCGGGGAGTGATATCTCAAATAAAGCCTCCTTCGGCGGCCTTTTAAAATCTGCCACCTTTGGTGGCTGCCCACCTTGCCTAATCTTCAGTAGTGCATGGATAGGAAAGATTGGGTTTAGCTCACACTGCCTTGGGCTGTATTTGGCATTATTGCAATGACCCACCATGAAGACCCAAGGATGTCATCCCTCAGGCTGATGAAGCACTTTGTAGTTTTCAAAACACATCTCAAGTTCATTATGGAACTTGAGATAAGTGGGGAGGATATTATTATGCTCAGTTTATACATTCTGGCCCTGAGGTCTTCGTCACAATTTGCATTGTGAATATATGATTCTACTCTGAGGCTTGCCATTTCACTCCCCTAATGGTCTCTTTTGATAAACTGAAGTTCTTACTTTTAATATAGACCAATTTATCAAATTTGTCTTTTATGTTTAGTGTTATTTGTGCCCTGTTTAAATAGTTCTATTTACCACAAGGTCATAAAGAGGTGGCTTTGTTTTGAGAAGAAAAGTCTTATTATTGAGCGAGTGACATTGAGCTGAGTGTTAAAGGATGCAGAGGAAAGGCTCTCAGGCAGCTACACTGACCCCTTTGTTTGCTCTGACTTCTCCTTCTGTGGATCCGTCTTTGGAACTACAAATCTCTTTCTCCCTCAGGTTAGACTGGAGCACAAAGAGCAGAGAGCTGAGGAAAGCGATTGGAGCAACATCATTTGTTTCAGAGTCCTCAGTATTAATGGATTATGCATCTGGCAGGAAACAACAACATCAAACGTGTGAAGAATTGCCTTAAGGTTGACAGAGGTGAAGGCAGCAAGCTGAGGTAATGCTTTCAGGGCAACTTTTGGCCTCCCAGGCCATTTAGAAAGAAGGACGCACCTTCAAAGCACTGGAAACAAACAAAGGACAACCCCCCTCACCCCAGTTTCCTAGCAAGTTGGATTTGATTTAAGAAGCTTTTGTGCAAAGTGAAAATCAATAAAAACAGAACTGGCAGCATCTCTTCATCAGGGAGACTGTGAGTGTTCCATCAGGAGCTCCGCTTCCCGGGCTCCGGGGCTTCAATCAGGAGAGAAAAACCTCAGGCCATGTCAGAGCTGCACTTTAAAATTTTCTGACCTTAAATTAATTTGGGTTTATTCATTAATGGTCAACAAGGACACTGAGCACATGTGAAATGATCATGTTGTCTTCAGGCACGCCAGTGACTACATCCTCAAGATCATCCCTGTTTTGGAATTGGTCCTTGGTTAAGGGACAACAAAAAAATGTTTTGACCCTATAAAATTCTGAGCATCACCCACGTTGGTTGATGTGGATTTGGGGGCAATGTTTTGGAGCCAAAACTTTTGGACTCAGGGTTGAATCCTGGCTCTGTCTTTTACATGCTCTGAGACCTTAAGCAAGAGACTTATACACAGTGCCTCAGTTTCATCTGCAGAGGGAGATTGAGAAAACAGTTGTGTTAATCTAACTCTTTCTATTACTGTGACAAAGTACTTGAGATAATTAACTTGAAAAATGGTAAGATTTATTTTATTTTGGCTCTCAATTTTGGATGTTTCAGTCCATGGTGGTTGGGTCCATTGATTTTGGGTCTATGGCAAAGTGTGTGTGTGGAAGAGGAAGACTATTTGCCTCATGGCCAGGAAGGAAAGAGAGGAGGAGAGGCTGTGGTCCTCTCTACTTCAAGGGAATACCCTCATGACAGAAAGACCTTCCACAAGGGCCCACCACCTAAAGCTTCTCCCAACTCTCAGTAGTGTCATTCTGAGCAATAATAATCCTTTAACACATGAACCTTGGGGAACATTCTAAATCCAAACTAAGGCACTGGTGGACTGAATGAATTAGCTAAGTTAATACAGGGAAGGCATTAGGAACAGCATTGACATGCAGTCAGTAATCAGTAAATATTATTTACTATTACTCTTAGAGTCATCACTAAATCTCTTAGAGCAAAATGGATTTCTAGGTTCACAAAGCTAGTTGAATTTTCATAACAACCAGAGGGAAATTATTAAAATATGTTTCAGGCATGTTTACCTGAAAAATCTAGACAAAGAAGGTCAAAAGTATAAGGCCATAAACTGCCTTTAAAATGACCTGGCTAGTTACTTTGAATCTCCACTCTTTGCTGGTCAAGATGTGTACTGGATCCTTGGAAAACAAAGCTTCAGGCAAATCCAACTCCCCCAAATCAGCTGCTCAGAAAACCATATCCTTGAGAAAAATCCCATTCAGGTTAAATTGCAAAGTACAAATTTATAATTTATACTTCTCTAGAAAATATGTGAGGTCTAAGTTCCACCCCACTACCACTTGCACTTTTTTTTTTTTTTTTGGTATGAGGGCTTAAATCCAAGGGTGCTTAACCACTAAGCCACATCCCAGCCCTTTTTATTTTTTATTTTGAGACAGAGTCTCACTATGTTGCTTAGGGACTTGCTACATTGCTGAGGCTGGCTTTGAACTTGTGATTCTCCTGCCTCAATGTCCTGAGATGCTGGGATTACAGGAGTGTATCACCCCAACTTTCACCCCCTTACTTGCACTTTTCATGTGAAAAGTGATAGAGTTGAAATAATCTGTATTAGAAAGCTATATAATTTATTTATAAATGCTTAAATATTTATTTCTGTAGTATCACATTCTGGCACCTGAGGGCTTCTATGTTCACTTAAGGGCATAAATGACCAAGAACAAATAAATGAGTGACAGATTGCTAGAAACATGGCTGAATCAACAGCACATGGAATGTTCAATGATGCAAAGGCTGAGAATTTATTACATGAATACTTATAATCTGAAATTTATTCCTTAGTGTCTTAAAACTTTCATAATTCCTTGTAACCCCTTTGGATTTGTTATAGCCAACCTCTACAGCCACATAGTTTGGAGGAGAAGGCTGAGGGCACCAACTTCAGACTCAGGTATGAATTCAAATCTGTCACTTATTTACTATGTGACTTTGTTATTACGTGGTAAAAGCCTCTATTTTCTCATTTAAATAAAAAGAATAATAATGGTTTATGTGGCAGGGTCTGTGGCTATGTAAAGTACCTGGTCCAGTCCCTGGCATGCAGTAACTGTTTAATAACTAGTAGTTCATTTCTTTACGTGGTAGGCAGAATAATGACTCTCTAAAGATGTCCAGATTAGAATCTCTAGAATATATTATGTCACCTGGCAAGGGAGATTATAGATATGATTACATCAAGAATCTTGAGATGGGGAATGTATCCTGGAGTATCCAGGTAGGGCCTGAGGTGATCATAAGAGTTCATATAAGAGGGAGTCAGGAAGGCCAGAGTCTGAAGGAAGGTACTTTGACCGGGAGGCAAAGTGGAATTTGAGGATACTATGTTACTGCTTTACTGATAAAGGTGGAATCCATGAACTAAGAAGTTGAAAATGGATTATCCTATAGAGCCCCCAGAAGAACTTCTGACCTCTAGAACTATAAAAGAATAAATTTGTATAGTTTAAACCATTTTGTTTGTGGCAATTTGTTATGATAAAAAGAGGAAACTAACACACTCTGTTTTCTCCTTGGTAGCAAGATGATTCTTTTCCCTGTCCTGCTGCATCACACCGCAGACAAACCACACCAAAGTGCTTGATGCCTATTTACATGTGAAGAATTGTTATTATTAATGGAGGGATGATTTATTAAGTGTTTGCTAGCCACAAGAAAGAGCTAGGGACACAGGACCAGGGATGGAGAGGAACAGGAGGCAGAGGCAGGCCCAGAGAGGCCATAGTGCCTGGTGCCCAGCCCAAAATGATAAAGAAGTTCTGCCGGGTAATTTAAGACTTGAAGGTGGGGATTATGGCTCAGTGGCAGAGCGCTTGCCTCAAACATGTGAGGCACTGGGTTCGATCCTCAGCAGCACATAAAAATAAACAAAATAAAGAAAATGTGTTCATATAACTAAAAGACGAAATTTATAACTTTTTAAAAAGTCATAACTTTTTTATAACTGAAAAAAAGACTTACGTATTGTTAGACTGGAACCATTGTCCCAGCTCTGCCTATCACTTCCTTTTAAAAAATTTGGGCCCTTATCCCACATAAGCTGCTGTGAGGGATGTCCTTGTAGATCATTGCTGGGATTTTTTTGACTGACCAGTTTTCATTCCTCTGGCTGATTTCCTCCTTGGTGGGCCCATCAGTTGATGTCTCATGACCTGAGAACTTTGAACTTGAGTGGAATAACTCAAATCTAGAAGAAGCAGTTGGAGGTTACTCACTTGTGTAGCTATGGCACCCCAACAAGGTTGTGACCCTTTTCTGAGCCTGGGCCCTTGAGATTCTTGTTTCCTACATTCTTCAAATAAATATCCAGCCTCTTTCTGTTATGGTGACTAAACTTGGCTTCTAGCCTCCATCTCAGGGGCCCCATGAATGTCTTAGGACATTGAAACAAATACTGCCACATGAAGACTGAGAAACATTTGGGGTCATAAGAAGTCATCACTCCTGCCAGAAGTCCACAAATGACTGACATGCTTGAAGCCCTCCAGTCACCCCCAGGCAGGATGACTGTGTGGCTTTTTGGCCCCAGGAGGCAGCTGGTCTACCATGAATCATTATTGATTTTGCTTTAGACTCACTTTTCTTCTCTTGTCTCAGTTTCCTTCCCCCTCAGAGGAAGAGGTGGGCTACAGTAGTGGTTTGTAAACTGTGTTGATCTAAACCAAGAATTCTGCAGGGATCCTAGGACTAAAAGTAGGCAGGAAGTGGGCAAACAGGAGGGGCACCTTATCTTTCCACATTTATCCATTTTATAAGTATGCTCTCTTTTCTGAAAGATCTTCCAGACATCCAAAATTCAAGCTCTAACTTGCTTGGATGTTCACAAAAAGTGTCTTTAAAAAACTTTGTTTTATTTGTGTGTGTGTGTGTGTGTGTGTGTGTGTGTGTGTGTGTTTACCAAAAATATTTTTGGAACATTGGCTTTGAAAGAACTTTAAAATATCTTTGCATAAACAGAAACATTTTCTTTCTCCAAATAACTTATTTCAAACTGTTTTTGGAATCATTTGGAAGAGAAGTTTGATAATCAGCATGATTGTGACTTTTTGACATTTGGTTCACAGACAGCCCACTGCTCAGGACAAATTCCTGATTTCTCTTAGAAGGACCACTGTTCCTCTACTGGGCACCAGATAAAATCAGCACCCACAGGTCCCAGTCCTTACAGAGTCTTGTGTAATAGTCTTATTTTACAGATGATGATTTGAATACTCACAGAGCAGTGGCCCTTACCTGGATCACACAGAAGTTATCAGGGGACCTGGGGGTGATATCCAGATGAGTGCTCTTCCCACTACACAACCTGATTATTTGGGCACAATGAGTGGATGAATGAATATAAGTCAAGTTTATAAAGGAGGTCTTGAAAGACATTGGAGGACAACATGAGGAGAAGAGGGCTGAGAATGATTTTGGGTCCACAACAAACTTTAAGGATGGGCTAGGGGAAGAGGAACTAGGGAGAAGATTGAGAAAGGATGACTTGAGAGATGGAGTGCATTGGAAGCCAAGAGAAGAACACATGATGAACAGAACATCATAGCCATAGAGAAAAAAAATGCCTGAACAAAAAATGTTTACCAGATGGAGGGGAAAAAGAAGATTCTAGAAAAATAGTTTCTTTAAGATATACTAGGAAAGATGCAATTTTGTGGCCCTTAGTGAGGCACTGGGAGTGAGAAGGAAAGGATATTATTCCAAAAAAGTTAGATTTAAAAACCGTATCTTGCTGCAGGACTTGGGGGAAAGGTCATGAGTGCCTTCCTGGGTTCCCTTTATCAGCCTTGTGCAGAGGTGCTCTTCGGACCAAGCTCTCTCTCTCTTTTTGCCTCAGTATCTGTTATAGGCTTCTGGAGATGGAGGCAGCTATGGATTGCAGTGACCTTCAAGGTCAGATAAGGTGAAAGGAACACAGTAACAGTCAGAAGCAGCATGCTTAGAAAATGTTCATCTTCCATGAAAGAATTACAGGGAATCACTTTGGGTTTCCTTTGTGGACATGCTCTAAGACTTGTTCAAGGACATGTGACTAAACCTACGTGGGGCCCAGAAAGAAGCCCAGTCTTTTAAATGGTAGCCTAAAAACATGTTTTTTTTTTTTAATTTTTTTAGTTGTAGATGAACACAATGCCTTTATTTATTTATTTTTATGCAGTATTGAGGATTGAACTCAGTGCCTCACATATACTAGGCAAGCACTCTACCACTGAGCTACACCCCCAGCCCTAAAAGCAGGTTTTTTAACTGACTCTTCTAGGGAGACTGACAGCTAAGCCCTTTAGGGACTAGCTTGATAATTGTTCAATTCTTCTTTTTACTCTGTAGGATTAGAACAGAAATTTTGCTGAAGGAAGGCTGATATCCTCCCTGTCAGGTGTTTGTATTAGAATCAACACCTCTTACAGCTCAGCTATTTTACTATTTTTATCTTTTTCTGCTTCATCAAATATTCACCATTTATATTTTTGTTATGTCACATAACAGCACCTTTTAGATGAGATTAAAATTACATTTGTTTGTGAAACTAAGGAAAGAATTTGAAGGCCTTTTGGTACTTTCAAGTAAGCGGGAGGGAGGGAGAGAGAGAGAGGGAGAGAGGGAGAGAGAAAGAAAGATATTGACCGATTGATTGAGTGATTTGGTGTCTGCAGGACAAACCAGATTTGTGCAAATGAAACTCAGGCTAACATAAAACTCCTCATCATTTGGGATCAATTTGAGAGGCCTAGACCTTGTTGAGAAATAGCTTCTGAGATAAAGTACTCCTTGTTCTGGATCTGGAACAAAGCAATCCAATGTAATAAATTCAGATTATTGTCATGGCCAGTGAAAGAGATCCCAACCAAAGTGGATTAAGCAGAAGGAATTCATTGGCTCCTGCACCTGAACAGTTGAGCACTGAGGCTAACTTCAGGCGGTCTCGATGAAGCCAAGAAACTCCTTAGGACTCAGCTCTTTTTTTTCCAATCTGGATAAACCTCTGGTGGTTGCAGGAAGGCTGCCCACTGCTCCAGGAGACATTCTTATCAGGTCAAATTTAGCAGGAAGGGTCATCTGTGGGAATTTCTACATAAATCCTGAAAGTCATTGTGATTGAACTAGCTTAGTCACATGTTCCTACCTGGCCTCATCATTGGTAGCCAGGGACTGTGACTGGCTTAGAACTATACCACATGTCCCCACCTACAGACACGGATTTGGGGGTGGGATGGTGTTAAGTGGATGCCAAACGAAAAATGGAGGTTCTTCCCAGAAGAGGGCAGAATGGATATTGGTAGACAGCTAACACATGTCCACTACAAACACGCTTATTATAAAACCGAAAAAAAGAAGGTTCTGAAACTTTCCCCACCTCCTTACTAAACCTAGGATAATCACCATTAGCAAATTTTACTATATTTGTCTGGATGGGTATATAATATATTGATAGGAATTATTTTAAGTGGTGTGATTTATGCATATTTCTGTGCACTCTTGTGTTGTATTTCATCTATTGTGTTGGTATAGATATACTTTGTCTTATTTAATGTTTGTATGGTATTCTGAAGAATGAGTGTGGCCTTCTTTATTCAATCAGCGCTGGCCATGTTTGGAGTGATGCAGACAAGTGATGAGAAGCCAGTGAAGGTGTGGGGAGAGAGCGAGAGGAGCACACTCCCTTGGCCATGAAAATGCCAGTACTGTCACATCAGGGGAAGGACAGGGCTCAGTTCACGTCCTCCAGGCCATGATTTTGCTGCCCTCTGACAAATCAAACTCGGCAGAAGTGTCAGTGAAACCTCATTACCAGTGGTGTGTTAATGAGCAGCCAGCTCGGCTTCTGTTGCAGAGCTCAAAAAAATTACAAAGATGTCATAGGCAGAAGCTCCAGTCCCTTTCATGGATGTCATCCTCTGTCAGGGGTTTGAAAGGATGGAAATGTTATGATCGTTATTACTGTGCTAATAGCAGAACAATGAAAGGAAAAAGAAATCACCCACCAAAGATCCTTGCAACTCAATGGTGCTGAAGGACACTGTGGCCTTATCAGTCTGAAAAGCAACTGCTCAAAGTCAAATGCCATAGCTTGTTGAGAGAGAGGTAAAAAAAAAAAAATCAATTATTAATGCAGTTCTAGCCTTGCTTGTGATTTTCACAGAGAGCCAGATCTCTTAATCGGGGGAGGGAAGACCACGAGGCGGGAGGGGAGATGCTGGTAAACAATGATCAAAAGCTATTGCAATCATTTGCCACATGTCACCGCAGTAGCAGAAACAGTGCTCAGAGACTGAAAGCCTAGTAAAATGGAAACAAACAAAAGAAACTCCCACGGGGATGGAACAGTAGCCAAGCTGGCTTTATGGGTCTTTTTGGTTATTTAACTAAATGTATAAACACGCTTCTCAATTGTGCTTTTTTTCCTTTTCCCAAGTAGTTCCCCTGCAGTTATGTCAGAGAAAAAATTAAATTTGAATGTCATCTAGGACAGATTATGAGTGCAGCACTATTGGCAGTTTGGACTGGATAAGTCTTTGTTGTATGGGGCTGTCTTGTGTGTTGGAGGCTTAGTAGCAACTCTGTCTTCAGCCACTAGGTGCAGTAGCACCCTCTCAGTGTGACAATCGAATGTGTAGACATTGCCCAAATCCTGGGATTGGAGGGGTAGCTCCCGCTAAGACCCAGAGAAGCTGCTCTGAACACAGCATTTGAGGTGGTCTATCACCCATCCTTTACTCTGGGTCGGGGAAGGAAATGTTGGCCTCCTTGTCACTCTCTCCTCCCTTAGAAGAGTTATGCACCATCTCACTCTGTCCAACCACCTCAAAAACTGGAACAGAAGCCCAGTTGTGTTGAACCTGAGTTCTCCAAATGCCAGAACTCTATTTTGGTACAACTCCTTGGGAGCTTGGAGGATACAACAAATACAGGGGTTTTGTGCACCAGGTTCTAGCACCAGAGTGTCCTTCCACTTCCCTATGGCAAGTTCTGTGGCAGAAGATCTCCAAGGATGGCTGTTATCAACTTCTTCCCTCCCTGCGTAGACATACACTCTTCACATTAAGAAGGGGATCCATTTTCCCTACTTGAATCTGAACTAGCCTTGTTCTGTGCTATGCCCAGGGAATGTGGCAGAAGTGATTCTGGGCCACTTCTGGGTCTAGCCTGCCTGCCTCTCTCCCTCCCTCCCATGCTCCCACTGGGGCTTACTTGTGAGGTGAGTGCTCTACATTGACCTGTACCCCCAGCCAGGACCAGTAGCTTTAGCTTCCTCTTTCTTGGAAGATAGCTGCTGTAGTCTCCTGTGCATCACGGTGACCAAAAGACCTGACAAGAACAACTTAAAGAGGAGGAAAAGTTTATTTTGGCTCAGGGTTTCAGAGGTTCAGTCCATGACTGGCCAACCGAGAGCTCTGGGCTGGAGGTGTGGCAGAAGCTCATGGCAGAAGGGTGTGGCGGAGGAAAGCAGCTCAGGACTTGACAGCCAGGAGGGAGAGAGGGAGGGAGGGAGGGGGAGGGGGAGGAGAGAGAGAAGAGAAGGGGTAGGGGAAGAGCAAGGGAACTCTGCTAAACAGAGACAAAATACAAGCCCCCAAAGCCTGCCCCCAGTGACCTACTTCTTCTAGCCACACCCTACCAGTCTATAGTTACCACCCAATTAATCCATGTCAGTGCATTAATTCATTGATTAGGTTAAGGCTCTCATAACGCAATCATTTCACCTCTGAGAATTCTTGCATTGTCTCACACATGAGCTTTTGAGATCATCATCCTGGGAAGAAGCCCAAACTAGCTTCACTGAGTGGCTGTGTGTGTGTGTGTGTGTGTGTGTGGGAGAGAGAGAGAGAGAGAGAGAGAGAGAGAGAGAGAGAGAGAGAGAGACAGAGAGAGAGAGAATGAGAGAGAGAGAATGAGAGAGAGAGAGAGAGAGAGAGAGAGAGAGAGAGAGAGAGAGAGAGAGAATATGAAAATGAAAGAGATAGACACTAGTCTAGCCTCTAACTATCCTGGCAGAGGTGCCAGAGGGGAGAGTGAGGAATGTAGAACATTCCAGTGCCAGCATTGTCACAGGGAACAGGAAACATCTAGCAGAGCCCACCTTAGACTGCAGAATCACAAGAAACATTAAATTGTTGCTGTTTTATGCCACTAAGTTTTAGAGAGGTTTGTTACACAATAGCTAACTAAAAGAAGGACTCTGAAAACTTTAACTGCTTTCCTCATTACACATGGAAAATTTCATTTCTTGATACTAGGTAGGGCCCACTAAATTTTCTTGAGTTTAATTAAATCTTCTCACTGGGGGCACAGTGAAGGGTAGGCAAGGACTATGTAGAGAGCCTTGGGCTCCTTTTAGAAGGCAATAATTCCTACTGTGATATAAATGATGTATAATAGCAGGGTATCATTTCTTTCAAGGGACTTTGCATTTTGTTCCTGGGGGGGAAAAATTCAAAGAATAATCCCCTATGGTGGGTTCTTAGGTGACAGTAGAAAGATCAATATGTAAGATTTGGATGTCTTTTACTCCATAAGTTTACTTTGTTTATTTTAAATATTGAGGCAAATTTTTAATATAATGAAATAGATCTTAAGAATATGTTTTGTAAAGTTTTGACAAATGTTTACCATGGAACTAATGCCTAAAGCAAATATAGAACATTAACATCTTCCCCCAAAGTTTCCTCTGTCTCCTTCAATTAATCCACTCTCACATTGCCACTGGCTCTGGTTTCTATCGTTAACTTTTTTTTTTTTTTGTGTGTGTGTGTGTGTGTGTGTGTGTGTGACACTGTGGATTGAAACTAGGGCCTCACACTTGCCAAACAAGCATTCTATCACTGAGCCACATTCTCAGCCCTATGTTATACTACTATTGTTTGCTCTTACATTTTCTACAATGAAATCATACGTATGTATTCTTTCATATGTGGTTTCAGTCACTCAGTATGATGTTTGTGGGTTTTATCCAGATTGTTGCATATATAAATAGTTCATTTAAAATTTTGTTGCCAAAGCAGTATTCTATAATATGAATATTCCATAATTCATAATTCATTTTCCTAAAGACTGGTGTTATGGTTTAGACATTAGGTGTCCCCCAAGAGGTGTGAGACAATGTAAGAAAGTTTAGAGGTGAAATGATTTGGTTATGAGAGACTTAACCTAATCAGTGCATTAATCCTCTGATAGGCATTAGCTGAGTGGTGACTATAGGCAGGTAGGGTATGGCTGGAGGAGGCAGGTCATTCAGGGTATGCCTTTGAGGTATATATATATTTTCCTTGTTGAGAAGATGTTGAGAAGAGTTCTCTGTGATTCCTCGTGTGATGTCCTGAGAGGCTTTCCTCTGCCACCCTCTTCTGCCATGAGGTTCTGCCTCAGCTTGGGCCCCAAAGAATGTAGTCGGCCATCTATGAACTAGGACCTCCGAAACCCTGTGCCCCCAAATAAATTTCTCCTCCTCCAACTGTTCTTGTCAGGACTTTTAATCACAGCAACAAAAAAGCTGACTAAAACAACTGATGTGTAGGTTATTTCCAGCTTCTATTACAAAGAAAATTCTTGTATAAATCTTTATGTGAACATAAGTTTTCATTTAATTTCCCAAATTTCTCAGCAATTTGGGAGTGTAAAATATTTGTCTTTTTTTTACATTACAGTCAGCCATATATTTATAATCATTCTAGTGTTGTGCTGTATATCTCATTGTTTTAATTTTTATTATTTTGTTCATTAAGGTTGTAAGCACCTTTTCAAGTGTCCTTTAGACTCTCACATACTTCTTTTGTGAAGTGTCTTCTAGAAGGTTTAAAGTTTCATTTTTATCTTTATGCCTCTGATACATCTTTAAATTATTTTTACAGCTTTATTGATATAATTGGCATACAAAAATTGAATATATTCATGGTGTACCATGTGAATTTTTAAATATACAAATACATAGTGAAATGGCCACCACGGTTAACTAACATCCATCACTTCTCATAGTTGTGTGTATGTGTGTTGAGACTACTTAGAAACTATTATGTTAACAAATTTTGAGTATACATTATTGTTAACTATAATAACTGTGCTGTACCTTAGGTCTCCAGACTTATTCATCTTGAATATATCTGTGAGACTTTAGCCTTTGATCCACATCTTCCCATTTTTCCTATCACCTGACCTCTGATAACCACCCTTCTATTTCCTGTCTTGTGAGTTTGACATTTTATTAGTTTCCTCACAGTATAAGTGGGGTCAACCAGTATTTATCTCTGTATCTGGGTTATTTTACTTAATGTAACGCCCTCTAGGTTCATTTTCATTGTTACAAGTGGCAGGATTTCTTCTTTTTAAAGAAAGATAAGTATGTGAAACGTTCAGCCATTGATGATCATTTACGTTGTTTCCATATCTTAGATATTATGAATAATGTTATAGTGAACATGGGAATACAGATGTCTCTTGGAGATAGTGATTTTATTTCCTTTGGATATAGACTCATAAATGGGATTCCTGGATCACAAGGTAGTTTTGTTTTTAGTTTTTTAAGGAAACCTTCATTCTGTTCTCTAGTATCTCACTGAACAAACTTTGTATACAGTGTGAGATAGGAATCAAACATTAGTTTTTCACATTTGTCTAGTCTTCCAGGACTTTCATGGAAGATTCCCTTTTTCCTGTTGAATTACATCAGTACCTTATTGAAAACCAAATGAATCAAGTACATCTATATTGCTTTGTGGATTCTCTTTTCTTTTTATAGACGTACTTGTCTATTTTTATGCCAATATAACACTGTCTTTTCTTAGGGTTTGTTTTATGGTAAGTCTTTTTTTTTTTAAGTATTCTTTTTCTTTTTTTCTTTTTTTTTTAAGAGAGAGTGAGAGAGGGGGAGAGAGAGAGAGAGAATTTTTAATATTTATTTTTTATTTATCGGTGGACACAACATCTTTGTTTTTTGTATGTGGTGCTGAGGATCGAACCAGGGCCGCACGCACGCCAGGCGAGCGCGCTACCGCTTGAGCCACATCCCCATCCCTTATGGTAAGTCTTGAAATCAGTTTGTGAGAATCTTCCAATTTTTTCCTCCTTATTAAAGGTTGTTGTGGTGATCCTAGGTTCTTGGTATTTCCCTGAAGATTTTAGGATCAACTTATTAATTTCTATAAAAGTTCCTGTTGAGTTTCTGATTGGTATTGCAGAAACTCTGTAGATCAATTAATTTATAGATAATTGATGTAATAATATTGAGTCTTCCAATAAATGCCTATTTTATATCACTTCTTTTACTTAATTTTCTTCAACATCTCTCAGCGATAATTTTAGTTTCAGTGGCCCTAAATATTTTTTGTTAAATTTATTCCTCTTTATATGTATTTTACAAGTAGATTTAAGACTATTTTTCAGTTGTTTACTACTAGTATATAAAAATGACATTTACTTTTCTATAATGACTTAGTATTTTGTGATCTAATTTTTGTTTTCGTAGTTTACTTAGATCTTTGAAGAAAATAATCTTGCTTATGAATAAAGGCAAATTTTTTCTTCCTTCCTTCCTTCCTTTCTTTCTTTTTTATTTTTACGTGGTGCTGAGGATTGAACCCAGGACCTTTCGAGGTGAGTGCTGTACCACTGCACCACTGCCATAACCCCAGTTCCGATAATTTTTCTTTTTTAGTTTTTATATCTTTTATTTCTTTTTCTTTGCTTTATTAAACTGGTTGAAACTTTCAGGAGAATGTTGAATAAAGTGGTGAGAGTGAACATCCTTATCCCCCCCTTTTTGGGGGGGTGGGTACTGGGGATTGAACCCAAGGGACACTTAACTACTGAACTGTGGATTGAAACTAGGGTCTCACTAATCCATTTTTGTTTTTATTTGAAACAGAGTCTCACTAAGTTGCTCAGGGCCTCACTAATTTGCTGAGGTTGGTCTCGAACTTGTGGTCTTCCTGTCTCAATCTCCTGAGTCGCTGAGATTACAGGCATGTGCCACCATGCCCAGCTTCTCCATTCTTAAATATACTGTATCTAATGTTTCACCATTAAGAACAATTTAGGTGTCCATTTTCATGAACACCTTTGTCAGACTGAAGAAGTTACATTTTACTCCCAGGATTCTGAGAACGTTTTTCACTAATTTGTTTTGAATTTTGACATGAGTTGATTTTCAATACAAAACCAACCTTGTATTTCTGGAATAATCATAGATGGTCACCATATATACTTTTTATATTCCTGGATTATTTTCTCATATCATGTTTAGGATTTTTCTAACTATGTTTATGACAGATAATTGGTCTGTCATTTCTCTTCCTATAGAGTTCATCAAGTTTGTATCAAAATTATGCTGGCCCTTATTCCTTTCTTCATTATTTTTTTAAGTACTCAAGTAAAGGTAGAATTATTTCTTCTTCAAATGTTTGAAAAAAAGAGTTAATTAATTAGCTATACCCTTCAATAGATGAATGTATACAGGAACTGTGGTATCTATAAACAATAGAATATTACTCATATTGAGTAATAAATAATGTTAATATTATTTATTAAAAGATAATAAATTATGGCATTTGCAGGTAAATGGATGGTGTTGGAGAATATCATGCTAAGAAAAATAAGCCAATCCCCCAAAACAAAGACCCAATATACTCTTTGATATGTGGATGCTGATCTGTAAGGGGTGGGAGCAGGGGAGGAATGGAGAAACTTTGGATTGGGCAGAGAGAAATGAGGGGAGGGGAGTGGGTATGGAGGTAGGGAAGATCATGGAATGAGATGGACATCATTACCCTAGATATTTGTATAATTGTACAAATGGTGTGACTCTATATCATGCACAACCAGAGAAATGAAAAGTTGTGTTCCATTTGTGTACAATGAATTGAAAAGCATTCTGCTGTCATCTATAACTAATTGGAACAAATAAAAAAATAGAATAAAATAAAAATTGAATCCTACAAACTTACTATTAAATATATTAAAAGCAATGGTAAGAACTAAAATAAAAGAGAGGAATTTAGATCCTCTGTATAACTAATTAGAACAATAACAAAAAAATTTAGATCTTCATTACACTGTCACATTTCAACTGTTCAATAGTCACATGTAGCTAGTGGCTGCCACATTGGAGGACGTAGACATAGAAAGTTCTATTGGATAGCACTGATGCTAAATTATTAGGAAAAAAAAGAACAAAAATACCTTTTAAAAAAGGGGCCTGGAATTTTCTTCATGAAAAGTTTTTTTAGTAATGAATTCAACTTTTTTAGGTATATGGCTACTAAATGTTCTGTTTCATTTTGTTTTAGTTTTGGTAAGTTGTGTGTTTCAAGAAACTTTTTCATTTCACTTAAATTTTCAAATTTATTGGTCCGAGTTGTTTGTGACCATCATCTTAACGTACTATCAGTATCTGCTGGGTCTGCAAAGATATCCATTTCTTTCATTTGCAGTATAAATTTGTTTTTTTCCTTATTTTTCTACATTAGCCTTGTTTGGGGTTTATTTGTTTTATTAATCACTTAATATCCAAATTTTTACTCTATTAACTCATTTTTTTCTATTTTTATTGATTTCTGCTCTTTTCATTATTCTTTCCTTCTAGTTACTATTGTTGTAAATGAATCATTTTATGCAAAATATAAGAAATTTTCTACTTATTTTAGGTTGAATTACTTTTCTTTTTCTGGATTTTTAAAGTAGAAGTTTAGATAATTGTTTTTAAGTTTCCCTTTTTTGATAACATAAGCATTTAAAGCCATACATTTTCCTCAAAGAACAGTGTTAGCTGCAAATTAGCTTATAAATTTTCATATGCCTTAGTTTCATTAGCATTCAATTAAAATATGTTATTTCTATTTGGAGACAATTCTCCATGTCATCACAAATAGGCTACTTACTATTCATCAAGGATGATTGAATAGTAAGTAGCCTTAGAAGATAGAAATAGCATCTCCGGAGCAGTAGAAGGTTTGTTTGCTATCAAATGTTGTAAAGAAATGTCTCCTTCTGGGCAAAAGTTGGATAGTTTGCTTTGGGTTCCTCAAGAATGATACAAAACCACTCTGTAGAGCATTCATTTGGACCATTGCACATTTCCCCCATGGGACTGGAGGGTCAGGAGGCACTTAGTTGAATATGAATCTCATACTGCAGGCTGTGCCATGAATAGTAAGTTCTTTTGCCTCTGACACAGGAGTATTATATCTTCTCCAGCACCCTGAAACTGGCAGGCATATGTGAGCTTTCAAGTAGAATAAAAGCTCAGGGCCTTCACAGTTCTTGACAGTTTTTCTTTTCTCTGATTTATGTATTTAGAAGAATTTGTTTAATCTCCAAATATTTGGTACATTTCTGTCTTATTTCTTTCTAATTTAATTCTGTCTTAGGCAGAGAATGTACTGTTTAAGATTTCAGTCTTTTAAATCTATAGAGGCTTATTTTGTGTCCTGGCACATTATATCTGTTGCAGGAAACAGACTGGTTGAGAAGCAGCAAGCAGCATTCCAAACTTTATTTTATACCAGCAGGCCCAGAAGAAAACAAATTCCAAATTCTAAGCCCTGACCCACAGTTTCTCACAACATTTATAGGTTATTTGGTGTCATCTTAGACCCATCCTATCATTGGGGCTTTTATCACTTAAAAAAAAAATTCCTTATCTACTTGGCTGAAGGCCTTGGGCAGGGTCTCTAACATATAAAGCATGCTAACAGAAACAGAAGAAGAAAGGGCTCTTTTCATAGGCATCTGTTAAATCTCTAGCCTTGAAAGCCTGACACAGGGATGTTTACATTTCCAGAGGAAATAGTCAGACTGCCAGGGAAGTTATTTACAATCCAATAGGTAGGGACCAAAGGTTAATTAGACTTCCTGGAGAAAGGCTGAGAGAGGAGGGGAACTGACCCTTTCCCCAGGCATTGGTTTTTTTTTTTTTTTGAGAGAGAGAGAATTTTTTTTTTTAATATTTATTTTTTAGTTTTCGGCAGACACAACATCTTTGTTTGTATGTGGTGCTGAGGATCGAACCTGGGCCGCACGCATGCCAGGCAAGTGAGCTACCACTTGAGCCACATCCCCAGCCCCAGGCATTGGTTTTTTATAATTTCATTTCACAACCAGGTCTGGTTTTGCCATCACAATATTCATGTGTATTTATGTGCACATGAACAAGATATATTATAGTAGTAGTAATTTCTGGGTGCAGTGTTTATTGTTAACTAGGTAAAATTGACTAATAATATTCAAATGACAGTGTTTTCTTAGACTCACTATTTGTATGGAATGTCTTTTCAAGTCTTATCCCTTTCAAACACTCTGTGTTTTTGTATATAAATAATGTCTCTTGTAGATAGCATATGGCTGGGTGTTGCTTTTTGTATCTAGTATGACTATTATTGAATTCTAATTGGAGTGTTCAGTTCATTTATATTTAATATAATTATTGATAATGGCTAGGTTTAAGGAATCATATGGGTTTAATAACTGCATGGCTTTACTGTATCAATAGGTAACAACAATTGGGTGAGATATCTTGGAGCATGTGAAGCAGGAATGGCTAAAATTTTTTTGTTTGGGTTACTTTAAAAGTAATTGGATATATAAAGATGTGGGTTTGATGCTGACAAATTAGAGTTTCTATGCATTATTTATTTAAATTTTTTATCTGCACTGCAATATTTATTCTTACCTTCTAGGACTCAGATGAAATAAATGACAAACATTTTTATGTTGTCCATAGGTTAATTTTTTAAAAATCTTTTTGCTTAGTTGTTCAGATTAGATACTTGTATTTATCTATCTTTAAGTTTACTGACTTTTTCCTCTGTCGAGTCCATAGTCCCAGCTTCTGAGGAGTTCAGCCTGGCAACATGAGATCCTAACTCTTTTTTTTTAATTTTTATTTTTTTAGTATAGGTATTGAATGCAGAGCCTGACACATAATAGGCAAGTGCTCTACACTCAGCTACATCCCCAACTCCAAGACCCTGACTTTATTGTACATCTTGGTTCTAAAATTTCTATTTGGTCCTTCTGCATGTATTCAGTTATAAATGTTTTGCTTTATTTTTGGCCAAGACTTTCTATCTTTTAATTTTTTTTTTTTTGATAGTACTGGAGTAGAACCCAGGGGCACTTTACCACTGAGCCACACTCCAGCTATTTTTATTTTAAATTTTGAGACAGGATTTTGCTAAGTTGCCCTGGCTGGCCTTGATTGTGATCCTCCTGACTCAGCCTCCCAAGTAGTTGCAATTACAGGCATGTATCACTGTGCCTGGCTTCTTTTGATTCATTTTTGAGGGTCTTTGTTCTTACTAGTGGCATCATTATCAAAGTCTTGTCAGATAAATTCAGTATCTATTTTGGAACATTTCTGTTTTGAGTGATTTCTAATACCTCACTGTTGACATCTGTTGATTGTTTTTTCCCTTGCAATTTGAGATTTTCTTTCTATGCAAGTAATTTCGGATTATAGCCTAAGACATCTTGAACATCATGTTATATAACACTGGGTCTTAGTTAAATCCTATGAGGGGGGATATATGTACACACACACACACACACACACACACACACACGTACACATGTACATACACATGGTTAGCTTTGTTAGGCTGTAAATTCTAAGTAGGCTTCTCTAGGATGAGATCTCAATATTAGTTCAATTTTTAAACCTTTGCAGGTCTATGCAGATTTGTCCTACATGTGTACCACTGAGTAGTGGATCTGGGACGTGGGTAGTGGTCTGTCTCTTGGTTTAGTTCTCAATGTCTAGGTAGGCTCTTTGAATCAGAACTACAAATTCAGAACTTGTGACTGATCCCAGGAATTTGCAAACAACTTAATGGCATTGTTTCCTAAGTTCCCCTTTCTTAGCAGTCTCTTTAGATTTTTTTTTCCAACCCTCCAATCAGAAATCTGGAGTTTTATGTAACTTGCTTTCTTACTCTCCTTAGAAAACTGTGTTCATGTCCAGGGGCAACCAGTGTACATGTGGGTGGACTTGTGTGAGGTAAGCAGAGAGGAAGAAAGCAACAGGGATTTGCTCCATCTTCTTCCATCTTCTTGAGACAACATTCTTTGAATGGAGAGGGAGGTTCTTTTCCCTCAGAGTTTCTAGTGTTTGTGGGTCCTGGCTGCTACCATTTTTTTGTTGCCAGAAGACCCCTTTCCCTCTCTTTGAGCCAGAACTAGAAGGTTTCTCCTGGAGATCCCTCATCCAATACTGGTAGTCTAGCCCAGCTTTCCTACCTGGAACCTGCTGGCTGGATTCGGTGGCCAGTCTTCATAAGTAATAGGCAAAGAACGGGAAGAGGGAAAAGGACTTTTGTGCTGTTTGATCAAATTGGGAAGAAGCAGCTGGATTGCTTCTCTCCCTGGTCCCATACAGGAAGTTACAAAAACCAGGTGAGATATATAAATGTGGATTTAGTTAGCCTGTGCTAGGCAGGCCAGGGCTGGGGAGGTCAATCGCCAGTCTCAGCTTCCTTGGCCTCCTCCAAGCCAGAGCTGCAGCCCTTCCACCTATACTGTCAGTATGAGGAAATGCAGGACACAGGAAAACATTATTAGGAAGTCATCCTTAATTTCAGTCTTGTAGCATTTCAGGATTTCAGAACGCCTTTAGGTTGGGCCAGGAGATACCACAGGGGGAAAAAATTGGTGAATAAATTGTTCAATAAATGCAGACACTTGCACCTTTGTGTTGAACATGACTTTAATAAGAATGCTTTTAAATGTTCACCATTATGATCTTTGCTATTGCTTTTAAATAAAACACCTTTACAGAAGACTTTCATTTGTAGAGTTCTCATTGTTAATATATGTTTTATCATGTATATAGGTTAAATTTTATTGAATACTTTCTCTTCCTCTATTGAGATAACCATATAATTTCCTGATTTGTTAATGTGGCGAATTATATTAATAGGTTTTCTGATATGAGCTCCTTCCATTCCTGAGATGAATATGCTCTTAAGTAGACATGGATGAAATGATACAGTTTATTCCAAGTTCTACATAAAAATGAATTAACCCAGTGTCACATTGGTGGTCTCCAGTGTGTTAAATGTTTTAGTTCAGAAGGTTTTATTATTATATATTTTATAGTTTTCATTATGGTCTTATTTTTATTCTAGCTTTAAATAGTCAAAATATTGCTTTTAATATGAAATTCAAATAAAACTTTATCCTCTCTCTAAGGTTGGTTAGAAGATGTGAAACTGGCTGTTTTTCATGTTGCTGAACATCTAATCAGGACAGGCACCTGCTGATAAGGGTCAATGGCTTAAAAAGGCACCAGAGGGATATCTGCATCTGCTATGACAGAGTAACAGACACTAGACTTGCCCTTCTTCCAGAAACTACTATAAAATTGGACAAAATATATGAAAACAAACTCTTTTCAGGCACTGAACATTATTGAAAGTTGGGGAAACACACAAGCTGATCTTAAAGAGTGTCCCAGCTTTCTTTTGGGGGGGAGCCTTTCTTGCTGCAATGCAGAGAGGTGGGACCCCAGTAAAAGCAGTGACCTCACACAGCTGAGGGTGCAGAGGACAGAATTGTGGACTATTCCAGATTCTGAGGAAGGGCACCAGAGAAGAAGGAGCGCAGCTGCAGAAATCTGCCTGAGCATTCAAGATGAGTCCTTGGCAGAAGCCAGGCTATTGGCTTCAAGGACATTGGCCTTCTTGTGGGAGCCCTTTCAAACTTCTCAGCCAACACTGTCAGCCACTGTCTGGGGTCCTCCACAGGGAACGCTGTGCCGGTACCATCCATCCCTCATAGAAATCTAACTCAAGCTCTTCCTGATCTGTTTAGCTGTAGGGCCATGCAGTTTGTAGTGCTGCTTCCTGTGGGGATAACTTTTTCTGATGGTTCCACAGTAGTCTTTTATGCCCCCTTTTACCAAAATTGCCTCAGCTATTAATTGAATTAAAGAGACCTTCTGTTACTACCCAGCATAAAAGATCATCTTCTTAGCCACTCCTAGGTTTGTCTTCATTGTATCATTACCTGACATCATATCATATGTTCACATATTTTTTCTTTATTCTCTTTTTCTTCAATCAGAATTAATTTTTATGGGGCTGGGGTTGTGGCTCATTGGTAGAGCGCTCGCCTAGCACATGCAAGGCACTGGGTTCCATCCTCAGCACCACATAAAAATAAATAAATAAAATAAAGGTATTTTATGTCCAACTACAACTGAAAAAAAAAAAAAGAAGTTTCATGAATGTCAGGACTTTTAGTTCCTGCTGTTACAATAGAGGTCAAACAGACATTCAAAAGTTGCTTTATATTTAAATAAATACATGTCCTTATTACTTTTAGGCAGGTTTTTTTTCTGAATTGAATGAGTTTGCTATACTTATTTATAATCTGTGGGAATCATGAATGTGAAAATTTATAGCTCTCTATTCTTTTCTCAGTTCCATTGATCTTCTTTTTCACTCTATTTTAACCAGATATCTTTACAAAAATGATAAACAATCTCCTATTGTTAAGAAAATAAATGAAGTATCAGTCTAGGGGTGTAGCTTAGGGGTAGAGTGTTTGCTTAACATCCATGAGACTGGGGGTTTGACCCCCACATCACAAGAATGAATTGGAATCAAATGAAATTAAATGAGAGAGAACTCTAAGTTTGTCTTTCTTTAAACCCACCTTCTGCCTTTTTCATCTTATGAATTCCTTCTTTCCACTACCATGGTTCCTTGAAAACAGTGTCTATACCCCCTCCCCCTACTTCCTTGGAACCTATATCCCTGCCACTAGGCGAACATGACCCTCTTAGTCAACCTACCCCACTGTCCTGCCTCAAGCCTCATTCTCTTTAGATGCTTAAGCCAATTTTATTTGAATGTTTAAATTTTCTTTCTACTAAAAAAAAAAAGCCATCAGTGACAGAAACAGCATAAATTTGCATTTCATGCAAAATGGCAAACCTAGATTCAGTGGAAGTGTCTCTTGTCTAATTCCACACACCAGATGTATTTGAACTCAGTTATGATCAAGTTCTAAATTTTTCTTTTCTCTCTCCTCCTCCAACACACACTAGAGTCATAGAATCTTAAAGCTAGAAAGAACTTTGAATATATAAAACATCCATTTCTTGTTTGATAGATGATACCAATATATTGTGATTTCATTTCAAGTGATGTATCCAGATTTCCATTCCTGGTGACATAACTGGGCCTGACTGTTTTTTTTTTTTTTTTTTTGTATTGTTTTTTGTTTTGGTACCAGGGATTGAACCCACAGGTGCTTTACCACTGAGCCACATCCCAATCTGAGACAGAGTTTTGCTAAATTGCTTAGGGCCTTGCTAAGTTATCATCCTCCTGCTTCAACCTCCCAAGCCACTGACAGTCCTTTCTACTGTAGCACATTGTCCCCCATCATCTGCTGGACTTGACGTTCTTCATACTGAGGTATGCTAGCTGAGCGTGCTTTGCTCTTTACTAGATCTCTGCACCCAGCCTGATTTCCCTCTGAGCATGTGAGGGAAAATGTAGCAAACACAGATCCTGACTGGTTGAGAGTAGGAGTTTCGTGCTTCCCATATGAGGTCAAGGACTGCTGGAGGGAAGCCTGCCACCTGCTGAGCCTTCTCTCTGACCTCTGTGTCCAACTGCTCTCTCTCTCATCCAGTTAATAGGCTACGTGGATGGGCACTCATGGCTTCAAATGGGATATTTTTAAGTTTCCTGACATCTCCTGCATTTCTTGGCACAAAGAATGAATCATATTACTGGGATAATGAACCATTTAATGACTTGTGTGTTGATTTATCAGACGGTGCTAGAGAGGCCAATTTAAAAATATAAAGCCATAAGTCACCCAGTCAGGGTGTCTGGTAGGCAGAGAAGCCTGGATCCCTGGCTGGTGATTGCTGTGTCAATCACGATGATGCTAGGCCTGGCAGGCAGCACAAGGACTTCAGTGCTTTCCCTGGTGAGGTCATTTGTCTAAGCAGCAATTATTATGGTTTTTTACCTTGTGCTAAGGTTGGGAAGAGAAAATCAGCTAGAAAGTCTGAATGTCTCCTTCTCATTAGGCCAAGGGAACCCAACCCTGAATCTCCTGGGATTTTTGGGGAAGAATAAAAAATAGAGAAGGAAGCACACAGAAGAGAAGGGCTTCCACAGAACCCTGGTTGTGCTACTAGGCAGCTGGGGAACTGCCAATTCCCTACTCTGCAGGCCAGCAAGCCTGGCATTGTCAATTCCTGTGACTCACCTGGTTTACTAAGCTCCCAATCTCTGTATCACAAAGATGTACAGAGCATCGACATTCTTACTAGAAGGGCATGAGTTCTTGGCATAATAGACAGAACTGCCTCTAAAAAAATTACATAGGGAAATTCTTGAGCTTAAATGGTAGTTAATGTAGGTGCCAGGTACTTTCTTTGAGCATTGATGAGGCAGGGACCCTTCTAATGAATGGTAAATAATGAAGAAACTGAGGGATAAGAGTTTATGTAAAATTCCCCTGGTTAGGGCTCACAGGAGGTGGCACTAGGATTTAATTTACGCCAGTCTGTCTGTAGAAAATATGAGCAGGACTTAACCACCATGTTTGCTGCCTCCCTTTCTAGAAAAGGTATTCCCTCTGCATTTCTAACAGAAATAATGTTAAAGCACTTTTAAAATGTGACACCATTGGTGCCTAGCACCCCTCTCCTGCCCTTAACCCCCCTACTCTGCAGTCTGCCTTCTCTCTGCCATGCTGCACTGAAACTGCTCTTGTCAAGGTTGCCAGTTGCTGCTGCCCATGCTCATATTCAGAATTATCTTGCCTGGTCTCTCAGCAGCCCTCAACAATCACTTTCTCACTCTTGTAAAGTGCTGCTTCCTCGACACCATTCTCAATGATTCTCCTCCTATCCCCTCCCCGGCCCATCCTGCTTGGTCTCTTTTTGCTAGATCTTCTATTTCTCCAGACCTCAACACATCACAGATTTGTCCTGGGACCTCTCCTGGCAATTGCATCTCAACCTCTCATTGAATCTCATAGCTTTCCACAGCATACACACTGACAAATGCCAGCCTTATATCCTGGAGGAAGATCTCTCCTCCCAGATACCCCACTAGGGAGGAATCCGCACACCTCTGTGAGGGCTCCAGGCAGATGTTTTGGAGGCATTCCAAATTTCTTCCTGAAGAGCCTAAAACAAAGAGCAAAATAAACCAAAAGAAATAATAAAGAGCAGAAACTGATGAAATGAAACAGGTAAACGAGAAAAAAATCATTAAAATAAAAAAGTTATTTCTTCAAAAGAAATCAATAAATTTGACCAACCTTTGGGTCAATTTCTTTTTATCTTTGTGAAGACTGACACAAGAAAAGACAGATCACCAACATCAGGAATGAGACAGACGATGTCTTTACTGATCTTTTGGACATTATAATGTTATATTCATAACTTCAATAATTTAGAAGAAGTGGACCAATTTCTTGACAACCACAAACTACCAAAACTCACACACTTTCCAAAATGATTTATTGTTGGTATGTAGTAAACCTATTGGCTTTGGAATATTGTCCTTTAATTTGGCTGTTTACTGAGCTCTTAGAGATTCTAACAACTTTTAGCTGGTTATTTTCTACATAAGCAATCATGTCATCAATTAAGTTTCATCATTTCCTTTTGAATATCAACACTCCTTTGCTTTGTTTTTTGGGATTTTTCCAGGACCTCTAGAATGTGGAGGGTCAAAACAGTGGTCTTCTTCTATCTGGATTAGTGGGCGATTTCTAACATTTCCACTTTAAGCATACTGTTTATTCCAGGTTTTGGAAGCTACCCTTGGTTAAGTTAAGGAATTTTAAATATTTTCCTAGATAACAACCTATTACAAGAAAGGAAAAGAAACAGAATACTCTTCTATCTCTTCATTTGGCCACATGGTTTCCCCTTTTTAATGTAGTGAAATGTATTCATAAGTTTCTTAACATTGTCATATTCATGCATTTCTAAGAAAAGCACTCGTATTATTACTCTATTAATTTTCAATTTAAAAAATTTCTGTTGCATTAATTTCTGATTTTATTTTGATTAATTTCCTATTTTGTCTTCTTTTAGGTTGATAATTAATTTATTTATGTATCTTTATCTTCTTTTTTAATTTTTAAAAATAATTATTTTATTTCATTTATTTATTTTATGTGGTGCCAAGGATTGAACCCAGTGCCTCACACATTCTAGACAAGCACTTTGTCACTGAGCTACAGCCCTAGCCCCCTTTATCTTCTTGAGTTAGATCTGTCCTATGTATTCACGTATGAGAAAAATTATTTCCAAGTATGGCTTGAAAATACCACAGATTTGTGATATTTTGGCCAGATCCTATAGGTTTCTACCTTTAGTACTCTCACTGCCATTTATTTCTATTTAGTTTGTTGTTTGAATTTTTTCCCCACATTCAATGAGGTATAATTGACACACAATAAAGTGTGTATGATTAGTGTATATATTAGTGTATATATAATTTGGTGAGTTTGGACATGCATATTCTTGTGCTACCATCACTGTAAATCTAGATAATAAAATATTCACCACTTCCAAAATTTCCTTATGTTCACTTCTCCCCACGCTTTTTCCTGTGGTAATATTTAACATGTGATCTCTCAACTTTGAGTGTATAATACCTTATTGTTTAGTGTAGATGCTATGCTATACAGCAGATTTCTGCAGCCTACTCATCTTGTACTGACTCTAGCCTCACACCCCCTCCCTCAATTCCTTGCTAACCACCATTTTATTGTCTACTTCTAAATATGTTTAGAAAATATTTTATTGTCTACAAAAATTTTATTGTCTACTTCTAAATATGTTTAATATTTAAGGTGCCTCCATAAAATATGAAATTTCAGTTTTGATATTCACTTTAAAGCAAGGTTTACTTAAAGGAGTTTTAATTTCCAAAAGACATGCTGTGACACTTTGTTTTATTGAATCATTTCAGTGAATGTGGCCAGTAGAATTTTTGCCTTTTGTAATATAACTATATATTTTCCAATTTAATAAAAGGTAAGTCAAAAAATGTTTCACAGGTATTGAAAATAATGTGCATTCTCTTTACTGAGTATAATTCATATTAGCAGTACAACTATATAATTAGTTGAATCAGACACAGGAAATTCATATGAAAGTGTAGGATGTATTTAAGTATTTGTCTTATTTAAATTCTCTGTGGTATAGTTGGCATATTAATTTCTCAGAAAGGATTTAAAATCTCTCACCAAGATTGTGGTTTATTGATTTTTGTTATATTTCAAGGAGTTTTAACTTTATAAATATCAGTGTTATACTACTCTGTTCATAATGATTTATGATTGCTATATTTTTTTGGAGATTATAATTTTTGTAATATAAAATATCTATTTCCTTCTCAGTTAATAGTTTTCACTTTGAAGTCTATTTGGGCTGTTATTACTATTGCTGGTTCTGCTTTCTTTTGTTAACTTTTGCCAGATATATCTTCATTTATCCTTTACTTTCAACTTTACTCCCCACTCAACACCCTCCCCCAATTTTTCAAAAGTTAAGCATGCTTTTATATATAACATGGAGGGATTTAAAATGTTTCAATTTAAAATTTCTCTTTAAAAGGGATATTAAAACTAGGGATGTGGTTCTGTGGTAGAGCACTTGCTTAACCTGTGTGAGGTCCTGAGGTCAATCCCCAGTACCACCAACAAGTAAATAATTAAATAAATAAATAAATGGGAAATCAAATTAATTGTGATTAATGATGTACTTAGACTAATTAGGATTATCTTATTTCACCTTTCTGACTTAAAATACCTTCTTGTTATTTGTCTTTTTATATTTATTTATTTATTTATTTTTGGTGTGTGTGGGGGTACCAGGGATTGAACTCAGAAGTGCTTGACCACTGAGCCACATCCATAGCCCTATTTTGTATTTTATTTAGAGACAGTCTCACTGAGTTGCTTAGCACCTTGCTTTTGCTGAGGTTGGCCTTGAACTCGAGATCCTCCTGCCTCAACCTCCAGAGCTGCTGGGATTACAGGGTGTGCCACTGCGCCTGGCTTTTTTTATTTTTGTTTTTTAGTGGTTTGGAAATTAGATCTTAGGTCTAGTCTTATAATAGTTGGCTTTACCATTATTTTTTTAAGTGAAAACTTATTATACAAGAGTTTTGTTAAATGTGTAATTTAACCAATACATTTGAACACAGTCTTATTTTAATGTCCAAAATTAATTACTTTGTTTAATCACCTCTGATGAACAAGACATGCAGTCTCTTCCACCTTCTTCCCTAACATCCACAATATTTTGAAATTAATCTGGAATCTTGGTTCTATTTTTTATTATTTTTTTGACATATGCCCATACTTTAAAATATTTCCACTTTAATAAGTTGTATTACTTTTCACAGTCACACCACTGACATTTACTTCAATTTAGCTATGTATTTTACTATTTTTTTGTTTACTACTCTGGCATATTGATTTTCTGAAGAAGGCCACAACAATATATCTTGTACCTTATATTCTTCTTACAGTTAGACTGATGTCCTCTCACTAAATGTGAGTGGACATTTGTGACTGTTTTGGCCAGTAAGTGCTTAACAGAAATGATGGCTACATGACTTCTGAAGCCAGGTCATAAAAAGGACTTACTCTTCTGCCATGTTGTCTTGGGGTACTTACTCATGGAACCCAGCTAGCTCATGTGGACAGATGACATAGGAGTCCACTAGGAGATATTTTAGCTTAGATTCCTACTAAAGTCCCAGTCTACAGCTAGCATGAACCACCAGGCATCTGGGGAACGTGTTTCCAGATGATTCCAGCCCTTACCTTTTGTGTCACCCTCCGCCTTGAGGCTATTGCTGAGGTTTCCAATACTGTGGAGAAAAGGCAAGTGATTCTTTCTGTACTATATCCAAATTCTCACCCAGAGAATCTCTAAGAAGAATAAAATGGTTGCTGTATATCACTGAATTTTTGTGTCTTCTTATGCAGCAATAATAATTGGCTGAAATACCACTGTTTTTCCTATTCTCTGTCTTCATATTTCTTGATTCACTTTATTATAACATATTATCAAGTATTTATTTCAGAGAAAGTACATTAATTATGCATTTTATGATTTCTCATATTTTTAATTTTTAACCTGATACTTGATATTGGAAATGTGGAACTCTAGGCTTAAAATAATTTCTCCTAAAAAAGTTTCAGGGTATGGTTTTATTATTTCCACTATCCCATATTGCAAATGGGCAGATTGATGGCAGTCATATTTTTATTCCTTTTACTTTGTTTTTCATTTTTATAAAAGTTATTAGGACTTTTATTTTAATCCTTGGAGATCAGAATCACCACAGTTGCATTCAAGGAAACCATTCTTTCCCTTGCTGATCACCTTCTCCAGGATTCTGACTGTTACAACTTATGGAGAAGCTCACAAAAGTAGGACGAGTGGGACAAAATCTAGTCTGCACAGTTACAGTTGCCTGAGACCATGACTGATATTCTTCATTTATTTATTCCACTGCTTTCAAAATTCCCCTATCTCTTAGCTAGTCTGGTGCTTCCACTGTTTTAATTGACTTGCCTGGCAAAGTTGAGGGCAGGATAACCCAGAATCCCATTTGTTAGGATCTGAGACATAGTTCCTATGCTTTTAAGAGATCATTGTTACCATACTTGCCTATTTACAATTAAAACTGGGCATGGAAGTAGCAGTTGATGCCTTAGTGATAATTTGGATGTAAAAGATATTCCTCCTTGACAGTATTATGTAGGAGAAGTACTTCCTTCTCATGATGGACAGAGCCAATCACCCTTGTCATCATGGTAACTGCTTCTGTGATAATGGCCTCCTGGCAGGAGGAACTCAAAGGAATCAGGTGGTATCTTTGAGTTTAGATGGACATCAACTGTGTCCCCTACAGAAAACGGGAAACTCTAAACTCATAGAGCCTAAAGTTGTGTAAATGGAAGCACAAACTCCCCAAATTGGTCACTGTGTGTGATTGTGAGCATTGCACCCTGACTTCCACTTTCCTGACCCATGTATTTCCCCTTTTGGGGACCTAGCATCGTATGATGACTGCTCGTTTAAAATGTATATTATATTTTAAAAGATGGCATGCTCTTTGCAGGGTATCACCTGCTTAGGCTGTGTCCTCTGCTTTGACTTCAGGAGACCATTCCTTTGTTCTGTTACTCAGAAGCTTCTGGATGGTGTGACAAGTGGTAGGACCAGTGGATAACATGGTCATGTGCTCACTGCTCTACCTTCTTTGCTACAAAATGTGTCCTTTGGTCTAAGGTGATTATATATGAAATCTCACGTCAGACACATTAGAAGTAGATCAGAAACTCTAGGAATCCTTGGATTATAACGTTAGCTGAGGTCTTCTGGACAGGAAAGGCAAAATTATATCCAAAACACATGTCATTTCTAGTCAAGATAAATCATTGTCCCATAGAAGAGTTCAGTGTAATCAATGTTAGCTTCCTAGCTGGCAGGTAGATAGCCATCAGTGGTGATAACTAGATCAGCCTTGGGAAGAGAGCTATACTGTTGGGTCATGAGTAACCTCCATCTTTGCCACCTTCTCTGCCTCCATCACTACCACTCATGAACCCATTGCACAAGCACAGGGTTGGCCGAGGCCAGAGAGTGGCTGATATTTTACTGTCCAGATCATCCAGCTCACTTGGTTCTTTGGTGTCTCTTCTGCAGTGGTGTGCTTCCTGGTGTGGGTTTACTTACATCACTAACATCCTCACACTCCAGGCTCATATTCATTCATATATCTCTCCCCAGAGTTCCTTATCCCTGATCTTCCAAAATTTCTCCTTCCAAGCCCTTAACCAGTCAGGATCTTGTGATAAACTGATGCTGAGCTCCCAGCTTAGGACTTCATAAGCCTTACAGTCCAGCACATGATGGGATATTTCAGTTATTAGGTCTCTTGGTGCCCCATGCTTAGAGACCCAGTCTAACAGGGCCTAGTAGGAGGTCAGGAGCTCTTTTTGAATAGCCTATGATTTTTAGCTATAAATGGTATGCACTTGCTCTAGAACTACAAATTAGGCATTGCAAATCCACACATCTTTTGCTATCACAGATACCTTTGGTACCATGTATTCTTCCAGGTTATGTAATTGCACAGCAGGATTATTTGCTCTACAGTCTAGCCCTTTATTGCTCTGGGCCCACTCTAAGCTAGTAAACTTCCATGTGACCTAGTAAATGGGTCAAAATATTCTCAAGTATGTTTTATGAAGAGAACGCCAATTATCATACTTTATTCTTAGTGGTAGGGTGTGCTAATGAGCAATGACTTGTTAATGACTTCAATAACTTGTCCTTTTGGGGAATGAGGATACTGGGGATTGAATTCAGGGGTGCTTAACACTGAGCCACCTCACAGCCCTTTTTAATGTATTTTTTAAATTTTTGAGATAGGTTCTTGCTACTTAGAGCTTCACCCTGTTGCTGAGGCTGGTTTTGAACTTGTGATCCTTCTGCCTCAGCCTCCTAAGTCTCTGGGATTACAGGTGTGTGACACCAGGCCAAGCATTTGTCGTTTACTTTTAAAATCATGTCCCAGCATTTCCCAGGCCATTGGTCCCCAAAACAACTTTACCAAAATGGCAGAATCCTGAATTGTTTTATGCTTATATCCCACTTTTTATCTTTTATTTTAATGAGGCATCCAGAATACTTGTCCTACTTGTCCATGAGGTTGAATTAACATGATGTCAACAAAATAGTGAGCAAATGTGATGTTCTGTGGTATGTTCCTTTAGACTATATTGCTAACAGAGAACAGGATTAACACAACTCTACCTGTGAATGTTTATTGTTGTCTATCTGTAAGAATGATAACTTTTTTTGAATCTTCCTCATCATGGAAGACATAATGCATTTTCCAAATGAGTAGCTGCTTCTACATATGTGATATATTAATATGTTATACTAAAGATGCCACATCTGTCATAGCTGTAACTAAGGCTACTACTTGGTTAAATTTGTAGAGGTTGGTTGTTGTCTGCTATAACCCAGCTTGTTTTTGCAGGAGCCAGACTTATGATTTAAATGGAGATCGCTACTGCATCTTTAGGTCTTTGAGATGGGCACCATTTCTACTCTTTTCAGGATATAACATGTTGTTTTTGATTTATTCTTTTGGTCAGGCATTTGGGAGGTGGTGAGGGGCAACTTCAGGTCCACTGAGGTCTTTCCTGCTTAATAACTTTAATTTATAAGTCAAGAAGCCAATTGGAAGGTTCTGCAGCCACTAAGTAAATTCAGGAACTGGGGCAATGACCACCATGTGGACCCTTCTGTAACCACTTAGTATCTGGTCTCCCTATAAACCTACTCAGCATCTTTCCCTTCCGGCAGCTTCAATGGCTATCACAAAGTGATGGCACTTTGTGTCCTCAGATTCTGTATTGGGTGATGGCCATCCTGAAGCTACCCAAGGTGTGCAAGCAGGACCTAGAAGCTCATCAGAAAATCATTTTGCAGTTCCTCCTACACATGATTTAGGCTGTTGAGTTTCTACACCATTAAGCACAACTAAGATGATGTTATCCTGTAAAAATTTCAGAGCAGCCATTATTATCCCTTTACCATAGTCATAACCTTTTAATTAACTCATATTTTAGTACTTACCATTTCTATATATCTATCTTTGGCTCTGTTTCCTGATTATCTCTTTGTGAACCTGTTAACCATGTCAAATTCTTTGCAGAACTCTCAGGGTGTAATTCTACCTTCCTAAAATCTGTCTCTCCATTTCTCTGTCTCTCTTGTCACTGTTTCTGTTCTGTAACTCTTCTCCCCAATATCCCCCATCTCTATTTTTCTCTGCCAACCTCTCTCTCAGTCTTTTTCTGTTCATTTGATGATTGTATAACTCTGAGTCCCTGGCAATTAAGGAAATATCTAGTACAACTTGCCTGCTAGTGAATGGACATTTAATGATCACCTATTATTTACCAGACATTCTTAAGCACTGTGGAAGATACAGAAATAAATAATGTGTAGTTCCTTTTCTGAAGAGCTTTCAGAACAGAAATGATAGGGAACCTGGAAAAGGGCATTTTTAATAGCTGCAGTTCTAAACCCTAATTTAGAATGATACTCAAAAGAAAAGATATAGCTGTTCCGTAGGCTCTCTACTCCCTGAACCCATAAGTCATCAGATCAAGTGAGATGAGACATGGAGGCAAAATAAATCTCCCACAGATTTTCCAACAGGTTCTCCCTTCCTAATACATTCCCTTGGCTATGGGACTGAGATTGGTTAAGTCACTTTTTTTTTTTTTTTTTTTTTTTGGCAGCAGGTCAATTAACCATCAATGACAATCAAGTTTCTCTTCCAGCAGCTTCAGTGATCAGGCAGTCAATCAGTCAACCAGTTGTTGCTGACAGCAACTTTAAACGCTCTTTAAAAGGTATTAAACTACCTCTGTGGCAATGTTGATCAGTTTGAAATACCATTACATTTTCAAAGCACTTTACAAACAGCTCTTTTTCTGTAAAATCTTTAAAGAGTAAATTTACTAGCCTTATTCCAAAAAATAAAATAAAATTGAAGGCTTACTAGAAAGAGGAAATTAAGAAAATTGTGTAAATGGCATTTACTGATAAGTCATCAAAGACAGGAGGTGAGATAAGAAGGTTATGTTCATTACTAATGCAGAATGTAGGAGAAATATTTATGATACTCATTATTCTTCTCCTTCTTCCTTTTGAGAGGAACATTGGGAAAGTATAAAGGAAAAGAAAGTGTCACTCTGATGGTTTAAAGTCATTCAGATGGCTTCCTACCTTAGTTGAAATACAATCTGAACTTCTTCCAAGATCTCCTTCCAAGATTTGCCTCTTGCCTACTTCTTCAATCTCTCTCCTTGGTTTCCTTTGCTCTTCTGGACTTATTTCTTTTGCTGGAATAGGCCCAGTGATGTGCTGGCACCAGTGTGTTTTGGTTCATTGCTCATCACTTGGAGTGCAAAAATTATTTATAGTGCAAAAATTGGCAAATGTTATAAATTAGAACTCCTCCAAATCAGCCAGTTGCTAAATGCTTCTCAGTACACCACCAACCAAGGCAACTTTATTAGTCTTTTGCTCAGCTGTTGTTTCTACTTCTTGTGACTTTCTTCTCATTTTTGCATGACCAGTTCTTTTTGTCCCTTAGCTCACATGTCCACTTCCTCTCAGAGGCCTTTCCTGAATAACCATTCTAGACTGTATTAACCATTTTAATTATCTGAATGTGATTGTCAAAGTATAATTTCAAACAGATTAAAAACACAGTTCTTGGGCTGTGGATGTGGCTCAATGGTAGAGCACTTGCCTTTGCACATGTGAGGTACTGGGTTCAAACCTCAGCACCACATAAAAATAAATAAATAAAGATTGTGTCCATCTACAACTAAAAAATTTTTAAAAACCCCACAATTCTCATGTGATTATAGTATGCATGTGTTATTATTTTAACTCATTAATTACACAAGTTCAAAAAAAGGGTATGAGAAACTGGGATTTTACAGTCAGTGGGTAATAAAGAAATGCTAAGATTACTCAACTAGATCAAAGATAGTTAATGTCCTGCAGGGCAATAAAACCCCAATCTTTGAAATTTACTGGATAGAAAATTATTTATTATACCTTAATAGTTTTATAAAACTGTAAAATACCAACTGTGAAAATAGTCAGATGTCTCTTATCAAGTTCAGGATAATTTTTCTTAAGCAAAGAAGACTTAAGCAAACCAGCTACTGATAAAAGAAAAGGAAGTGTCACTTATTATCTATGTACATTTACACTTATTTATCATGTTTGCCCCTCCATATGAGGCAACTTCTAGGTACCTGAGACAATGCCTGGAAAATAGTAGACAGTCAGTACATGTCTATTGAGTAAAAGCAGAAGATAGACACCAGGGGAGGAAGATCCAGGAGGATAGTTTGCAGTGCCAAGGGATCAGGGAGCATCTTTGGAAATGGAACTTATCTGAAAGCTAATTGGGTTGCAGCTGATCTCTGACCCCTAACCACTGCTTTGGATGCCTAGGTCATTTTGGAAATTCCTTTCTCTAACCTGGAGTTTGAGAGTGAGTGAAAGAGCAATCTTATCATATCTGACCTTTCTGTGTTTTGTTTTCAGCTGTGAAATAAGGGAAATCAAAGTAAGTTGAGATAGTTGATAAAGCAATAATGTATGTAAAATGCTTAGTGTAGGGCCTGGTACATAATATGCATTCAATGTTTGAAATGTGCATTTACATGAACATCTATAGTAAATAATTGTGATAACTTACTGGAGAGGAAGTGGTACTGTCCAGCACGTGGCTTAGGAATGCTGTAGGAGGTGAGATACCATCTGAACCTAGAAGAACTGGTAGTACTCCTGTTGGTGGAGTCGGGAGGTTGTGAATAGGTAAGGGAATTGTTGGTAGAGGTGTTAGGTAGAAGTTTAGAGTATCCAAGGTGGTGGAGGCAAGGTGTAAGAAGGATGCCACCGGAGGACAAGACAGGGAGACGAATCATATCCTCATTTATAAGTCCCATTACCATGACAACTCTTGCCACTGAGGACTTATCACCATGACAACACCCACCACAGGTTTGGTATTTTAAAATGGCCAATGGGGATAAAGTATGCAGCATTCTAATTAAGTTTTCTAAAGTAACCTAATTAATAATGGAGGGATCTAAAGTAATCTAAATAATAATCTAATTAATAATGGGGAAAATTGGACAATATTTTAATATGTAACCAATAGGGTCAAAGGGGGTAGATTTTTTCAATTAGGTCCCTATAGGGAAGTGAATGCCTCACAGCTCACTATATGACACTAATTTCCAGACATTGTGGCCTTGAGCCTCTCTTTTGCTGGGCCAACTCTGCTCCACCTTACTGAGTGTTACTTTCACCTTCACTTCAATAAATCTGTACTTTGCCTGTGTGTCTTGCTCAATTCTTTGTTTGAGACACCCAGGACCTGGACCCCAACTGGACACCCTGACAATAACAGAGGGAAGAGTCTGAGCAATGACACAGAGGAAGAAAGTGTTGTGGGGAAGGAGCGCCATGAAGGGATGACCCTGTCTGGTCTCTCTAGAGAGACAGGGTAATGTAATGGTGTTAGGAACGTCATTTTGGAGCTAGACTGGCCTGGCTTTGAAATCCTCCTCTGCAAATGACTAGCTGTGTCTCTGGTCAAGTCAACTATCTTTTGTGTCTCAACTTCTCCAACCATGAAATAGGAATAACAAGGGTAAATGTATCCTAAGGAACCTTTTGAAAGAATTAAGTAAGATGATATGAACTATATAAAGTGCAGCAGGAACCACAGCAATGAATATTTGAGAAATATTCAACTACCTTGTTTCCCTGCCCTGACATCAGAAAAGCTTAATTTGTTTCAGAATATGTGTGAGAATGTAGTGAGTTTCTGTTACTTTTTTATGGATAATATTTTTGTTTGCTTGTTTGTTATTGAGGCATACAAGGCAGGTTATTCTCAGTTCTCAGTTCTTGCACCTACATCTACTTGAATTTCATTTGCTGAAATTGAATTCGGTTGGGAGAAATATTGTCAGGAAATAACATGCCTGCTCTGTCGCCACAGGAGGTGTTTTGATTTGATTTTGATCAGAAATAAGATTCCCCTATGTGGTTCTCAGATGTAGCCCCCAAATCCCATATTTTGAGGAAATGAACCAACAACTATAGAAATGATTTGCCACAGATGCTTGGTGGGGGTTGGAGTGCAAACAAGGAATACCAAGAAGCTGTAGAGAAATCAAGAACCTTTTTGGTGGCCTTCACCCTAATAAAATGCTACTATTGTTATCTTGGAAAGGGAAGTCTGGTGTCTCAAGGTGCAACCCTGTGACATTTTCATTAACCAAATTTCCCAGATGACTGAGCATGGGGTCCCTTCCCAGTGCAAAGCCTGGGATGAAGGCTTATAAATTACCCATTTATTGTGGGAAGTGACCCCAGGAATAAGCTTGGGGGCATTAAAAAGTATGAGACAGGGAAGAAGGAAATGCTGTGTCAAATTGGGAAATTCTCAAATTGATCACCACTGTGGGCAACTCTCCGAGGAGCTATATGTATAGAAAGTACCTCAGAAGTTGAGGGCTCTAAGAAGGGAGCATTCATCTACCAACTCCTGAGTGCCCCATTTTTGAGGGTTGCTCCATAAGGGTGACCAGTTTGTCCCATTTTTTTCCTGGAACTGTCCTGCTTTTCAAATGCAAAGTCCTGCATCCTGGAAATCTCCTCAATCCTGGAAGAACCCAAATGATTGGCACCCTAGTCTTGGATGGCCTGTGTGGATTTTTGCAGGCCCCACACTGAAGCATCAGAAGGTGAACAATTTCTAGAAAGTTAGAGGAACATAGTGCAGTTGAGGTAAGAAAGTGTCAGGCTTCACATTTATAAGCTGGTTGCCACAGCAATGGATGGAGTAAAAGATGAACCATGTGAATGTAAGGCAGGCACAAGAGGTACAGGGTACAGAGCCCGGCAGGGAGCACAGGAGCCATTATTCACTTGCATGAGAAGGAAGGTATAACCCTGGTGGTCAGACCTTGGGCCAGGAGATAGACACTCAAAGGCTCAAGACAAGATAGTTTAAACAAATTCTGAATTATTAAAGCATCTTGGTTGAACCTTCAAGGCCAATTGCTCCAATTACCTCAGGAGACACACAGAACAAGAATAATGTGTTCAAGGTCATCTAGAGGGTGAAAGCAGGACCAGAACTAGAATGTTAAAGTCCTCATTAGTTTGTAGTCAGGACCTGTGGGAAAAAGAATAAGACTATTTTAGAAAAGAGTAAATTCCTGGTCACTGAAGCATTTGTGAGAGTCTGAACATCTTCGCTCAGATACTGTGGGAGAGGATTTGTGCTTTGGGTTATTGCCACAATACAGAATCCTATAATACTATGATTCACCAAAGTTGAGTATCTAAAAGAGAAACATCAGAAGAACACCAAAGGTGAATTAAGAGTTGGAATTAAATAGCTAAAGATTCAAGCATAGCAGGTGGTAGAACCCAATTCCTTTTACCCTCTTTGTTTTGATTGGATCAGTTTGTGCATGAGCTATCTAAGTGAGTGCATATGTGGGCATATGTGTATGTAAATATGCATTTGTATATGTGTGAATGCATGAGAATGTAACTCTGTGTGTGCATTTGCATGTGCAAGCACTCACATGTGTATTTGCATGCACATTTGTGCACAGGCATGCATATCTGTGCACATGTAGAAGGGAACAAAATGAAAGTGCTTAATTGGGCTCAGGAAACTGAAATGATCAAAGTCCTTCAAAGAAAAATAAACTCATTTTATGTTGTAAATATTGAAGTCTAAAGGCATCTTCAATATAAACCTAGGCCAAATGAGTGTTCACAGACCTTTTCAAAAGATGCAAATGAAACAAGCATTTCATTTGTGAATTTTCACAAAGTAGATTTCAGACTCAGACACTGACAGCCCTTTTTCCTGTTGAGAAAAGAAAGATTTTCTTTGCAGCACTCATTGTTAGGAGATTGCTCTATCATCTAGGTTACTGAATGATTAGAAACTGGGACTCAGGGGATTAAGGAATACACAGAGGATAGAGAACCAGAGGCCATTCATTCTTTTGAGTGTCTGCTCACTCCTTTAAGTATCTGTCCACTCCTTTAAGACAAAGCAGGAGTATTCACTGTGCCAGGTGACAGGAGCAGAGGGGCATTACCCTTGGGGCACTGTTTCACAGCTTCTGGGAGAAGAGACTGTTTTCAAATTCCAGAACTGCTATTTATGCTGGGCAGCCAAAGGCCTCTCTTAGCTTCCTGTAGAACAGAAGTCTCCTTGGTTTCTTGTCACAGAGGGTCCAAGGTGATCATAGAACATGGAAGTTACTTGTCTCTGTAAAGTACTCTGTTTATAAACACCAACACCTAGCTCCTCCCAGATACGTCCACTCTCACCATTCTGTCCTCTCTTACCAAGGTCCAGACTTCCAGTCCATGTCACGTTATGTAATGTGAGATTTTGGATTATTTGTTGTGATAGATAGTCCATCTCCACAAACACTGGAAGCATTTTTGAGGTTAAGGATAATGTCTTTTTACTTAAAAAAAGAAATCCCTCCCTTTGCTCTACTCAGGGGCAAGGGCTAGTAGGGATTGAACTTGTGGGCACTTGGCCACTGAGCCCATCCCTAGTCCTATTTTGTATTTTATTTAGAGACAGGGTCTCACTGAGTTGCTTAGTGCCTTGCTTTTGCTGAGGCTGGCTTTGAACTTGCAATCCTCCCGTCTCAGCCTCCCTAGCTGCTGGGATTATAGGTGTGTGCCATGACACCGGGCTTCAATTTTTTGATTAATGATTCTTATTTAAATGCTGGCATTTATATTTTCAATATTTATACCATCTATTCATTTTTCATATCTTATTATTCATGGACAAAGTCAACAAAATTACTGTTGTTTTTTTAAAAATGGAATACTTATTAATATCTCTATTTTCTATAAAACCAGTCATAAAAAGCAAACAGATGTTTTTCATAGGAATCGAAATGTTTTCAATTTTGGGGCAGAATCTTACTTCTCTTGTGATTCCAGAGGCTGTGTTCTCTCCAAAAGGGGAATACGATTTATGGCCTTGGGAGGGGATCTTTGTTAGTCAATCTTAAACTTTTGGTGAGGAGGACCAAAAACCTAAAGAAGTCTCTGTAGACTTTTTAGTGATTATTTTTAGCAAGTCTCCTTACTGTTGCTATCAGGAAATCATACTGACTTGGAGCTAATTAATTTTATTCAGTTTTCATTTTCCTATATCTTTCTTCTGAAATGTCTCAGAGCTCTGTTTTACTTAATTTTCTAATAACACTAAATCACCATGATAAGATCCAAGAAGAGCAGGTCAGGAGGTCACCTCATTTGTTCAGCATCCCGTGGTGATTTGGAGGTAGTAAGGGGAATTTAGTGGCTAGTCCTAGACAATCACAAAGTCCAATTTGTTGTTCACAACTTTATGTGACAAATGTCTGACTCTCTGCCTCTTACCTGAATGAAGTAAGTATGAGGAGACATCATGTATGACACAGGGCAATTTGACAACTATTTTCAGTAGGTTTCCCAAATTCTTATAATTCAGGGATATTTTGTGATGGTCCCTAAACTAAATCATTGTATTAAGAAAATGTGAATATTGCCAGGCCAGACCTGTATTCTCAGCAGCTCAGGAGGCTAAAGCAGGAACCTCGCAAGTTCTAGTTCAGCCTGTGCAATCTAGAGAGAACACATCTGAAAATTTAAAAAATAATAATAAAATAAAATAAAGGGCTCAGAGGTAAAGCACTTGCCTAGCATGTGCAAAGGCCTGGGTTCAATCCTGAGCACCCCAAATAAACAAAGCAACAATAACAAAGAAAACAGGAGGAATGTGTTCTGAGGCACCCTTCCTGCACAGGATTCCTTCTCTCTCCTCACCCTTGCGTCCCTCAGCCCTTACTTCCTGATACTCTCACCCCCTGACCCACATACTGCATCTTTCAACCTTAAGAGGTTGAGATTCAAGAATAGAGCATCAAATTTGTTTGTTGAGGACTATTACTTGTTAATTTAAAAAAAGTCATGATAACTTTTAATGGACTTACATGGAAATAGCAGCAGCATCAGTGTTTATATTAAAACAAAAACAAAACCAACATTTTAGCTGGATGCCATGGCACACACCCGTGATCCCAGCAACTCAGGAGGTGGAGGCAGGAGGAGGATCACAAGTTCAAAGCCAGACTCCCAAACTTAGTGAGGCCCTAAACAACTCAGTAAGACCCCATCTCAAAATAAAAAATAAAAAGGAATGGGTATAGAAAGAATAACTTCAGCAAATCAAGTCAAAATGCAGTGTACCTATGCTTAAGTACCCATCTCTCTAGCCATCTCTTTAGCAGAGCGAGAGTCCCTGTAACAAATAGTCATATTAAAAAAAAAATCCCTGGGGAAAAAAAAGGGCTGGGTATGTGGCTCAGTGGTTAAGTGCCCCTATTCAATCCCTGGTATCAATCAATCAATCAATCAATCAATCAAAAGAGTCAGAGATGCAGCTTAGTAGTACAGCTTCCTGAGATCAATCCCCAGTGTGGGTCTGGGGGAAGGAGCAACTTTCCTTCAAAGCTGAAATCTTTTTTCTTGCTTAGCTGCCTTTCTCATCCTGTTCCCTTTGTCAGGAATGTTCTCTCCTCATGCCCCTAAATCTGCTAATGCTGCTCAAACTCAAGACTCAGACTTGGTGTCACTTACTTCTGGAAGCCACTCCTGATCTAATTGGCTGAATCAGTAACCCCTGGGTACATTGCTTTATCACTATAGAGCATGTCAATTCATGCCATATTATCTATATATATGTCTGTCTCCTGCACACTGTGTTGTTTATCCCAAGTCCTCAATCTCAGCACAGGGCAGTCCACATAATGGAGAGGTGATGAATGCTTATTGGATTGATATTGATGTGGCATTGTCAAATACAAAACGTCAGGTTCAAATTCACAAAATAAGAATGCTATTTATCTTCTCACAAAAAGAGAATTATGGAGACTGAATTTTCTGGGGATACTAACTAAAGATGCTGGTGTTCCTGCCACCATCAAAGATGCAGCTTTCTTTTATTTTCACACACAGGCTCATGGGAGCTTTACAATTCCGTCACAGCTCACAGCTCTGTGATTGCAAGATCCTCTCTTTGGCTTTCTGATTTTTCTCTCTAAGCCTACAGAGGATGACAAAAGAACAATAACCAGAGGGATTGCAGCTTGTAGAAAGAGAAAAACACACCACCCTTCCCCTCCCATTCATTCAGCTCTACTCCTTGGAGCACACACCATGGATAGAGTGACTATTGCTGTGGGTACAAAGTCTTCCTCTGACCTTTGATTTCACCTCTAAGATAAGATTATGCATATTCACAATGGTCACAGCTCAGATCAGAGCATCTGAAAAAGCAGATGTCACTGGGCATTCCCTCTCGAGTCTGGAGGATATGTATTTCACTTTAAACTCAGCATGGAAAGAGGCATCTTATTTGGGGTTCCACTGAAAGTAAACCCTGAGTGAGGCAAGGATTCAAGTACAGTGGTTTTTTTTGGAAGTGAACCCAGGAAGCACCAATCAGGGAGTATGGAAGTGAGATAAGGAAGGGAAGACAGTCAACAAAGGGTGGGTGATCTGTGAATTACACTGTGGGCAACCGGAGGTAAATCTTGCTGGGAGCTCTGGGAGACAGGGAAGAACTTCCACCTCTGAGTTATTCTGCTCAGTGACTGAGGGAATAACTAGCTTCCATTAGCTGTTGGTTGAGTTACTCCTAGAGAGCATAGCTCCCTGGCATTTTTGGCCTCTTACATATTTGGGATAATGGGCACCAGTGAAAAAGAAGGATGTCTGCTGCAGACAGGGTGCCACGGTGAACTCCTGGAGCCCAGTTGGCACAAACATCTTGGGCCAACATTGACTGCTGGTTGAGAGTTGCAGGATTGCCTAATGGAAGGATCATCACTTTCAGGCCCTCATGCAGTTCCTACAAACAAATGTCTCTTTTTAATCTTAATCAATGTACTGGCAGAGTTTATGAGAGCAAGACATTTATGTGTTATGGAAAGTACTTGATAATCTAGTTTGTATTTGGGTAGTGCTGATGTTGGGGGCTTAAGAGTGTCCTGGAGCTCCAAGTGGGTTTGATGTATGCCACTCCAATTCTCTAAAGAATAATTTGATAAATGGGTTATTATGAAATCTGTACGATAAAAAGCAACTGGATTATGCAGAACAACGCTATACACCTCACTGTGGCAACCCAACTTCAAAGTGAAGGGATTAAAAAAGCTTGTAAGAACCAGAGGTGTCAGAAGGCTAACCAATCTAGTCTTAATTTAAACCATTGCTCTGCATATGGACAATTTTCATTGGAATAAAAGTGCAGATTTATAATGGATACTAACAAAAGAGTTTTTGTGCTTTTTTTTTTTGCATATTAAGCCTTCTTAAGGACCTTTTTTTTTTTTTTTTTTTTTTTAACCTAACACACGTGTTTAGTTGTAAAAGCTGCTTAGGGTAAATGTTATACTGTGACTTACTATTGAAGCATTTGCTTATCTTTGGGGGCTAGAATGAACACTTGATGCTAATAAAACAAGCAAACAAATACAACTTCAAATTGAGAGTGCACTTTTCCAAACAGGTGAGACAGTATCTGTCAAAAGCTCTTTATAAACTGTGAAGGGCTCATTCTTATTCCTTTAGTTCTGAATCATGGCTCACAGTTCAGCCCAAGACATGAGTCATTGAACTGTGGAGGTTGGAGATCTGTCTGCAAATGCTCTGGGTAAGAGATGCCAGCTTGGAGGGCACTGATAGGGGATAGGGACTAAGCTCTATCCTAGCAGGGGATCCAGTGGAGGAATTGTCCACTTTTATTTTCATCAATTCTTTGAGAGTTGGCTGAAAGCAGAGCCAAAGGAACCAGCTATATTTCAGGGGGAGTCACATATAATTTTGCCACTGCTGTTTTGCTGTTTTATGGCAGCTAAGTAAAAATACTGTGTATTTTTAATCATGAGCACATGCTTATAGGTCTTTGAGAGAGTGTGGATTCAAAATTAAAAGCAAAAAAGAAAAAAAACCAACAAACAAACAAAAAACGAATAAATAAATCCAGCCAGGCTTTTGTTTTTCTTTCTAACACATGGCTATGTTGAGGTACAGGGTTGGACACATTGTTTTATTTCCCCTTTTGCAAATTTGCTTTTCAAATTCCCTTCGCTCTCATTATTTTCCACTTCGTCAATAATCACTTTCTTATAGTTCTTCCCAACTACCTCTTCAAAGCTCACCACAGAGAATGATTTTTTGGCCTTTGAATTTAAAGGTGACTGAAACAAATTTACTGCTCAGTGTAGGTTAGGCCATGTCTGATTTCAAATAGAGTCTTCCATGAAGACAGGCCACACTCCCAGCCCTGGGCTTAGCAAATTAGAGTTTCAGGGAGGAGAAGCCTTTTTTGTTTAGGGAGATCAAATACCTTCTCTTTGTCAGAAAGGCAACAGCTTTCTTTCAGCCCTGTGGTTGACTCCTCCCAATGTCATAATTTGGGAGTGGAATACAGAGTTTTCGTTTCTTTAAAGTTGAGAAAGACCAGAGAGAAAGGGGTCTGGGAATGAGCATCTAATAAACTAACAGTATCCAACATAGGAATAAGTTCTGGTTTTATTTATTTATTTTGGTACTGAGGATTGAACGCAGAGGTACTCTACTACTGAGCTACATCTCCAGCCCTTTTTACTTTTTAGTTTGAGGTAGGGTCTTACTAAGTTGCTAAGCCTGACCTAAAACTTGTGATGCTCTAGCCTCAGCCTCCCCAATGGCTGGCATTACAGGATACTGCTACCAACCTCATAAAGCTTTGTTTTTAAATGAGGAGACTGAGGTTCAGAGAGATGAAGTATTTTGCCTGTTGTCACACTACGGGTAGGAAAGGAATCTGGATGCAGTATGACTCTGAACCAAGAGTCTGGTCTTTGAACTGAGTCTCATTCTAGACATTTGGAACCTGTTCTCTCCTCTCTGAAGATTACTGCCTCTGTCCCAGTGCATTGTGGGAACTCTTTGATTATCTACTGTGTTGTTAGATGTGTTGGTATTTGAATAAGATGATCTACAATGATTTGAAGTTTCTGCCATAGTCTTTGCCTCTGCTTCCCTCCCTCCCTTCTTCACATACTTACTGAACACCTGCTATGTACCAGACATTTAGGTCTGCCACTCTGCCTAAGCACTTCAAGAGCTTGCTGAATAAATATTTGTTGTCTGGTATTATTCTTCTGCCTCTGGTAGAGAACAATGGATTTCTTTGTCTGAAGTACAGACCATTATTCTCATTTCTAAGCCTCTGTTCTGAGAGCACCAATATGGCAGTTTTCAGAATGAAAGAAAGGAAAAAAAAAGGCAGAAGCAGGTCCTTTCAGTGATATATATTAAACCTCTTAAATGACAAACCTGTAATTTGTAGAGGGAAAATGATTCCCTGAATGCATCTTATATCCTTGAGTTCCAAATTACAAAGTTCTAGCTGAAATTGGTTTCTGCCCAGGAGGAGATAACGTCAGTCAAAAAGCTGGCTTTCCGATCAGCACTGCACTTCCACCAATGGTGCCTAGTCCTGGCTCTGCCTGAGCTGAAGGAAAGAGCATTAGAGGTGATTTCCATTTCTTGTGGAGGCTTGTAGTGAACATTCTGGAGGGAGGAGACAAGGGCGGGCTGCGGAGGTTATTAAAATGCTATTTTACTTTCAGCGGGAGTTGCAGGGGAGCATTTGAGGGAACTTACAGATGATGTCTGAGCCCACTGGACCAGTGACCAGTGGGCTCAGCTTGCTTTTCTAAGGCATTTCCCAGAATCCAGGCATGCCAGTGACCAGGACAAAAGCATTATCTTACAAAGTGAGATGAGAGGCTGTTGACTCGATTAAAACAATTAAATTTGCTGATAAGCTTTGACCTATGCTGAAACTTAGTTATCTTATTACTTACAGAAATCATCTGATTAATGTTAGAGGGTTCCCACGAAGGACGATGAACTGAATCTATTTGTCTCGTTAACATTTGGAAAGACTCCTCCACTTCCGCCCCCCACCCCCACCCCACCTTCCCCCCCCCACCCCCACCCCACCTTCCCCCCCCCACCCCCACCCCACCTTCCCCCTTCCTGAAGCTCTTTGTTCGAGTCTCTGGGTCCTTCATTAAACAGCTCCTTCCATAAGGGCAGCTTCCTGTGTGTTTCACAGTCCCTTTGTGCCTTGAATTCCCATGGGAGGGAACACAGTGACAGCTTCATCTCAACTCTACTGACCAGGATACTCATCTCAGAGAGGTTCAATGGCTTGACTCAGATCACATTCTAGTCAGCTGGGACAGGGGATCCAGGAGCCCTAATCACTTTCAATGATTACCCTTCTTGCTTCTGTACTCTGGGGACTCCCCAGGAAGTGCCTCTGCATTTTATATCCCAGAGTGGTGTGAAGGTGTAGCCTCTTCAAAGATGCAAGAGTTTCGAAACCGCTCAATAACCCAACTTCTTTGCTGTTTATTTAATAAAGTCTGCCCCCAGAGAAACCAAAGCTGAAAGCTAAGACAAGAGGCAGATGGTGCTAAGCTTTCCTTTGAGGCTGCTCCCTAACTTTAAAGCTATGAAATATTCAAGGCTATTTTGAGAAATGACCTTTTAAATTTTTATTTTTCTTATTTTTAAAGACCATACTCTCTCTCCTTGATGCTTTTTAGATGAAAGGAAAACACTTAGGAATGCAGGCATGAACATTAAACTTGCAGCTTATGGATGCTCTCAGAGAATAGACTTTCAATTTTAATGTTCAATTTTCACTTTTTACGTTCTACAAGATTTCTGCCATTTTTAGTTTAGCAAAATCACCAGCTGTCTACACACACACACACACACACACACACACTCACACTCAGACACACACCTGTTCTTGATTTAATAAACCTGAGCATGATACCACTTGAATACACTGAGGGTCAAATATCATGGCAGTGAAGTTCCTTGTAATGTGCAGCATGCTGTTCCCCCTTCCAATGAGGTTATTTGCAATCCAAGGAAAAGGCTGCTCTCCGGACTTTTCTTGCTTTCCTCTGTTTCAAGTAAAGTGCTCCAGAATAGTGTTGATGGACTCATTTGAGCTGCCTTTCCACTCTTTCGTGTCAAATATTTCCCTGCTCTTGCTATTTGTTGGTCCAGCTCCCGGTGAAACTCCCCGCCATGACATTTTCCCAGTATGAATGTTCCAAGTGTATTTCTGTCTCAGGCATTGCATGTGCCCAAATAGCTTCAATCAGATTTTAACAGGGCTGGATCCTTTGCATCCTTCATTCTCACCTGGCTCTACTGTTTAACTTCCCCAGACACCTTTTACCTTTTACCTGTGTCAGTTTAGGGCCATAATGGAAAACTCAAGTCAAAGTGGCTTAAGTAAGAATGAAATCTGTTGGCTCACAGGCCAGGCAGCTCAGAGGCAGCGAGGCTTTCAGGGTGGTTGATGAGCACTTTGATCATGGCATCACGGATCCATATTTTTTCTATCTCTCTGCATCCACAGTTTGGCTACATCCCAAGATCTATTTTTGCCATCAGTGTCAATTGTGCTACAAGTTCTTTCAGTCACATTGAACAGGAGGGAGAATCTGGCTTCTTGTTCTCTCTTGAGAGCAAGAAAAATCTTTCCCCCAGAGTCTTTGGCAATATTCTCCTTGTAGGTCACACACTCCTTCCCAAGCCAGTCATGGTCCAGGGAATTGGATAACTTTTAAAACCATCAGGCCCACACCCTGAACTTAACTGAGTTCCCCACACTGCACTGACCCTGCTCTGGGGGGATTCCTGGAGCCTATGTGGAAGAGGCACCTTCAACATCCCTCAACAGGGGTTCTCAGACACTGACCCTCAGAATCACTGGGAGAGTGTCAAATCCCAAGCTCTTCTCTAACCAGTTAAGTCAGAGTCCTTGTGAGGGTAGGCCTAGGCCAGTGGTTTCCAAACTTTGCTGCATGTCAGAAGCACCTGGGGACCTTTAATATCCCACCCCACCCCACAATATTCTAATTTAAGGTCTATGAGATGTGACTTGGGCATTCTCAAGTGATTTTAATGTGCAGTCTAGTTTTGGAATCAGTGACATAGGCACTGATTTCTACACTTGTACACTTCTAACTTACATACATCTTATCTCTTAATTTATCGAGATATAATTTACATGCCATAAAGGTCACCCTTTAAGGTGTACACTTCAATGATTTTCAGTAAGTTTACAGAGTTATATAAACATCACCATAACTTCATAACATTTTCATCATCTCAAAAAGAAATCTCTTACCCATCAATTCCCCATACATACCTCTCCACATTCTGCCCAAGGCAAACAATCTATTTTCTGTTTTTTTTTTAATGTAAATTTCTTTATTTATATATGACAGCAGAATGCATTACAATTCTTATTACATACATAGAGCACAATTTTTCATATCTCTGGTTGTATACATAGCATATTCACACCAATTCGTGTCTTCATACATGTACTTTAGATAGTAGTGATCATCACATTCCACCATCATTAATTACCCCATGCCCTTTCCCTTCTCCTCCAACCCCTCTGCCCTATCTAGAGTTCATCTATTCCTCCCATGCTCCCACTCCCTATCCCACTCTGAATCAGTCTCCTTATATCAAAGAAAGCATTTGGCATTTGTTTTTTGGGGATTGGCTAACTTCATTTAGCATTATCTTCTCTAACTCCATCCATTTACCTGCAAATGCCATGATTGTATTCTCTTTTATTGCTGAGTAATATTCCATTGTGTATATATGCCACTTTTTTTTAATCCATTCATCATTGAAGGGCATCTAGGTTGGTTCCACAGTTTAGCTATTGTGAATTGTGCTGCTATAAACATTGATGTGGCTGTGTCCCTATAGTATGCTGTAGTATGCTATGTCCTTTGGGTATAGACTGAAGAGAGGGATAGCTGGGTCAAATGGTGGTTCCATTCTCAATTTCCCAAGAAATCTCCACACTGCTTTCCACATTGACTGTACCAATTTGCAGTCCCACCAGCAGTGTGTTAGTATACCTTTTCCCCCACATCCTTGCCAACACTTATTGTTGTTTGTCTTCATAATAGCTGCCATTCTGATTGGAGTGAAATGAAATCTTAGAGTGGTTTTGATTTGCATTTCTCTAATTACTAATGATGGTGAACATTTTTTCATGTATTTGTTGATTGATTGTATATCATCTTCTGATTGTACATCATCTCTTCAGGTACTTGGCCTATTTATTGATTGGGTTATTTGGTTTTTTTTTTGGGGGGGTGTTTAGCTTTTTGAGTTCTTTATATACCCTAGTGATTAGTGCTCTATCTAATGTGTGAGGGGTAAATATTTGCTCCCCAGATGTAGGCTCTCTATTCACCTCACAAATTGTTTGTTTTGCTGAGAAGAAGCTTTTTAGTTTGAGTCCATCCCATTTATTGATTCTTGATTTTAATTCTTGTGCCATGGGAGTCATATTAAGGAAGTTGGGGCCTAATCCCACATGATGGAGATTAAGCCTACTTTTTCTTCTATTAGATGCAGAGTGTCTGGTTGTATTCCTAAGTCCTTGATTCATTTTGAGTTGAGTTTTGTGCATGGAGAGAGATAGGAGTATAATCTCATTTTGTTGCAAATGGATTTCCAATTTTCCCAGCACCATTTGTTGAAGAGGCTATCTTTTCTCCAATGCATGTTCTTGGCATCTTTGTCTAATATAATTGTAGTTTTTTTAGTTGATCTCTGTGTCCTCTATTCTGTACCAGTGGTCTACCAGTTTGTTTTTGTGCTAACACCATGTGTTTTTGTTACTATTGCTCTGTAGTATAGTTTAAGGTCTTGTATAGTGATGCCACCTGCTTCACTCTTCCCGCTAAGGATTGCTATACTATTCTGCGTCTTTTATTTTTCCAGGTGAATTTCATGATTGCTTTTTCTATTTCTATGAGAAATGCCATTGGGATTTTGATTGGCATTCCATTAAATCTGTACAGTGCTTTTGGAAATATGGTAATTTTGATAATATTAATTCTGCCTATCCAAGAGCAAGGTAGATTTTTCCATCTTCTAAGATCTTCTTTGATTTCTTTCTTTAGGGGTCTGTAATTTTCATTATATAGATATTTAACCTCTTTTGTTAAGTTGATTCCCAAGTATTTTGGGTTTTTTGAGGCTTTTGAGAATGAGGTAGTTTTCCTCATTTCCCTTTCAGAGGATTTGTCACTGATATACAGAAATGCCTTTGATTTATGGGTGTTGATTTTATGTTCTGCTACTTTAATGAACTTCATTTACTAGTTCTAGGAGTTTTCTGGTGGAACTTTTAGGGTCTTCCAGGTATAAAATCATATCATCAGCAAATAGTGCCAATTTGAGTCCTTCTTTTCCTATAGGTATCCCTTTAATTTCTTTCATCTAATTGCTCTGGCCAGTGTTTCAAGAACTATGTTAAATAGAAGTGGCGAAAGAGGGCATCCCTGTCTTGTTCCAGTTTTTAGAGGAAGTGCTTTCAATTTTTATCCATTTAGAATGATGTTGGTCTGGGGCTTAGCATAGATAGCTTTTATGATGTTGAGATACGTTCCTGTTATCCCTAGTTTTTCTAGTGTTTTGAACATAAAGGAGTGCTGTATTTTGTCAAATGCTTTTTCTGCATCTATTGAGATGATCATATGATTCTTATCTTAAGTCTACTGATGTGATGAATTACATTTATTGATTTCCATATGTTGAACCAAACTTGCATCCCTGGGATGAATCCCACTTTATCATGGTGCACGATCTTTTTGATATTTTTTTTATTCAATTTACCAGAATTTTATTGAGAATTTTTGCATCTAGGTTCATTAGAGATATTGGTCTGAGTTTTTCTTTCTTTGATGTGTCTTTGCCTGATTTTGGAATCAGAATGATATTGGCCTCATAGAATGAGTTTGGAAGTGCTGCTTCTTTTTTTATTTCCTGAAATAAATTGGAGAGTATTGGTATTAGTTTTTCTTTAAACATCTTATAGAACTCTGCTATGTATCCATCCGATCCTGGGCTTTTCTTGGTTGGTAGACTTTTGATGGTGTCTATTTTCTATTTTTATAGGCTAATGTATTTTTGGCATTTCATATCAGTGGAATCATACACTGTAGTTGGTCTTCTCTATCTCTAGGTTCTACATTTGCAGATTCAACCAATGACAGACAGAAAATATTAGAAAAAAAATTGCATCTGCACTAAACAGGTATGAACTTTTTTGCTAGCCACTATTCCCTAAAAACAAAACAGTATAACAACTATTTAGATAACAGTTACATTGTATTAGGTCTTCTAAACATCCTGGAAATGATTTAAAGTACATGGGAGGAAAGTTACATGTACAAGTGCAAAGTTACATGCAAATATTTGACATTTTATGCAAGAGACTTGACCATCCTTTAATTTTGGTATCTGTAATTTGATACAATCTCCTGCAGGTGCCAAGAGACAACCCTAAGTGATCCTTGTGACTGATTTTTCTCTTAGCACCATGCTTTCTAGGTTCCCCTATCTTACAGTGTGTGTATCAGTACTTTGTTCCTTTTTACTGCTGAATGCTACTCCAGTCTGTGGATATATAATGCCTGCTTATCTCTTCATCAATTGATGGGCATTTGTCTTGTTTCCACTTTGTGGCCATTATGCATAGTGTTACTATGAAAGTTTATGTGCACGTTTTGTGAAAAAATAGGATCTCATTTTTTGGAGGGGGGTGGGTAGGTAGATATCTAGGAATGGAATATTCTCTCTTGAGAGCAAGAAAAATCTTTCCCCCAGATTCTTTGTATATGGAAGGCTTAATGTTTTGAGGAGCTGCCAAACTGTAAGTAGCTTCATCGTTTTACTTTCCCACTAGCAAAGTACAAGGATTTCAATTTTTGCATATCCTTGCCAACACTTGTTACAGTCAATCTTTTTGATTGTAGGAATTTTAGTGGATAAAAGTGGTATTGCTCTATGGCTTGCATTTCCTTAATGACTAATGTTGTTGAGCATCTTTTCATGTGCTTGTTAGCCATTTGTATCTCTAGAGAAATGTCTGTTTGGATACTTTGGTTATTTAAAAATTGATTTTCCTTTTTATTATTGAATTGTAAGAGTTCTTTCTTCTAGAAACAAGTTGCTCATCAGATATATAACTTACAAATATTTTCTCCTGTTCTGTAGGTTGTCTTTCCACTTTTTCGATGGCATCTTCTGAAGGGCAAAAATCTATAATGTTGATAAAGTCCAGTTTATCAAGTTTTTCTTTTATTTCTATGTTTTTGGTGTTATATCGAACTATCACTAAACAGGGGTATATATTTAAAAAATCTTCCTAGGTGTTTCTAATATAAAGCGAGAGTTGAAAACTGCTGTATACCATTGTGTCTATGGTTTTCCCAACTCTCATTACTTTCTATCTCCAACATTACCCCAAAGACAACCAAACCAAGGTACTTAATATTTTGTGAAAAAATCTTGTTTATTTATTATTATTCATGTTATTTTCTGTCCTCTTCCAGTAGAATGCTAGCTCAATTAAAACAAATTTCTCCCAGAGGAATCACAGAATCTCACACACACACACACACACACACACTCCACACATCAAACTGCATTGCAATCATTCCTTTACTTTTCCGTCTTTCTTACCTTGCTGGAGTTTCCTGCAAGCAGAGGTAGAGCCCTTCTGGACTTTGATCTTCAGCATTTCATCTAGCACCAGGAGCAAGCAGATATCCAACTTGGCTGTAGAATTAAATTGAATGCAGGGATTTGGAATCTGAATCTACTGACTAATCTTAGTCATCAAGAACCTTTTCCTGTGGCATCCCCAGGACCATTCTTTTACTCTGATGAGAGATGAGTGACTGATGCCCTGCTGAGATGTCAGGGGCTATTAAGAGGTGGAGAACTATGTTAGGGATGGAATTAAATGGAAACCCTCTGGCAACTGAGAGAACTAAGCATCTCTATAAAGAAAATATCAAATACTTATCAAGAACATCTGGTGAACTTCTTAGAAGTGACAGCATGATGTAAAAATTAGCATATGAATGAAGAATGTTCCAATGATAAATGATAAAATTAACCCCACCTTAATGACCAGGTTTCCAGACACAAAGGAAGAACAATGTGGATAGGTAAACTGGAAAGGCTTATTGGGGGGGGGGTGTGTGGAGATATTTGCCTTGGAAATGCATTATTACAGCAGGTCAGGCTCCCATTGGACCCTGGCAAAGTTGAGAACAGCTGGCTTAGAATCTTAGGTTCATTCCTCTCAATTGAAAAGAATCTCTTTGAGGAGAATCCAGTCTAAACCTCTTTTGGGCTCAAGGAGAAGAGGGAGAGAAGCCTGCCTTGTTAGATGTTTTCTTGGAGATTTGTAGAGTACACAAGAGTTGGCTTCATTTTTATCAGAACAAAGAAGGTGATTTTATCAAGCATCAAACTACTCTTATATGCTTAATTTCCATGATGTGATATTTAACTATCACATTCCTCTCACCACAATAGCCTCTCTGATTACAGGAGTGACTGCTCCCTCCTCTGAGGTAGGGGCATGGGAGGGAGCTGTGTTAGCAGTTTCTAGGAGTGTCCTGCTCTGAGGTTGTGGTGAGTGTCATTGTGCTGGCACTTACAGTGCTCTGTTGGGGACTCAGCAGAAGTGCTGGGAGTGATGGCCCTGGATCAGTCCTCAGCTCAAGATAGAGATGATGGAGGGGTTTGAAGGATAAGTACTCCAGCTTCCTCACCTCTGAGAAGATGACCATGAGGCATGTGCCACAGTCTCCTAGAATTTTCCAGGAGAGTTGAATCCTGTGACCCACAGTGTGTAATTTGGTTAGTTATTTGGTTAGTGATTTGCTAACCACTGGCTGTATCACTTCTACACTCCCTATAAGTAATTGCTGGACTCCCCTCTTATGTGATTCTTGCCCTTTTTCCTTGTTAGTCTTCTGGGGAACACAGCTAGGACAGCAGTGTATCAGGAAATGTGCTTCCATGACAGGTAGGGTAACACCCTGTCTCCTGTGTGTCTAGTGGGCTTGCCTTCTGTTTCTGGGTATGAGGATCGAGCCTCTCAGTCAGAAGGCCTCACTCTCTGAGCAGTGCCAGTGTCTCAGGAAGTGGGGGTTGCAACACAGAGCAGTGCAAAAGTTTAACGAGCTTGCTTTTGACACCATCATTTGTCTTAGCAGTTTTCTTGAGTGAGCAAGGCCAAAAGTCTTATGTAGATTAACTTCAGAGGTGACTCAGTAGAGGCTTGTGGCTGCAATTGTTGAAACTTGGAAAAGTATTTTGTTAAGATGCAGGCATAGTCCAGAGCTAAGCCTCTGTTTTATAATCCTGCAGCGTCTGTCTCTGGGAGGGTACAGGTCTTTCTTGTTAAGATAGAAAATAGGAGACAGAGAGGTACAGTGGAAACAGAGGGAGGGGTAATAGGAAAAGGGATGGGGGAGAGAAAGAGAGAGTGCTTTTTTGTTGCACTAATTTCCCTTTGGGGCTTTTTGTTATCAAATTTTGATGCTTTTTCCAAATGAGAGAATAAATGGATTCTTCCAAATCATCAAAAAATAAGACATAAACTGGGCACAGTGGTGCATACATGTAATCCCAGCAACTCAGGAGGCTGAGGCAGGAGAATTACAAGTTGAAAGCCAGCCTCACCAACTTATCAAGGCCCTAAGCTACTTAGTGAGATCCTTTCTTAACATAATAAACAAACAAATAAATAAATAAGGGCTGAGCACAATTCACAATAGCTAGACTGTGGAACCAACCCCGATGCCCCTCAATAGATGAATGGATAAAAAAAATGTGGCATTTATACACAATGGAGTACTACAGCACTAAGAAATGACAAAATCATGGAATTTGCAGGGAAATGGATGGCATTAGAGCAGATTATGCTAAGTGAAGCTAGCCAATCCCTAAAAAACAAATGCCAAATGTCTTCTTTGATATAATGAGAGCAACCAAGAACAGAGCCGGGAGGAAGAGCAGGAGGAAAAGATTAACATTAAGCAGAGTTATGAAGTGGGAGGGAAAGGGAGAGAAAAGGGAAATTGCATGGAAATGGAAGGAGACCCTCATTGTTATACAAAATTACATATAAGAGTTTGTGAGGGGAATGGGAAAAAAATAAGGAGAGAAATGAATTACAGTAGATGGGGTAGAGAGAGAAGATGGGAGGGGAGGGGAGGGGGGATAGTAGAGGATAGGAAAGGTAGCAGAATACAACAGTTACTATTATGGTATTATGTAAAAATGTGGATGTGTAACCGATGTGATTCCGCAATCTTTGTAATGTTTTGAATAACCAATAAAAAAAAAAGAAAAAGAAAAAGTTTGTAAACAGGGGACCCCTGATGTTTGTGTAGTTGTTATAAATTATATGTGTGGAGTACTACTACCTGACAGATTAAATACTAGTAAAACATAAAAAAAAAAATTAAAAAATAAATAAATAAATAAATAAATAAGGGCTGAAGATGTGGCTCAGTGGTAAAGTGCCTTTGGGTCCAATCTCCAGTACCTGTCCCTCCAAAACAGATGTAGTAGTATAGTAGAAAGGGCTTTAGTGCTGTCAAATATTCTGATTTTTATAAGAGAAGCTGGAAATTTGAATTTTTATGTGACATCTGTCCATTTTTCAATGTTGGCTCCCTTCTTGCTCACTTTCTTTTCTTTCTTTTCCCCTTGCTTTCCTCCTTCCTTTCTTTCAAAACTGCCCAGCCAAACAAAACAAGTTTGTGAGCTGATTCAACAACTGGGTAACAGCTTGTGATCTCTGACCTGTGTAGTCATCTGGAACCACTTTGGAACACCATAGAGAGAAACAAAAAATGGACTATTGTGCAGGGAAGAGGTGATCTCCATTCATTCACAGGTGTTTTTCTGTGTGCCTCACTAGACCAGGCTCTGGGGATTCAGGGGTGAATGAAAAACCATCCCTGCTTGCCAGAGGCTTGTCTGGGTACATTTGATTAAAGTAAGAGCACTCTGTTTCCTTTTGTTTTGTTTTTGTTTTAATTAGTTATACATGACAGCAGAATACATTTTGATTCATTGTATACAAACAGAGCACAACTTTTCATTTCTCTGGTTGTACGCCATATAGAGTAACACCATTTGTGCAATCATACATGTACTTAGGATAATGATGTCTGTCTCAGTCCACCATCTTTCCTATCCCCATTCCCCCTCCCCTTTGCCCAATCCAGAGTTCCTCCATTCTCCCCAGAGCATTCTGTTTTAAATTGGCTTAAGCACGAAAGGGAACTTGTTGGAAAGAACCTATGAACCTGTAGCTCTCATGGAATACATGGATAGTCAAGGCCTCATGAGAACCTGGAATTGTGGTCTAGAGTCAGGACACTGCCCAGGGTCTGGAGTTTGCAGGCTCCTCTGTGTGTGTGTGTGTCTCTTTCTCCTCTTTCCTCCTGTCCTTCCTCTCCAAAAAAAACCCTGAAATTTTTGATTGTGCCAGGCATATAGATCCCGTCATAACTCTTGATCCCTTTCTGTTCAAGTGACAGACCATGTTTCTTAAAGCTCAGCACCTGTTCCAAATTCCCAGGAAACTAATACATTGGTCCAATTCTGGTTAGTGCTAGACCCTAGTATAGTCAGCTGATGGGGCCTGAGTAGGGTGGTCATAGCTTTCATACATGGCTTTTAGGAACCCATGCCTGAGAGTGGATGGGGTGTGTGAATTTTCATAGAAAGGGGACCTTTGTTACCTGAAAGGGGCCTTCTATAGGAGCACAAATGCCTCATTCATTCAGCAAAGCATTTTTAATGCCCATTAGGTACCTGGTATGGCATCGCCCTTAATAGACAGAGTTTTTAATAAGATAAACATATCCTTACAAAGAAAAGAAAGAATAAAGCAATTTGACATAGCCACAGGGAGTGTCCTAAAGGAAATTGCAGTTGTGGTTAAGGGTAGTGAAGACCTGTAGCTGTAGGTAGAGGTGGGTCAGGGAAGGCCCTCTATAGAGCTGACATTTGAGCTGAGGCCTGCCAGGAGAGAGGGAGCTGGAGAAACATGGGCAGATTTATGTTTTAGACAAATGACTCTGGCAGTAGGGGGAAAGAAAAGATCTTTCTCTTCACAGAATCTCAGGAAACAAAGCTCACTAAATCAACTTGTTGACAAGGAGAAGATTTTTACTGGGTCACATACCAAGGTGACCTTGTCATCTTCAATCAGCCTCTACTGATTTGCATTTGTAAGCAATCAAAATCAGCTCCTACATTTACAGTGTTTTAGAATTTAATGCCCTCTACCTTCAGTAATGTATTTATCCTCAAAGTACTTCTTGAGGTTAACGAAGCAGGAACCACTGTCTCTGTTTTCTAGAAGAAGACACAAAGACCAAGAGAGACTGTCATTTAACCCAACTAACAGGCTCAGAACTTGAACTCTCCCCAGTCAATCACTCTATCAAGAGCACAAGGTCACAATACTGTAACAGTGATCCACTTTATGTTTTGAATATGACCCTTGCTGCTTTGCCACTACAACTTATTTTTTAAATGGACATATTTCTTTCTCTTCCTCTCTTCCTGCTCTTCCCTAATCTCTCCCCCTCCCTAATTTCAGGGGAAATTGGTAGGCTCCTCCCCATCCTAGGCAGAGTTATCTGTCCCTGAGTATATACCCACCATAGGAATGAAGTACTCCAGACTTTGGGGATGGTACCAGAAGATCTCAGAAATGACTATCTTCCAAATTAGCAGATGAATTACAACTCCAGACAGAGAACACATGGAATGTAACCTTTGAGTCACCTCTTTAAAAGCTCCCTATTCCTACTGATGGGCAGAATCATAGCCTGTGGGGTGGAAGTCCCCTCTGTTTCTCCTTTGCTAGCAAAGCAATAAACCTTCTTTTTCCTTTTTTCTCAAAACTATGTCCTCATTATTAGATTGGCATTGGGGACAAACACTGGGAACAATGTTAAGTAGAAAGTGGCTCATACATCCAGAATCATGGTTTTCTCCTTTGATTCTGTCTCCAGTAGACCTTTGAATGTGTCTCAGAGTTTAGCAATGGAGTTTAGCCCCCAAGCCCTAATATTTATTCCCTATGATTGTTCGAAACTTTAAAAAAGACTATTTTTGAAAAACTGTTTTCTTTCCAGGGTAACTGATTCTGGAAACTCACTCTATGATTGCCAATTATCATGTACCTGAAATTCCAGGAATGATCCCCATAACCCACCTATTTCCTACACATCTTGGCTGCATGCAAGATATCATGAATACATTTTCTTCCTAACTGGAGTTATACATTAGAAACACCTAGGGTACTTCTTGGAAATTTGGATACCTGGACCCCTCTGCAGACCAAATGAGTTGGAGTTGTTTGTGGGAGAAGGAGGTTGGCAGCTGCAGGGTTTCCATGAAGGGCAAATCGAGGCATTCAAAGATTTTCTATTCATATTGCAGACTGTAAATTAGTATATTCTGTAAAATTTCCACTAGATGACAGCAAAGCTCCATCTAACTTCTGAGAGGTACCTTGTTCTAATAATCTGCATTACTACAACAATTTTTCAACAGATGGAGGCAAAATGTATCTTGAGAAAGAAAGGGATGCATTTTTTTTTCTTGCTTCCACTAAGGTACTTTACAGGTTAGTGGTGATCACAGGCTTATGTCTAAGAACAAAGTGTTGGTGAAAAACCAACAAACCTGCATTTGTGCCCCAAACCTGCATTTCTAAAAGTGTGTTTTGAAAGATGCAAGTCCCATAGGTGTTAAAAGGCATGTGAACAAAGGGTGTGTGGTCCAATATATTTGACTCAGGAAAGTCTTATAGCAAAGAATCCGATTGAGTTTGTTAAATCCAGCTTTGCCAATATCTCTGGTGAGTCGACCAGAATGGTGGTATCTGCGACATTTCCAAACTGATCTTGTTAGGAGACAGACAGGTGCCAATGGTGGAACATGAGGTTAAGGGAATAATTCTCTAAAATGGGCCCACTGTGCTGACCCTCACATGCTTTCTTTTCTAAGAAGTAATTTACCCATAGCCCTGCCTGGCCTACGTGGACTTCCTGTTATTGGCAGGAGAAATGCAAGCCCAAAATAATGTTGATAAAAGGACCCAAATTACCCTGAAGGAGGAGACTTTTGTGACCCTTTTTGTAAACCAGATCCTGAAATTCAGGGAGATAATAATAACTCCTCCTAACCAGAATATCTATAAGAATTTATGATTAAAAAATACAATTAGAATGAGTCAGCATGGTTCAAGGTGATGTAGAGTTGTCATGCCAGTGGAGACTTAAAAGTCTGATGTCATCCTGCTGTCAGTCAAAAGTCAAGATGTGGACCGAGGCGGAACTCTCTAGAAATTTTTCTGAGATCCCCAGTAAATTGGAGTATAAGAGAGGCATTCTATCCTTTTCCTCTCTGAGAGAACCCACTCTCTCCCTTGAGAGTATTCTTTTCTCTTGTCCTATCCCTTCAATAAACTTATTCCCGTGACTCTGAGTGACATGTCTGAAATCTCTACGACTTGATTTCAAGAATCAGAGGGTTGAAGTGGGAGGGGGTCTTTGCACTCCCTCAGTTTCTCGGAAGGCCCCAGCTCTGTAGCAAGCTGACCTGAAGGGGTGATGACATTGCCCAAAATTCTCTCTGTAAAATGTCGTGGGAGAATTTGGGCCCTATTGAACTGTTGTGAGGAAGCCACTGTGGAATTGTGTTGACAGGCATTTTGGCTCCTGAAGAACCAGTCTAAGATACGGTGTCACTTGCTATTCAAATATTTTCAGTTTCCAAAGGCAGAGAGTGAGAATTTAGATAGTGAATTCAGACAGCAAAAGCTAACAACTTATCTGAATCCATTTAGTTCCTGAGTTTTCAGAGAGTGAAAGACAAGAATTCAGTTCGGGGGCATTTACACTTTTGGTTCCTAAGTTCTGACAGAGTTTAGAGAATGAGGGATACCAGTATTTAGAAGGGAAAGGGAAAAATGCTTTTTGAAGAACCTAGTGAAAAATTTTTTTTTTTAATGTGCAAAACAGTAGTCTGGACAGACAGAGTGGACAAAGCCATTGACTGAGAGTATCCATTCTTCAAGAGGTAAGCAGGCCATGGTTATAAGCAGAAAAGTGAAACTATAACAGGGACTTAGAGGCTGCTTTTGCTAAAAAGCACTGACTATTCACTTGAGGCTGCAGATGTCCAATGAGTAGCTAAAAGCAGGATCCAGGTTTAGTATCTCTGCCTTTGTTTTATTACCTTAAATTTTGAGTCAGATTCCTGCTCAGCTCTGCACATAGACATGTTAATCACTTAAGGAACATCTGTCTAGAAACTGGTAATTCAAATATGTTTAGCTCTAAATTCACCTAACCCCTCTCATCTCCCTTCAAGATTGAAGACACCAAGATAAGAGTAACTAAGATATTTTCAAGATTCCAGGAACAGCAAGCTTTGAAGTCAGATAACTCCATGAAGGAATTGCCCCCTGCTAAGCAGGAGCAATTACTCCATAATGGGAACTGAGAGTGTCCCCTAAAACCAAGAGCAATCACCTCATGGGAAAAAAATTGTTCTCTCAAACAATTCGATTTCTCTGGAGCCAGAACCAGACTTAAGATGATGATCAACTAGACCATAGTTTGACCAAGATTGCTTAATTGTGCATATCCCTGCCCCAGTTCTTCCTTAGTTTAAAACTGAAGCTCAAGTTGGGGCCCCCAAAAGATAGGGCTGAGGACACTGCTCCCCTGGACTTCCCAGTAATATTGGTTAAAGTTTCTTTCCTGTTTTCACATTGCTTTTCTCTTAAATTGACATCTTGGAATGAGTGGGAAAATCTACTCTGTTGGGACCCCCTGGAGTTGGTGTCTTTGCCCTAAAACCCCAATGATAAGAGAGGAAGAATGGATGAAAAACTCCAATAAAGAGTAGAAGAATGGATTATGTAGAAAGCCCTGAGATATCAGGAACCATTTCTCAGGTGCTTCCCTCTGAGAAATGGGTCTCAGATGCACTAGGGAGGAAGAAGAGAAGAAAGGGAGGGGGGTCAGTCTTTCTCCTTGAAAAGATCACAACTGAGGGGTATTTAAGAGTCCAGTGGGAGAGCAGGAAGCCACCTTCAGATAGGTAATCAGACTTCACAGCCAGAAGCAGAACTATTCTTACTTAGAAAAGCAGAAAATTGAGGGGGGAGTGGTGCGGGTTGGGTACTGAGGTCCTTAAGCCAAGCGTGGAAGTCAAGGTACAGGAGGAGAGTCATCATAGGCTCAGCACATTCCTGGAGGGTTGCAGGCCCTGACCCAAACAGAATGTTTTTTTAGTGCTAAGGCCAGGACCATATTTGAGCCACATGGGGACTGACTGTCTGTGCCTGGCTGGACTGCCTGCCCACTCTCCCTGTCTGGGTAGAGGGGTACTTTTACACAAGAAATGTCTATCAGCAAAAATTCTTCCCTTTGAAGTTGACAGTAGCCTCAGCCTGAACTTGAATCTCCAAAGAGGCTAAAAGATTACCTGGGAATTATTAAAGTTAAATATTAAATACTACTTCAAAATTGTCACATGTAATCATGTCCAGAAAGCTACAATGTACAGTTCCTTTTTACTAAGGGAACAACTGGCCTGGCATCTTTTACCTTTTGTCTTTTGCTGTTTTGTTCAAGTTCTGTGGATATTTTTCTCTCTCTTACATTATCTTTATCTTGTATGCTCTGAATTCTGAGGCTGTCTCCTTGCATTAGGGCTCTTCTTTCTGTTAAATTTTTCATAATAAGATGTTAAAAGAAAACATATACACCTTAGGGTTCTTGGTCCTGATTGCAGAGCATTGCCAGATTTTACATCTGCAATCACCCTTAGGTAATACTTGTTCTTAACCTTGGCTGCACTTAGAATCCCTGGGAGAGTGGGTTAGGGGAATGGATGAAAAATCCCAGGCCACGGTTAGACCCATTCAGTCTGGATTTGGGGGGTTGGAACTCTGGCATCTTTACTTTATGAAGCTTCCCAAGTGATTCCATTGTGCAGTCAGTGCTGAGAGCCACTACCTTAAGGTCACCGTGAGGGTGGGTCTCCATCACCTGCATGTGCAGAGAGGACTCATTGCCTTCCATTGTGGTATGCAGAAAGCTCTCAGCTAATTACTTGTCAAGGATGGCAGAGTCTGGTGATGCTTTTGGGAGGCTGTAGCTCAACCCTGCTCTGTGACCAAATATCTTTTGCTTACTTATGTTTCTGGTTATTGTCTTTTATTGATGTGACAGTAGAGAGAGGATTAGTTCAACCCTTATTTTTGGTGAAAATAGTCACTTCTAAAACCGGGGTTGGACTGTGTTAGACAGAAACATAGGCACATAGAGCCTCTCCAGAACTCTTATTATAATTACCTGAGGTAGAAATAATTTTAGAGATGGGAAACTAGGATGTGTAGTATTGGAGAGCCATGCTCAAGGTCATATGCCCTGTTATAGGGTCCACAGCTGGGGCTAGTTCCTAGTTTCATTTTGTTTTCTTTTTATCTCTTACTCCAGTGCTCTTTCTCCTAAGTGGTCTTGAGAGACCATGAGCATGCTGGGGAGAAAACTGAAGAGCAATGATATTCTCAAGTACAGCACTTTAATTTCAGTGGCCACCATTGTTCCTTACTGAAGACTATCTCAATGGCACACTTATGTTTGATGACCATACAAGGCCTGGTGGGATTTTGGAAAAAACATCAAATACATTTGGCGGAAGAAGATGGCCTTACAAACACAGATGGGGATACATGTGCTTGTGCACTGTGGTGGAGGTAAATGCAGATATTTGGAGGGGAATTTGGTAGTACACCTTAAAATAAGTGTGTAGGCCTTATTATCCAGTGAGTTCATTTGTAAATATCTACTCCAGAAAAACACTCACCAGCACCTGAGGTAGGAGGTATGCACAAGGCTCTTTGTCACAGCCTCATTTGGGATAATGACAAACTGGAAAAAGTTCAATGTTTATTAACATTGAAAGTGCTAAGTTTAATGCTAAATACTGACATAAAGCTCTAGTGTGATATTACACACATGATAAGCACAGATAGATATATGTGTACTAATATGGAAAGATTTCTAAAATATAGAGAATACAAAGCTATAGAACTGAAAGTACCATATAAAATCACTTATATAATAGAAAACAAAGGAAAAGCAAAATAACTTGTAGGTAAATGTATAAAAAAAGTCTGGAAGGAGCATATACCAATTTGATCAGAGTAATTATTTCTGAAATGGGTTTGGGGGTGTGTGATGCCTTAACTGAATGTTTACTATGACTTTAAAAAATGAATGTTGTTTTGGGCTGGGGATGTGGCTCAAGTGGTAGCGCGCTCGCCTGGCATGCGTGCGGCCCGGGTTCGATCCTCAGCACCACATACAAACAAAGATGTTGTGTCCGCCGAAAACTAAAAAATAAATAATAAAATTCTCTCTCTCTCTCTCTCTCTCTCTCTCTCTCTCTCTCTCTCTCTCTTTAAAAAAAAATGAATGTTGTTTTAAGTACCTAAATGAAGATGAATTACAGTTTCCTTTAAAAACAGGTAAACCATCAAACCAAACTGGTCTTTTATTTGGTGGCGCCTGTGTGAGCTGTGTGTGACATTGCCTCTTGAGAAGTGAAATTCTTATGGGAACTCAGGAGAGCCTCTCTTACCCCCTTGGCTCAAATCCTACATTTAATTTGGTTCAAGGGCCATCAAGTCATACATAAGAGGATCAGGAACAATCTTGTGATTGTCTTGATTTTAGCAAAAAGTCAAGTGTGACTCAGCAGGTAGATGGCACTTGACTTTTCCAGAGTGTTATTCATAGTGGTTCTTGGTTCACTCGGGTGCTCTTGGAAGGGTGTGGGAGGTGAGAGTCATGCCATATCATGCTTGCTTGGGTCCTCAGCAGGCCCAAGTACTTTGCAGATGTGGGCTCATGGAAACCAAGCTCTGTTGGCCACTAGTGGGGCTCATGACAGGGTCACTAGGAGGGGGATCTTGTTGATTCCTATCCAGCCTTCTGGGACATCACTCTTGTTCTTCCCTCCATCTAAAATGTTCTCTCAACTTCTTTCTATTTTGTTACTCAATGTCTGAGTCTCCGTTTAGTGTGCTTGTTCATTGATTTGATAAATATTTAACTCTTAAAGAGCAGACAACCTCGGTTGCTTTGGTCACTGATGTATTTTTAAACACTTGTCATAGTGCTTAGCATACAGGCAGTGCTCGGTAAATATTTGTTGACTGAATTGATGAAATATTTATCAAATTTCTACTTTGTACTAGGACTACTAGGACTAGGAAGTGGGGACACAGTAAAGATAAATTCAGACACTTTCCCTGCCCTGGTGGGGCTCAAAATGGTGTGAGAGGAGAGCAACCTGCTTTATCAGGTTTTATGGGAGAAGAAAGGGTTCCCTAAGGAAATGACATTTATGATGGAAACAGGGATGAGCACATTTGCTATAAGATAAGCAAGGAAAAATAGTAAGTGCAAGGGTCCTGAGATCAGTGGAAGAAATGGTGGCAATAGAGTAAACTCAGTGATGGAAGGATGAGCAAGGTGACAAGAGATGAAGTGGGAAGATGGGCAGGGATGCATCATGCAGCCCTTGTAAATCTTGGACTTGGGCTTTTGATAAAGGCCTAGTACATGCCTGCCATATGGTTAACATAGAATGAGATTTATTTTTGTATTTTATTTTACCACTGTCTCAGTCCATTTGGGCTGCTAAAACAAAATTCCATGGGTTCTGTGGCTCATCAAAAGTAGACATTTTATTCTCACAATTCTGGAAGCTAAGAATTCCCAAATCAATGTTCTAACAGACTTGATGTCTGGTGAGGGCAAACATACTTCTGGGTTCACAGAAAGCTGAATTCTTTCTGTGTCCTCACAAGGCGGAAGGAGGGAGGTGAGGGGGCTCTCTGGGGCATTAATCCCATTGTTAAGGGCTCTGCCCTTATGACCTAGTTGCCTCCCAAAGAGATCACCTCCTAACACTATCACAGTGAGGATCAGGTTTCAACATGTGAATTTTAAGAGGACAGAACTATGAAATAAGCAATAGTTTTCAGAAACGTTCCTCTCTGTCTAAGCATTCAACTTGTGGTGATGTCTTTCAAAGCATGGTAGTCATGTAGTCATGTTGTCATGGTAGTCCTGTCATGTTCTATATTCGTCTGCCCAGTACATTTTTCTTTAGTGACCCTCACATTTCACCTTTCCATGTGATTTTGGCGGGCCTATCTGTCGGGCAGATCCCTTTGCTTTTTTGGTGGGCTGGGCCCAGAATTCAGACTGATCAATCAGAGGGTCCTTCTTAGTGTTAGTAAGGGGAGGAAGGGCAGGCCACCCAGAAAGAACCAGAAGTATTGTATTCACATGGGAGGTTGAAATAGACAAAAGGAAGAGAAGGGGTTTTTATTTTCTCTAGAGTTATATTTCAGAAGAACAGAGTTCTGCAAGTATTGCTGCTGCTGCTTCTTTTCTTTTTCTTTCTTTCCTTTTTCTTTCTTTCTTTCTTTTTTTTTTTTTTTTTGACTCTGCTTCTTCTGTGAGAGCTTCATGTTTAGGAAGCTTCTCTCTGTGGGGCAGCAGCACCTTGGTGAGATTGTTGGCATTTTCCATATCCAGTCATGCCTGAAGCGTGAAATTGACGCTCTGGATGTGTAGAAATGCAATTCATTGCTCAAATTAATTTTGTTTACATTGGTCCTACATGTCTAGGTAGATGGTCAGTACCTGAGAGACAAAGTCCAAATATGATACGTCTCTTTTGTCAATCACGGTGCCCGAAACACTGCCCAGCATAGAGCAGGTGCTCAGTAAGTGCTTATCTGGTGATTAACACAGAGCCTAGGGCACTGAGCATGATAACAGAGTGATGATCATTTTACTCCTGAATTAATCAGTGGGTTGTGAGCAATTCAAAATATAGGTCCATATTTCAACTTCAGGGAGACTCTGTGAACTGAAAAAAAAATGGCTCCTGGGATTGAATGATTTCTTTGAAATACCATTTCCCCCACTCTCTGGGTAATAAGGTGAGAGTGAAGAAAACACAGAGATGTAATGAAGTTTTTGAGGGAGAGCAGGCTGTGGGACTCCCATTTGGCATCATGCTACATGTGAATTATTTCATATTTCCAATTTTCTTGTCTGGCAGATGCACTTGTGTTTTAGTCTCTTTAATATATTGGAGAGAATGAGATTTAGGGGCAGGAGGGATTTATCACAGTGTTATGGTTCAGTGACATGCTCCGCCAACCTCCTGAGATGCACTGTGCGACTCTCTCTCTCTCTTTGCTGTGGCCTGCTCACGGTGCTCAGTGTCACTCACTGTTGGCCCTCATGTTTTTCTTTATTAGAAAATCCTGGAAAAGAGGATTTGCTTATTAGTCTCCTTGGTTACTAATGTTGATTTCATTTGATTTTTTGCATAGTGCATGAGAATCAAATTGTTAGAATAATTCTAAGCAAATAGTTTCCCTATATCCTGGGAAGACATTGAATGTCATTTATGGGAAGTGCATTATGTGGGAAGTGCAGGGGCAGTGGGTTTTAGCTTCACCACCCTGACCAAGCCATAGGCGAACTCTAGACCATCTTTTATTTTGTTGTAGTTCTGGGGGTTGAACCCAGGAGTGCTTCATAACTGAGTTACATACTCAACTCTCTCTGTTTTGAGACAGGGTTTCATTAAGTTGCTTGGGCTCTCCCAAAGTTGCTGAGTGGCCTCAAATTTATGATCCTCCTAAGTCTCCCAGGTCACTGGGATTACAGATATGTGACACTGTGCCCGTAGGCCATCATTTATGAGATGAAGAACTGGAAGCCTGCAGAGAGCCCAGGCAAACCTCTCAAGTCAGCTCAGGCCAGGAAGCCAAAGGAGCAATGGTGATGCAGGAAACTATTGTGTGTTTGTTGTGATGCTAGGAATTGAACCCAGGTCTCATACATGCTCCTCAGAATTGCTAGGCAAGCGATGTACCATGAAGCCCCCCCGTCCTAAGAGACTCTAATTGGGGTGTAGATTCAACCCTTGGCAGCTCCCTTTACTGAGGCCCCACCTAAGGGGAGGCACCCAATAGCTTTTTGGCTCTCATTTTTGTTCCCCTTCTCCCATTGGGTTTGATTAACTTACTAGGATGGCTCAGAGAACTCATGGAAACACCTACTTACATTTACTGGTTTCTTTTCTCTCTCTCTCTCTCTCTCTCTTAACTGGTTTCTTATATTAATAAAGGATATGATAAAGGATATAAATGGTCAGACATGTGGGAAGAGACACAGAGCTTCCATGCCCTCTCAGGGCACACTACCCCCCAGCCACCTCCAGGCAGTCTGGAAGCTCTCTGAACTCCATTGTTTAGGGATTTTTATGAAGGCTTAATTATGTAGGCATGATTGATGAAGTTGTTGGCCAGTGGTGATCAACTCATCCTTCAGCCCCTTTCCCCCTTTAGGGCTGGGGAGTGCAAGTTCTAATTCTCTAATCACTGGACTGGTTTCTGTCCTGAGGTTGTGTAGAACCCCACCAAGAGTCACCAAATGCCAAAGATTTAGAACCACTGTATCAGATGCTCCTATCACTCAGGAAATTACACAGATCTTAAGTGCTCTCTGTCCAGAACCAGGGGCCAAAGACCAAATATTAGAACAAAGGATTTTTCTAGCATTCATGTTCTCAAGGGTTTAAGAAACTCTGAGCCAAGAGGAGGAAAGCAGAGACCAAATATATATTTCTTATTATATTAAGGAAGATGATTTCTTCTTTAATTAGGTGAAATAAGCCCTGAGGAGTAACAGCTACTTAAAACACAGTCCCTGCCTCCCAGTCTTCAGAGGGGGAAAGCTGAGGGTGGTAAATGGAAACTAGAACCACAGGCCACTGGGGAAATAAGTCTGAGGAGGCTGTTCAGAGGAAGCACCTTTGGGTTCTGTCAGAAGACCCCTTCTGTTTTTAGTAAAAGCCCCAGGGAGATTTCAATGGAAGTGCCAGCTTATGTCCAAAGGACTTTCTGCAGGGTGAGCACTGGGGATCATCCTTATTTGATCTTCCTCTAACACAGGGACCTCTTAGAAGCCCTCAGTTCATAGCTGGGGGCTCCCCAGGATGGAGCCTCATAGGCCTAAAGTCACATAGCCTTGTGTCCGAGTCCTGATTCACCTCTTACTTGCTTAGAATCTTGGGGTAGGGGGCAGGTTGCTTCATACTTCTGAACCTCAATTTCTTATTTGTAAAATAGTGATGGTGAGCCTACGAGACAAGGTTGATGTGTTTCAAGTGAGTCGATGTAAGTGGAAGTATGTATTCAAGAGGCACACCTATAATCCCAGTGACTTGGGAGTTTGAGGCAGCCTTTCCAACATAGCAAGACCCTATCTTAAAATAAGAAAATAAAAAATGGGGGCTGGGGACATAGCTATTTTGGTAGAGTGCACAAAGCCCTGGGTTTGATCCCCAGTACCACAAAAATAAATAAATAGAAAAAGAAAATAAAAAGGGCTAAGGATGGAGCTCGGTGTGATAGAACAAAACTGGGTTCAAGGTCTAGTTAAAAAAAGAAAGAAAGAAAGAAAGAAAGTGAATGCAGACATGGCCCCAGAAGTATACAGTTTCCAGTCCAGCCATTCACTGGCTGCATGATCTTGAACAAGGTGCTGAAAGGTGCTGAAGTTTAGTTTTGTCATTTGTAAAATGGGACTAATAACATGACCTACATAATAGTGTTGTTCTGTGTCTCTTCCACAGCCCAGTTGTGTCAGGGTTCAGCCATGCGAACAGCATGCTAGCTTCATACTAGAGGTTTGAAACATAGAAATTAACTAGTGAGTTCAAAGTAAAGAGTCATGACTCTCAATTTATCTTTTGTTTGCCCAGCTCAGAGATGGCTTCTCCCAGCTCCTGCCTCTAGCCACCTGATGAGGTAGCGAGGTTTACACAAGAGGCCAGCAAGAGAGAGAGAAACACACCAGGGAGTGAGTTTTATTGGGGAACAAAAAATTCAGTGGAAAATTCCATCCAATGAAGGTCGAGGGGGGCAGCATTCCAAAGTCAGGGTCAGTGATTGGTTTTCAGGTCAGTGGTCAGTCACACCTCCACACGGGCAAGCCCTCGCACCTGGGGAAGGGTGAGGAAGGCTTTGATACAGCTTATCTAAGCATCTCACACCCAGCCAAATCACCAAGCTCAAATCACCAAGAACGGCTTCCCACAAGGGTGGTAGGGCTGGTTGTGGGAAAAAGAAAGAACCTGGAGACAGCTTGGGAGATGTGATTTACTGGGGGAAACTGATAGAGTTAAGAAGACTTCAGTGATGATTGGCAGAACAGACAGCACCTCTGTCTCTCATGATGCTTTGTCCAGTGATGGCCAACTGGACAAGTGATATGTATCCTTTCCATATCCTCAGTCCTGTGCCTGTCCCTGCTCAGAGAAGGGTTTTATACAATGGGCTGTAGAAACAGTGACCTCATCAGCATTAGCTTGTTGAGTTTGCTTGGGTGACCCGCATCCCAAGGAGCAATTGTCCTGGCATATATAAAACAGAGTGGCTTTCTATAGATAACATCACCTACTCTAGTTCCCCGGGTGCATAAGAGAAAGCCAGTGTTCTTTAAGATAACATGAATTTGGACTTTCCAGCCCAGGCTTTGCTCTCATTGTTTCCTCAACTTGGCTAGGTTTTGGGGAACAGAAAGGGGGCATTCCAAGACATGGTGTTTTACTGTCCCTCTTCCTATAGGGACCAAACTTTCTGAAAATTAAGCAAAGAAGTCCACATACAACACTCAGTGTCTTGCACATGGAGCATGCTCACCAAGTGTGATCTATTATTATTAGGAAATGAACCAAAGGTTGGAAAAATAAAGTTTTTCTGTGTTTGAAATAGTCTTCTTAAAAATAGATGTCATAAATTGGTGGTCAAATAAGGAATGTCTGTGGATAATTGACATATTTTCTTTGGTCCAAAGGAATTGAAAAAAAAAAACACATTTATTTGTTGTCAACAAAGAATAATGAGGAGATTTTGTAGAGAAGTTCTGATTTTCAACTTTTCTTTTTTGGGGGGAAAATTCAGAAGATGTGACAGTCATGGGTTGGCATTGTACAAGTATGACTTGGGGGTGAGTGCCCTCTGCTTGTCACAGCCCTAACACATAGTCTCCTCTGAGCTTATTTCCCTGTCAATGTTATTGGCCTGAAACCTGAGGGCTTTGAGGTTTATGAAGTGTTAAGTTCTGTGTACTGTTTGGATCTGGGATGCAAAGAAGTTGGAAAGGTCCTTGAGCAAGCAAAAGACAGAAACTTTTAAGTTTCATTGTATATTTCAATATAAACTTTTTTAAAAATTTTCTTAGATATATAAAAAAAAAATTGATCACCAGGACTTGGCCATTTTTTCCCCCTTGCTTTCCAGTCAGAGAAGCCCCAGTTCCAGCTATCTTGTGTGTCAGGAAGCTCTGGCTGCCTGGGCTGCCACCACCAGTTCTGCAGACTAAGATCCCCTATGTATGGTGCCACGTGTGCCTGGGCCCTGGCTGGTGCAAGTCCATGGTAGCCCTGCCATTTCCAGTAGTTGCTGGAGGAACTGTGTCACACAACCTCCAAATGTGAGGGAGCCATTGCAGACAAAACAATAAAGACACAGAGAGTCAGCAGATTAGCACCTCCAGCTAACTGCAGAGTCATCCTCAGGCTCTGGGTGGTCTCTCTGGAGAGGTCCTAGGTGACTGAGTAATCAGTTGTGTTTTGTTGTAAAGCTGTGACCAGCTTGAAGTTGAAGTGCTTAGTATTTTTTTCTTTTTCCTTACCTCACTCTTTCTTCTTCATTCTTGCTTCCCTGGGACTGCTTGTAAGCTTTTTGCCTCCAGCTCTGTTTTCAAGGGAAACTGGGATAAAGTATATATGTTCAACATAGACAACTTGTAAAATGCTAAAAAACAAGAACACAATAAAACAACCCGCCCATAATCCTGTCACTCAGCCATGAATATTGTGAATGTGTTGAAGCATTTGCTGCTGTTTCTCTTTCTTTAACCTCCCTTTCCTTTCCTCCTCCTCCTTTTCTCCTCCATCCCTCACTCTCTCCTTCTTCTCTCTGTCTCATTTAAACAGATGGCATTAAGAAAATTGAGGCTAGGAAGAAACAACTTGAAAAGATAGCTGAGAGGACTTGATATGTGTCTTGCTATAAAGGGAAGGAGCTTTTATAATGAAAACAGCGAATAAAAGGACAATAGATCAAACAGAAAAGTCAGAAAGAGAGATTAGATGAAGAAAGGCACTTCAGGATTACCAGAAGGGTCCTGCACTGAAGAGGACTCCCCCCAAGGAAGGCTTCGAACTCCCCACTGACAGAAGGTAGCATGGGGTTGTGGGTACAAGAAGAACAAAGACCAAGGCCTGAAAGTGCTCTAGACAACACCTTTGCTGGCAGAAAAAAAGCTAGTGAAACAGATGAGTACCTGATGGAAAAAAAGAGGCAGAGATGAAAGAATGGAGTAATAATGCAAATCTAATTTATTGTGTTTACATAAAACTCATACATGATTAATTGTACTTTGAATTTTCCTAAGAAGTTGTTTGGCAATGGGGAGAAGGAATCATAAATAAATATGTATAATATGTAAATACATTTGTAATAAGACACCTGTGAGTGTTGGATGTTGCCATAGGCCTGAGAACATAAAGGGCTCTATAAGGGATAAGTAATAACAGCAATAAAAATCAACATTAGGCTAAATACTTTTTACTGGTATGGTTTGCTAGTTGTTTCTGGAGGTGATCTCAGGATGAATGGCAATAAAAGTTGGGGGGGATGTATTTTTAATTGACCCCCAAATTATTTTTGCTGCAAAATTCAAATGTGGTGAGCATAATGTGGAGTTTATACTCCTCAGGAGAACTCTATAGATTTTCATATCCTATTTACATCAATAGCAAGATTATTTATCTTGATTACAGGGAGTAGTGAAGGAAGTAATTGTCATGTGCTGCTTATTATATAGTGCTTCCAAATAGATTAAAAACTCCAGAGATAGAGAGGTTTTAAAACCAGCCATAGGGCATGCACAATAGCGTTTGTTTCAATAATCAATAGTAAATGATCCATGAATTAGAGATGATTTCTTAGAATGATCATAATGTGTTTTATTCCTTTCCTTTCCAGCTCATTAACAATCAGCTTTTAAAAACACATCTGAACCTGGATGGCACTGGCTGAATCTGCATTTCTGAACCCCAACTGCTGACTGCTGGGTCTCATGCACAGCCTCTGGCAGCCTCAGAAGTTGCACAGTGGTGATCCCTGTACCATATCTGGTCTGCAGGTGGAAACACACACCCTGCACAGTGCTTGAAAATACCTGAATTCATTTCCAACATTTGAAGATCAGAAGATTTCACTTGCAAAAAACTGCTTTGTCTTTAAAAATCAGAGAAACTGGCTATCCTGTGCCTGCATTTTGCCATGACAGAGTCTGCTAAGACTGCTAAGGGTGACTGTTTCCCTTCTAAATGGGAATGCCTCTTCCCCTCCCAACTTCTCTGCTCATTTTATCTATCTTCCTGTATCCTGTGGGTATTTGAACTTGGGGTTATTACTTGATCTCCCACCAGTTTTTCACTGTAGACCCCACCACCACTATTCTACTGTTGTGGGCTTAATTGTGCTCACCAAATTCATATATTGAAGTCCTAACCTCCAAAGTGGACTTTATTTGAATTTATTGTCTTTAAAAAGGTAATTAAGATAGAATGAAGTCACATGGGTGAGCCCTAATCCAATATAGCCGACTGGTGCCCCCATAATGAGATAAGACACATGTGAAGACACAGGGAAAAGACTATCTACGAGAGAATGAAAAGTCTCAGAAGAAGCTTGATCCCAGACTTCTAGCCTCCAGAATTATGAAATAATATTTTTTTTGTGTGGTTTAAGCAACCCAATTTGTGGTATTCTGTTGTGGTAGCCCTAGCAAACTACTATACCCCCTCATCACTATGTTCAGAAAAATACTCTTTCTTAGTTCATCCTGCTAAGAATTGGAGAGTCATAATGTCACTGGGTTGGGGGTCTCAGTTAGGTTCCCCAAAAGGAAAGTGATCCTCAACTCAAACCGTGAGTGTTCTTAATGTCATCATAAAAAAGAATTTAAGGATGATCAAAGTGAGGCACAGATGAGTTTCACTGAGAAAAAGAACTACACACAAGGTAGGAGAGGAATGTACTAGTTACATCTTAGCAGGGCATATTTATACATGTAAAAATCTATGGTGCAGAGACATGATCTCAGAGGGTACTTTTATTTCTCCGTTGTGTTGGTAACTGGACGTGCAAACTATTACTACTAAAGATCATTTTATTTTCTTCCTCATTTTTGATGAAAACTCACAAATCATTTCCCCAACAAAGGTTTTATTATTCTACTTTATGAATTTAAGCAGTACTACATTGAGAATTTGATGGAATGTACGATATACACATGAAGTAACCAGATCCTAGAAATACAAATCATGAGAATATCTACTTGTTGAGCAAAGGCATTCTCAAAACCTGTTTTTCTTTTAGGTCCAGGTCAGGAAAAAAAAAAGTTACTGATGGACATGCAGATAAGGTCTAACAGTTGATTTTCAGTGTTTGTGATCAGAGTATGTGAAAATGGCCTTTAAATCTAGACTTTGAATCAGGACCACTCTTGTTTTGTCCCACGTGTCTTATTTCTACCTGTCTTTATGTCTCCTATTCTAACTCAGTGTCAAGCCATCTTCTTCGTTGTTCTTGTCATCCTGATCCTATCATCACCTCCTAACCTGTGGTTTAGTCTTGCCCAATCACTTTAACGTACATTTTGTCAGAAGATCCACAGGGTAAGCCTTCAAGCCTGGTTTCTTCATGTCCCTTTCATCCGACGGGAAAGCTGGCACCTGGAGAATTTGCAGGGTCCATTCTGGGACACCGGCCTTTCACTGTATGGCAGCTTTCTTTAGCACTGCCTCCTCTCTTGCTTCTTTGTTTGTGAGGAGAGGCCAGAACCAGATGGGAGGAACTTCAAACAGCTGTAATCATGTCCTCCGAGGTATGGAAGCCTTAGGACTGGGGGACAGGGTCAGGAAATATCAAACTCTGACACTGACCCATTTAAGAGATAGTGCTAATGACTGAGAGTGAGACACTTGCAAATGAAACAAAGTATTTTTCAAGTCTGCAGCCAGATGGCCATGGTAACTGCATCCTTGGGAATTTGTTTCTGGGGAGGAGACGGTGAGTAGTGTTTGCAGACGATAAATGTTCCCCTGGGTGGGTATAAGTAGCCCTGAACCCTGGTCCCTGAATTCCCAGTCCTGACCCAGGCCGAGCCACCCCTTGAATCAGGGTTGGGGGCCTAGATGAACAGTAGGTCAGGGCAGCTTTCTGTGTGCTCCTTTCCCTTTAGCCACACTTGGGTCACATAGGCTTTGGTCCCTCTTGGGGAACTCTTATCTCATTCAGTCTGTGAGCTGTGGAAAGAGAGGTGCAGTGAGCCAGGAGAATGTTCTAGTTGTCTTGACTTATAACTCCTGTTCTGAAGTTGCTGGTCATTTGTGCTGTCTCACTTCCTCTGAGCCCTACCTCTGGCTGCAGTCATGACTCTGACAAACACTTCGATGGGCTCCCATCTGCTTTCCCATGGGCAGTACCTTACCTCAGACATTTGTTCTTTTTCTGAAGGCTTCTGAGGGACAGAGGGGGTTCTATCGTCAGGGGTGCTAGAGAGTTCTTTCTGCAATTGACCAGCAATCCAGCGCCCTCAGGCGTGCCCTCAAGCTCCACTCTGCTCCTTGCCCTCCATTTCTGATCTCTTCTTTTCAAGTTCTTATCCAAATCTCTACCTCATTTCATTTGGAAGGGCTCTTTGTTGCTCCTTACTCGGTTCCTGGCCAAATACTTCATGAGATGAATAATCTCATGAAATGGGCCCATCCTTCTCAGCCACCTTTTTTTTTTTTTTTTTTTTTGTAGCCAAGAATGAGAGGACAATCTGACATTTCAATTCTTTCTTTGTGTTCCTCTTCTCCAGTCCTAGGGAGGGGAATAAAGCAATGTAGAAATTTGCTTTGATATGAAATCCAAAATTTTCCACTTTCTTCTTTTACCCCCAACCTTAGAAATTAAGTAAACAAGAAGTTACATTTGTGTTAAAACTCACTCAATTTTACTTAATACTCATCTAAAATAAACCAAGGCTTCATGCTCAAGCAAGTCATGATAAGTAAAGAAGTCAGCAGATAGTCCTCGGATGCTGACACCGGGGTGTAATGGATGCAAAATGCTCAAGAGGCACACAGGAGGGAGGAAGGAGGGGGCTGGGAGGCCCTCAGTCTCATCCTGGAAAGCTGCCCCACTGCGTGGCCCTCCCCATCCCCAGCAGACTCAGTAGGAATGAGCGTCCCCTCATTCTTCTCTCTTCCCACCGTCACTGTCTAATCTGGAAGAGTGACTGTGAGGCCATTGTCATGCTCAGTGGGCTGCTATTGGACTCCATCCTTTATTCCCCATCATCCACTGATGTGGGGGTTCTATTTCCTGGGGCTGGTGCTGGGGAGCTAAGTGGAGCAGAGAGAAATGATCATTTTCACGGGTTGGGGAGAGGATATATTCCATCCTTTGGGAGGTTAACTGCTTTGGGATTTAGTTTGCTGCTTTCCTTCTTGGGAAACAGCTCTTCTGCAGGGGGAAGGCAGGAGACCTAAATTAAGAGGTGCTCCACCCCCTTGCCCCTCCCACCCAATACTGTGGAAGTCTGCTAGGAGGCAAGTGAAGGCCCACCAAGTTTTGCCTTTGAGATCTTAGCTATTCTTTGAGACCCTCTTTTCTGTTGCTGGTCTCTAACAGCCCTTCCCAGGGCACCCGGGCAGGTGCTCAGGCTGCGAAGATGAATGTGCAAAGCACATATGGTGACTCTGGGTGTGGCTCCTAACTTTCCAAGGCTGTTTCCCTGTATTAAAATAAGGCAGAGAGAAACCTTGACTAGCAGTTTTGTGTTCTCCTGTCTATTTCTAATATTCTGGGGCACTGTGGCAGGTTTGGAGTAAAAGGTAATAGAACAAATGCAGAAGTGGACTGAGATGGAAGGAAGTGGTGAAAGGAAGAGAGATAAAAGGGAGGCAGAGAAGAAAAATCAAAGAGGAGACAGTGGGGATGAGAAGGAATTGAGAGAAAGAAGGGGTAGTGGGAAAGGGAGAAAGGAGGAATAAATGAATTAGAGGAATAATACAAATAAATGAATAATGGGAATAGAGAACTACCTCATGTCTGTTTGAATTCTGTCTTGTTAGCTAGTCTCCATGGTGATGAGATGCAGAAAGGTTTGGGGGTGTGGATGGTTCCACTTCCTGGAGTGAAGCAGCCCAAGTTCAAGCTACAGCAGGGGATTGATACCTTCTCTGTAGTGGGGTCACCTTTGGCTTTTGCTCGGGTGGGATCAACTCTGCCTCTAGCTATGCTGGCAGATAGGACTGGTGACCCTGACAGGTTGAGCAAGGATTACCTTCCCTCTCTTCCCAGAGCTCCTGGGACTGAGCTTTCAAAGTTCAGTTCATTCTGGCTCCAAAATACTTCTTCTCTAGATTGCAAGCTGCTCCTGGCAACACCTTCATTGTTTATTTACAAATCCTTTTGATGTACAAATAATTGTGCCTTTGACACTTCTCCTCTCCTCCCCCTCCTCCTCCTCCTCCTCCTCCTCCTCCTCCTCCTTCTTTTGGTACAGAAGATTGAATTCAGGAGCACTCGACCACTGAGCCACAGCCCCAGCCCAATTTTGTATTTTATTTAGAGACAAGGTCTCACTGAGTTGCTTAGTTGAGCCTGGCTTTGAATTCTCGATTCTCCTGCCTAGGATTACAGGTGTGCACCACTACACCAGGCCATTTCTCTGCTTCTGTTCTGTCACTGAAAATTTTAACTGGCTCTGGACAATAAGACTGAGAGGCTCGATGGGGGTTGTGGCTGGGGAATCCCGCAAACCAAGGTGAGAATAAAAGTCAAGTGACTGTGAAGGCCTCAGTCCTCTTCCTGCCCAGGATGGTGTGTGTTCTGCTTCTTTCCTTCCTTTTTTTTTTTTTTTTCCTTCCTGAGCTATATCCTATGTCCTTTTTATTTTATATTTTGAGACATGGTAATGCTAAGTTGAGCAGGCTGTCTTTGAACTTGTGATCCTCTTGCCTTAGCTTCCTGAGTCTTCCAGGATTATAGGTGTGTGCCTCTGTGCCTGGCTGTCCTGCTTCTTTTTAGCAGCAGTCACCCAATTGAGTCCTGACCTTTCCCTCCTTCCCAAAGGAGGGTGGAGAGCCAAGCCAGTGAAATTAAGACAGAAATCTAATATTCATGAAGTACTGATTACCCACAAATAGAATCGTGTCTTAAAGTCTATGGAGTCAGAATTGCAAAGGCTTTTGATAAATATGTATGTTTATGGGCCCAAACAGAAGTGGAATAAAGTCTGGTTGTTGAATAATTCCACACGAAGATGTGAAATTGAGCCTGCCACAGCCCATTCATCATTGGGTTCCGGATTTGGGTGAGTTGTGATTATCCAGTGTAATTAATAGTGGCATGCAACATTCATGAAACCAGACATCATTGCCGACCCAGGACAGGGAAGGGATTCACTTTAAAGCATGAAAAACTCCCAAATTATTATTTAGTTTTTTTGTAGTTCAAGTTTGAGCCACATTTCATAGGTGCTAATTAAGGTATTCAGAAAGTCTGCTGAAGGCTGATTAGGTACCTGTTGGAATTAAAATTTTTCTCACAAATGGCAAATAAACTAGATATTGCTAAGTAAAACACTACAAACTAGAAATTGGTTATCACTCATTTTGGCTTGCAATTACTTTTTCTTCTTATTCAAGGTCTTTTGGAGGAAGCACCAAGAAAATACATTTGAACAAATCCTCCTGCCCCAAATATTTTCCCATGTGAAACCAAAAGCATTCTACCCAAGTCTTTTCCATTAATTAAAAATACATCTTATATGGCTGAAGGAGAATTCAATCCACTAACTAGGTTAATTTCCTTTTCAGATATCTGTGTGCAATGTTTCTGAAAGTAACTATCTCATCTTAAGTGCTTTAAGTGCTTTTTGGCCAAAGGCAATGAGATAGGCAACTCCCATTTTGGGACCAGCAAACAAATCTGATAATTGGAGCTGCTTAGATTCACTTTTTTTGTGCAAAGTAACATGTTGAGTTTGCAGAGAATGAGGGAGAGGAGGACTCTAATCTCTCCACAGAGGCATGGAGGGGTCCCTGGGCGTTCCAACACACTTCCTCTTTGCAGTCTCCTAACTGGGCTTCCTGACTCTAGTAATTATCTTCTTTCAGTTTATACTATGCAGAGCTACTAATTTTTATTCTCCTTCTCATTCATGTATGTATATATGTGTGTGTGTGTGTGTGTGTGTGTGTGTGTGTGTGTGTATGTGTGTATATGTATATATCTTACAATATATATGCAAACTTTATCTCCACTCTCATTAGGGTTTTATTTTGCCTAGGCCTGAGAATTAAATTGACAGAAGACAGAGCAACAGGATGCAAGTTTTATGTGACACAGGAGCATTCATAAGAAAATAATGTAGTGACACCCCCTTCTCCACAGAAAATCTTAACTAAGCTTCTCCAGAAATCTTCACATAATTGGTTTTAGAACTATCAGCAAAAGAGTCTCTACAAAAGAGTTCAATGTAAGTTACTTCCTGTTTTCCTGTTGCTTTATTTTACTTGGCCAGTGGCCTGGGAGAAATCAGCACTCTAGGTGCTAAATGCCCCTTTACTAGTTTTTCATACATTTATCCAGTGTAGTAGTATGTAAAAGTGTGTTTGCAAATGCAAAATGTGATAATAAAAAGACAAATCCTTTAACAAGGTCTCTGGCCTTGAGCTGGAGCTTCACAGAGATATCTACCTTTCTAAGATGAGAGAAGTTACCAATTGGGCTCCATGGTAACTGCTGGCACGAGGAGGAAAGAAAAGGGAGAAGAAGTTCTCCCCTTCTCAGGTGTTGTCCTTGAAGGGTTAACTTGCCCAGAACAGTGAAAGGAAAATCTGCTTTTATGTGAACTTTTGCAGACTGTGAATTTCTGAGCCCCCCCCCCTTACACACTGGGTATAAAGTTCTGAAATTACCTGAACTTGGCATTCAGGGGATTTATTGATCACAGCGAAAGCTGTACCCTCTGAACCTGGCTATAGCCAAATAAAGCTGTTTCCTGCTATCTTCGGTGCCCTTCCTTATCTGTCCCTACAACAATGAAGTAGCCAAATTTGAATGGAACATTATATACTGAGTAGTGAATTATGAAAACAAGACAAAGGGACTTGGGCTTGGGTTGTTAACTGGTGGAGAAGTGGCCAGAAGATAAGGGTTAGTGTAATAAGGTTTTCCTTGACCTCAACTTCCTATCATTGATGATAAGAATGATAGTTTCCTTGTAGGATAGAGAGGATAACTCTCAATGGGAATTTTGTCTCCTGCTTTTAAGGCACATAAGGTCAGAGTCATATTCTTGTACCTGATTTTTTTTTTATGTTTTTTTTTTAACTCAAAACAGTCAATAAGCTAGAGTGGCATATTTTGATCTTCACCTGGGAATCCATTTCTTCTTAGTTTTAGGTGCCCTCTAGTTAGACACCTCCAGGAATGCATCTGAAGTTACAAGTTGGGTTTATTTCTTCATTCAGTGAGGTAGAATATTTGCTGCAGAATATAGTGGAGGCATCTCAGAAGATATTAGAAAAAAAAGCTTTATTAGAGTTGGGGCTTTAGGTAATTTGGGGGAGAATCTAAGGAAGTACATGTTTGTTCTGGATTGAATACTTCTGGAAAACAGGAACAATTTTATGATGAGATATCTTACTTATTGGCTAGGAGGGCAAGACTAAGGGGAGGACAGAGCTGTTACGTGTAAAGAAATAGCAGCCACGCATGTTAGCCCAGAGAGGGAGGTGTTAGGTATTATGTGAGTTGCACAGTGACCTTGCTTTTTGTCTAGGACTTTGTTTGCTGTTGTGTTCTGTGAAATTGCATATGTCTACCGTAAGAACAACATGCCTAGCTGTGAGTGTTGAACAAGTTCCCACATGCCAGGGAAGCGCTCTCTCTTTTGGCATCCTCCACCTCACCTTTTCTGTAACAGTCCTTTATGGCATGGCTTTTTTCTTCACCTAATTCTGTGAGCTCCCTGAAGGTGGGGCTCAGCGTGATCCTTGTCTATCCCTTGCAATGCTGGGCCAAAGGTTCTTCCTGTTTAAAAGCAACCCTAATTAAGCATCTTGTCAGACATTGGATGGGAATTACTTTTCAAAACGAAGGACTGTAGCATCAAGGGCCTCTGAATTGCATGTGGCCACTTGAAGGTGGCACAGCTAATCATCGTTGCTCCTTGCCATTTCTCCCCCAGAGTTCTGGGGTTTGAATTTCACACATGCTATGCAAGTGTTCTACCACTGAGCTATATCTATAGTCCTTTTTATTTTTTATTTTGAGACAAGGTCTTGCTAAGTTGCCCAGGTTGGCCTCAAACTTGTGATCCTCTTGCCTTTCAGCCTCCAGAGGAGCTGGTATTATAGACACACATCACTGTACCTGGTGTTTTGATGTGAGTGGGTTGATGGATAGTCCCGTCTCGTCCCATCTCCCCCCAACCTCCATTCACTTTCTCCTTTTCACTCTCTAGGATCCTGGAAAGCTAACCCATTTGGACTTCATGAATGGGCTCTCCAGGCCTCTGACTTCTGGTTGGTTTTGACCAATGGGAAACACCATTAGGAGATAGGCAGGAGGAAGGAAAATGGGTTGAGGTCAGGAAATTAGGGGAGTTGCACCTGTGCCATGGCTTCTCCCCATCTGGACACAATTTGCAATGGCTGTGTCTTGAAGGGTGATTCCCCTTACAGTTTTCTCTCTAGATTCCAGTGAATATTCCCCACTCTTCACACTTTGTTTGAACCCCGCAGGCGTCTTGCAAATAACCTCTTTGCTAAATTCCTCTTGAGAATTCTACTTGGGTGCCATCAATTTCCAGTATGTTTCTAGTATGTGTGAGTCTGGATTGGTATATTAGTTTCTACATTAGCTCAAGAGGAGAAGTCACTGGCTCAGGTCACACAGTCCAGAAGCAAAGAAGCTGGAGTTGGAGCCTCTGGCTCATCGTTGCATGACCTTTTTGGTGTGAAGCTTGCAATCAGCTCCAGTGGCTTCTTGTATTCTAGATTGGCATTTTTCAAATTATGGAGTCATGGAGTTGATTTAGAGAGTCATGACCCAGCATTAAAAGAAAATAGAATAGAAACGATTAGAGTTCATCCCACACAGTAAAGGTAAGTATTGTTTTTTATTAAACTTTGTGTTCAGTTGCATATGTATGTGTTATTTGCATAGAGTTGCAATAAGATATATTTCTTCCTGTGGGTCATAGTCTGAAGAGAGAGCAACAAAAGTGCCCTCAAGACCTAAGGCAACAATGGAAATCCAGTCTCACATAGTCTACCATTTACTGTGACCCTCTAAGATGAGTATATCCTGCAGGTTTGCCACATACCAGGGATGGGAGAATCTTCTTTATCTATAGAGCATTCCATGGCTCCACTATTCTGAGAAATGCACTTTGGGAAGCACCGCTTTTTGGAGTGGATGGGGAGGCAGCAGGCTGAGGAGAAAAGGCAGGAGCAGAAGAAAGAGCCTTCCTGCCCAGGGTCCCCACTCATGCAGTTAGTTCAATAGGTGCTGAGGCTACCTTATAGACCCTTGGAATCCTGGGTGGTGATCCAGGATTTTGATCATCCTTTTCTTCCCAGCACTAGCACAACAGTGTGGCTCTCAACAAATACCTGTTGAATGAACTAATGATTCTATGAAGTTCCTGACATCTTAAGAAGGCATTATATTGTAACAGACAGAGAACAGGCTTTGGAGTCAGATCAAATACCAGTGTGTTATTTTGAAATACATTATTTTATCTCTGTGAGCTATAGTTTTTTCATGGACAAAATTCAGATATTATTGTTGCTGGTATGAAGCAAAGTAATATATAAAGTCTAAGCAAAGTGTCTGACCCATAATTGATGGCTTGGAAATATTAGTTTTCTTCTCTCCCTTAAAGTTCTCTTACTTAAATTTCTTGTATAGTTTTATCACCTGTTTATTGTTTCTTATCTGCTTGTATGCTTCCAGGGACAAGAAAATCACTACCTTATGTATCAACTCTTTCTAATCTCTGACTTCTTGTAATCTGCATTCACTGTTCCTAGTGTGCCTATTTTACTGCTCCTTAAAGAGACTAGATATTAGAAAAGGGTAGAGAAGAAAGGGAGTGAAGAGTTTAAAATATTTTTTTTTCCCAGAATGTTATCACCTCCTCAGATAAGCCTGGATGGGTGATATCTGCCTGCGTTTATTCCTGTATATTTCCGAACACCCTCCTCTCCTTAGTGATAATGTGCAGCAGAGAGCTGGCACCATTTCAGAGCAGACTTCTCATTGGAATTTTGCAAGCATTACATGGTTCATTTGTGGTAATAATGTGAAATTTATCTTTCTGGGAAATGTGGGATTTACTGGAGGACAATAGTTAACAGTGACAATCTTTATGTCCATTTTTTTTTCCCTGAGAGTAGGGAAAAATATCATTAGATGTTTAGTGAACATTAAGGGGGCTTCAGGCCCATTAAGAAATTTGAGGCAATATAATGAATAGTTTTTATGGGAATGAATGAATGACTGAATGGATTCAGAGTGGAGAAGAGGCATTAAGCGAACAACCATGGTGAGTGCCTGGCTTTCTCTGGGCTCCACCTCCTATCACTGTTCTCCTAGGAATTCCTAGGACTCAAGATTAAGACCAGGCCTGGAGCCTCCCATTCTGGATCCAGAGTCAGATGTTGGAAACCAAGGCAGGCCATGTTTGCTGGAAAAGTCTGTAGATGGGACCCTGGCTCAGAGGCCAGGGTTCTCAGGAGCTCTTCTAGAAATGGCAGAGGTGTGTCCAGCTCCAAAGTTCCACAGGTCATCTGTGAATCATCTTCAAGACTTTTGATATGTCTGCCCTTCCATATCCTTTATATGAGCCTACACCATTAGATTGGCAGTCCTCCAAGGCACAAACTCTGGTCTTATGTGTCTGTCTTATTCTGTACCTGGTGAGAAGCAATGACTGAGTAAATATTTACTGAAGGACTGACCCAGTGAAAAAATGAGTGAGTAGCAGGATACAGGTCTGTCAGCTCCAGGTTGTATTGGGAGTCTTGAATCTTTCTGTCCTGATCATACTTGGAAGGCTGAGCCACTGGCTTTAGCTCAGCGTCTCTCAGGACAAACAGTGGTGAGTTCCTGGACAGTGAGTTATGTAGGCCAAGGAAGTTCCTTTTAATGTCTTTTTTTTTTTTTTTTTTTTACACAGGAAAAAACACAGGCAGATATCACCCACCCAGGCTCATCTGAGGAGGTGGTAACATTCTGGAAAAAGTGGCCGAGCAGGAAGCAATACTGGGAACATGGATGTCCACAGGTCCTGCAGAACCACACTGTGCAAAAAGGAATGTTATCCCTAGAATGAAATAACCCCAAGAAAAATGCTGGTTTGGAATTGTGGGTTTGATTGAGAAGAGACAATTTCTTCTTGTTATCTCTAGCAAAGCTTTTCTTTTGCTTATGGGTGGGTGGATAAAGTGGTGATTGGCCAGACTGCCTTGCCAGTTTTCTTCTTGTTCCTCCTGAGTACTGTTATCTAACTTGCTGTGCTCCATGATCTAGTTTCTTGCAAGAAGCTGGGGCCATTTCTATTTTTTCCTACTAGACCCAAAATGTCTCTCACACTGGTGGTATGCTCTCTACCCTCACCAAATGAACAGGATATTTAAAGGCAAGAGGTAGTTCCACCATTGTGACTTCCCTAAACAGCCAGAGATGGAAATCTTTTTCTGCGTTTATCTTCCAAGAATGAGAGGAGAAAGAACACACAGTAGTACTGACAGCAAATCAAATGTCATTATGTGTGTGCCGATGGCAGGCTGTTTCTCATTTTCCCAAATTACCAATCCCATCATGCTATGCCCATGTTAGATTGTTTAGGGAAACAGATGACATATGTTATAATGCTAAATAAGCTGAAACTGTGCCAGGATGGAGACAGAAGGTGTTTGTTTATTTTTAAGTGAAGCATGGCGCTCCCAAATGACTTAATGTGGTGGGGAAGGAATGACATCCAGGGGACTGTGGCATAGTTGTAGCAATAGATTAGAATTAAAAACCAATCACTGTTCTCTAAACAAAGATGCACAGATTCTGACCCCTCAGCTACTTGAAGGGAGACTCAATAAGCTTTATCAGACAAGGCTTAATTTCTGGGTGGCATTAACTTTTCTCTTGGACCTCTGACATTTCTACCTGAATGTGCATGCTCTGTAAACTTTTATTGTAGCACCAGCATACGTTGACAAAGAGCCACACTGCTCTGTGCTCACACCCTTCTTTTACTTCCCATGGGGGATTTAATATTATCCTATCATGTCCACAGGTCCTGCAGGACCACACTGTGCCATCTGCCAGTCTCACCTCTTGTTACTTAACTCCTTACCAGACTCCTGCTAAGGGCCATAGCCATCTCTCTCCTTGCTGATGTTCTTTTTTCAGAAAGTAACTCTGTGGTTCTCAGCCCTAACTGAGTGTTAAAATAACTGGGAATCTTAAAATAATTTCAAATATTCAAGCTGTATCTAGGACAGTGGAACCATACTCTATGGGTATGGGACAAGTATAGATGAGACTAAGAAGATCTCCAGACATCATGATACAAGTGATCCCAAACTCCTTAAGCAGCCTCTTGGATCTACCAGAAAACATGGAATGCAGAGGAGATAAGATTCATCACAAATATCCCCACCTCTGTATTGCAGTCTTGCTTCATGGGGGACTATCCTGAGCCTGCCCCCCCCCACCATTTCTGTTTCTCTCCTGAACATGGGAAGGTATGTGTTGTATTCTCTGGAAGAGAAGGGAAACAGTCCATAGATCAGACATATCAGGAAGCTCAGTTCTCCATGTAAGGAAGAGGTAAAATAATGCCTTGTTTAGTGGCATTCAGAGAGCGGGGACATACCAACAGATGTAGGCATATGAGGCTTTGGAATTTCCTGGTGGGAGTGCAGAGCAGGAAGCAATACTGGGAACATGGATTCATTTGCGAATGCCATGACAGGCAGAATATGCACCTCTAATTTCATTTCAAACTCACTCGAGTGTTCACTGCTTTTTTTTCTAATTTTTTTTTATGACAACCCCACTTCTCATTAGAATTACCAGTTTAAAATTACAAGCTTCTGTAGAGCACATCTAAGAAATGACCTTTCTTCATTCTAAATGCTATAAAAATTAAGTTTTCCTATGCTGTGAGCTGCACTCTTGGGACAGGTTAAAAAAAAAAAAAGTACTGGATATTGCTTTCAAAGTTCTCTAATTGCCTAAATTAATAATGGCTTTTTTTTTTCCCCTTTGGCTCCTGTAAGGGACAAATGAATTTGAATCTCTCTCTAAAGAATTGAATCTCCAGCTATCTCATTCTGATTACTTTTTGCATTCATTATAGAATTTGAAGTGATCTGCAAGGTCACCTCTTCCAGTCAACCCACCCCCTCCCCTTTACCCCTTCCTTCCAGCCTCTGGCTCCAAGGATTTGGTTGGAAAAAAGAAATAGAAACAAAGTCCATGGGGTTTTCCATACTCAGATTGGCCACAAACCCCCATAGACTGGATATTGTTTATTACCTTGGACTTCTGGTTTTATTACAGAAAAAAAAAAAAAAAAAAAAAAAAAAAAAAAATTGTCCTTAGGGAAATTACAAAGAGACAAACAGAAATATGAGCACTTTATATTTTATTGTTAAATAAGCTGCTCTGCCTCACCATTCTTTAAAAAATACATTTCTCAAAAATATGTGACCCTTGGGGCTGGGGATGTGGCTCAAGTGGTAGCGCACTCGCCTGTCATGCGTGGGGCGCTGGATTCGATCCTCAACACCACATAAAAATAAAATAAAGATGTTGTGTCCACTGAAAACTAAAAAATAAATATTAAAAAAATTCTCTCTCTCTCTCTTTAAAAAAAATGTGACTCTTTTTTGAATGTGCGTGTCATGACCTCTAGGACCTTAGCTAAAATATACAGATACCACCTTAAAAACTCAAACCACAAAACACACAACAGTAACAACAAAATACTGTCCTTAGTCTCCTCGGGAAAAGGCATGGAAAAGAGGCTGACAACATTTCTAGATGTATAATATGTTCATTTTAAAGGAAATAGAGTAAGGTTATTGACTTTGAAATGTATAGCCATTTACTTAATTCAGAGATTGAATCTTTGCTAAAATGGGCAGTTAGGCTGATGAAAGAAATTGACTTGTACCACCTAATGAGCAATTTCATCTTTTTAATATAGAAATAACCGGTGTTGTGGACAGCCTTTTTATTCTTTTGAGAACACCATAACCAAGAAATCTTTCAAATGATCATTATACAATGAATGCCCTGAGGCTTTGAAAAATATTTATTTTGAAATTATCATAAGCGTAAAATGATTCACCAATGCAAAAAAGAAGAAAAGCAATTAAATGCTATTCTCTAAGCTTTGTCAAATTTTTCCTTGCTGAAAATAATTGAACTGATTTTTTTCTCTTTTTTAAATAATAGTGCTCAAAGAAATGCAAGATCTTATTGCTTATGGATATGTAGCTTAAATATGTTTCTTATCTTAAATTTGATGTAAGAGTAACAAGATTATAGAAAATGACATAATGTGATTGGAGAAGCATAGTTTCATTAAATTACAACTCACCAAATTAAGCATCCTCTAAAATTCTCTAAACGTCAGCAGTGATTTCTGAAGATAAATTTTGAATTAGTAGGAAGGGATATTTGGAGTCGGACACACATGGCAGAGATGTTTCCTATGTACTCTTTACATTTCCCAGCCTCCCTACAATTGGGGGGGGGTGCAATTAAACCTCATCAATAGCCTATAACAAGAAGCATCAAAGCATTAAGAACTGATCCATAATTCCCAGTTATGTGGTTTCTTCCATGGTGACCTGGAAGCCAGCTTTTGATATGGTGGTGTCACAAGTAGTCCATGTGGTCATGGACTACTCTCCAGAATTTTTTGGCCAGAATCATAATTTGCATCAGCAAGAAATTGACTTTTGGATTTTCAAGCTACTGTGACTTCAGGGTTAAATTTTTACTGTGGTATAGCCTGAGGTATCCTGACTAATAATCTCATCATAGGACTGTTGAGAGAAGCTAATGGAGCCCAGAGTTTTTGCATACTACCCGATGTCTTCTTTATTATAAAGAAGATTTTAGTAAACAGTGTGTGATGATGAGTCACATAAACTCTGGCATCTGCATGACATGGGTTCAAATCTAGTCTCTATCAATTACTGTGTGATCTTGGCCAAATTGTTTAACCTCTTTGAGGCTCTTCTCCCTACTTATAAAGAGGGGGCTAGTAAGAGAGCCTTCCTCAGACAGAGATAGTTTAAAGACCATCTTCATAATGTACTCAGAGCTATCTCTTGAATATGTGCATTGACAGCAGCTTTTATCTTATTTTGGAAAGAAGGAAAAAAGGAGTATAAATGGTTTATGATTAGTTGTTAGGGAAAAAATAAGAAAATAAGGAAACAAAAATTTCCCATTTCTATTCATTTTTCATTTTTCTTCACATTCTAATGGCAATATTGAAGGCAAAAAATGTGTTTAAAGCCCCTGATCTGATGTGTGTGTGTGCACGAAAGGGTGCTCTGCAGAGTCTGGCAGCAGCAGGAGAGGTGTCTGTCTTGTTCAGCAGTGTCTGAAGGCTGCAGGTGTAACGAGCAGTGATTGATTATCTGTTCAGCAGTGCCTTGGAGGAAGGGAGGGGGAAGCAAATAAAATACAGTTATCGCCCCTGTATTTAGATGAGGTGATTGAGGTGTGTGGTGGAACCATAGGCACATTAGTAATTATAACAAGTGCCATCCAGCTCTACTCTCCTGGAGACCTTGGGGATTGGGGCTCAAGGAGGGTCTCCTTCCTTGTCTGTTGCAGTGCCTTGTCACTCAGAGGAGACAGGCAAGCTGAGATCCACACTTGACAAGGAGCTTCACAAATCTCGATTCTAGTAATTTCTGAGCAAGTGTGGGGAGGGGCTGTGTGAGGGATAGATTGATCTTGGTGGAGAGCTCTGCCTGGACTTGCAGCCAGGGTGTTTCTCCAGAGCCCACTGGCTTATGCTATATGCAACACGGGAATGCAATTTGCAGAGACTTGAGGCAAAGTGAAGTGTAACCCTGGATACCCTTGAGATGGCAAGAAGTGGTGAAAATCAGATTGGGGAATCTTGTCTGCTGAATAGGGTTGAGAGTGAGATATGCGTGCCTTTTCTTGTGTGTTAAACTTGATAACTCCACAGGCATAAAAGATGTGATGTGAATGAATTTACAGCCTAGCATCTGTCAGAGGGGAGGGAAAACATAGCCAGGCACCTTATTAATCACGGAGGGACTAGCTGAGAGGTGGGATAGACCAGGCATGGCATTCGCCAATGCTGCTCATACTGCATGAACTTTCCTGAGTTGTACATCTCTGCTGCTGCCGGAAGCTCCAGAAGTTGATGGAAAATTAACTCAGTTGATATAAGAAAATTTACAAATATTAAAAGAGCCTGGATACTGGGCTCTCAGATTTGTGTAGCATGTCACATTTTTCAAAGGGCTTTTACTTTTTGTGTCTTAGATTATCATGCAAACTTATGGGGCTTCCAAGCAGGCATTGCTGCCAATTTTGCAGTTGTCAAGAGATGTTTGTGTGGCATACTGAACTTGCATTTGGACTTTGCAACCACAATCCAGTTACTGCTATGTGCTGATTTCCATGTTTGTAAAGGTCAGGGGTTGGACAATTGGTATTTCAGGCAGATTATTCTTTGTTGTTGAGTGACTGTCCTGTGTATTGCAGGATGGTTAGCAGCATCCTGGCATCTACCTACTGGATGCCAGGGGCTTCCTTTCCCTTAGTGACAACACAAAATATCTCTGGACATTGCTAAATGTCCCCCAAGGGAGTAAATTTCTGGTCTGGATAATGTCATATTAATACATAGGTTGAATTGGGTCTCATTTCTTCTGTACTTCACATATTTGCCACTGTAAGTTACTGAGAAGAGGGAGTTTATCAAAGGTTGTCAAGCACTCAATATCATAGGATTTTTATGATAGCTGAGATTTATTGAGTAACTATTATGTCCTTGGCCCCTGCTGGGCATTTTTATATAGATGTAGGTATTATTGGTCTTCATAAAACCTTATTTTAAAAATAGAAGCTGAGAATAGTGGCACATTCCAGCAGCTAGGGAGGCTGAGGCAGGAGAATTGTGAGTTCAAAGCCAAACTCAGCAACTTATCGAAGCCCTAAGCAACTTAGCGAGACCCTGTCTCTAAATAAAACATAAAAAATGGCTGGGGATGTGGTTCAGTGTTTAAGCACCCCTGGGTTCAATCCCTGGTACCAAGAGATAAATAGGAAAGCAGCTGGGTGCAGGGGTCACATACCCATAATCTCAGGTACTTGGAAGGCTGAGGCAGGAGGAGCACGAGTTCGAGTCCATCCTTAGCAACTTAGCAAGACTCTATCTCAAAATAAAAAAATAAAAAGGGCTGGGAGTGTGGCTCAGTGATAAAGTGCCTCTGGGTTCAATCCCTAGTACAAAAAAAGCACGAAGCCTCAGTGATGATATATAGTTTTATTTAGGTGAACAGGGACTTGAACTACAAACCCTCTGGTTATACCCTGGTTCTATAAATCTCCACCTACTTTAATGGTAGCATGACCAAGGGTGTGGATGCAAGATCCAGATTGCCTAAGCTCAAATCTTGACAGATCGGTTCTGCATCTCAGGTGTGCTATTTGATTCCATCAAGCCTATGAATTAGCTATTACTATAAGCTTGACTTTACTTATGAAGAAATTGAGGCAATGGGAAGTGAATTAATGCTTGTAAAATGCTTGGAACATTGCTCGGCATATAGTAAGTAGGTATATAAGTGTTGATTTAAAAATATAAAAATGAGCTGGGTATGTGGCACACACCTGTGAATCCAGCTACTTGGGAGACTGAGGCCAAAGGATCACTTGAACCCAAGGAGTTCAAGGCCAGCCCAGCAACAACCCAGCTCAAAAACAAATGACCAAATGCTTCTATATTTCTGGTTCTGTTAGTACTTGGTAGAGTCACAAAGAAGATAAAAACCCTCTAGTGCAGTTGTCGGGAGTCAGGCATTGTGAATGTGGCTTTGCAGTAGAAGATGCCCTCCCCCCTGTATCCCTCTGGCCCTTTGACCACTCTTCAGTATCTATGTTCTTCCTCTTCTATTTGCCTATAATTGTGTCTGTCTTGGTGACCTGACTTTGGACTTTTCTCACAGGTGCAGAATATCAGAAGTGAGGTTCCTGGGGTTTATGTCCCTCTTCCTTGGTCCACAGCAATGACTAACTTGTGTTGGAGCATAAGAGCTCAGATGCTTTAATTCAAGTTAGGATAAAATTTAAAGGATTGGCTCTCACTCCAGATCACAGAGGCTGGGTTCGGAGGCTGTGTAGATTTGGAGACCTGGAGAAGCTACTCAAATGATACTCTCCCTGCTGAGCTGAGGAGCCTCTGTGAACTTTGATGATGTAGAAAACCAAAATGTGTGCCTCCAATTTTAGCCTGCCCTTGCATTTGCTTAAAGCATGGGAGCCAGAAGTAAAATCATAATGACTCATTCAGAAAGAAGTGGCTGTGGTAGGCCAGCTCTTCAGTCCTATTCTCTAAGCATACCTGGCTCCCTCCTGTGGTCACAGCTCTGTTTGCCACTGCCACAGCTACTCCTGCAGAGAAAGCGTGATTTCATTCTCTATGATATGACTGATGTGGAGAGACTGGATATTTGGGGGTTAAGCTCCCCAGTCTCTCACCAAGCTGGTAAACTACATGGCAAGCTTGCTATTTAAGGAAACCCTGTGGGGCTGGGGAGCTCAGTGGTAGAGGGCTTGCCTAGTATGTGGAAGGCCCTGGGTTTAATTCACAGCACTGGTGTGTGGGGAGCCCTGTGGTGAGCCCTGCCTAGAAAGAGAAAACAAATATTTTTTTCATGTGAACAATAACACCCCCAGTGCATTGGCTGTGTCAGGGTCAATCCCCCAGAAGGGCTGGGAATGACCTTGAGGGTGGCTCAGGTTCCCATATGAATTTGTGTGAGCATTGAGATCCAGGTTACTCAATTCTCTAACCAGGCTGTCGTTACTGCAGTCCTGTTTCTATTTATTTGCGTTAATTCCTAGCATTAGGTTTTTTTAAAGCCAGGACACTAAGGGTGCTGAGCCCATTTTTTTCTTTCACTTCCCCAAAACCCCTCCTGTGCAGTAGGCATTGGGTGACATGATTAGAGCTATATGAAAGGGAGACCCCTATGGGCCATGCCAATGGGGAGGTGTGGCAGGGCTTCAGGAAATGCCCTGGAGCCAGGTTTTCAATCAATAGTGATGGTGACCAACTAGTGGCTCACAGAGCAGTCCCACTTGAGCTTGGTCTGGCTTGGTTCATACCTTGTTTGGAACATTTTGAATTAGCTACCAACATTTATAAGTGTGTGAGGGGTTCACACAGCATCCATATTTCTAGTGTCTCTTAAAAACAAAACAGAAAAAAACAAAAACCAACCACAAAAGGGTAACACTAGACCATGATTCTACTCTGGATCATCTGGATCAGAGGAGCAGCCACTTCCTTCAGTTGGCGAGTGTGCTTGCCCATTTGCCTCAGTCTCCAAGTCTCCCTCTTGTCTCACACCTGATCTACTTTACCTTTGTGTCCCAACTGGAGGCTGGAGGCTGGGAAGCATTTGGGGCCAATAACATTTTTTCTGTGCCATAGGTTTCTTACCTGTAAAGTGAGGCTAAGAATAGGGTCCACCCTTGGAGTTGCTGAGAAGGAATGGATTCATAGGTTCATGCAGACTCGAACTGTGCCCAGTACATTGTTGGTCCTTAAATATTACATTATTATTATTTTTTGTTATTATTATATTATTATGATCCCTCTTCCCCTCCGTATAAGACTGTGGTTGTGATCCATTCTGTCTCGCTGTCTCACTGGGACTCTGATAGGATCTGTAACTAATGATTGTGCTTGTTGAGCTATATCCTGGGTCCCTGGAGAGGTGGGGAGAACCCCTTCCAGTTCAAAACACTTTTGGTGACTGTGCTGCATCTTATGTCTGTATGCCAAAAGGACTTTAAAGTTTGGAACTGATATGTAGAAGCTCAGGAAATATCCATTGTGAACTCAGGTTTTTTTTAAAAAAAGTTTCTATTGACTTGCTTTCAGAAGGATCAAATAAGAAGCTGCTTCTGGAAATGGACAAATCTGGTTCCTTACAGATCTGTCATATCCTTTGTTCTTGGGGGGGAAAAAAAAGAAAGATAAGAAAAGGCAGTGAAGATTGACTGGTTGTTCGTTGCTATTCCAGGTGCATTTCCTCCTTATGCATTCGCTTCATTTCATCCCACCGCAGTCAGTATATTTTCACCAGGCAGTGAGCAAAAATGTCTGTGTACTCCAATTTTATTGTAGTCAGGCAGCATTTACGGGTTTGACTTTCAACTGACCATGGCAGGAAGTCTAGAAGCAATTATAACCAACACCTGCTCTACCGGTGCTTTGGGCAGGCAGTGACTGATTCCAGGCCTCGGGTACATGAGTGTGTTTCATATCAGCTCAGAATAATAACAGTGACACCTCTACTTCCCCACTATCTGGAGGAGCTGAAGGCACTTTACTCTGAGAAACCCTCAAATTATTGGCATTTCTTTTAGTGAAGATATCAAATTAGTGACTAGAAAGGAAAATGTAGAAGATGGCTATTGGTTACGTTCAAAGACAAGTTTAAACCGCTTTCATGGAATATGTCTCCTCAGTACAAAGTATTTGAGTGGAGGAAACTATTGATTTAAAATTGAACTGAATCTGAATTTAGACGGACAACGTTTGTGGCTGGGGATGTGCCAAGATCAAAACTGGAGAAAGGACACAATTTTTAATAGCAGTGATCTCTACCCAGGATGTATCTTGCTATTGTGTGAAATGATTTTTGATTCTGGATAAATCTCTATTTCCACTTGCTAGTCTAATGCTTTTGCCAGATAGCTGAGGGATTCTGGGAGGGGTGGAGGCACCCAGGGGTTGGGCTGACCTGAGGAAGTCATGTGTAAAGGGCTTTTTCTCACTCGGAAGCAGGCCAGGTTCACAGCTGTTCTCTGTAATAACAACTTGGGGCTCTGGCTTCTGAGCCTTGGCAAACCTGAGTCCTAAGAGGCAAATGAAGGTGAGAAACACCTTAAGGAGCTCAGGGCACTTCTTGGCTCCTGTCCTGCAAAGCTCCGTTTTATTTGGGCCCCAATTTTCCTCTTCTTCTGTTTTACATGGAGCAAAAGAGAGCTATACCGAGAGCCAGATGGGCTGGAGCTCCCTAGGCAAACAGATAAGGCCTGTGCAGGGCAGAGGAGGGGAGAAGAGCAAATCAAAGGCCCATTTCTGGGAGATTAAATCCATGTGTTTCTGAGGCCAGCTCAGCGGAGCAGGGGGGCTATTAGGGTAGGAGATGCATTGTAGTTTCCTACTGGCCAGAAAACCAAAGTACTCTTGGGTTCAGAATTTATGATACATGTGTCCCTCTATTTCAAATTAAGAGTTGGACTAAATGTATTTAAGAACAAACTTGGTTTGTGAATCTACTCTCTGATCCAGACATTTCAAAGAGTTCCATGCACAGACTTCAGTACTCAAAGCACAGCAGGGAAATCTAAAGATGCCACCTTTTTCCTTGTCCCTCTTTTCTGACTTTCACGGATTTCCAAGAGACCACCTTGAGCTGATACCATTTAGGTCAAGTTTAAAGATGACCCAGTTCTGAAGGACTGCTGTGTGTCTTTCTTTTGTAGGAAACCTTGGTTTCTTGCGACAGAGCACAGAGGTCTGTAGGCTTGCAGCCTTTGCCTGTTGACCTTTGCCCTTCTTTTTGTTGGACCTCTTACCTGTGCTCACTTATGAACACTGAACTGCGTGGGTCTTGAGATTGTTTTCCTTCCTAGCAAGAAATATCTGTAAAATTTGTTAAAAATCTTTGTTTCTTGGGTTCCTATTTTCCATTTTTCCTTGCCCTCAGATTTTCTGTCTGCCATCACTTGTAGACTCCAATGCTTACAGGCCCATGTGATACGGGAAACAGACTGGTAGAGAAGCAGCAAGCAGCACTTAGAGAACTCCAAACTTTTTATTTTATGCTGTCAGGCTTAGAGGAAAACAAAACTCCAAATTCTGAGCCCTGATCCACAGTTTCTCATAACATTTATAGGTTATTTGGCATCATCTCAGAACCAATGTATCATTGGGGTTTTTTTCCTCTTTAAAAAAATTCCAAATCTATGCAGCTGAAAGCCTTGTGCAGGGTCTCTAACATAAAGTGTGCTTACAGAAACAGATAAGAAGAAGGGGCTCTTTTCACAAGCATCTGTGACATTTCAAGCATGAGTAGTCAGACTCTTAGGGCAGCTATTTACAATGTGAAAGGTAGGGACCCGTGGTTAATTAGGCTTCGTGGGGAAAGGCTGAGAGAGGGGAAGGGAACTGACCCTTTCCCCAGGCATTGGTTTCTTCCCAAAACATTTTCATAATTTCATTTCACAACCAGGTCTGGTTTTGCCATCACACAGGCAGAAAGGATAAATATGCACAGTAAAGGGTAACTGGAAGTGGGGGGAATGTGGCTACCTAGTGAGCCACACATTCGCCTAAATGGACTAGCTCCACTGCAATGTCGCCACCCAGGAATATGGGCCCAGTCTCGTAAGGAAATCTATATTTTTATGCAAAACTTCACAATTACACATAAAATGCATTCAACATTGGATAAATGCTCAGTGAGCCAAAGTAAACATGTTTGTCAGATGGTCAATTTTTAATTTATGTTTTGGAAATTGGAAGAATTGAAGGGTGTTTTAGAAATAAGGAACATAATCCAAATGGCCATGGACAAGCAGACTGGTTATGAAGTGGCCTCTGCTCTATTCTAGGGAAGAGATAGCAGCTGCTGAAAAATGATGACAAAGAGGACCTGGATTCAAGAAATATTTCTGAAATGGAATCCTTAGTCCTGCCAGACTTATACAAAGCCAGACACTAATGGGGCAAGAATGGATTTTAATCAGTAATAGCTATTGCTCTAGGGAAAGAGTCCAGCATGAACTATATTGAATTGCACAGAGGTAACTGGGTATTTTAAAGGGAGAATGAGGATGAGTAGGAAGGGTGTGAGCAGGGACTCAGTAGGTGCAGGAAGTAAAAAAATTACAAAAAAGTGAGTGAGAAAGGGGGTTTATTCATGTGAAACTCATCTGGGTTGGCAGCCTGTGTCTTTCCAGGCAGACACTTGTCTCAGGCTAGAGTCATCCTTTTGATGTGGCCTTGACTTGTTAACAGAAACTACTGTTAGTCTGGGTGCAATGGTGCACACAGGTAATCCCAGTTCTTCTGAAGGAGGCAGAAGGATTACAAGTTTGAGGCCAGCCTCTGTAACTTAATGAAACCCTGTCTCAAAATCAAATAAAAAGGGCTGAGCATGTAGTTCAGTGGTGGGTTCTCAGCTGAGCAGGGGGCTTGTTAGGGTGAGAGTTGCATTGTAGTTTCCTATTGGTCAGAGACCCAAAGTACCCAGAAGTTATGATACATATGTCCCTCAATCTCAAATTAAGAATTGGGCTAAATGTATTAAGAAGAAGAGGCTCTTTTTAAAGGCATCTGTAACATTTCAACAGGGAGTAGTCAGACTCCTAGGGCAGTTATTTACAATGTAAAATGTAGGGAGGCGTGAGTAGGCCAAGAGAAGAGAAGAAAACTGATTCTTTCCCCAGGCATTGGTTTCTTACCAAAACAGTATTGCAAAACCAAAACCAAAACCAAAAAAACAAAACTATGTTAGTATATTATTCAAGTGTTTATGGACCAAGGTTGAGGCCTAATTGAGAGAGGAATCTGGCTAGAGTTTGCTCAAGGAAGGACTCTTTGCTGGTCCTTAGAAACTTACTGAGTTTGGTGGAGAGACAAAGAGGGACCCTGATGTATGGTTCTGTCTTGATTTGGCTCATGAATGCTCTCAGGGTCATGACCTTTGGCTTACAGTCAGGTCTCCTAATCTCTCTTACCTGGGTCTAGTTCTCATACCCTTGCAATCAGGCACAGTGGCTGACATTCTGGAAGCAGCTACCAGGCCCATGTACTTTTTGCAAAGACAAAAAAAAAAAAAAAAAAAAATCTCTCTCCCACCAAGAGCAGGTAGTTTCAGAATGATGGATCTGAGATCCCATGGAAAGCAAATCTGTTATCTTCCATGGTGCACAAAACATGCTGTCACAGCTAGGACTCATAATAATCCTTCAGTTTCCTAAATTGCTTTACTGCTGCTTTTTTAATTAAGACCCATTAACTTGTCATATATTGATAACGGGGATGACCCTGAAATAGATGGATAAATTAAAGCTCTCTTTCGTTCTGTGCTTTTATACGAACGTGTTAATTATTTTTGTCATTAGGAAGAGTGATGGAGGGATGGAGAAGTACCAAACAGATTTTGACAAAGTGTTGGTGTTTGTAGCTGGAAACCCATTGCATGTCAGATGTAATCCTTCAGCTTTTAATTTCACAGTGAGCTCCAAGGGACCAACCTAGGATTTCTTGTATTAATGGCCCCATCATGGATGCTAATGGAGGGGATAGAGGACCCATTATTTTGTTGTAGTAGTCACATACTGGAATTCATTAGGACTCAAGATCTGGTGTTCAAACAGAGTTTGGGTTTGAATGTACACAGTTGGCTTACACACTGTTTGAAGATCAAATTGTTGAACAACATTTAAAAATATGAATATTTCACATAAAACTCTGTTTATCTAATTTCTAATAAGTGTCCTAAGATCTGACATCACTGGACCTGAGTTTCTGAATGGCAATAAGAGCTGGGGAGTGGCTGTCTCTTTAAAGATTCATGTGTCTGATAATTTTCCCCACTTTGTGCCATTTTCTTTTGCTCCTTGGTCAGTGAAACTAAGCCGCTTGTCATTAAACTGGGCTTTTTAAAATAGTAGTGGTAGGGAATAAATGAAAAGATTTCGAGTATGCATCTCTATAAAAAGTAGAAAAATGAAGCCAGACGTGGTAGTGCAAGGCTGTGACACCAGTTACTTGTGAGGCTGAGGCTGGAGGATCCTAAGTTCCAGACCAGCTTCAGCAACTTAATGAGTTGGGGATGTAGCTAAATGGTGGAATATTTACCCTGCATGTATGAGGCCTGGGTTCAACCCTCAGTGTTGAATAAAAAGGTAGAAAGACTAAATAGAGGCTAAGATAGGTTCTATTTTTTTCAAGAAAATTGAGAAAGAGCATGTATCTAAGAGGGAATAAGGTTGAACCTACAAGTTTTTGACCATAGCTATGCAAGAACAATTGTTGACAACCCCACTGGAGGGTGAGGGTCAGAGTTCCTCGCTAGGAATCTTTGCTTTCGAGTCATGTAACTGCATGTGAAGTTGTGCAATGAATTTAGGAATGGAATTCCAGAAATCACACTGACATAGTCCACAATAAATGGAATCAATCAGGCATTACTTTCATGCTTTCTGGGTGCCCAGGCCATAGTTTCTGATTCTACTCCCTATGTGAAACAGGGCATGGTGGCACACGCCTGTAATCCCAGCGGCTTGGGAGGCTGAGACAAGAGGATCGAAAGTTCAAAGTTAGCCTCAGAGATTTAGCAAGGCCCTAAGCAACTCAGTGAGACCCTGTCTCTAAATAAAACACAGAAAAGGGCCGGGGATGCGGTTCAGTTGTTAAGCGCCCTTGAATTCAATCCCCAGTACCGAAACAAAAGAGAACAAAACAAAAAAACAAAACTAAGCACTGAAGTGAGGAGCCTCTAGCATGCCAAGTGTCTGGGCCAGAAAATATGTGTTTCCAGAAGGAGAGCTTGGGAAGGGATTCCCTAAGTTTGAAAAGCCTAGGACATCTCATTGAGGTAAAGGACTTGAGAGGAGGGGGTGGCCTGGACTGTTTCCTTCTCCGATAGGCCCTGTGCCTCAGTCTGTTTCTCTGATTGGGCTGGGGGTATGTTAGGTGTTACTCCCTGGGCCACTTGCTCCCATGATTACAAATGAACTGCTTATACAGGTTCCTCAAGGTAGCTTTTGAAAGCCCTTAACTTTGGAATCTCACTATGTTTTGGTTCTGGGAACTGAACCCAAGGGGCACTTTACACCCAACCTACATCCTCAGCCCTTTTTATTTATTTTTTTTTTTTATTTTGAGACAGGGTTTTGCTAAGTTGCTCAAGTCCTCACTAAGTTGCTGAGGCTGGCCTAGAACTTGTCATCCTGTCTCAGCCTCCTAAGTTGCACAACCTTGCCTGGCTTTCTGGCTGTGGAGGAGGCAACTCTGTAAAGTGTACTAACTAAGACGGTGATGATGGAAACAAGCTGGGTTTGATGCCTCCTCAGCCACTTTCCTGTGTCTGCAGGGCCCTCTGAAGGCTTTGGTTGTGCCTTTTAAAGGATCAAAGAATGGGATTGGTTTTCGCCCGAGGCTTTGTTCATGGAGGCCCTCAGGCTGGCCAATTGTATATTTGCAGAAGCTTTGTGTCAATTCTCCCTTGAATTTTTTACCTCCCATCAAGTGGACTCAGTAATATCTTAGCCTCAGGCAGCAGAACTACAGAGGAGGTATGGAAATTTCAGGATAGTGCAGTTGTCCAGATCTCTGCAGAAGTGTTGGGCCATCTCCTTCACTGTGGTGTGACATTGCAGTCCCTCTTCTCCCTTGTCTATGGAACATGGAACTCAAGACTAAACCTTATGTCTGATTCAGAAATGAAAAGGCTGGGCTGGAAGTGTAGTTCAGTGGTAGAGCACTTACTTAGCAGACACAGGGCCTAGGGTTTCATCCCAACACTGCAAAAAAGGAGAAAGAAGAAGAAGTAGAAGAAAGTGTTGGTTGTCCTGGATATAAGAATGACAGGAACCAGAAGCAGTTTTTAATAGTCTAAGCTCAGTTCGCGATTTTGCTTCATGTCTCCTTTGCCCAGCTTATTCTAAAGCCCAGAAAATAGTGACTGCTAGGTTGAGAGACAGTAGAATGGTGTCCGAGTACAACAGGGACTTAAAGGCAGCTTTCACTAAAGGTGCTGACTCTTTGCTTGGGCCTATAGATGCATGTTGGGTAACTAAAAATAGGATCTGGGCACAGTGGTGCATGCCTATAATCCTAATAACTCTGAAAGCTGAAGTAGGAGGATTGCAAGATAGAGGCCAGCCTCGACAACTCAGGGAGACTCTGAAATGCTGTCTCAAAAATAAATAAATAAATAACTTTTAAAAATAAATAAATGAATAAAGGACTGGGGGTTTAGCTCAGTTATACAGTGTCTCTGGGTTGAATCTCCAGTTACTCCATCCCCTAAAAGGTAGGATAAAGTTTAGCATCTCTGCCTTCATTTTTGGATACATATTCTTTCTACCATAACTTTGGCTTAGCTCTGCACTTGGAATCCTTCCTTGTTCAAGATAAGAGTAACTAAGGCATTTTCAAGATTTGAAAGCATCATAATCCGCAAATTGCCAATTGGCAATTTTTACAATGCTCTGTTACAAACCACCAGAATGGTACCGAGAAGTCTCCAGAAAACCTGAAGGAATTAACTCTGCCTTGCCCTTCCAACTTTTCCGTTTCGGAGTCATCCTTTACTGCAGTCACCTTGGATTCCAGGAACAACAGGTCTGATCAATAAACATCTCCCCAACCCCACAACAACAACTTTCTCACCTCTGCCAGTAAGGCTCTGTTTGGCCATCCTGAGACAATGATCAACCAGATCAACCAGAAACAGGCAGCAAGTTTGATGAAGACTGCTTGACTATGTATCCTTTGACCTGCCTTCCTTATATAATCTGTGAGCTCTTGTTAGCTCCCTTCTCCAAGACAGGAGTAAAGCCGCTTGGTCCCCATTATCTCTCCAGTATGTCTATACTGGATAAATTTCTTTCCTGCTTCTCCCCCATTGCTTTTTGTATTTGATTTTGGGGGTAAGTGGCTGGGCCTGGTCTGTTGGGCCTCCCTGAAATCAGGACCCCCTCACCTAGTACTCCAACCGGACCACCATTTCCAAACACTGGGCAGGGATGTCATTCTGCTATTAACTAGCTGTGCGCTAGTTCCTGCATTTCCTCATCTGTACAGTGGAAATATTTCTTGTCCAGCGGCTGATGTCACTGAGTTAGTAGGAGGGTTCAACAAGAGGATGCTTCAAAGAGCTTTGTAAATGGCAAAGACATAATAGAGATGAGGTGGTGACAGGATCACCTGAATAATGATGCTGTCAGATTCTCTTGCTTACAAGGGAGTGTTAGAGGTGACTTCATATTAAAATAAGGAGCCTGATGTAGAGCTTTTCTCTTTCTGATGTCCCTCTTGTCATTTACCCTCTGTTAAATAAAAATTATGGGAGACCTTTTTTTTTTTTTTTTTTTTTGGATTAAGCTCTTCAAGGACCAGGTTAATAATCGAAATGTAGTCACTCCTGCCAAGGTTTCATATCACAGAGCAGTGACTGACCTTCCTAGAAATTGAGATTGGAGAGGTAACAGTCAAATTTCTGTAACAGGCCAATTCAATTGGCATGATAATGAAGTGCCATTCATACACAAAAGAGAAGTACCCTCAGACAACCTGAAGTTAACTGATCAGTTACTTTCCTATTGTTCTGTCTGCCAGCCTTACCAGAAAAGTAATTTTGAAATGATAGTCTGCTTTCTGTTCTTGTTTCTGCTTTTTTTCATGTCCTTCTTATCTATAAAACCAACTTTTTTAGCTCAGACCATCATAGCACACATTCTATTTTAGTGAATAAGGTGTTGTCCCATTCTGGAATCGAAAATAAAGCCAGGTGTGGTGGCACACTCCTGTAATCCCAGCATTTTGGGAAGCTAAGGTATGAGGATCATGAGTTCAAAGCCAGCCTCAGCAACTTAGCAAGACCCTAATCAACTCAGTGAGACCCCGTTTCTAAATAAAATATAAAAAAGGGTTGAGGATGTGGCTCAGTGGTTAAGTGCCTCTGGGTTCAACCCTCAGGACTGCCCTCCCCCCCAAAAAAAGGAAAGAAAGCCAATAAAAATCATTCAAGTAACTGGCACAGTGTAATCCCAGTGACTTGGAGGATCACAAGTTCGAGACTAACCTGAGCAATTTAGAGAGACCCTGATTCAGAGAGAGAGAGAGAGAGAGAGAGAGAGAGAGAGAGAGAGAGAAGGGCTGGGAGTGTGTAGCTCAGTGGTAGTATGCCCCTGGATTCAATCTCCAGTACTACCACACAAATAAAAATCCTTAAACTAAATTGTCATAAAGTTCTCCTTTTGCAGCTGTCCAAAGAAATGTCCAAAATTTCTTTGCCTCCCTACTCCCAACAGCCCAGCTTTAGCTTTTAGAAGTGGCCAAGAGCCAGAGCCTTTGGAAATCACATGGCTAATGGGGACAAAGAGCAACAGGTAGTAAGGCATTTTTTTTTTTTTTTTTTTGAATCTTGGTCATTTGGAAAAGCTTGTTTTTTACTTAATGTCCATGCAAACCATTAGTGTGAGTTTTCTCTGGAAGTGGCCACATATGCCCTGTTTTGGGAGGACAGCTGGTCTCAGGCTCATTGTTGGGCCACACTATAGTGGAGGGGTCTGGTAGCTGATCTGTTGACAAGTAGTAGCAGGCAATTTTGGGTCCTGCTGCATTGCTATAGGGCAGCTCTTATCTCTGGTCACCCCCCATCTCTGATTAACCTGTGTTTGCATCACTCTCCTAGTAAACCAGTCCAGGCAGGGCATCTCCACTACAGCCAGTCCTCTCTCCTGGCAAAGCCCACACCACCCTGTTTCTCATTCCCACTCTCATAACTTGTCTCCATCTGGTCTGGCACACTAACTCAATTCTCCCTTGGGAATTCCTCCCCATCTCGTTCATGTCCATTGTCCCTATTGGACTCAAACTGCTGGGCCAGAAGGCAAATGAAACTGCTCTGAGAATTCAAATCCCAGCTCTGCTTCTTAAGAGCTGAGTGAGTTTAAGCAAATTGCTTAAACTTTCTGGGTCTCAGTTACAGATGATTAGATATTTTTAAAAATTCTACATTTAAACAATGTAGAGTTATTTTTCAAGCATTCCCTAAGTTTGGTGCAGGTCTGGTGTGATGATGTGGGACTCCACTCCTCGGTTCATCAAGCAGGACCCAGGCTGATAGATGCTGCACGAGTGCTAGGATTTGCTGAGAGAAGAGGCTGGCAAGCCAACACCTGCCATTATAGATGCTTTGACTTGGGTGTGACACATGTCACTCTGTTCATCTTTCATTGATTACTACCAGCCATGTGGCAGTACCTAAATTCAAGGAGGTGAAGAATTGCATTCCTTTGGGACCAGGAAGTAGAGGAGAGCTCAATATTAGTGAGAATAAATGATGTTTACTGTACTCATTTTCATCTATAAAGCAGGAATATCAATAACAGTAAGTACCTCATAGGACTGTTGTGAAGCATACATAAGTATTTTCTATTATTGTTATCACTACAGTACCATCTTAATGACTTTATGGAATGTATATTCGAGGTAGAGGGTCCTAGAGAGGTCATCTAACTCAACTTCTCAGGAAGAACATGACTTTTATTTTTGTTTTGTTTGCTTTTTTGTTATGTTGGAGATTGAGCCTAGCACCTCTCCTGTGCTAGGCAAGTACACCACCACTGAGCTACCCCTGGCCTAGAACATTAACTTTTAGAATGAGACCAGCCTATGTTTGATTCCTGGTTCTTATATTTAGTGGCTATGTGACCTTGACACATATACTTGGGTGCTTTAGTTTCCTCATTTATAATAGGGCTTAATAACTGAATCTGCTTACAGGACTCAGGAGTATGAAAGAAGACCAGGAAAGTGTAACCAATGGTCTTAGGCTCTACCTGAGGATGAACATGAATGTAGACAATTTACTTTTAGAGCATGGCTCCCAACTGGCATCCCATGACTCCTCTCCAACTGGTATTGCTTAAGAATCCCTGGAGGGAGTGGTATCCACACATCTGTTTGTGGTTGCTCTGAGCCTCACATTTGTCCTTAGCACTTTGCTACCGAAGTGGTGGCTATTTCACAGCTCCAGACCCCTCTAAAACCTCTCTGCACCTTGCTCATGAGCTACGTAGCCCAGTTCTCCATGGGCTTCCTCCAGCCATCTTGATTCTCATGTCTGTCTCTTTGGGGGATGGTTCCCTGTTCTCTACAGTGGGACACCTAGTGGGACTTCCTTTATATCAACATTGCATCCCAAAACATTCCCAGGCAGGCAGTGAGGATGAAGCTTGTTCATAAGGAACAGATGGTTTATATGATTGAGCATAGTTTTTACTGCCACCTGGCCCACCTTCACCTGGCCCACTGCTCCATCCAGATATCGAGCAGCTGCCTTCTTCCCTACCTTCTGACTGGCTTGCTTTGGGGAAACCCTGATGTATGTGTGTGTATAATTTTTTTTTCTGATCCTAGGGATGGAACTTAGGGTGCTCTACTATACAGCACTATCACCATTTTATTTTTTAATTTTTAGACAGAGTCTCACTAAATTGTCCAAGCTGACCTCAAAGTTGTGATCTTCCTGCCTCAGGCTTGCCATTTGGTGGGATTTACAAGCCTGCCCCACTGCTCCCAGATCTGTCTATATATTTCTGAAAGCCAATCTTGACTTGGTTTAGGTCACTCCCACAGGGCTCCTTGGTCTTAGTGAGCCAGGGAACCTGCCTGGGAACATCCTAGGAAGCCAACTGATTGGTCAACTGAGACCTCACAGTGGCTACCCCAGGGCTTTTCTATTCTTGATCTCTGAGAGTTTCAGCTCTGGTTTAGACAAGCACTGTCAAGATCTGTAGTCCTATAACATGTTAGGCAGCCTGCAGTTCCTAATGAGTGCTCAATTAAGTGATAAAATGGTGAGGGTTTTGGGACCTGGGTTGGACTCCCTGGTTCATACTTTGACTCCACCAGTTACTAGCTGAGAGCCTTGGATAATTCACTTGTGGTGTGGAGATCATAAACATTTCCACCTTACAGACTTGATGCAAAATATTTAGAATAGTGCCTGTGTGTAATAAGTGTTCAATATTTGTTATATTTTTTCCTCTGTTCCACCTGCTTTCCAATGGTTAACTAGCTTGGCTTAACTTTCTAAGACAGTTTATTATGCATAGAACTTAAAAATGTTGATTCCACTATCCCAATTCCATGTACCAATGGACAGATGTGGAGACATGGACTTAAAGACACTTGCACTTGCTCCCAAACCCTTCCCAGGAATCTTCCTTTATGTCTGTTGGATCTCCCAGATTCCACTGTAATCTCTGCTCTGAGGTAGAATTCTTAGAAGTGGGTTAGTCGGCCCATAATTACTGTTTACTTCATTTATATCTGGCATTCTTCATTATCATGCTATCAGCATTGAGATGGAGCACTAGCTCTACTTGATTGTGAATTCTTGGCTCCCCTGTTGACCTTCGGCTGTACTTTTGAGATGGCTACTTCTGCAGCACACTGAACACTGATGGGCTCCCAAACCTTCCTGGAAAACGTGGAAGATTCCGTTTCTGTATTTACATATGGACCATTCCTAAGCCCACATCACCACCTGATGAGAACCTTCACCAAACTGCCAAAGAATACTTTTATATTCTGATTCCAAAATGTAGGAAATTGCCTTTTGCTTCCTTTAATCCAATATTTCTCTTTTAGTCATCTCTGTCCTTCAGCTATTAACAAGTTCTTGCTCACTCTGACCTGAAACCTGTCTCTTATTACTGCCAGGGGAAGTCTGATTTCTTTATCACAAGTTGTTCCTTTTAGAACAGGAGTTCTCCTCTCACTGAGGTACATAGAACCCTTTTCCCCTAGTGGGATTTTTTTGGGGGGAGGGATTTGAGAAAAACTAATTTAAGCTCTGTTCACTTTGAAGTTTCTCCTCCCTGTTAAAAATTTACTCATAACACTTTTTAAAGACTGATAAGTGTGGAGAGCAGGCTGTGCTCTGCTCTGAGTTACTCCATGGTGTATAGAATAGCAGTTTTCAGGCTGTTCCTAAACTTTTGCTACTTTATTTTGTAAAATGGTGGTTTACCATAAGCTATTCCATTTTGAGTTAAGTGCTCAGGTGGAATGATGCTTTGTACAAAGAAACAACCACCATCTGCCTGGCACTGATACATAAATTAATCATTGTAATGAGAATGACCACCTGTGAACTTATTGAATTACTCAGAAGTACACGGATGCATGGGCTTATCCAACTCATATAGAAAAAACTGGGCCCAGGAGCTTATCACACACACCAGACCACCACATGGTGCAGTCTCCTCACTCGAGACCCACAGAAGAAGGACCAACTCGAGAGTGGTCATAAAGATTCCCTAACCTTGTTACCTGGTCACTTGTCATCAGCTTTGCTTGGGAAGACTGCCATAGCGACACACCTCTAAATCTCTGTCCTTGGGCTTTAGCAGAGTGTGGTTTCTCTTGCCTGTGACAACCATGTAAGTCCCACTTCAAGTTGACATTCTGAAACTGCTGTCCATCCAGACCTTGGCCTAGAGTAATTTTCTGTGCTTCAACAACTCTGCACCTTGAGCAAATTCTTCACCTGGTTTAAAGTCTTACCTGGTTATTGAAAGAATTCTCCACGAAAAGACACTTCACCGGGAGAATTCCAATTTTATTGCAAAGGCTATGTGCTTAGATAGATCTAAGGGGAGATGGCAGGGCTTAGATACATGGCAGGCCATCCGTATATTGGCAAGTTCTTCCAGATATCAGCTCCGGAGCCCAGGAATTAGTTCTTATTGGGGCTAAGGTTCCCCGCCAGCAAGATTTGAAATTGGCACCGGCAGGAGAGTTCACACGGGCGGGAACTTTTCGCGCCAGTGAGAAAAAGGGGAAAGCAGAAAGAGGAGGTCGTTAGGCGCCATGTTGGGGTTTTTCTCTGGGGTGCGGCTGCCATTTATACTTTTCCCAACAGTTATCTATAGTGGCTCTTTACATTCATATCTATTCCTTGCCTTTGCTCTCAGTTCAGCCTCCTGAACCCATGCAGATACCTTATCCCTTTCCTAGCCTTTCTGTAACATATACATATGTATGAAATTTTGTAAAGTATAATACATGACTTGAGTGTTATAGCTATTAGAAATCAAAATTGGATAAAAGAACCTGTGATTGCAGGTCTTATGACTGCCAGGTGATCCACAAGTATTCAGTGAACTACCATTGATGAAAGGTGTTGTAGCCTGTGAATTTATTGTTATTCAATAAATTCTGACATTGTGGAAAGACACAAATATGTTATGTCTATATTAATGACATAACAGGCTCACAACAATAAGGCAGAATATATTTAGGGGGTTTATGTACTGAGGGAGAAAGTTAGGTACAGCTCTGAACAAGACATGAACAAAATGTCATTGGCTCTAAATTTATAGCCAAGGGTCAGTGGATGGCAAATTACTAAGAATAAACATCAGGGGTGAAAGGAGCCTTCTGGCTAAACTGACTTGAGAGGGTTTTTGCTGAAGGCAGACCAAATTGATAAAACACTAAGGGTAGGAAGTAAGGAATTTGATCAGATATCAGAGGTAGAGGGTTTTTACTAAATTGACACAGTAAGATTCTTGCTGAAACTGGGCTTACCAGGCCAAAGAAAGAGCCCAAGGTCAGGGACTAGTTAGAAAGAGAACTCAGAGGAGCCTGATTCAAGTTTGATCAAAGGAGGATCTTTGCCATTGCCAGAGTCAACATCCCTGACTTCCCCAACCATTGCTGAGATGACAGGGCTAGCCTTGACCACTCTGGTCTTCATATGTATTCACACTCCCTCTGAAGGGTGATTCCCGGAACCCTGAGGACTATTAGAAATGTTTTCATTCTGAAGGAGGATGTCTAGAAAGATAGTTTCCAGGAAGAAAGGGTAATCCAAATGAGTCACTCTGAGGGTAGAAGCTCAGGCACCCCTGAAGAATTTGGGGTCCTATTGGTGTTCCTCGGGTTATATTAGGGAGGAGGCATCCTATCTACCCAGAAGTGTGCAAGTAAGAGACCTGCAGGCTTGTTTAAGTCTTTTCTGAATGCTGTAATTATCTCCTCTCCAGGAGTCTATGAATTTAAAATGGGATTTATACCTTTTATTCATAGCCTTGGGCAAGAGCTGCTGGACTCCTTTTTGATGTTCTCCTGCATTCTTGGGAAAATCCCATTATAAGTCAGGATAAACAGGGATCTGTGAGTGGGCGCAGGCAGGGGACTCTTGAATGATCTTGAGTAGGCAGGTTCTTCATTATGGTGTGATGGAATGTGTGTGTGTGTGTGTGTGTGTGTGTGTGTGTGTGTGTTTGTGTTCATTGTCTTTGAAAAAATTTCTCTCTTATTTATTCCTTCTTCTCTCTCCTCACTTTCCTCCTCCTCATCTTCCTTCCTCTCCTTCTCCTTTTTCTAGTTTTTTCCCAGTACTGGGGATGGAACCCAAAGCCTTGTGCATGCTAGGCAAGTGCTCTGCAACTGAAAACATCCCCAGGCCCCAGAAAACCTCTTTTGTATGACAGGTACCAGCAGTTTCACCATTATAAATTGTGCCTTTGACTGACAATGGGTGACCTTAACTCACCCCTCCTTCCTTCTGTGAGAAACAGAAAGTCTGGTGGTCCATTTTCAGAATATAGTATTTAGCCTTCAATGTAAAATTGGGATGTAAGAAAAGCATCAGGAGGGGAAATAGAGCAGAATGGAAAGTTCCAAACAGGTAACACTGGAGTGGGAAAAATTCAGAGCCTCTAGACAAACAGGAGATGAGAGGGAAGGGGTCTACTTAACCAACAGAGATAAACTGCAACATGCACTCAATCCAGGAAGACTCTCTGGCTGGAAAAAAACCAAGGGAGGTGGAAACAACTACAGGTATATATTTTTAAATAACCCAATAAGAGACAGTGAAACCTAGGCAGCATTCTGGAAGATTGCACAACCCACAGTACCCAATGAGAGACTGAGGGAGGGGACTTGGGCACTAGGGGATAAAATGCTGATTATAACTGCCCTGGGTGTACCTGCTCCCCCAAACATCTGATCTCCAAAGACAGTCAGTGAAAGCTTCGCTTTCTTTGTACCTTTTGTCTCTCAGCCCATATTCTGGGTTTGTATAGGTGAGAGTGTTTCTCACATTTCCTAGTCTTATTTTCTTGTTTGTAAAAGGAAAAAGTCAAACTAGATGGGCTCTAGGATGATTTTCTTTTCTGACTTTCCATTTTTAATTTCTTTAACTTTTAGCCTAGAGGATTCTATAAAAATTGCCACTCCTTGGTGGAGAACTATTCTGTCTTCACTTATTCCTGTGTATACCTACTTTCAATCCTTTCTTCTGTGTGTACTTATGGTGTGTACTTAGATGTATATGTGTGTAAATGTAGTGCCTGTGGCATATATCTATGTGTGTTTAAGTGTGTGCATGTGTGTGTGTGCATTATTCTTCCTGACCTGACTCTTTTTACTCCATCTCAGGTTGCTGGGGAAGGAATGTGGGCATTAACAGAGGTAGGTTGCTCCCACTCAGAGTGTCCCTGCTGACTCAGAGGAGACATTGTCCCCGCACCCTGAATTGTCTCCTTTGCTCCTCTTCCTTCTGTAGAAACCATACTGTGGATGACAAGATTGGGGAAGACTAGTTTGACTTAGTTGCTTTGGGCTTGGCTGGGAGTGGATCTGGATGCAGAACTGAGGGATTCTGGGGTGGGGGCAGAAACAAGCAATGGGATGTGCCCTACCAAGTGACAAGAATGGCAATTGTGTGCAAGGATAGAGGCACAATTTCCTTTCTAGAGTAGGCTGCATTATGACTTTTGTGGACCCAAGATACTTTTGCTGTGATAGGCTCCTTCCTCCAAAAAAAATATTACAAATTATATTTTGTGACTGAGTTGGTAAAAGATGAGTATAATCCAGGCTCGATTCACTATTGTATATTAATTATTATATTATTCCTTTCTCTCTCTCTCTCTCTCTCTCTCTCTTTTTTTTTTTTTTTGTAGTACATGGGATTGAACACAGGAGTCTTCTACCAATCATGTGAATTTGATTGTGGTGGTGCTGACATGAATATATGCCTGTTTTGGAGTGCAAAGAGTTTTACATCAAAAAAGAATCTGTTGGCAGCAGGCACAGTGGTGCACAATTATAATCCCAGGGACTCGTGAGGCTGAGGCAGGAGGATTTCAAGTTCAAGGTCTGCCTGGACAACTTAATGAGGCCTTGTCTCAAAATAAAATAAAAAGGAATGGAGGTGTAACTCACTGACAGATCATCCTTAGGTTCAATCACCAATACTGGGAAAAAACAAAAAAACCCAAAAACCTAAAAACCAATCAACCAACAAAACCCATTATCCCACCCAAATGAAAAGTAAAATAGTTTTGTGTGTCTGAAAACTCAAACACTGTGGTGTGTCTAATGGAGTTGTCTCTGCCTATCTACCTAGGAATGGCTTCACACAATCTAGGTCACTTCCAGTCCCACCCATCAAAGATCTCCCTTTTTCTCCTGCCCCCAATGCTTATCCATGGCCCTGAACTCTGTTGTATTCCTCCTTTCTTAGTCCTTTATCCTATCCCTCCACCTCATCCAGTAGGCTTCATGCCTAACCCCATTGCTGCCACATCACCTGCCAGCTCCCCTTCACCAGCTTCCTAAGTACTACTCCAGATGTAGGGCCTGGAGAGGGATCCAAGTCCAAACCTTAAGAGCCAAGAGAAATGTCCCTTGCTTTTTTATCTAGTTTTAAAATTTCCACTTTGTGGGAGACCAACCTTGAAATTACTGAGTCACACTCCCTAGCTGGGTGCTGAGGCCCTCAGTCAGAAATGTGGCAGAGCTTTCCCACCCTTCTTGAGCTTGAGGGTCAGTATCTCGTGCGTGGGTGTGTCTTGCTACAGCCCCATGGGCGAAGCTATGCTTACCTGTTCCTTTGTAATATAACCCCTTGCCCTGTTTAGGATAGAATCTAACATGGAAGTGCCTTGTGTGTGTCCCCTTCTCTTACTGCGCCCTTGGGCGTGGCCTACCTAGGTGTCAGTCAACCTGCTGACAGTGGACATCATGAAGATAGACTCAGCCCCCTGAAACTTGACCCCTTGCCTCATTTGAATAGCTTTTCCTCAATAAAAAGGGTCAGAGGTGCTCTGGCACTCTTTCTCTCTTCCTGTGGATCCTTAAGATCAGAGGAGACTTCACAGCAACCCTAAAGAAAAAGGTATTTGTGTCTCTTGTGTGGTTATTTTGCGCAGCCCAGTCAGCCCAGTTCAACTGGAGTAAACCCTGAGCCTTTTAGTCTCGAGAACAGAAACCCAGCACCACTTATTTATTCATTGCCTGTGGGATAAATAAGCACAATGGTCTCTTGGTCCCTTTGTTGTATGGCTCTGAAGCCTGACCTCATAATTTTCTGTGCTTGGTATTAGGAAATTCTTCACTCTACACCCAGTTTTCTTATTGATGAAATGAGAATAGTTGCTACTACCTCATGGAGTTGTTGTGAGGTTACATGAGATGAGCACAGTGTCCAGTTTGCAGTAATTGCTTGGTCAATGTCAGCTGTATTCTTAGGTGCAAGGGCATGTGTTCATTAGGGTAGGTGAAGATACCAAGAAAAGGAGGGGCTGAGTTCCAGACTATTATGGCTCCAGACTTAGCCCCCCCAAAATATATATATATATATATATATATATATATATATATATATATATTTTCCCCCTCTGTGTATATATATATGTACACACACACACACACACACACGTGCCCAGATTTTTTTTAAAGCTGTCATTGCTGAGTTTTTGTAACTTTTTTTTTTTAAAGCTGAATGTAGGACATTTAGGCATCTTGATAAAATCAATGCAGTATGCAGGATAAAATCATTTAATACAGGCCATGTGCTATCTATAAAGGAATCCTGAAAGCCCTATAGATTCAATAAAATGTATTCTATACAAAGTATTTTCCAAAAGCTAAGTGGAAGGGGCAGAGATAGGGCTACAGCAGAGCATGAGGCCACTTGCCCCCATCAACCAGTGACCTATATTCTCCATGTAGCAGAAAGAGTACTGAATAGAAAGTCAAAAGCATTGAATTTTTACTTTAGTGGTAGCATAATTTCACCACATTTTTTTCTCTTTTTCAGTCACTATTCCTTTGAGTCTAGGTGTCCACATTTAGTTAACCATTTTCCTGTAAATGGTTATAAAGGTTGTTTAACAGACAAAATGCACTTTTATTTATTTGTTATAATTTCTTTCTTTTTTTGCAGTTCTGGGCATTGAACCCATGTGTCATTGCCCTCACACATGTTAGGCAAGGGCTCCACTGCTGAGCTATATCCCCAGCCCTTTTTTATTTTATTTTGATACAGTTTTATTTTGCTAAGTTGCTGAGGCTGGTCTTGAACTTGCCATCCTTCTGCCTCAGCTTCCTGAGTAGCTGGTACAGTTGTGCACCATTGTGCCTAGCTAAATGCAGTGTTTTAAATTAAAAAGTCTCTAGGAAGTATTCTCTTCACTTTATGAAGAAACCAAGGCTCAGTGGCACTGAACAAGCTTCACAAAGTCAGCCGGCTCACAGTGGCCAAGGGTGTGACCCATACTGTTCCATACTGCTCTGTCCCATGCTGAACACCTCGATCCAACATTGTTGTGTGGGATGGAGCTCAGCAGCAGCACCACACCTTTGGTAAATACACTGTGACATTGTATATTATTTATTTATGCTCAGAGCTCTATAGGAGGGGTTTTATTTTTTGCCAAATGACTGCCATGACCTCACCCTCAGTTCTATAATTACATAAGATATCTGAACCAGTAGGGGCCTCTGAAGAGAGTGGGGATCTTTATGACCTTTGACTCTCTCTCATGAGGGAGGCCCAATGGCAAGAAAAGGCGCCTCTTCACTTGAGGACAGTAAAATGATAGAAAATAAATTGTTTTGTTTGTTTTGGTTGAATAAATGGATTGGAAATAAGGAGATGCATGATAGATGACTTCCAATTCCATTTGTCATTCCTGCTGCAAAATCCAGAGAACTCAAACCCTTCCTATGTCTGCCTATCTCTTAAATATATCTTGCCTCACTGTAGAAACCTGTGGGAAAAAGACATGCTCAAGGGTTATTTTCTTTTTATGTAAAAAAATATTTTTTTCAGAAATAGAATCAATCAAATCAGAATACATGATTTTTTCAAAAATTCAAATCATTCAAGGACTATTTACTAGCAGTTCAAGGTTTTTTTCCCTCATATTTTATTCCCTTCTCTAACTTTATTCCCTAGTCCTTTTTATTTTTTTCATACTTTCTTGCAGATCATCTGGCTTCACTTTTCCCCCTAGATGATCCCTTCCTGTGTTTGGCCAGCCATGAAGCTTTGGTCACCCAGGGAGAATTCCTGGCCTCAGGAGCCAGTCCTAGGCTGGGCTTCATCATGGCTCAGGAGTTTAAGGCCCGAGAAGCTTGGGAGGAACTGCTGAAGTCCTTGGAACAGAAGCCAGTATTGAGGTGCTAACGTGATCCTGATATTCTGGAAGAAGAACTGTTCAGCTGTATCTTTCAGTTCAGAAATAGAATTAGGGGCCCCAGTGGAGACTCAGCTCCAGGTTCCTTTGCTGTTCCTGGGAGAAGAGTGGGGCAGAACATTAGTTTCTTGGGGTTATTACAATTGAAGAGCTGTAATGGGTGCAGTATCTAATAAGTGAGAAAATAAGCTCCGTGCACCTCCCTGGCTGAAGAGACAATGTGTAATTTTCAGGAGATGGCTAAGAGTTTTGGCTGAAGCAGTTTTCCTTTCCAGGCTGTTTAGACTCTTGGTAATTTGGGTCCTGATGGAAGCCTGGTGTTCAGAGAGTGGAGAGGTGTTTCTGCACAGGGCTATCAGGATGCATCAGCAAGTTTGAATTAGTTTTCAGTGACAAAGACCTAATGATGAAAGAGACTCATTTCTTCATCAGCTGGAATTTCAGAGCAGAGTTTGCTTCATGCAGGATCTCACAAGGAATCATGGTTCTGTTTTCCTCTGTATTCATGTCATTCTTGTGCAAATGTGTCCATCAGGTGTCACTAGCAGCTCAAGACTGTTTTCCAGGCAAAAGAGGGCTTTTCCCCAACAGACTGCAAGGGTGAAGACTAGAGAGTAAGCAAGTTCCCAAGGAAAATCAGATGTTGAGTAAGGAAGAGGAGGCACAGTGCTGGGTGAGGAAAAACAAGTGCTGTACACTTCAGAGGGAAGCTCCCTCAGAAGGGGCGGGGCCTGTGTCAGTGCTTGGAACATGTTCAAGGATTCCTCTAGCATGGAAAGGGCATGCCAGATGTGGGGTCTGATAGGAGCAAATGTGTGATATGGGAATGTGAGTGACACATTTTGGATCACAGAAAGAGGAATGGTTTGATCAGAATGGTATATTTGTGAGTGACAATTGGCAGGTAAATTGGATCAAATGATTGGATCTAGGCCATGCAAAGCCCCAGAGGGCTTGTCAAGAGACTGGATTTCTAAGAAATTTTGAGCAGGCAAGTGGCACAGTTAGGGTTACTCTTGAGGAAGATCAACTTAGAAGCAGTTGGGGTGGGTATGAGTGCCGCAGTCTGGCTGGGCACAAATCACGAGCCACTGAAGCAGGAACAAACTTTATTTTTAAACTGCAAGAAAAAACCTCACACAAGCTCCTGGGGAATTCTCCCGAATGCCACGAGGCTGGTGCAGGAACCCGGCAGCCGGAAATATCACCTCCAGAAAACCCTCCTCCTGCACTTCCTCAACCAATGGGAACTCTCAGGGAATCCCTGGAAATCCCCACGAGAGCTCGAAAGTAGTGCGAGAACTCAAAAGTAGCGGCAGAGGCGGATAGTAATGCCTCGCCTGTCAATCAATACTGTTGGCAAAATGCCAGGGGCCATACAGACTCCGCTGGCTCTCAGCATCTCCCCCCTTCTGTTTAATTAAACAACAAGCAATGTGGCTTAGGGACCATGCCTGTTAGGCAGTCCAATTCAACATATGGTTCTTACCCATCATCGGATGAACTGACCTCTAGGCGTCAGCCTCCTGTCTTAGGTTGGTACCATTGCAATTGGATCATACCTGTCACTGACTACCGGTCCAGCATACAGCCATACTTGTGGATAGGCCTTTGCACCAGTGGGGGGGTGAGGTTCTTTGCCTCACCTCTGTTGGCCCCCAAATTTTAGACCATCACTAGTAGAAGGGAGGAGGATGCAAAATGCCATGACACTAAGCCAATTGACGGCTCCTTTGAAAAATTGTAACACCAGTGACACCATGAGTGAAAATACTCCAGCACTACCACAATTTGCTGCACCAATAGATAGTTCACAATGCATACAAGTGATACATAGTCCAGACAAGTTCTGCAAGCAGTTCAAAGCAGAGGAATCTGTCAATATGTCCATTTCCTCCCAAAGTAAATTGATTCCTTGATTGAGCATTACTTGTTGAGTTATTATTTATTGATGCATCAGTTTATACAGTTTGTTGTGATAACTATCGAGGAAGCTCTAGTTTGGCTTCTTTATCTAGTTTATCTTTGGGGGATATATACCCCTTTCCAATTCCCTCTTTTTGCTTTAATAAGTACATTTTAATAGTTTGATGAGCTCTTTCAACTATGCCTTGTCCCTGAGGATTGTATGGGATTCCTGTTATATGAGAAATACCAAATGATGAGCAAAATTGTTTAAAAGAGGTAGAAGTATAACCAGGAGCATTATCTGTTTTTAACTGTTTTGGAATGCCCACAGTGGCAAAATTTTGTAAGCAATGAGCTATAACATCTTTAGTTTTTTCTCCGGCATGAAGAAAGCCCATCAAAAATCCAGAAGAAGTATCAACTGTAACATGCAAATATTTTAATTTTCCAAATTCTGGCAAGTGTGTGACGTCCATCTGCCAAATATGGTTAGGTATCAGTCCTCTAGGATTGACTCCAAGATTAACTTGTGGTAAAAAGGGCACACAATTTTGACATTGTTTTATTATTTGTCTAGCTTGTTCCTTAGTTATTTTAAAATGCTTTTGTAAAGTATTAGCATTAACATGGAACCTTTTATGAAAATTTGTAGCTTCTTCTAGTGTAGAGAAAATATGTATGTCATGTGTAGTTTTATCTGCTAAATCGTTGCCCAAACTAAGGGCTCCAGGCAATCTTGTATGTGCTCTGATATGTCCTATAAAGAATGGATCTTTTCTGTCCCATATCAGACTTTGTATAGTGGAAAACAAAGAGAAAACAGTAGAGGAAGGGGAAATCCTACCAGCATCTTCAAGGGATACTATAGCATTAACTATATATTGACTATCAGAAAATAAATTAAATACAGAATCTTTAAACATCACAAAAGCTTGTAAAACTGCATTAAGCTCTACCTTTTGAGCTGATTGTTTGGGTACTAAAAATGTAAAAGTTTGATCAGGGGTAACTACTGCTGCTGTACCATTATTTGATCCCTCAGTGAATACATTTGGAGCATTCATGATAGGGGTTTTTCTTGTCATTTTTGGAAAAACTACAGAATGCAAAGACAAAAAGACAACAAAGGATTAGATGGTGATTATCAAATGAAACATTAGATTTACACATGATTATTGCCCAAGTATTTAACTCATTAGCTAACTCATCAATTTGATCCATAGTATATGGAGTAATAATTTTATTGGGAGAAATTCCAAATACTCCCTTTGCTGCTTTTATTCCTTTGAGTATTAATTGTCCCACAGCCTCAGGATACCTAGTAAGAATAGTGTTAGGAGAATAAGATAAATGTATCCATAATAATGGACCTTCTTGCCAAAATACTCCTGTAGGAATATTTTTTGTTGGTATTACAATAAATAATAAAGGCAAACTTATATCAATTCTATCCAAATGCATATTTTCCATATATGTTTCAATAATTTTTAATGCCTTTCTTGCTTCAGGCGTTAATATTCGGGGTGAATTTGGATCTGATGGGCCTTTTAGGATATCAAATAAAGGTCCCAACTCTCCTGTTGGTATACCTAGATAAGGCCTTATCCAATTTATGTCTCCTAATAACTTTTGAAAGTCGTTAAGTGATTTGAGTTGATCTACTCGTATTTGAATTTTTGGTGGACGGACCATGGTTGAGGATAATAGAACTCCTAAATAATTAATTGGAAAATTTAATTGTACTTTATCTATTGCTATCTCTAGATTATAATTTTTTAATAAGTTTGTAAGTGTGGCATAACATTCCAGCAATGTGTTTTTATCTTTGTGTGCCAACAATACATCATCCATATAGTGAAATATTTGTAGTCCAGGATTTTGATTGCTAAGTGGCTGGATTGCTTTGTTAATATAAATTTGACACATAGTTGGGCTGTTAGCCATCCCTTGAGGGAGTACTTTCCATTCATATCTCTGATCAGGACCTTCATGATTCAGTACAGGGATAGTAAATGCAAAACGTGGACTATCCTCAGGATGAATTGGAATTGAAAAAAAAACAATCTTTAATATCTATAGCTAAAACGTACCAGGTTTTTGGCAAAGCAGACAATTGAGGAATCCCTGATTGAGCAGGTCCCATAATAACCATCTCATTATTAATGACTCTTAAATCTTGCAGTAATCTCCATTTACCAGATTTCTTTTTAATGACAAAAATGGGAGTATTATAGGGAGATACGGAAGGTTGTATATGTCCCTCCGCTAATTGCTGTTTGACCAGGTCATGGGCTGCTTGTATCTTTTCTTTAGTCAGGGGCCACTGAGGAACCCATACTGGTGTTTCTGATTTCCAAGTAATTTTTATTACCTCAGTGACCCCTTCTGAAAACCCAGTCCATGTCTATTTATTCCTTGATCTATTTGAATTGGTGCTGCTATACCTTGTTCTCCTAATCTTTTTTCTTTCCTGAAACCTTGTTTAGCCCTAATAGTGAGCACATTTGGATTGATGTTATTTGTTAATGTCAAACCTAATTGATCTAGGACATCTCGTCCCCATAAATTTATCGGAAGATGATCCAATACATATGGCTGTATAGTTCCTTCACATCCTTCAGGATCCTTCCAATCTAATACCATTGCACTTCTAATACCATTGCCACTCCTAGGCCTCGAAGTGTTTGAGTGGCTTGTTGTAACGGCCAATGTTTTGGCCATTCTTGATGAGATATGATGCTAAGGTCTGCACCTGTATCCAGTAGCCCATTAAATTCATGTCCTTGAATATTTAGTTTTAGCATTGGGCGAGAATCTAAATTTAAAGACAGCATAGTCCAATCTACACCTATGGAGCCTAATCCCCTGGAACCTCTTTCTTTACTACTACTGGAAAATTTATCATGTAGGCTGGGTATTATTAATAACTGTGCTATTCTATCTCCTGGTGAAATTACTGATATACCCTTTGGAGAACTAGCTATAATTTTTATTTCACCTTCATAATTGGGATCAATTACCCCGGGACTTATCATAAGTCCTTTTAGAGTAGAAGAACTGCGTCCTAACAATAAGCCTACTGTTCCTTGGGGAAGAGGTCCTTTTACTCCTGTGGGAATGATTTGAACTCCCATCTCTGGAGTTAGTACTGCTCTGGCGGAGGCGCAGATGTCCAACCCTGCGCTCCCTCTGGTTCATCTGATGAGAGATATGATGGATAATGTGTCCTGGGCACTACCCTGATGCTGTTGCTGGGTTCCTCCATGGTGTTTCTGGGTTCCTCCAGTGCCCCGTACATTTGTGGTCATGGGCCCCGGAGCATTGGGCCCCCCTGTCCGTTTTTTGGCAATGGAGCCCGATGCCTTTCTCCACGATATTGTGGGTAAACACCTGGTCCTTGTCCATTTTTTGATAACGGAGTACCCTCTATGGTGGTTTGAGAACGGCATTCATTAGCCCAATGTCTCCCTCTACGGCATCGTGGGCAAATACCCGGTATTCTATTCCTTTGATACCTAGCTTTGTTAAACCCTCCTCTTATGGGGCAACTCCTTTTAAAATGTCCTGTTTGTTCACAATTGTAGCATGGTTTGGGCCTGGCATCTAAAGCCTGTTGTATTGCTGCCAAGACTTGTCCTTGTTCATTAATGTCTCTACATAATTTAATATATGTGTTTAAATCTTCATGTCTCCATGGTCTAATGACCTCTCTGCAGCAACGATTTGCTTGATCATAAGCCAGTTGTTTTATAAATGGCATTGCTTGTTCTGTATCCCCCAAAATTCTAGAAGCTGCTTGAATAAGCCTATCTACAAATTCAGCGTAATGTTCATTAGTTCCTTGTATTACCTTAGATAACTGTCCTTGTAAATCTCCACGCCCCTGTAAAGTTTTCCATGCCCTAACTGCATCTACAGCAATTTGTGCATATACTCCAGGATCATATTCAATTTGATGCCATTGACCCTCATAAGGTCCTTTTCCTAACAACATATCTAAATTTCTTTGAGGGTAACCGGCTGCTGCATTTTGCCTAGCTGTCTCCCTGCAAAATTCCTCACTGGCAACCTTCCATAACAAATATTGTCCTCCATTTAGCATAGATTTACACATACTAGCCCAATCTGCTGGCATCATGTCCAAGTTGGTAATGGATTCGACCATGCTTACAGTGAAGGGTGCTTGAGGACCATAGGTTGTTACAGCCTCCTTTAACTGCTTCACTGTTTTGAAATCTAAAGCACGGTGAATTCGCTGCCCTCCTGCCTGCTCAAGTACAGGGCATGCTAATCTTTGAGGTCCTGTCTCAGATCCCACCTATCAGCTACCGGGGTTAAGGGCCACTCAGCTATCTCCACAGGTGGAGCTGTTGGTTGAATTATGCCCTCTGGTGTTAGAACAGTGTTAGTAGCAGCCTCCTGTTGTAGCTTTTTCCCTAATAGCTGTTTCTCCTCTAAGCTTTCTTCCTTTAAATTTTCTTCCTCTGTCTGACTAGCTCGAGAGACCTTCTCTTTTGCTTGATCTAAAATGTCTTTCTCCATGGTCTGAACCTCTAACAATTTACTTAACACTTTTTCAGTTTGTTTTTTTACTAATTTCTAATCTGTTATAAAGATAACGCAACCCAATAAGATAACAAAAAACAAAACTGAAACAGAATGAAGCAAAAACGGAACAAAAGATCGTTGTATCAGTTTTCCTATTTTCTTGATATGTGCATTTGTGGTCTATTTCTATCTCTTCCTCAGGGGCGAACAACTTCAAACCTTGAGCCAACCATTTTTCCCAGTCTGCCTGAGAAAATTCTAGGGATAGGCAGCTTGAAACAAACACAAAACAAATCAAAATAAGAACACATTGTTTTTTAAAATGGTCACCCATTCTCTCGCCTTCCCTTAGGGGCAAGCAATTTCACTTACTCCGAAGCTTCAGACGTTCCCCGTATGGGCCACCAATTGCCGCAGTCTGGCTGGGCACAAATCACGAGCCACTGAAGCAGGAACAAACTTTATTTTTAAACTGCAAGAAAAAACCTCACACAAGCTCCTGGGGAATTCTCCCGAATGCCACGAGGCTGGTGCAGGAACCCGGCAGCCGGAATTATCACCTCCGGAAAACCCTCCTCTTGCACTTCCTCAACCAATGGGAACTCTCAGGGAATCCCTGGAAATCCCCACGAGAGCTCGAAAGTAGTGCGAGAACTCAAAAGTAGCGGCAGAGGCGGATAGTAATGCCTCGCCTGTCAATCAATACTGTTGTCAAAATGCCAGGGGCCATACAGACTCCGCAGGCTCTCAGCATATGAGAATCAGAGGCAGCAGTGAAACCAGTGGTAGCAATAGGCAAGGTAAGAAGTAAGGGGTCTCAGTTAGCTATTGCTGCAATAGTGCTGTGTAACACCCACTTCAAAACTCAGTGACTTAAAACAATAGTTATTTATTCTCACTCATACTCAGGCTGGCTAGGAATTGGCAGATCAAGGTCAAGTTCAGGTTGGATCCATTCAAATCCATGTTTCTTGAACTAAGCTAGCTGGGGGAAGTTCCTCCTGTGTAAGTGTCAAAAATGGAAGAACATCAGCCCAGTCAGGCAACACATTTCAAATCCCTATTTATGCTACATCTGCTACTGTCCCTCTGGCAAGTCAATGACCAAAGTCAAGGGAAAAGAAATCATTTCTAGTGGGAAGAAATGCAAAGTCACCATATTCTTTGGCCAAAAAGAGAGGTAAAGAGTTCAGAACCATACAATTCATCTTGGGAAGGGTGAATAATTGCAGCCTATTTATTTTTCAAGATAATTTTTCTCTTTCCTAGGCTCTTTTCTCAGAATCAGTTCATAATCAGGATTTTTTTTTTAAGTGAGATTAGAGAGAATTCTCCTTCACCTTTAAAAAATATATTTTTAGTTGTAGATGGACACAATATCTTTATTTTAATTAATTTACTTTTTATGGTGGTGAGGATCAAACCCAGTGCCGTACATGTGCTGAACAAGTGCTCTACCACTGAGCCCCAACCCCAGCCCTCTCCTTCACTTTTTAAAATTATTTTTCTCCTTAATTGAAAAGTATGGCAAATATGTAATGTGTTATGATATAATAATATAATAGATTCCAGCATTCTAAGCTCACAGATGTTAGTAATTGCTTTGTGTTTCCTATTCTCCTCCCCCAATAAATAAAATATTATTGATTTTACCAAGGATCTGTCCTAATATTCCTCACCTCACTTTACCATTTATATTTTTATATTTTTATCTATTTTAGTTTCTTTTTTTATTAAAAAAATCATTGGTGATTTTCATCTGCATTTCAGGATGCAGTCCGCAATACCTCTTTATGAAAAGGCAGTGCTGTCTAGTGACTGTATCTGGAGATCCACTGGATGGCAGTGTGCCCTCACGAAAGCTATATTGGGATGGGGCGGGACAGACATTTTTCTCTATTTTTTCTTTCTCTCCATCTTCCCTTATGTCAGCCTTTTCAGGTCTCTGTTGCTCTGTATTTCATATCCTCTTTTTGTGGAGCCTGTGAGTGTATGTGCACAGACCTGTTTCCTCCTGGGGGTGACTGGGTGTGTTGGGACCCTTCCATGCATCCTGTGTCTGTCTGCCTCAAGTCCTTGCACTTGTCTCTGACCTCCCTCTCCAGGGTCCTCCCTCTGCTTTCTGACCCCTTCCTTCCTTCCTTCCTTCCTTCCTTCCTTCCTTCCTTCCTTCCTTCCTTCCTTCCTTCTTTCCTTCCTTTTTTGGACTGAGAATTAAACCCAGGAGTACTTAATCGCTGAGTCATCCCCAGCTTTTAAAAATTTTTTTCAGACAGAGTCTTACTAAGTTGCTAAGGGCCTCTCTTAGTTTGCTGAGGCTGGCCTTGAACTTGTGATCCTCCTGCCTCAGCCTCTGGATTTGCTGGGATTACAGGCATGTGCCATCATGCCCAATTCTGACCCTTTTCTTATTCCTGGTTTGTTCTCCTTGTCCCATTTCCTTCCTCTCCATGTTAACCTTTCAGCTTCCTTCTCCACCTTGGTTTTTAGTACTTGTCATGTTAGGATTTCTGCTCTCAGTTTTTAAAAGCTCCTGGTGAGTGATAGGATATTAGGTGCCATAAGATTCAGAGGATGGGAAGTCAGGATCTTGCTTGGTCCTGTGAGGAGGTCTTGGCTCATAGGCTTTCCTAGAAGGGTGGGTACTTGAGGAGAATAAATTATATGATCTTTCTCAGAAAACCAACACCAAGAAAAACTCCACAAAATATTTATTCATGGACCAAGGTGCTTGACTAAAAAAGGCTCCCCAGCTCTGTTTCAAAGGCCCGTGTTGATAGTTACCCAGTACTGTGTGTGTGTTGTATTTGAGGGACAATGTGTATCTCTGTGTTTTGGAGAGTGGATTTTAAGTATCACGTATTTGTTTCTTTGTGTGAGCATGAGTTTCTCTGTGAATTTGTGCTGAGGATGTTTGATTTTTTTTTGAGTGTGCGTCTGTGTGAAAGTGTGTGGCTCTGCTGTGTTTAAGAGTGTGGGGGTCAGCATGTGTAGAAATGTTTGTGGTACTATGTGTGTGTCTGAGAGTTAGTGTGTGGATGAACATCCCAGGATGAGTGGAGGGATTTGTGGTTGTTTCAGACTGTCTGCGCTAGAATCCTGGTACCAGGTTATCTCCTGGAACAGCCCAGACTGTGGGACAGATGGTGATAACAGATGATGGATAAACCAACATGGAATTGAATTCTGACCTCCCAGAGGCTTGGGGATGTGATTTAAAATTGCCTTCACCTCATAGGATGCCAGTATTTCAATGCTTCTGCAGGAACATAAAGACATAGAATGTTGTCAGTTGGTAGAATTGGGGAATCTTGGGGAAGGAGGAGCCTTGGGCTTCCCTCACACCAAAGGCAGGACTCTCCAGCTGGGGCTTCCCTGCTTCCTCATCCTTTTGTCCTCCTTGGTCTGATCATTTGAAAGTTCAGCATCTTGTGAGGGACTGTGACTGTGTGGCACTGGGGTGTACAGTTGTGATTAAAAGGTAAACACTGCCCCCTCCAGACTCTGCCAGCTTTTCAGAGTAGTTCTCGAACTATTGGTAGTAGAAGGCTTGACGTGTTTTTTTTGTTTTGTTTTTTTTGTCTTTTTAGCCTGCATCCCTGCTGTGCAGACTGGGTCCGCTGGATTGGAGGTGGGAGTAGGGGTCTGGCCAGGCTGTTCATTGTATCCCCCAGAGGTCTAGGGGCAGGAGAGGGGAGAGGATCAACTGGATTCTACCTCACATACTTGTATGTTCCTTGCTTCCTTTTAGGTTTCTCATTTTGGTGGTGATGGTGGGTGGGGTGTGAGTGTGGAGGTAGGGCCTGGGAGGTGGATTTAGGAGTTGGTCAGAGGTGAAAAAATAAGCTCACAATATTCATTAGGGCTGTTATAACAAAGAGCCACAAACTCAAGGTTAAAACTTTAGAATCTATCATCTCGAAGTCTGAAATCAAGTTGTTGAGAGTCTACTCTCTCTGAAATGTCAGGGGGAATATTTCCTTACTTCTTCTTAGCTTCTGATGGTCTGTTGGCAATCTTGGGCATTACAGACTTGTCTTCATTGACACGTAGCACTCTCCCTAGGTCTGAGGTTGCATGACCATCTTCTCATGGTCGAATCATCTCCCATATCATTCCCACTTATGTTTTATCCCACTGTCTATGTTTTCAGATAAATCCACAAATATTTCAGAACAGTGAGTGGAGCCCCTCAATTGTTCCTCCCCCAGTTGTTCTTTTTCTCCACTCTCATTACAATTAATCACCAGCAACAGAACCACAGCTTCAATGACCTCTTCACATGAAAAATAAAATGTTAAGGAACAGAGAAGGATTAAGATTGTGTTTGTTAATGGCAGCAATCCAAGTCTGCCCTGATTATCTGTGCCCCCAGGATGATCCAATTGTAAGAAGTGAATGGGATTAGAAAATGACAATAACAACAATGATTAAAAGTCACTTGAAAAAAATTTTTCTTCTTTTTTATGCTAGGACAGCCTCAGATTTCAAGCTTCCTTTTTCATTTTAGGAAGTGATCTAAATTTTAAAGGCACTGTTAAACTATTCTTTTTACATTTCATTTCCTGTCTCTCCCACTAGATTAATGGTTCCTGCTTCTGATGCTGGAAGCCACAATGTACTACTTTAAATTCTGAATGATGAAGTATTTGCATTTCTCTCTCTCTAAAGGAAGCTTAATTTGTATATAAAATATGAAATTACAGTTTCCCCGTTTTGGTGCGGGGTGTGTGTGTGTGTGTGTGTGTGTGGTGTAAGGTTGTCCCTGTTGATGAGCAACAAAGGCATCATCTGAGAGCATCTTTGAGATTCAGCATTCCAGGGCAACCCACACTTGGAATCAGAATCTGCATTTTAACATTTTAACAAGATTCTTCTCACATCAGTTGAAATTTAAGAAGCTCTGCCCTAAGCATGTCTAGAGCCTTAAGAGAGGAGTTTCAAAGTATCTCTAGAAGTGGGGAAAGCTCTGTAACAAGTTGCTCTCTAATATGCTGTTTCAACAATTAATTTGTATTTTGTTTTCTTCCTTTGAAAAAGAAAACATAGATAGGCTCTGTAGTCAATCTTCTTATATCACTCAGGGTCTGAGCAACTCTGCAGAAATTGCTCAATCTCTGTGAGACTCAGTTTTTTTTTTTTTTTTTTTTCACGTGTAAGATCAGTGTAATAATATCACCTACATTACTGGGTTATTGAAAATTAAATAAAATAGCACATGTGACATGGCTGAGCAAAGGGCCTGACAAAGGGTGCCTGCTCAATAAATGTTGCTATAATATTGAAACTCTTCCTTGCCTTTAAGTTTCATGTGGTAGACTTCCTCCATTTGGTGGGTATGTGGATGTCTGTATGTTTGTGTGTGTAATGGACATGTGTGTGAGTTAATGTTACAGTATTTTCTCTCTCATCTTGATTTTCAGAATGGAAAGCTGAGAGATAGCTTGTCAAAGCCACTGAAGAATCTGGGTCATCCCATTTTCTTTTTTGTCTTCTGGATGTTGGGTTCTGGAATCACAAGTATTCACTTAGCACTACCATTGTGCCCTTAACCCCAGAAGAGAGAAGAAATTCCTAGAATTCATAGTAGTTAGATAATTTGGGTCAACATTATCTATATCACCTATATATGGCATGTATTTCAACAGCCCCTCCTGATAACCAGGGGTGATTCTCTTAGTAATCCACAAAGGGGGTTTAAGAGGAGGTGTAGACCTCCATTTCTGTCTCTGTAGAAACTTTCACAAGGTGATTAGAGAGACCTTATTGTCTTCCTCAGTCCTCCTGCCTGACTAGTCTGCATCCAGACCAAATTAAAAAAGCCTCTATCCTGGTGACAGAAGAACTTTATGGAAACTTCATGGAAAGAGTTGGGCTGATCTCAGAACAAACATGTGGCTAGACAGGAGCTCTAACTACTCAGTATATGTCCCACCTCCCCCTGGGTCTTGCCACAGCAGAGTTCCATGGCAGCAATGACCAAACCAGTATTGAAAATGCTGCTTTTTAAGGAAAGTTTCCATTTCCAGCACTGTCAGAAAAAGAAAGTTTCTAATCTGGGGATGATAAACTGGTGGCTGCCAGCTAAATTTTACCCATAGAAACATTTTATTTGGCTGCACAAACAGAAAGTAGGATTCAAGTGCCTTTAGGTGAGGTCACATTCTCCATTTAGCTTGCTATAAAGGTCAGCTGAGCCATTTACGTCACTTGCCTGGCCCTGCAGACATTTAATTTTGCAGAGCTTTATGACCAGCTCTTCCTTCATTTACACATGAGGAAATGAAAGTCCAAAGAGGACCAGGTCACACAGTTAGGGCACCAGAAACAGGAACCAGAAATGGGACAGGGCTCCCAGTCTAGTTCTCATTTCTTTATCTCTAGGGTATAAGGTTATGCTCACAGTGTTGCCAGCTCCTACAGTGTTCCCTGTCATTCAGTAGGGGCAGCTGGTGACACCAGACAGAAAGGAAATGTAAGAGTAGAATTTCAAATGTTTGGGTTAAGGGGGAAGAAACCTTGGCTGTTAGCAAGAACTTGAAATCCCTCCCCACATGGGCTGCTTGCTCAAGACTGGCCCGGCTGCAGTATTAGGCTCTGTCTTCACATTTTCCATAATTAAATCTGAGGCCCTTCTTGTTTTCAGAATGCATCAGGGAGCTATGAAAATCCTTTTTGCTAATGAAACATGGGTTTTTCTCAGTTCTGGAAGGCTCTGATGATAGTGGGGAGTTGGATGACTGACCTAGAGACCCACAAGGCACTGCAGAGTCTCACCTATTTTGAACTATTTTCAGAAATTCAAATGGGGGACTTTTGACAGGTGTTGTATGTGAAATTCACATGCTGCCATAGCCTGGTCTGATTCAAGTTGCAATGACAAAGGGAAAGGAGGATATGGCATCCTCAAATGAGGAAAGGCTTTCAGGGTCTTTAGAGATGTAGTTGGTCAGGGCTCTGAGCATAATCATCCTGTCCTACCATTCTGCTCAGTAAATCTCATCTCTGCTGCTGGTAGGAGAAAGGGTGGGAAAAATTGCCCATCTTTGTTTTGCCTCATTGGTGCTGCTTATTGGAATCATTTCTGCATTGATCCCAAAGTCAGTCAGACTAAGTCACCGTCTCATGGTGTTTTATGGTCTCTCTTATTCACGATGTGTCTATAAAAGTGCCTGGCATCTAGCATATGCTCGAATTATGCTTATGCTCCAAAGAATAAACTTTTGCTCAAATATATGTTCTAGCTAAGCGTTAGATCAAATCTCAGGTGTTCTTACTGTATGTGTGGATAACAAAGTGCTTTCCTTCTCAAAAGACTAGGAATGAAAGCAACATATGACCCAGTTATATCACTCCTTGGCATTTATCCTAGAGAATTAAAGTCATACTATTGCAACACTTGTTATTAGCGGCACAATTCATAAGAGCCAAACAATGGAACCATAAACAGATATATGGATAAAATAAAATGTGGCATGTATACACAATGGAGTTTTATCCAGCCATGAGGAAGAATGAAATGATATCATTTACAGGAAAATGAATGGAACTAGAGAGCATTATGTTAGACAAAATAAGCCAAACTCAAGAAAGTCAAATGTTGTATGCTTTCTGTTATATGTGGAAACTGGAGAGAAAAGGGTAGGGGTAGCGGGGGGAGTGGTGGCAGGGAAATCTCTTGAAAATAGGGAGACACGTAGAGTAGAGGAAAGGGACCAGGAGAAAGGAGGAGGAGAGGTAAGGGGGAGATATCGGGGATGATATTGACTGAATTATATTGTTACATTATATGCACATATGGAATATATAAGAATGAATCCCACTATTATGTATTATTATAATTCACAGATAAAAAATATGGGTTGGGCTGGGGTTGTGGCTCAGTGGTAGAGCACTTGCCTAGCATGTGTGAGGCACTGGGTTCGATTCTCAGCACCTCATATAAATATATAAATAAATAAATAGTCCATTGACAATTTAAAAAATACTTTAAGTAAATAAAAATAAAAAATATAGGGAAAAAAAAAGGTGTTTTCCCTCAGATGATTCTAAAGATCATTTCCGAATAGTGAAACTGATAGAAGAAACAGTGCTGTGTTTGGAGGTCACTGAGGAAGTAAACTTGATGGAATTGAAAAGAGTTGACCAGAAGCTCTGTTTGGCCTTGCAAAATCTGGAGAAAAATTTAATGGAGTTTGTCTGTCAGGTCCCGAGAACACTGACCCAGGGCAATGGAGCTGGCATTTTTGTGTTCCAGGAAGCACCTGTCTATTCCAGGAAAGGCCATCCACAGCGCACACCGTGAGCCTCTGCAAGTCTCTTGGGCTAGTCTGCTGTTGTTTCATGATGGGGGTGATCTATTTCCATGAACTTTCTGGTATTTGAGAGCATGGAGAAAATATTTGCCATGTTTTCTCAATCCCCTTTCTGATTCTTTGTTGTAATTTCCACAACTCTGTCACCAGACTCTGACAGAAGTTTTTGAATAGACTAAATTTCTGAGTCTGTCTTGTCCTCTAGTCTGAAGCCTGCACTGAGCAATCAGGCTATGTGCCTGCTGTGTACCAGGCACTGTGCCTCAACAGGGAGCATACAGATGATGTTTTGGTTATTTCTGCTTCTTTTTCTTAAAAAAGTGACTTTATTGCAAACCATAATATAAAAACATCAGGAAAATAAGGCAAACTTATCACCCATTCTCATCAAGTATTCCTCTGCCCTTCACTTTATGCCTTTGTAATCCCTGTGGATCATTATTATTATATTATTATTATTTGGTACTGTGGATTGAACCTAGGGGAGTGCTACACCTGAGTTTCATCCCCAGACCTTCTTGTTTTTTAAGACAGGACCTCACTGTTACACAGGTGCCTCAATTTTTTTTTTAAATTTAATTTTTACATATTTATTTATTTACTGGTACTAGGGATGGAACCCAGGCATGCGTTACATTGAGATAAATTCCAAGGCCTTTCTATTTTTTATTTTGAGACAAAGTCTCTCTAAGTTGTTTAGGGACTCAATAAATTGCAAGGTTGGCCTCAAATTTGTGATCCTTCTGCCTCAGCCTCCCAAGTGGTGTACATCACCACACCCAGCCTCCGAATGAATTATTCTTGATGGCCACTCTGCCTTAGAGCTCCCTTTCTTTGCTTGGCTCTTCCCCACTTTATGAAACAGGACCTGCATGTCTCTGTGGAAATGGAATGGGTCAGTGTCTGCCTGTCTCTGCCTCCTTTACAGCTGGGGCACAGTCATATGCCTTGGCTAAGTCAATAAGAAGTTTTCACTGTAAATAGGGTAGATCTAAGGATTTGACTTTTTTTTTTTAATCAGATTGTAAACTCTGTGGCATCATTGGTAAGTTTTAAGAAGGATTCCCGAGGCAGCGATGGCAGAAGCGGCCAAGGGCATTTTCAGTGGCAGTGGCAGAGTGTGCCGTTCTCTGTGTTTTAGTCTGCCTGGTCCTCTAGTCTGAAGCCTGCACTGAGCAATCAGGCTGTGTGCCTGCTGTGTACCAGGCACTGGGCCGCCACAGGGAGCCTCCAACTTGTTTCTCTAAATCCTTGAACATGTCAATAAATTTTCCAATATTTTTTTATTAACTTATGTTTGTTTAAATTAGCCTGGCTAGGCTGTATCTGCTGGATAACCTATGGATAAGTTTTACTATTCTGTAACATTAAATCAATAGGATTATATTATACACTTTAACAATGTGTATTTTTCAGTGTAGCATAATCTTTTATCTATTGTAATGACAATGATTATGATGAGGATGATGATGATAATAATAATAGTAACTCTTATTATCTGAATGCTCTTCCTCCCCTGGGGCACCCAATGTTAACAGCCTAATGTGGGGTACTGATGCTACCCCTAATTTTCTATATGATGGACTGGGCTTCCTTGTAGGACAGGTACCTTGCAGCATACTGGCAATGCTGAGTAAAGCATTTTTTTTTTTTTTTTTTTTTACAGGTGAAGAAGGCTGAGAGAAAACCTAGGCCCAATTCTCTACTATTGGCTGAGGAATTTGAGGTCAGGAAAGGGAGGTGACTTAATCGGGTAGCTCAGAGAGCCAGTGCTGGAAGCAGTATCATGCTCAAGCTTGTTGCCTCCAGTGCTAGATCTTCTTCTATTACAGCTATGTGCCTACTTTATTTTTATATTTTATTTTTATTTTTTTATTTTATTTTATTTAATTAATTAATTAATTTATTTATTTTTTTGTGGTGGTGGGAAGGACTGGGGTACTGCAGACTTAACTCAGTAGCATTTTACTACTGAACTACGCCCTCAGCCCTTTTAATTTTGTGATAGGGTCTCACTAAGTTATCTTGGGCCTCAATAAATTGCTGAGGCTGGCCTCAAACTTGTGATCATCCTGCCTCAGCCTCCCTCAAATTGCTGGGATTACAGGTGTGCACCATGATGCTCAGATTAACCAGTGCTCTTTTTTTTTTCATTTTGAAATGCTTTCATTTTTACTCCATCATTTCCACACAGATAGGAAAATACTTACATGACTATCACCTATTCACCAGCCAGCTACACTACTTTATTCTATACAATCTAAGTCCTTTTTACAACTTGATCTTGGACTTCCCAGCTTCCAAAACTGTGAGGAGTAAATGTCTGTTTGGTAAACCACACAGTCTATGGCAATTTGTTAGAGCAGCCCCGCTGACTAAGATGTTGTTCTCTTGAAAATTTTATGCAATGATGGTGCATATTGCCTGTGTACATGGGTTTTGGAAGAAGGAAAACCCAGATTCATAGTCTGGCCCTGCCTTTTTCTAGCTGAACCTCCATGGGCAAGGTAATTAAACTTTTGTGCCTCATTTTCTTCAGTTGTTATACAGGAATAATACCTGTATTATACCTGCTATGAGTAGTCAGTGAAAGCATGCATTTAAAGTGCTTAACACTGGCCTTGTAAATTCTAACATGAATGAAAACTAATGACAATAATAATCATTAACATCAGACTAAAGAGAATTTTGAGAAGGAAATAATAAACTGTGTAGCATAAAAGTCAAGTCTGACAAAGACTTAAAGGTACTTATTAGACACAGCAACTAGAAGGTCATTGTTGGTACCAGTGGATGGGGGTGAGGCTGAGGATGCACTGCAGTGGGATGCAGAGGGAAGGGAAGGCTGGGAAGAGAAAGCATAAGGGAAGGGTGTTAGCTCTGGCAGGAGGTACTCTGAAGGAGGGATGGTGAGACCACATCTACCATATGACCTTTGCCCCTAAGTGCAATGAGTAGCAGGGTAACAACTTACAAGGACAGTATATCAGCAACTCCCCAAACCCTGCAGGATATTTAATCTATGGCCTTTCTGTTGACATATGTTCTTATCAATAAATGAGAATGGGGTGGAGAGTGGATGGTACTGGGTTTATAATATTGGTGCTCAGAATGTTATCTAAAACTCTAAGGATAAAGCTTAATAATTCTTTCTGTAAATATTATTCTGGGATCAACATGGTGCCTGCTACATACTGGGCACTTGATTAATCTGTGTTAAGTGAACAAAAGAGGGAATATGTTAGGCTGTTCAAATCTAATGTTTATTCTAAGATAACTAACATTATGCATTGCAATATACAGAAATGATATGTGTTGGTAGTAAATAACATCATTAACAAAACCCAGAAGCATGAATGTGATTCTCCCAGTGGTATAGTCTTATATCAGTAGAGTCAGGCAGTCCCTTTATGGCCCTGTCTGTGCTGTATGGAATAGCTAAAACTAAAGGCACTAGTTCAGACAGTCTCTGGCTTTGGAACTGTTTTTTAAAAATACAGATGGTCCATCTGCCATGGCAGGGAACCCTTGAAAATTCTCACAAGGTAAACAGTCAACATTGCAATATCTATTGAGCACCCTTACTTGACAGGGTTTGGTTTAAGAAATTAAGTGAACAAAACAGATTTGGTTTCTGCCTTATAGAGTTTACAATCTGATGGAAGATCAAACAAGCCAAATCCTTAATATAAATTATGACTATATAGTATATGTTTCAAGGGTTAAGAACATAAAGAATGATTGCTATGAGAGACTAGCAGAAGAAGCTCATTTTATTTTATTTTTGATACTGGGGATTTGACCTAGGGGCTCTCTACCACTGAGCTACATCCCCAGATCTATTTATTTTTTGTTTGGTGACAAGGTCTCGCTAAGTTTCCAAGCCTGGTTTTGAACTTGAAATCATCTTGCCTCAGTGGTGCAACCACTTTGGAAAGCAGTGTGGAGATTCCTCAGAAAACTTGGAATGGAATCACCATTTGATCCAGCTATCCCACTCCTCGGTTTATACCCAAAGGACTTAAAATCAGCATACTATAGTAATACAGCCATGTCAAGATTTATAGCAGCTTAATTAACAATAGTTAAGCTATGGAACCAATCTAGGTGCCCTTCAACAGATGAATGGATAAAGAAAATTTTGGTATTTATACACAATGGAATATTACTCAACCATAAAAAGAATGACTTTATGATTTTTGCAAGTAAATGGATGAATCTGGAGACTATCATACAAAGTGAAATAAGTCAATTCCCCCAAACCATAGGTTAAATGTACTCTCTGATATGTGGATGCTAACACACAACAAGGGGTGGGAAAGGGGAAGAATAGAAGTTCAGTGGATTAGACAAAGGAGAATGAAGGGAAGGGAAGACAACAGGAATAGGAAAGGCAGTAGAATGAATCAGACATAACTTTCCTATGTTCATATATGAATATACCACAATGAATCTCACCATTGTGTACATCCACAAGACTGGGATCCTAATTAGAATAATTATATGCCATGTATGTATAATAAGTCAAAATATATTGTACTGTCATGCATATCCAAAAAGAACAAATTAAAAAGAAGAAAAAGAAAGAAATTCTTTTGCCTCAGCCTCCTGAATAGGAGTTAAAAGTATGCACCATCATAGAGGCCCATTTTATTTTATTTATTTATTTATTTTTTTTAAAGAGAGGGAGAGAATTTTTTAATATTTATTTTTTAGCTTTCGGCGGACACAACATCTTTGTTTGTATGTGGTGCTGAGGATCGAACCCGGGCCGCACGCATGCTAGGCGAGCGCGCTACCGCTTGAGCCACATCCCCAGCCCTAGAGGCCCATTTTAGATTGAAGGATCAGGGAAGATATCTCTGAGGTTATTGCTTCTAATGATATTGAGTCTGAGATTTGAATCATAATGAATGAATGTTTTCAATTGTGTTGATTGTGCTATAGAGAAATCATACCAAGGATGCTTTGCATGTGGTAAATGCTCAATACATATTAGCAATTACTGTGATAAACCTCTATTATCTCCTGGATTTATCATGATGCTGTAAGCCCATGAGTAGACTTGGTAGGCATTGTTATTACCATTGCACAGCTGAAGATTCATCTGAGGATCAGAGCACTTAAGTGATTAAGTGAATTGGGTCATTTCCCTAGTCAAAAGCACACCTGAGACAGGAAAGGACCTCATTTTCCTTATTGCTTCATCAGTACTCATTTCTCCAGAGTTCTTTTGGACGGATGTATTCAATGATTAGGGTCTATACATCATCTTCATGATCATGTAAATTGCTTGGGGGAGACTCTCCCCACATTTCTGTTAGAGAAATCAAGAGCTTATGCCAAATTCTAGGGTGGTTCATGTGAACCTTGCTAAATTCAAGGACGGTGGGGTCATATGGGAAGCATGTGGAGTTGAGCATGCTATGCCTCTTTCTTCTCCCCTCTGACTCTGTCATTTCATAAAGATTCTCATAAAACTAATGATAGGATAAGGCAAGAAATCACATTACACTTTATAATGGGCTAATTAGGTAAATATGTTAAAAAGTGTTCCCCATAGTGCCATTTTACGGTTGCACTGTTGGTAATCAGCACTTGTCTTCAAAGTGTCAGAATATCAGAAGCAAAGCTGCTTGCCTTTCTGGGTTATGTCATACTAATGAAATGAGTTAAGTGGAGCACTGGGAATGCTCTGCCTCTGTTATTGCTCAAGTCCTTTGAAGGGATACTCTTGAGTCTGCTACTATAACTACTTTTGTTCTGGGTGATCCTTTGAGCATGTAAGCAGATGTAAAAGGTTTTTAAAGAGATCCCTCCAGCCCACAATATAGGGTTCCCTCACTTAGACAGGATATTTATGAGCTAGTGATGAGGTCCAGGTGACAAGTCTTTGGCATTCCTTGTGGACTTTTCTGTCTGATTCTGGACCAACACATTCATCCAGGGACAGAGGCCCCTGGATAGATATTGAGTGTGTTAAAATTCAAAGTTGGCAACTCTACTTACCAGAAAGAGAACAAGACTTGTGATATTATTTGCCTTTTGTGCTTCAAGATGAAGACAAAAATAGCCATGACATTAGTTTCTGGGGACCAGACCAATTAAGAGGAAGAGTGGAAATCTGAGTAGGAGGACTTGGAGTACATCCTGGTTCTGGGATACACAGGGAGTACTCTCAGTTCATTCATTCCTGGCCCATTTTATGACCTGTTAGGGTGCATTGAAAGCAATAGAATCTGCCTAATTCTTGCACAAAGAAATTTATGGGAAGTGTTACAAGGGTTGCATTATAAATTTGGGAATGAGCAGGACTGGGGAAGTTCCAGATGCCCAAGGATATGAAATCATAGTCCCTGCCATGTGAGCAGAAACATCTAATGGGTTGCTGTCACTACAATGGACAACTTGAGTAATTCTGGCTGGGTATATGCCAATATATGTTGAGGAAAGAATTGTGGGCCTCCAGGGCCTTGGCATCCTGAGTGGGAACCTGATCCTTGCTGTGATGTACTGTTGAATTTCAGGGAGCTCTCAACTCAGCTCAAGTATTCCTGTGCTGTCCAATATGGTACCACTAGTCATATGTGGCAACTTAAATTTAAATGAACTAAATGAACAGTTTTCCAGTTGCACTAGTCATATTTCAAAAGCCCAGAGCCACATATGGCCAGTAGTCACCACATTGACTAGTATGGTTATAGAGCTTTCCTTAATCTCAGAAAGTAGGTTTGGGAGATAACTCAGGCTTTTAAAAAACAAACAAACAAACAAACAAACTTCATTTAAAAAAAATCTTTATGAAATCAACTCCAATAACATTTTATTCTCTGCTACCTATTGAAAGAGGTTGGGCAGAGGAAAGGGGGAAATGACTATATTTTGCCTTTTCTTCATTTTTGTTGGTAGGTGATATACTAGCTTGGATAAATGTAGAAGTCATGATACAGTATTTGCTGTATTTTGAGACAGCTTAGCTTGGTAAAAGGACTGAAGTAGAACATATGCACAAAAAAGAAAATAATGACTTCGTTGGGTTGGTAAGACTGTAGATGTTTTATTATTTTTTTCATTTGATTTTCATCACTGCTGTTATAATTATTGGGCCTTAATATATTTTTGCTAGAGAAGAGTTGGTTATTTTGGTATCAATGAGGTTTTGAGGGTCATTTGTAGATAACTATTATCCTTAATCTCATGTTTTAGGGGGTCACAATTTAAAAGATTTTCATGAGCTCCTTTGCTCATCAAATGCTCTTGTATGATTCAGAGCAGGGCAGAGATTTTATTCTTCAGCTTTTTCTGGAGCTAAGTAAGAAGCATGTTACAAAAAAGCCATTTTTAATGAGTTCAAAGAAACTTAGGTTCAAGATGGTTAAAAAATCTACTTTCTAGAGAAGTGGGAAGTGAGACTGGAATTTCTCCCCACTTCCGGCTGCTGAATTTTGGTATCCTGTTGTTCGATATAGGTAGAATTCTCTGAGTTTGGGTTCTTTTTGCTTCCTTCTTTTTAGATTAAAATTTTTTTCTTTGCCCCCTTCTTAAGTGTGTTGATTCAATGGATACCATACAATGGGGCTGGGGATGTGGAGGTGAGACAACAGGGAACATAAGCTTACCTTGGAGAGAGTCAGAACAAGTTTAAGCACAAGGGATAAAAGGTGCTTTGTCTAAAAGATAGGATCCCTAGGGTGGGGAGGAGCCAGGTCTATGGGCAGAATCTCTCTTTACCTCTGCCTGTGTGATAAAGCCGATAACTCTGCTGTAAACTCTTACAAATGAAAACTGATCAGGAGATATGAAAGTCCTTTATTAATCTCCAACTACCAGGTACAAACTTACAACACGATTATTATAAGGGGTGCTAGATAGGGATGAAGATTATCCTTGCAGATTCATTTCTGATTCTTGGAATTGCAATACAAAATACTTTTCTGGAGATGGTGACTGAGAAATGATACTGTGACTTTTTGATCCTCCTACCTCAGGCTCCTGAGTGCCTGGGACTACAGGTACATGCCACCATGTCCAGCTACCAGTCAGAACATTTTAAAAAGCAGAGCATTTGTTTCCATATGGAATATTGTGACCACATGAGTACAAACACTAGGAAACTTGTGTCCTCTGAACATAGGACCAGGTTGCACCAGATGGGGGAGTGGTAGCAGACATGATGATCAATAAGCTCCTAGAGTATGAATTAAAATAATCTAGTTTCTCCTCTGTGACTTTGGACAAACCCTTTCTTCTTTCTGGCCTCATGTGTGATATTTTAACTTCAGTTCTTCTCTGACATCCCATCATTCATGAATCTCTCTACAAAATTCTGTGGGCTGCCAGTTGTTACCCAGGCCATAGTATCTGTGATCCCAATCAGGAATGTGGGCCAAAGGAGGAGTTGCCATAGCCAGAAGCAGCACAAGATGTGTTGTGAAACATGGGATCGCAAGATGAACATGTGGTTATTTGCTTCAGCAAAGGGCCAAGGGGATCTTTATAAATATTTTCTCTGATTTGGTCTGAGTAAACTACAGTCAATTCAGAAAAAATTAATTGAGAGGGAAGGGCAAGGGAATTCTAGTAGGTCTTCACTGGCTTATTTTTTTGTTATTATTGTCATGGTGTTAAAAAATTTATAACATAAAACTTAACCACCTTAACAGCTTTTCCATTTTTAAGTGTACAGGTGTATGGCATTAAGCATACCCATGTAGAACTGTTCATCTGAAGGTATTTTTCACAACCAAACAGGAAGTCTGTACACATTAAACAATAACTCCCCATTTCTCCCTTTTCAGCCCCTTGGCAACCACCATTTGCTTGCTTTCTGTGTCTATGACTTTGGCTATTTTAGGCACCTCACATAATTAGAATCAGACCATATTTGTCTTTTGTGTCTGATTTATTTCTTTCTTATATGGCAAATACATATAATTTTATCTGTCAAAGTTAAAAATAAAATAAAAATAAAAGAGCAAGAAATAATAAAGGGGTACATTCTGTAATCTTCCACATTTGTAATGCATTCCACATAATGTCTTCAAGGTTCACCTATGTAACAGCACATGTCAAAATTTCATTCCTTTTCAAGGGTGAATATTATTACATTGTATTAATGCACCTCATTTATCCATTTACCAATCAATAGACTTTTTTGATACTAGGGATTGAGTCAAGGAGTCCTTTCACACTTAGCAACATCCCCAGCCCTTTTTTATTTTTTATTTTGAGACAGGGTTTTGCTAAGTCACTGAGACTGGCCTTGAACTTTCAATCCTCTTGCTTCAGCCTCCCGAGCTGCTGAGATTACAGATGTGTGCTACCATGTCTGACCATCAATGAACATTTAAGTTGTTTCTACCTTTTGCTTATTATGATTAACGACTCAATGTATATTATACAAACCAATGTAAATAAAGGTTTGAGACTCTGCTTTCAATTCATTTAAGTCAGGTTTTGTTTTGTCAAGCTTTAAACAAAAATATATACATGTGGCTTTTTCCTTAGAAAATGTCTTTAAAAATTTGGGTAAAGAAACTTTGCAACTGCTTGAAGAAAACATTGGGTCCACACTCCTATATATTGGCATAGGCATAGACTTACTCACAGCTTAGACTTTAGGACTCATAGACTCCTAAAGATTAGGGAATAAAATGTGATGCTCTCAAATTAAAGAGCTTCTGCACAACAAAATAAACAATCAAGAGTGTGAATGTAAATGAATTAAAAAGATATTTCTTAAAAGAAGAAAAATCCAAATGAAAAACAAATACATGAAAAACTATTTAACATATTAGCAATTAGGGAAATGCAAAAGAAAACAGTGAAATTTCTTTTCACTTCAGTAAGAGCAGCAATAATCAAGAATAGCAATAATAATGAATGCTAGTGATGATGTGGGGAAAAAGGAACAATACATGCACTGTTGGTGGAATTGTACATTAGTACGACCACTATGAAAATCAGTGTGAAGTTTCCTCAAAAAACTAAGAATAGAACCACCATATGACCAATTATACCACTCTTCAGTATTTATCAGAAAGAACTAACATCAGCACAGTATATAGTTATAGTTGCAAACTCATGTTTATAGCCGCACAATTCACAATAGTCAAGTATGGAACCAGCTTAAGTGCCCATCAGTGGATGAATGGATAAAGGAAATATAATATGTATACACACACACACACACAATGGTGTTTTACTTAGCTATAAATAAGAACAAAATGATGTCATCTGAAGGAAAATGGATGGAACTGGAGAGTATTAATTTAAATGAAATAAGTTAGACTCAAAGTTAATGGTCAGAATGTTTCCTCATGTATGTAAGATAGAGACAAAAGAGGGAAAGAAAGGGTTTTTTATGATAAAATGAAGGAAGGCCAGTAGAATAGAGGTTGGAGATGGGAGGCCGGGCAGGATGGAGGAGGAGAGTGAGAGTGGGGGCAGTGAAATCAACTGAATTGTGTTATGTGCATATATAAGTGTATCACAGTGAATCTCACTATTGTCTATGATTATAATGTACCAATAAAAACAAATTGGGTACACAGTGAGATTGATTAATTTTTTAAAATCTTTTTTGACCAGAGATTGAACCTATGGACATTTAACTGTTGAGCCACATTCCCAGCTCTCTTTTGTATTTTATTTTGAGACAGGATCTTGCTGAGTTGCTTACTGCCTCACTAAGTTGCTGAGGCTGGCTTTGAACTCAAAATCCTCCTGCCTCAGCCTCCTGAGCTGTTGGGATTATAGACATGTGCCACCATACCCGGCTAATTTATTTTTTAAAAACAACTTTCTTTACCATCAGGGAATTAGAGTTTATGAAAGAAAAAAACTTGAGAGATCATGGAAACCATCTTAATAAATCTTAAAGGAAAAACAGTATTGTTGAGGCTTCAGAGAAAAGGAGAACCTGGGCTCTTGGGGCCATTTTCAGCTCAACATAAGGAGTTTGCTAGGAATGAGCATTACCTGGTGAAATAGTGAACAATTCTTTGTACCCTGCTTTGGATGGGAGGAATGTCCTAAGGCTCCCATGACTAGTGTTCAGACAATGTTATTCTTCCCTCCTCCTTCATTTCGTCCTTTTCAGAAAACCTTTCTGCTCACGATGATTAATTATGTACTTGATTACACATTCTGCTGTGTGGTGTGCTAATTACCTAATGTGTGTGAATATTGACTCCCCAACATTTAACAGGGTTTTTATGTGTGCTTTTCTTGTAAACCTAGGAGTTCAGTCAGTTTATTGATGTCATAGTTGAGAGAGACTAGAAATATTTATCTGAGAGAGGGGTGGGGGAGGAAGAAGGTGGAGGAGGGGGAAGGAAAATGTTAATTTTAGGCTAAAACCCAAGGTGAGACCTAACCTAATGCTTTTTGGTTTTTGATACTGGGGATTGAACCAAAGGACACTTTACTACTTAGCTACATCCTCAGTTCGTTTTTTCTTTCTTTCTTTCTTTTAAAGACAGGTTCTTACTAATTTGTTCAGGCTGGCCTTGAACTTGCAATCCTCCTGTCTCAGTCTCCAAAGTCACTGGGGTTATAGGTATGTGCCACCCTGCCCAGTTAACCTAATGCTTTTTGAATGGAATACTTTGGAAAATGAATAGTCCTATTTCTTCTATTTTTTTTTTTTCTTCTAGGTGCTTCTGCCCTTTACCAGCTTCCCTTGTCTCACCTTTTTCAAAGAAGAGCTGAAAATTATTCACCTGTGATATGGAGGAATGGTTGTTAGTCCAAGTAGCTGCTCTCAAATCCTCTAGGAGTGCTTGTTTTAGGGGAGATTGTGCATATAAAGCTCTCTAAATGATGTGGCTAAAACTCCCCCATGTACCCTGTTAGCAAGAAGAGGGCTTGTTTTGGAGAGTTGCCAGTGAAGCATTTCAAAGGTAATTGGCAAATGATGTCTTAGAGTCAATACCAAAAAAAAAAAAAAAAAAAAAAAATGCATTTGAATTTTCCTAGCCTGAGATTGGAAACAGTTTCCTCTCTGTAAGGCAACTCAATAGCTTATAATAATCGCCTATGGAAAATTATATTTTTAAGTCCCCAATTAATTTCCTATCCACTGGAGATTGTAAAAGGACTGTCAGCCAGAAAATAAAAATAGTTTAGTGGATTGTCTGTTTTTTCTTTTTTTCCCAACAGAAAATTCATGTTGTTATTTCTGCTGTTTTCAAAACAAAACAAAGTCCTGGATGCAGGCCAGGGATTACCGCAGGAGTGTAGCAGCAGCAGTAACAAGGAAGGAGTGGGCTGCTCGTTTGTATGTTTGATCTATCGACTGAGCTGGAGAATAATTAAAAGATTCCCTTCAGGTTGTCTGTTGGAGGATTGCGGAGGCAGGAGATTGATGACCGTGGTTAGTGGCTGCCAAGATGCTAATCTGCCTCAGGACCCAGACTGGGCACAGGCATCTCTTGGAAAGCGGAAAGGCTTGACCTTTGGTCTGTGTTCTGCCACTTTTTCTAGTCTCTGTGTCTGCAAGACCTTGAAACTTTCCTCATGTCCTTTGTTCTTATCCCTCACAAAGCAGACCCTAGAACAATGATTTGGGTAGAAATAGTTTCCAAGGAAGGAGTGTGGATAAGGGAGTATGAATGTGAGACAAAGAAAGAAAGTTGTATATTCATGTGTATTCATGATCAGATTACCACTGTGAACACCTGGGGTTCAACCCACCCTGTACTCTTGCTTACTTTATAGAAGATACCTGGGAATTGTCCCTGCAGGGGTGAAGTTTTATCTCTCATCTCAAGACATGAGACACACAAAAGTGAAGCTACTCTGGTTAAATAAGGGGAAGCAGAGGCTACTTGATCCCCTTCCTTCTTAGCCTCCCTGCCGTGCTCTGGTCCCTATCCATCCATGAGATGATGTGTGAGAAAGAAGGTCAAGGAGAAGAGGGAGCTCAGCCATGAAGACATCTGGGAGAGGAGAGCTGCAGGCAGAAGGACCCGAGGAACAGCCAGGAGGCTGGTGTGACTGGAGTCAAGTGGGAGAGTGGTCAGACAGGCAGTATGGGCTAGCTCAGGTAGAGCCTTGTTGGCTATTGGGAGGATTTTGACTTTCACTGTGAATGAGATGGGAGCCCTTGGAGGGCTCTGAGCCCAGTGGTGACCTGGAGGACTTGTATCCAAAAAGTATTGCTCAGGTCACTTTGTGGATAATAGACTGCAGGGAAACAGAATTAGAGAGGAGACTGTTGCAATGTCAGGCAAGGGATTGTGGTGGCTTGGATCAGGATGGTGGTGGGGTAGGTGGTGAGAAGGGGTCAGATTCTGGATGTATTTTGGAAGTAGAATCAATAATATTTTCTAGATAGAGAGCAAAATGTAAGTGTGTAGGAGAGAAAAGTCTCTCTTTCTCTCCTCTCTCTCTCTCTCTCTCTCTCCCTCTCACACACACACACACACACACACATCTTTTTTTTCCCCCTAAATATCTGGAAGGATGAATTCCCATCAGCTGAGAAGGAGAAAGTTGCAGGTAGAGCAGGTAGCATGATATTGATTTTATCATCACAGGTGAATTTTGCATAATATTTTATTGACATTATCTCTGGCATAAAAATGGAAATTCAATTGCACAGTTTCAAAACCCAGCTAGGGAGTTTTGAAGTCTAAGGGAGAAATTATTCATTTTACAGAAAAGTTTAGACTCAGTATTGATTTTAATAGTAAAAATAGTGAACCTGCACAGCATATGTAAAATTTGAATTCGTTTAACATAAATTTTCAGAAACTCATCTATTACACAAAGGTCAGTGAAAGGCAGTGAAGAGGCAAAGTGACATATCGTGAGAACAGTGGTTCTTATTGCTTCAGTGCATGATGACCTTGGTGGGCAATCTCATGTGTATTGAGAATATTCCATCTTTGTGTTTGATGTAGGGTTTAGGTAAAGCAGGGTTCATGGCTTGGGTGACCATTGGATACTTTGGAAATGTTAAATGTATAAACATTTGTGGTTTTATATGGCTATGGGGTAGTTGTATTTACAGTATCATACAGCCAGTGTCTAGCACATAAGCAGAGCAGGTGCTTCATATGTGAGAATAAGTGAGTGAATTTGCTACAAATAGTATAGGCAAAGAGTGCATCCATAGCCCATGCTATTTTATCTGCTCTCCACACTTAGCCACAGCCCTAAATTGTTTTAGGTAAGACCACCAAGTGTACTATTTACTCTTTTCCTGCTCATCTGGCATAATTATGTACTACTCTGATTGTTGTCCCAACTATACCTAACAGGAACACTTTCAGCAGTAAGCAACATAAAACCTAACCAATAACAACTTGGAGGTGTGTCGTATAATGTTGTGCAACAGCTCAGGAGCCTTCAGACTCTATATATGGTTCTATTTTATCATTCTTAGCAGGTCATATTTTATCCTTATGCTTGTAGCCTCCTGTTTGCAGAATGATAGCAAACATGCTTACTCCAAGTAGGAATAAGGGAGAAGAGACAAAAAAGTAACCACATAGATATATTTTATTTAGGGGGGAAAAAACTTCCAGAAAACTTGAAGAAGTCCTCCTTTTAGGTTTCTTTCACCACAATTGTGTCACATGACTGGCTTTTTACTAAAAGGAGACTGGAGACAGCATTATTCTTAGCAGATCATATGGTTGCTCCTGACCAAGGTTCTGTTAACAAGCAAAAGAAGGAAAATAGTTGTTGGGTAGGTAACTAATAGAGTTGTTTTACTAACTAAACTGTAAAATCCATGGCAACAGGGTCCAGGTTTTCTACTTTTGTGACTCCCCTCCCCAACTATGTAAGAGAACTAAAGACTTTCTGACAGTTGATTTCACTGGCAATAGTTCTCCGGAGCCAGGGATTCTGTTCAAGGTTACAAATCCAGAGAAGTTTGTTCCTTTGATCCCTGGTACTTTCACTAACAGCCAGACCTTCACCTTGAGATGAAACCACTGCTTCTGCCAAAGTGTGCTGCATGGCTCATTAAGGGCTCCTTTTAGCTGCCAAGACTCATCATCAAACTATCCTTGACAAATTTTAATTTTAGTAAAAGTAATTGGCCTAATATGAATCAGACTGACGGCCAGCTTTCAGAATAGCCTCTAATAGTCTGTAATATCCATACCACCTAGGGGATTCAAGATGACATCGCCAAAGATAATTATTACAGGATGTAGGAGCTAATAGTGAGGGCTAATTAAAGGTCCTGTTTCATGTATATTTCCTGCTCAAAGAAAGGAGATAGGGAGTTCCCTAGAGAACTTCTAGGCTCCTGGGAAAGGTAAGTTCCCCTAGCAATTTAGGACGACTTCAGGATTTTAACTTAATTTCAAAAAGTTTCTACTCAACACAGGGATAAGCCCCACAAACAAGAGAGGTGTAAATATCCAAACAGCATGGGAGAAACTTACAGATTAATTAAAGGAAAAGGGATAACCTGAGAATTATTATAAGTATTAAAAGCATAGCTCTGGAGTAAGACAGGCCTATAATCTTGAATCAAAACACTAGTTTTGAGACTTTAGGTAACTTACTTAACTCCTTGAAGTTGGTCCCCTAATCTGGAAAAGAGAGGAAATAATAGTTTTCTTCACAGAATTGAGGCAAGAGTTAACATAGGACAGGGGATGTAAAGCATGTAGCTCAGAGTTTGGCAAATGTAAATGAACCTATTAAAGATGTTTCTTGGTCATAGCATGTTGGCAGGTAGGCCAGGACTCAGGCTGTCAGGATTGCCCACACTACCCTCTCCTCCCCATCTCTGGTATCTACCTTGTGAGTTGAATACACGAGGAATTTTATTTCAAAACTGAGAAGCTGGGAAGATATTGTCATTGTATCGGAATAGACTGAGGATGATAAATGAGATACAGCACCTTCTGTCCCCTCCCCAGCCCCTGGACCAAGTATGAGTACCATGGCTTCAGTGGTGGGAACCCCATGGCATATAAAAGGTTTTCTGAACTGAGTCCCAAAGTCCCTCTGCTGGAGTTTGCAGACCATAGACAGCGTTATTGGTTGGAGAAAGGATCTTTTCAACTGACATAACCTAACCCCCATTGTGTCTGGTGGCTTTGGGTTATTGGAGGCAGTGCACTTTGCACAGGCATTGATGAGGGTACCTGGACACTGGCAGGCAGAGAATCAGGCCAGTGCTGCCTCTTGATGCAGCTAGACTTGGTTCATGGCTCATGAGACTACCATTAGAAATGGAGTTGATATTGAGAAGTCCCATGTTCTTGGAAGTGCCATGTTCCTCTTTCAGCAGGTGCTCAATTTAAATGTAAACTGGACCTCCATTCTTATCCACAGCTGATCACATTGGGCTTATACTTCAGACTGACCACAACATGATGAAGTATCAGAGTGAGTGAGTTTTACACCTTCAAGTGAGAAAATACTTGTGTAAGTTACACACTCAGAATCTGGTGGATAGATGTTGCTTAGCAAGTGCTATTTGTCCTTCAGGGTCATTTTTCAAGTTTTAGTGAAGGTCAAGAATATAATAAATTCAGGCATTCATTCAATGAGAATTTGAGTGCCTGCTATATAGAGACATGTGTATATATCCCCCCTATACACACACATGCACACAGACATAGACACATATATGCACATGCACAAAGGGAATTTTGCTTGAGGAGGAGGGACAATTGGGGTTATAGAGTTTAATGGAATAGACTTCATGTGTATTAGTAGGTACATGTGTATCAGAGGCAGTTTGCTAAAGCTGTACCAGAGGGACAAAGCAATTATGAGCATAAAAGAGAGTCTGGCTTGGATTTGGGGAGGAGGGGAGGCAATTGAGTTGAATCTTGAAGATCTCTGCTTCTACCAGTGGAATCTGAAGATCAACCATGCCAGTTACAGGAAAGAACAGAATTTTCAACCTGGTTTCTAGGAAGGGAGAGCAGGATGGACCACTGCAAGAGAGGAAGCTGAGGTTCACTGATGGAAGGCCTTGAATGACATCTCAGGAAGAACAGGAAGCAATGGGGCACTGTGGAGGATTTTAGAGAGACAGGTGGCATGTTGTAGGGGAATTGCACAGGGCTCCTCAACTTCATAAAAACACAGGTCTTATAAAAAGACATGTTCATTTGTCTTTGGGAAGGACTTGGACAAAATCCTCTCTGTCCCTAGAACCAATGGTGCATTGTTGTAGCCTGGTGCTTGGGATTGGGGGGTTTTCTACTTCTTTGAGGAGCAAAGTTCTCATTCCCCTATTTTATTTTACTTCAGTCATCTCCTAGTGACCTTCTGTGTGTTGTGAAAATATCACTGGGTGGGGACTGGGAGGGTTTAGCAGTTACATAAAATGGCAAAATCTGCCCATTCTGGCTTCACCTGCTCCTGACTAATGCTTTATGAGGTGTACCAGGTACAGACAGCAGGCAAAAATGTCTGGAGCACTGATTTGCTGCCTGAGAAGTCAATAAATCATGCCTGTCTCCTCTCCTCCAGCAGGAAGATTTTCTTTCAAATGAAGTGCATGACCAGTATCCAAAAGGGAGCCTCTCTATGCAGAACAACTTAATGGGAATTGGTGGCTAATCAATCAGCCAAGGATTGTCACCCCCAGTGGCCCTGTAGCCAGAATTGCACACCTACCCATTCAGAGCAATAACAGCCGCCCATTAGCATTCCTCTCCATCTTCTTCACTTGGACCAAAGCTGGCATCATAAGGCGAGTTATGAACCAATGATTTGGTTCATGAATTTTTTATTTCCTCCTTGCTCTTAACTTGGAACTGTCAAATACTCTTCCCCTTCCTCCAGGGCCCCATTTTCCTGTGACAGTTCTCCAAGATGGAGACTCAGAGACCCCCGGAGGAGGAAGCCATACCTTGAGCAATGGGATTGTTCATGATTGCCCTATGGCTGAGTGATGACCAGGAAGAATGCCTCTTGGCACAGTGCACAATGGGTTAGGGAGGGAAGGAAGAGCTCAGAAGTGGTGTCATGACCCTCTTTGTGAAGAAGCCAGCCCAGCGCTAGGTGCACATCCTCACAAACAGCCACAGATGGTCTCTTTCATGGAGCATGCCCAGAGAGTCTCCCGATGATAATTAGGTTCCTGCCTTAGCTGCTAAAGCCCATTTACCCACCATTAGTGAGGAACTGCTCTGCTTCAGTTACCTCTTCCCAGTGCCAATAAAGTGCATATGGCAGCTCTGAGCTCAGGCTCTCACACACTTTGTCTCATGGATTTGTTCCCATTTCCATCCACAGTGATTTTATGCTGGCAAAATATTTTACTTCCGATTAACCTGTAACCATTTTTAAGTCTCTTTTTGTATTGAGAAATAAGGGGAAGTTAATAAATGGGTAGGTGGGCAGTTTTGGGCAACAAATACAATCTTAGGGTAGGAACTTGAGCTAATACTTTTTAAAGCTGTATCCCTTCTCACCTGGGTATGGTGGCACATGCCTGTAAATAATTCCAGCTACTTGAGAGGCTGAGGCAAGAAGATTGCAAGTTCAAGGCCAGTCTGGTCAATGTAAACCCTATCTCCAAATTTAAAAAAATGAGAAGAGTTGGCAAACCTTGGTAGAGTGTCCCTGGGTTCAAACAAACAAAAACAATAACAAAAAAATCCAAAAAAATCATATCTCTTTACATTTATTCCCTTCTATTGGATGAAAATTAATTGTTCTTTTACTGATAATATATGTAAAAGGTAACGCTTGTGCCTTGAGGTACTATCATTGTAATGAGGACTTCCAACTGCTTGAGGGCTTTCTCTGGAGGACAGAGCTCACTCTTTTTTTGCATTCTGGAAAGTCCAATGAACAAGATAGTTCCCCTATGAATAGCCTGCAGCCCAGGTGGGAGGATTGTGTTCTAGTATGGCTCTCAGAAGTCCCCAGAGGGCTCCAGTTGCCCACAGTGGTAATTAGCTCAGTAACTAACGCTGATTTGTCACCTCCTTCCCTATCTCACTTTTCCATTCCTCTATGTCCTTCCTTGGATCACTTTTCAAACTTTTTTTTTTCTTTTTTTTAACTCATGAATCCTTGTTTCAGGATCTGTTTCTGGAGAATGAGAGAGAAAAATGCCATCAGGAGGAACAGAATTCCAGGTGGGTCTTGTTACAGTGAGAAAGCCCAGGATGGGGGATAAAATTTCTGAATTCCAGGGTAATGCTCTAGTGCAGGCATATGATAGATCTTGACAGAAAATAATTCAAAAGTTGAAATTAAGGTTCAGCAAATTATGTAAAGCTTTCCTACGATCCCTTGTGAAATTTACATTATAATGTTAGGGAAATCTTTAGTTTGAAGGTAATAGGTGTTTGACTACAGTTTCTGGTGATTCATTGAATTTGATCATTAAAATGACCAGGACAGATGAGTGATAATGGGAAGTCATATGTCTTGACAGCCTGAGCAGATTGACTGGGTATCAGACAATTGTTTAAATTTAACCATCTGTTCCTCCTTCTATAACCTAATCTTTTTTTGTGTGTGTGTGCTGGGGATTGAACAAAGGGGTATTTAACCACTGAATCACATCCTCCAGCCTTTTTTTTTTTAATTATTACATTTTTATTTTGAGACAGGCTCTTGCTAAATTGCTTAGAGCCTCACTAAATTGCTGAGACTGGCTTTGAACTTGTGATCCTCCTGCTCAGTCTCCCAAGCAGCTGGGAGTACAGGTGTACATCACTGTGTTTGAATCTGTAACCTAATCATTGAAGTGCTACTTGCACATTGACTGTAGAGAGGAAAGGAGAGGGAGAGATAAAGGACCTGCCTCAGGAGAACTTATGTTTTTCTGGGGAGCTGTTACAGTTCCTAGAACTATATATTTTATTCATACATAATAATCATTCAGAATTGTTGATTTCATGGTGACTTATTTGTACACGCACATAATATACTTTGATCAATTATATTCCTGAGTACTTCCTCTTGACACTACCCTTCTCCCTCCCCCTGATCTTTCTCTACCCTACTGGTTTCCCTTTTCTTTTCTTTAAATAATATTTTTAGTGGTACTCAGTTGTGTCACTGAGCTACATTCCCTAACCCACTCCCCCCCCACACACACCTTTTTTTTTTTGAGACAGGGTTTTTCTAATTTCCAAGGTTGCCTTCCAGGTGATCCTCCTGCCCTGATCCCTGATTGTTGGGATTACAGGTATATGCCAACATATCCAATGTCCCTTTTATTTATTTATTTATTTGGTCTAGGGGATTGAACTCAGGGGTACTTGGCCACTGAGCCACATTCCCAGCCCTATTTTGTATTTTATTTACAGACAGGGTCTCACTGAATTGCTTGGTGCCTCATCATTGCTGAGGCTGGCTTTAAACTTATGATCCTTTTGTCTTAGCCTCCCAAGCCACTGAGATTATAGTTGAGTGCCACTGTGCCCGGTCCTTTTTATTTTTGAGATGCTCTTTTTTTCTGTCCAACTTCTACATATGAAAGAAAACATGACTCTTGACTTTCCTAGTCTGGCTTATTTTGCTTACCATGATGTTATCCATTTTCACTATTGGATTTATTTTGATTACTTGGTAAGTGTTTCTACAGGGCAAAATAGCTATATGCAGAAAGGCTGAGCCAAGGGATATAAACTTTAAAAATATTAATGGGTATAGCCAAATTACTGTCCAGTGCTGCCTTTTAGTTAGCATACATTTTTCTAGACTGACATAAATTTTTTTATTATGTAATTTTTTTTAAATTTTTAATATTTATTTTTTAGGCAGACATAACATCTTTGTTTGTATGTGGTGCTGAGGATCGAACCCGGGCCACACGCATGCCAGGCGAGCGCCCTACCGCTGGAGCCACATCCTCAGCCCAATTTTTTTATTTATATATGACAGCAGAATGCATTACAATTCTTATTACATATATAGAACACATTTTTTCATATCTTTGGTTGTATACAATTCATGTCTTCATACCTGTACTTTGGATAATAATGATCATCACATTCCACCATCATTAATTACCACATGCCCCCTCCCTTCCCCTCCAAATCCTCTGCCCTATCTAGAGTTGTCTGTTCCTCCATGCTCCCTATCCCTATCCCACTGTGAATCAGCCTCCTTATATCAAAGAAAACATTTGGCATTTGTTTTTTTGGGGGGGATTGGCTAACTTTGCTTAGCATTATCTTCGCTAATTCCATCTATTTACCTGCAAATGCCATGATTTTATTCTCTTTGATTGCTGAGTAATATTCCATTGTGTATATATGCCACATTTTTTAGACTGAGATCAATTTAATAAGGATAAAACATCATCTAATATGTAAAGGATGATATTGCATTGTATTTGAATAATTTTATGCCTTTATATGTGAGTGCTGTTTACCATGATTTCATTTAATTGGCTACTTTATTTCTTCTTTCTTCTCTGAGTACATTTTCTTTTTGATTTATAAACATATTTAATATTAAGCTTTTTATGTGCTTTATGAATTACAAATAATTTACAATAATATTTATTTAACAAATATATAAGGCAGCAAAATAACAAATAATGTTTAATAATAAATGATAATACATTACTAGTAATTTTATAATAATTCTATTTTTTATTTTTTTGAGGAAACTCCATAGTTGTTTATCATAATTGTTATACTAATAAGTTACATTCTCAAAAACCAAGCATAAGAGTTCCCTTTTCTCCACATTCTTGTCAACACTTGTTATCTTTTTTTTTTCATATATTAGCCATTCTAACAGGTATGATGTGGTATCTCATGGTTTTAATATGTATTTCTCTGATGTTTAGTAACATTGAACAGTTTTTCATATACCTGTTAGATGTTTGTATATCTTCTTTGGAGCAATGTTTGTTCAGGTCCTTTGAGCATTTTTGTTTTCTTGCTATTGGGTTGACTGAGTACCTTATATATTTTAAATATTAACCTCTTACCAAATAAATGGTTTGCAAATATTCTCTGTCATTCTGTAGGTCCTCTATTTTGTTCATTTTTTTTTACTTGAATAGGCAGAAACTTTTTATTTTGATGCAGTCATATTGTCTATATTTTGCTTTTGTTACCTGTGCTTTGGAGTTCATGTCCAAAAACATCATCGGCCAAACCAATGTCTTGTGAGCTTTCCCCTTGTTTTCTCTAGTTGCTTTATTTTACAGTTTCTGGTCTGCTGTGATTTGGGTGTACCCTACACCAACAAAGTTCATGTGTTGGAAACTTACTCACTAATCTAAGTGTTGGGAGATGTGGCCTTTAAAAGGTGATTAGGCCATGAGGACTCTGTCTTCATGAATGAATTAATGGTTAATTTAGGGAATGGGTTAGTTACGAAAGTAGGGATTTTTGGCCTTATTTTTCTGTGTCTGTCTGTCTGTCTCTGTTTATCTATCTCAAACATCTTGCCATATGGTAACTTTTGTCATGTGATGGTAGGGCAAGAAGGTTCTCACCAAATGTAGCTCCTTGATTTTAGACTTCCCAGCCTTTAGAACTTGTAGCCAAATAAACTTCTATCATTTATGATTTATCCAGTCTTTAGTATTCTGTTACATCATTCAGAAAACAGACAATTTATTACATTTAAGTCTTTAAGCATTTTGAGTTTTTTTTTTAATATGGTATGAGATGAGGATTCAATCTTATTCTTTTGCATGACAATAGTAGTTGCCCCAACATGACTTATTGAAGATACTGTCCTTTCCAATATTGTGTATTCTTGAATGCTTTGTTAAAAACAGATTGTAGATGAGTGGGTTTATTTATATGTGCCTATTTTAAGGCAGTACCATGATGTTTTGATTACTCTATTTGTAGTATATTTTGAAGTATTATGATCTTTCTAGCTTTTCTCTTGTTGTTCAAAATTATTTTGATTACTTGATTTTTTTTGGTTTTGTACACATTTTACAAGGTTTTATGTTTATGTGAAAATGTCATAGAAATTTTTATAGGGATTTCATTTAATATGTAGATAGCTTTGGGTATTAAGGATTTTTAAAAAATTTATTCTTCCAATCCATGAACATGGGATATCTTTCCATTTATTTATGTCTTCGATGTCTTTCAATGCTTTGTAACTTTCAGTGTGTGAGTCTTTATTTTTTTCTTTTGGGTACCAGGATTAAACTCAGGGGTACTCAACCACTGAGCCACATCCCCAGCCCTACTTTATACTTTATTTAGAGACAGAGCCTCACTGAGTTGCTTAGTGCTTCACTTTTGCTGAGGTTGCCTTTGAACTTGCAATCCTCCTGCCTCAGCCTCCTGAGCTTCTAAGATTACAGGTGTGCACCATTCTGCCTGGCTGTATATGAGTCTTGTTTAAATTTATTCCTAAGTTTTAAATTAAATTTTTTTAAAAAAAATTTACTGTAAGTGGGATTGTTTTCTTTTTTGGATAATTTATTGTTAGTATATAGGTATGATACTTATTTTTGTGTGTTCATTTTTTAACCTGCAACCTTACTGAACTTTTTTATTAGTTTTAGTTTGGTTTTTTTTTTTTTTTTTTTTGAGTCTTTAGGGATTTTCATATAAAAAATTAAGTCATTGTCAGCAACAACATTTGGGACATTTTAACTTCTTTTCCAATTTGAATGCCTTTCCTTTTTTTCTCTTGCCTAATTGTTCTGACTAGGATTTTAAATACCAGGTTGAATACAAGTGACAAGAGCGAGTATCCTTGTCTTGTTACTGATTTTAGAGGAAGAGATTTCAGCTTTTCAATTTTCAGTGTGATGTTACCTATGAGTTTGTCATATATTGCTTTTATTATGTTGAGATATGTTCCTTCAAAGTGTGATTTGTTAACTATTTTTTGATCGTGAGAGAATTTGGGGTTTTGTCAAATGCTTTTCCTTTGTGTATTGAGATGGTCATATGATTTTTTCCTTCATTCTGTTAATGTAGTGTATCTCATTTATAGATTTGCATTTCTGTGATAAACCCCCTTTGATCATGGTGAACGATTCTTTTAATGCATTGTCAAATTTGTTGAGGAATTTTACTTCTAAATTCATTAGGACATTGGCCTGTAGTTTTCTTTTCCTGTAGTATCACTGTCTGATTTTGGTATCAGGGTAATCCTACTGTCATAAAATATTTTTGGAAGCTTTTCTTCCTCTTCAATTTCTTGATTTTGGGAAAGATTATGTGTTATTCACTTTTCTGTCACTGTGACAAAATACCAAAGATAAATCAACTTATAAGGGGTAAAGAGTAATTTTGGCTCATAGATTCAGAGGTTTCAGTCCTGGTTTGCTTGGCTCCATTGCTTTGGGCCTGTGGTGAGGCAGAACATCATGGTTAGAAGTGTGTGACAGAGCAAATTTTCTCACTTCAAGGTTGTTGGGTAGCCAAGAGAGAGAGAGGAATAGGCCAGGGTCCCAATATCCCCTTCAAGAACACACCCCAATGACTAACTTCCTTCCAGTAGGCCCCACCTGCTCAATTCCAGTGGTGTCACAAGCTGGGGACCAAGAATTTAGCATATGGACCTTTGGGAGACATATAAGACCCAAACCATAGCAGATTTTGTTATTAGTTCTTTCAATATTCAGTAGAATTCTGCAGTGAAGTCATCAGGTTTTTTTTTCTTCGACTTTTCTTTGATGAGAGCCTTTTTAAAAATTTCTGATTCACTCATTATTGATCTGTTCAGATTTTTAATTTTTTCATGATTCAATCTTGATAGGTTGATTTTTCTAGGAGTATATCTATTTATTTTAGGTATCCAATTTGTTGGCATAGAATTGTCCATAATAGACTCTTTTGATCCTTTGTATTTCTTTTGTGTCATTTATAATGTCTCTTCTTTTTCTTTTATCATTTTGTTTGTTTGAGTCAGCTCTTCTTCTTTTTCCTTAATAGCTAAAGGTTTACTGATTTTATTTTTCTTCAAAAAAAAAAAATCTTGTTTTTTCTAGTCTTTTCTGTTGTTTTTCTAGTCTCTATTCATTCATTTCTGCTCTGAGCTTTGAAAATTTCTTTCTTCTCACTTTGGGCTTAGTTTTTGTTTTCTCGGTCTTTGAAGTTTGACCTTAGTTTGTTGTTTGAGAGCATTCTTTTTTTTTTTTTTGTCACAGGCATTTATTACTATAAAATCTGCCCCTCCCCTCAACCCTGAACTGCTTTTGCAGCATCCTTTGACACATTTTCATTTGTTACAAGTTTAAATATTTTTTTCCTTTTGATTTTTTTTTGGCCCACTTGTGTGTGTTATTTCCACTTGTGTGTGAATTTTCCAATTTTACTCTTTTAGTTTCATCCTATTGTTGTCAGAAAAGATATTTGATATAATTTCAGTTTTTTAAAAATTTTATAAGACTTGTTTTGTGGCTCAACACACAATCTCTCATGAAGAATATTTTGTGTGTGCTTGAGAAGAATGTGTATTCTGTTGTAATTGAATGTAATGTTCCTTATCTGTTGGGTCCATTGTTCAAGTCCAATGTTTCCTTATTGAGTTATTATCTGGATGGTTTGCCCATTATTGAAAGTGAGGTATTATAGACCCCTATTACTTCACATTATTGCCTATTTTCAGATCTAGTAGTATTTGCTTTAAACAGTTTTTGTGTTCTGGCGTTCAGGGCATGTATATTTATAATTGTTACATACTTTTGATGAATTGATCTCTTTGTCATTACAGAATTATTTTGTATTACAGTTTTTAACTCAAAGTTCACTTAAGTCTGATTTAAATATAGCTATACCTCTTGTCTTTTGGTTTCCATTTACATGGCAATAAATTTTTTTCATCCTTATATTTTCAAGCTATGTTTTTCCATTAGGGTGAAGTGAGTCTATGGTAGGCTGCATGTAGTTGTACCTTGTGTGTGTGTGTGTGTGTGTGGTGTGCACGCATGTTTTATGCATTCAGCCACAAGTAGAGATTGTCTTTTTATTGGAGAATTTAATTCATTTATGTTCAGGCAATTATTAATAGTCAAGAACTTACTAGTGCCACTTGTTAATGTTTTTCTGGTTGTTTTATTGATCCTTTGTTCCTTTCTTGATGTCTTCCTTTGTAATTAGATTTTCTCTAGTGATATACTTTGGTCCCTTTGTTATGATCTTTTGTGTTCTACTACAGGGTTTTTTTTCTTTGTGGTTTCCATGATGATAAATACAACACCCTATAGGTATAATAGATTATTTTAAGTTGATAACAACTTAACTTTGTCACATAAAATAATTCTTCACCATGTTGTTTTTGATATCACACTTTATTATTTTTATAATATATATTCCTTAATGGGCATGGACCACTGCAAGGCTGATCTAGAGATCAAGCCTTCCAGGCAAACTGGAACCTTGGGCTGTAAGATCTAGCCTGATACCAGAATAGGCCAGAAGGCTTTGTCCACTGATCCTGGGGGTTAGGGCCATAGGGGAATGGTTAGTACTGGGTTCTATGGAGACAGGACTCAGTTTTGTGGTTTGAGTCAACATCACTTTCCTCTTTTCCCTCCAAGTGGAGTGTATTTCTCTCTATACTGTGCTGCCTGGAGTTGATAATGCAATATTGTCCTTCTTATTCTCTTCAATGTGTCTTTTTATTATTTCTGTTTAACATAGATGCTATGATCTCTCATTTCTTTCTTTCTTGGAAGTGCTGGGGATCAAACTCTGGGCCTTATGCATGCTAGGCAACCACTCTCCCACTAAGCTGTACTTCCTGGCCTCTCATCAGATGGGCTTCATAGTGTTTGATATAAATATCTTATCTCCCCTGAACTCTCCAGTATGCAGCAGAAAACCCAGCAATAAGGACATTAGCTCTCAGAGAGAACACCTGAATTCAGATGCTCAATGTGTCATTGTAAGGAACAGACATGATTATGTAAAGTGTTATGGAATATGAATCAGGATAATTACTACTAACATCATCGCTACCTCCACCGTGAATCACAATACACAGTAAGCAAAAATGTAAGTTACTGTAAGTGAACTCAGGTTTTTAGTTAAGTTCACATTTTGCCTGATACAAAACTTTATCTATTTACCTCCAGATAATTTCGTTTTCTTCTGATGAAATACAAAAATTCCAGGGCTCAAAGTCAGTGTCTTTGTCTCCTTCATCTTCTTCTTCTGGAAGGAGGATCTCAGATACACCCAGAATGAAGGTGAGAGACAGGGCTGTGTTCCTATTTGAATCTTTCTGACATCCATATCTCCTTCAGACTTAGGAGTCCTCTCCTGGCCATTTCTGAACTGGTTTTTGGTGCAGAAGACTTCTTGACACTTTGGTGAAAATGGGGGACTCTCATAGGCCCTTTGGTAGCTACACACAAAGGAGTACCACTCATTTGCTGCCAATGTCAAGTATTAATGCACTAACCTGGACCCTATATGCTTTGATCTCCCCAAACCCATCTGTGAAGTGAGCTTAGTGCTCAGTGCTTAGTGCTTAGTGCTCACTGGCTTCTTTTCCCATTTAGAAAACCCATAGGGATGTTTTTTGTTGTGACAATGACTTGGATACATTATTGACATTTAGGATGAAACACTCAGGAATACTAAACATCCTTCAGTGTCCTACACAATGAAGAATGGTCCCACCCAAATGCCTTGGTGTTCCTGATGAGATTTACTGGGGGTCTGAAAGCTGTGTGGAGACAAGAATGAAGGGAGGACAAGATGTCTTCTTTTGTGATTAGGGATGTCATGAGGATAGCTTTGGAGTTGCCCAGGTAGGAAAAGATGACACCAAGAACAGGACTGAAGCCTCAAAGATGGAGAATAGTGGGAAAGTAGGCCAACATAGTAGACATTGTCAACTGACTATGTAGTATGTTAAGGAAGATGAAACCCCCAAGTTCTCAAAACCATTTGTATGTCCTGATAGCCATTTGTAATGGTTAGTTAGTATTTAAGTTGAGCCTATTTGAAAAATACCTGATTCATATAGTCATTCAGAGATGGAGCAAAGAGGGTACAAAGAGAAAAAATGGGAAAAAATTCTGGAAAAGACTGAGTTATTTAATGACTTAGTATTCATTGAGGACATAGCTTTCTGAATATAAAAGAAAGTATCCCCTCTCTCTTTTAGGGAAGAAGCTCACCAAATAGCCACCTCTCTCCTCATCCCACCAAGGCCTCACAGCTGTAATTTGAGTGATCTCCACAATTTATTTTTTAAACCCCTAAATACTTGCCTATCACTCAGAAAATTAGCTGTCATACATAATTAGGTTAATTTGGTATAATATTCATCTGAAATGTGAACATGTTATTAATAATGAAAGCGAACATATGGAGCAGGTGTCCTTTCTCTGGGAAACAGTGGCTTAAGCCATGAGTTTCATACACAAGTCTCCTCATGTCTTTCCAGGGCGGGAGGGAGTGGGGGAGGTAGTTGGTTAAGAAAGATCTCACAGAGCCCAGATCTTGGAAGAGTCATCAGAATTTCTTATTGGGATCTTACAACCCTGAGTTCAAGTCCCCAAACCACAAAACACAATGAAAAATCTTCCAAAGAATAGTAGACAGGACTAGAATGAGGGGGAAATGAGAAGGTGATGATTAAAGGGTACAAAATTTCAGTTATACTAGGTAGTTATGTTTTGGATATCTGCAGTACAGCACAGTGCCTATAGCTAACAATAGTGTGGAATATGTTTACAACTTTCTAAAAGGGTGAATCTTATGTTAAATGTTCTCACCAACACTCCCACTACCAAAGCAATAATAATAACAACAACAGAACTCAACAATACTTTTAATGAAGGGGTGGGAGGAAACTTTGAGAGGTGATGGATATGTTTACGGCCTTGATGATGGAGATGGTTTCACAGGTATATGCTTCTGTACAAACTCATGGACATATATGCATTAAATGTGTATGGCTTCTTATATGTCAAGCATATCTCCATAAAGTTGTTTTTGTTTTTGTTTTTTAAAGAAAGAACAGTGCAAGCACTGACCTAGCTATAAGATGCTGGTCACCATGCAGAAACAGGATCTTTGAGGTGATCTACTGGTGTTAACTCTTTAGCTACTGGGTGATGGCACAGCCTGACAGGTTCTGGGGCAGGTCAGAGTACCCATGTGGTGGTGATGGAGTCATTTGGAGAGTTTGGGTTAATGATTATTTATCAGTTTATGGAAAGATTTCACTATTTTAACAATTTCTGCAGCTGAGCTGGTGAATACCAAATAATTACCAGACTCACCTGAAGAGTACTTTTATTATTTGGTTTTGATTTTTTAAAAATACTAATTAATTGACAATATTCAAGAAGAAAATTTTTTTTGTTTATAAATCTGGATAGATAGCTTCTCTTGAAAAAAAAAATACTGGCCACACTGAAACTGAACTTCTATTTGGCAGTAATGATTTATGACTGAGAAGTGGTTATTCCCTTGGACCTAGCAAGTGTTTGCCAGGCTATTTGGATCTGGGAATTCTGGGTTAATAAGATTCTTTCCAGTTCTAAAATCTGATGTCTTTTTGATTCTTTTGCTCCTCTAGTTCATTCCTAAATGGGGTGAAAGACATAGGTAGGTAGAAGCTATATTAAAAAAAACAGGACCCCTGTAAGGAGTTAGTGATTTTAAAGTGAGATTTGAAGCCTATTAAAGTCAATGACATCTCTTTAAGCTATAAATTACCCCTTGTCAGGAGCTGGGTGAAGCAAGCCTTTGGTGTGGATTGAACCTAAGAATGTTTCATTAAAATCTCTGCATAGCTAGCAGTGAGAGGTAAGGTGCTGACTTGATTTCGACTTTTTTTTTTTTTGAGGTGACATGCCTGTTCTTTATGACACAAACTATATCTACAACTCCCCTTGCTTTCACCTTCAATTATAGAACTGGCTTGTTGATTTGGCTTTAATTCTGAATTACCTCCTTGAGACCATGTGCTGGCCGAGGTCAGTCCTTTCTGAAATCTTGTTAAGCATCTGTCACAAGGCTGACAATCTTGGAGGCTCTCACTAAAGAATGAGTCATATCTCTGCCTTTGGAGTCTGACCTCTTGCATGGCAGCTTTTCTTGAAGAGCCTGGATTCCCAACTCTTTTCTCATTTTCCCTTAGTGAAAAACAGGGCTCCCAGAATGTGACTTACCCCAAGAATCAGAGAGACCTTGCTGACTCAGCTCAGTGAAGGGCAGACTGTGTATTTTATACAGTCTCTAACAACAACAACAACAACAACAACATGATAATAGTAATTAATACTGCCTTGCTTTTTTCCCCCCTCAATCATTTCTGAGCTCCTATTTACCAGAGACTTTGAACAGAAGTGAATAAAGTCATTATGAGGCTTAATAATGACTTTATATAGTCTCTTTCTCATGAAAGAGACTGTCTTTGTCTGGGATGCCTCAGAAGCAGATCTTGAAACAAGGATTTAAGTGCAAACAGTATTTGGGAGGTGCAGGTAACACAGGTAGAGAAATGAAGAAGTGATACATGAAGGAAAAATAGTCAATGACGTGGGCTTCAAATACCAAATGAACTATTGTAGCTTAAACTGATGGTAAACTGAAAAAATGCATACCTCGGGATTATTTCTCCCAATGGCAAATGTCCATCAGCTTCAGAAGGTTGATGGTTGAGTGCCACTGCCAGAGGCTATTAATTCTTTAATATTTATATCCTGGAGGACAATCACTTTCCAGGGTTCCAGGGGAGGCTCTCAGGACCAGAGATTCAGAAATGTACTGTGCTTCCTAAAATGAGTCTTGGGGGATGTAGATGGGGCACTGACAACATTTGTTATACAAACTAACATTAACCAAATATTAGGCCAGAATAACTCATAAAATGAAAACTGTTAGTTTTCCAAGGAGAGATACATTTAGTAGGGGGATTTATCCTAATCATATTTAGCCAACTTATCAGATCTTTTAAAATTCCATGAAATTGAGTGAATTGCTGCTCAGAGTCAAGACCTGAGTCCAGGGTCCTCAGTTGGATCATGGCCCTTGGTCTACTCCTCTACTTTATTCAAATACCAACTCATCTTTTCTTGGCAATATGCAGAGTGAAACTGCAGGCATTTGTGGCCAGAGAAAATTAACAGCAATGTAGGCACACCCTAAGGAAACCTTTCCTTCAGCTGTGTACAAGAGAAGCCTGCCATCTTTGGATTTGTATATCTTAATGGCAGTTCTGAATATTCCAAGAGTGGAGAGGAGCTAGAGTATCCCTGAGGGAGAAGAAGTTGTCTTTTGTGTTTCTTTGCCTTTTCATTAACTCTTAGAACAGATTTCCAGCCTCCAAATATCTAGGAAGCTAATAAAGTGTCTGGTTCCATTTTTAAGGATTGCTAATTTTTATTTCATGAGCTGGACACAGTTTTTCACAACCAATTTTGCATCAGGCTATTACATAACCATCTGTAACAAAAATACCCAGTAACAAAAAGCATCCAAAAGATTACAGTGCCAGAGAATTAGAATCAAATGCAATGTCATGTGAAAATAAATCCCTTTTCTGACATGGGCATCTCGGGGGCGGGGGGCTAAAATATGGTTTGGAGGCTTCCTCAAACAGGATGGTTTAATAAACATAAAGGAGATACGTCTGGATTTTTTCCTGGATAAACAATGAACAGTTAAAAGATAATTAGGGATTTGAACTCCTGGGAAGAACAGTGCAGAGATAACCAAGGTCATTCATGCCTGTGTTTGTCTAGGGATAGATGAAGAGATATTAGCTTAGTTGAGCTTATGCTGTATTGCTTGTTTTAAAATCAGAGGTGAATAAGCAAGTGTTTACTGAGTGTCTAACTTTCCTCTAAGACCATTGTATTATTTTTACCCAGGTTGGTATTGAGAACTTTAAATTTTGATCAGATGCTCTAAATTTTCAATGACTTGAGAAATAGGAAATTATGACTAATCTTTGAAGGAGCTGAATACTTCATTTAGATGTGTGATTTCTAAAGCATGCTTGCAGTGGGCCTGAGGAGTACTAGGATTGATACTGGCTTCCCCAGTGATAGCACTTTCCCCTATATGCTTATTTCTTCATCAGACTAGGTTAACTGTAAATTTACTTCTTTTCATAATCTCAGAACTATATCATTTTCTTCCCTTGTCTTTTCTTCCATTCTTTCAATATCCACTGAGCATCTACTATGAGCCAAATATTGAGCACTGGAACCCAATGATGAATCTCTTCTTTGTAAAACTTCCTCAGTCCAGTGGGGAAGAGACAAGTATGTGCAAGGACAATTCTGACACACGTGATAAGGAGAAAGATTATGAGGTGGCAAGATCGTGGAAACACAGGCTGGGTGGCATTTTCAGAAGCTCTGATTGTGGCATAGAAAATGAACTGCAGGGTGAAAGGTGAAGCTAGAGGGCCTGAGACAGCAATCCAGATGTGAGAAGATGGTGATAGCCGTGGAGATGAAAAGCAAAGAGACATCCAAAAGAAGTTGAGGGTTTTATTTGTTCTGTCTTCTTATTTTTTATTTTATTTTATTTTTTTGGTGCTGACATATGCTAGGCGAGAATTCTACCCAAAGCAGATTTGGGTTGGAAGGAAAGACAATGGGTTAATTTCTGAGAGTAGCTGAGTTCTAGCTTTTCGAAATGTTATGGAAGTCACTTAATTTCTAGAAACTTCAGTTTACTTATCTGCAAAGTGGAAATAGTAATAACTTACATCCTAGGGACTTTTGTAAGGATTATATTTTCCTGTATATGAGAATGTGGTGCAGACTGGCATTGCCCTCCAGGTATGAAGAATTACTTTTATTAAAGTATGATCTCTACTCTCTTCCAGTGCAAGAGGATAATTAGGATACTGGAATTTGAGTATAATCGGACCCTTGCTAGCAGCTGGGGAGTGTGAGGGTAAGACAGTCACCATTTTGAGGGTGAGTTTACTCACTAGCACTGCATAGCCTCCATCTGCAAGGGATGCTCTAGCAATGTAAGAGCAAAGTGTGTTATATTGAACTCACAGTTTATTAAAATCATAGTTTGGCAACACTTAATAGTAGGAAGAGTTCAGGTAAAATCTTGCATATTTGAATCTTCATTCCCACATGAGAATCAATGACCCACGTCACTGAGTAAAGGCTGCTCATGTAGGTGGATGGAAGCCTCCAGTGCAACCCTGTGTCTACCACTGTCTCCTGCTCCTGGTGCCTGTTTTCATTGTACTCCTGCTGTTGCTTTTCTCACTCCTGACCCCTTTACTATTCCATGTTCCCTTTCTGGCCCTGCGTGCTTTTGGATGAGTGACCCTCTAAATGTATGATCTTCTCTATGGTCACAACTATCTTTAAAATTCTGCCATTCTGTCTCTAAAGACCCTACAGCTGGCCTCTTGCAAACTTGGAGTCTCTGTCATGATGATTTCTCTGCCATGTTTCTGGAGTGAGTGGCCAGTTTCTGCTGGTGTTTCATCAAAATCTACATGTTCCACTTGTCTAGGTGGCTAGTTTGAAGCATGGGATCGAGAGGAATAAACTAGACAGGTTCTTCAGTTAGGTTTTTATTCCTCCTAATCCCAAAAGCTCTAAATCAATCTGGCTTTGGTGAAGAGGGAATTTACTGAGTTACATGATGAACAAAAATACTAGAGTGTGGTAAACTATTGGTCTAGTGGCTTAAAAAAATTTCACTACACTCAATTTCTTTATGGTTTATGGATTTTCTCTTCCATTTTTATTATAAGATAAAATTCCACTGGGATATGATAGCTTCCAGTGTCTCAAATCCCTCATGGTTTTATGTTCAAGTCAGGTAGAATAGAGAGCATGTTTCTTTCCTCATGGTCCCACTAAAATCTCATTGTGTCTCCCTCTGATTGGATCAGGGTTGTCCTTTATACAATTTCAGTAACCAGGGGAATATGAATTACTGACTAGTCAGTCCTGTGTCCTGTGCCCTATACTGCAGCCAAGGGTGGAATCAATTCTACTTGAAGTTCATGGATTGTGTGGGTGTGGTGTGGACGATTTCCTACAGAAAAGGAGCGCAGAGTTATCCAAGGAAGGTAGAATGGATGCTGTGTATCAAAAACATATTCTCCTCTGCATATGGGTCTTTTACTTATGAAAAATTATCCAGAGATGATAAGTGTTTAGAACCACTGTCTTTAAGGGTTAGGGGTTCATAATGCCTGAATAACTAGGAGTGGGATATGTCATTCATGATAAACATAAAATTATTAAATTCTTTAAAAAATTTTTAAATAAGCATCCATGAATAGTTTGATGTTAGAAAAACTAAGAGATATTTCAGGAGGTTGTTTTGGCAAGTGTTGGTAGCCAAGGAGTTACCTTCTTTGAGAGGGATTTCACATGATCTAGCAGAGATGATCTCGGCATGGTAGTGAGATAAAGCTGAATACATTTTAGCCACTTGGCAATTTAGATGCATACATACTTTCATATATTCATTTAGTAAAGTACTTTTTGAACACCTAAGCTGTGTCAAGCATTATTTTAAGAGCCATCAATTTTTTTCTTTGTAAAGGGGTACATAGTAATGTTTTATACTTTATAGGCTACATATTAGCTCTTTCACATAACCTTCCTCTCCAATTATTTACAAATGTCAATTTATAAATTTCCAGTGTCTCAATACTTTCATTTATTCATTTAGTGAAGTATTTTGAACACCTAATCTGTGTCGTTCTTAGTTCTTGTATCATATAAGAACAGGTATTAAGCTAGATTTGGTGTAAAGATGTATGGTTTGCTGACTATGTCTAAAATCTGGGTGATATGGATCATTTCCTGAATAAAAGAGATGGAAATCTCTCTGCCATTATGAATTTTTCATTCTACTGTTCATTTAATTCTCAGAAAAAAATAATCCTATCAGATATCAGGTTTAGCCCAGTCCTCTGGCTGTGTTATAGACCTCAACCCCTCAAAGGGGAATATGACTTACTGGCTAGTCAGTCCTGTGACCTGTGCCCTATCCTGCAGTGAAGGGTAGAATCAATTCTACTTGAAGTTCATGGATGGTGTGGGTGTGGTGTGGATGATTTCCTACAGGAAATCAGGGCAGAGTTTATCCAAGGAAGGTAGAATGGCTGCTGTGTATCAAAAGCATATTCTCCCCTACATATGGGTCTTTTACTTATGAAAAATTATCAAGAGATGATAAGTGTTTAGAACCACTGTCTTTAAGGGTTAGGGGTTCATAATGTCAAGAACAAGCTTCTTTTGTCTGATAAACTTGCAAGAAGGATTATTTTCAGCAAAGGATAAAAGCAGAAATTAAGAGTAGCTGACAATCTGCATGTGTTCGGCTCAGTCTCTCCCTCTACACAGGCTAAACGTCAATCCTTTCAGTCACCCGGGCCCAGGAGAAATGACAGTAAACTCTAGAGAAAGATGCTGCCATAAAGACTGCCATTTTGCATCTGACATAAAGACACTGCATTTGACCTAAACATATTTTTTTTTTACCATAAAGGGCTTTGTGTTAAGAAATTCAGAGTACAAAAGCTTCCAGGAATGGAAAAATAGGAGTTTGGCTCTGTCAATTAGAGTCCCAGCATCAGGGAGGACCTTGGAGGTCCTTGGTTGAACCACTTCTTGATGCAAGAATCCCTCAAAAATCCCTTCTCTTCTACCAGTGCCAAGCATTGGCCTGATTACATCAGTGATGGGCACTCACACAACTGTGATCTGTCTAATATGCAGTCACAGAGATGAGGAATAGAGAGCATTTTGAGAACAATGCAAATGCTTCCAAGAATGTATAATGGTTATATTTAGAAATGTGGAGGCCTCTAGTGTCCTTGGTAAGAACTCTTGTGGTGAAGTCATGGGGATGAAGGTAGTTGGGAGATCAAGGAAAGAATTCAGTGTGAGGAGGAGGAGACAGTGTATGTAAATAGCTCAAATTCTTCTGAAGACTGACTTTAGAAGAGGGAAGGATAGACTAGATCCTGAAGAGGCATGTGAGGTGTATGGAGTTTCTTTTTCTAAAGGTTTAAGATACTAGAATGTTTTTACAATTTTGGGGGGATATGTACAAAGAAGCAGGAGTGATGAAGATACAGGGCTCTCAAGGCTAAGGGATTGAGGTCTGTAACACAGTGAGAGAACTGGGTCTTTCACATACATAGAGAAGAACTCCTTCCTCAATTATAAGGGGAAAGAAAGAGGAGAGGCACTGGGGCAGCAAGATTTATAGGTTTAGTAGGTGGAAAATAAGAGAGTTGCCATTTAATGGCTTCAATTTTTTTCTGAGAATTACATCTTTCTCTAGAGTCCAGTGTTATTTCCCCTGGGCCCGTGTGTCTGCAAGGATTGAAGTTTAGTCTGTGGAGAAGGAGAGGCTGAGCCGAACACATGCAGATTGTCAGCTACTCTTATTTCCTGCTTTTATCCTTTGCTGAAAATAATCCTTCTTGCAAGTTTAGCAGACAAAAGAATCTTGTTCTTGAGAAAGAAAGAAGCATGTTCAAAGCACAGTACTCTCATGTCATAGGATGAATAGGCTGACAGCACTCAGGGTATTTACATTGTGAATTGAACTGTGATTGTAATGTCTAACATCCAAGGTCTTGGCAAAAGAATTCTTACTGCATGAGTTTCCTTGAGTGAAATTTGCAAAAATCCTTAAAGGAATTCATCTCAAGCAAGTATCAAACCTAAGACCCAAGTCAAGCAAATCTGGTCTATATTGGAAGACCTCCCATGCGGGTCACAGCTTAATGTGACCACACAGAGCAGCTGAAAAATGAAATAGCCCAGCCAAATTAAAAAGTGATTCCTACTAATGTTAAGGCTGATCTTAAATCCTTAGTGATTCAAACACCTGCTGTAAATAGAAAGAATATTAAGATGAGTTTTGTGTTCCTAATCTGCATTGTTTTTTGGCTTTATGGTAAGAAATGCAGAGTACAAAAGCTTCCAGGAATGGAAAAATAGGAGTTTGGCTCTGTCAATTAGAGTCCCAGCATCAGGGAGGACCTTGGAGGTCCTTGGTTGAACCACTTCTTGATGCAAGAATCCCTCAAGAATCCCTTCCCTTCTACATGCCAAGCAGCGGGCCTGATCCCATCAGTGATGGGCACTCATACAACTGTGATCTGTCTCATATTCTTAAAGAGTTCTGGTAGTGAGGGAATGTTTCTTCACGTGGAACAACTTTAGTTTTCTGTTAAGTTGCTAATTCTTTGCTACTGAATTATGTGGAATAGTTTAATTCTTCTTATACAGACCTTATCTTCTTATATTGGAAAACAGTCATCTTGGCCTTTGGCAGCCTGCCTAGCAATTTTGGGATCCCAGGGGCTATGAATCCATCAGATTTGGGTTTGAGTTGCATCCTAGCCCCTAATGGGGTTTCGACTTTAGGCAAGCTATTTCTTCCCTCAGAGTATCAGTTTCACATTGATAAAATAGGATGATACTAGTGCCCACCTGATAGGGCTACTGTATGGACTGACACATTAAGCTGTGGCCAGCATGGGAGGTCTTCCAATACAGACCACATATGCTTGACTTGGGTCTTAGGTTTGATACTTACTTGAGATGAATTCCTGCCGCAGTCTGGCTGGGCACAAATCACGAACCACTCCAGCAGGAACAAACTTTATTTCTGAATTCTACCAGCACACTCCACACATGCTCCCCGGGAACTCTCCCGAATGCCACGCGGCTCCTCCAGGAACCATCAACCGGAAATCCCTCCTCCGGCACTTCCCCAACCAATGCGAACTCTTCAGGAATCCCCGTGAGAGCTCAACCGGAACTCAACGGGAACTCAACGGGAACTCCATGAGAACTCAAAAGTCATCATCTTAATGGCTCGCTGGCGTCACCTTTCAAACACTACTTCTGGCAAAAATGCCATGCGTCATCCTGACTCGGCTGTGGCCCTCAACAAATTCCTTTAAGGATTTTTGCAAATTTTACTCAAGTAAACTCAAGCAGAAAGAATTCTTTTGCTAAGACCTTGAATGTTAGATACCATGCTCAAAGTTCTATTCCCAATGTAAAAATCTTGAGTGCCCTCAACCTATTTGTCCTATGACATGAGAATACTGTGCTTTGAATATGCTTCTTTCTCTCTCAAGAGCAAGTTTCTTTTGTCTGCCCAACTCATGAGAAGGATTATTTTTAGCAAGGGATAAAAGCTCTGTTAGATCATTAGAATATAAGGGTTATAATACAGTGTTCTGAATTCAGAGACTACACATCCCATAATAAATCCACTATTTCCTTATTCTATGACCTTGGACAGGTTACTTCTCTTGGTGCTTCTGCTTCCTTGTGCAAAAAAACCCACCTCATGGAGTTATTGTAAGGTTAAATGTAAACTGCTTAGAACCATGTCTGGTATATAGTAGATACTCAGCAGACAATTAATATCTATTAATGAATAACCTATTAACTAAATTAATGAATAATTATTAATGATTAATATTAATTAATGATTAGTATTAATTAATATTTTCATAGACTTTTGGTACCTGACTCTTCAATCAGACTTTCAGCATGTATGATCTCATTTGTTGTGACTTAGGATTGAATCTAGAAAATTAGTTAGCAGTCACTCAATCAGGACTGGCTCATTTTTCATAATTGATTCAAGAAATTATTGTGATTTTTTCTGTTGTACCTTCATTGATACGTTTTCTGAAATTCTTCTTAGTGAAGATTTGTAGGTATCCTTGAAATGTAAAAACAAAAGGAGGCTGTTGTATTTTGATGGGAATAAAAGGATGTGGTTTAGTTTCTAGGGTTCCTGGAAAAGAAGCAGTGTTGCCAAAGAACCTGTCTGTCTGGTAACCATCTTGAACACTGATGGGCTCCAGAATCTTGGTCCATGTGCATGTTAGTTGAGGAATGAACAGAAACATTTGTTTCTAACATTCTGTATCCTTTCCTTTTCCATCATCTATCTGTATAAGGCCTGGACATTCAGGATCTTATGTGCATGAGATAATTCTATTTTCTCAAGAGACTTCTGAGAAGACATGTTTTTTCTTTGTTACAAAATAAAGTTTCAGAATTATATCTCATAAAAGTTTGGGGGGTAATATAATAAAGATATGATATTGGGCAGATGCTGCTGCAGTGCCCAGAGGTCTCTTCTCTGGGCATGGCCACAGTTACCTTGAACACTAGTTCCCATGCTACCTCCATGGTTGCTGCTGCTGAACTTCAAGTCTCATGTCAATAATCAGTTGCCTGCACCGCTACCACCATTGCTGATACCTCTGATTCCACTGCTGCCAGCCTGAGGTTGCCTGGAGGTCTTCTTTGTGGGTGCTACTGCCACAGAAGACACCACTGCCCTGGATGCAACTGAATCTGACACTACTACTGACCCCCAGAGATCACCTGGTGACATTGCTTGCACAGCTGCAGTTGCAGCTGCTGCTGACCCTCTGCCAATAACCACTGCCACTACCACTGCCACCATGGCCTAGGGGACTGCTTCAGGAGAGACTCCAGGTTTGGTTGCATGTGGCTGTATTCATTTGGGACACCTGCCAGGGGTTGGGTCCTGGGTGACATCAGGTTTACCACCACAAGGAACTTCGTTTGGGGATGCTAGCTGGGACCTGCAGATCCAGTGTGGGGATGCCTGTGGGTTTGGAGGAGCCTGAAGTCTTCCTGTTGAGAGTGCTGGTAGCTCTTGTCTTGCTGCTACATCTTGGGGTTGCTTCTTTGCATGAGTGTATCATTATTGGTCTCTCTGCAAGTAGGATCAGCATTGAGATCTTAGAACTGCAGCATGGCTGAGCCTGAGGTATCTGAAGCCCAGATCTGTAGGATAGAGACTGAGTTTGCAAGGACTGATCTGGGTTTGATCTGAGAGACGTCAGAGACAGGGCTGAGAAACTGTTGAACACTGACAATTTGACTTTCTAGCAAGATTTATTTTATTTTTTAAAATTTTTTATTAGTTGTTGATAGACCGTGATTTTATTTATCTATATGCAGTGCTGAGAATCAAACACAGTGCCTCACGCATGCCAAGTAAGTACACTACCGCTGAGCCATAACCCCAGCCCCTTAATTTATTTTTTGATTCACTAATCTCTCTACCATATTTGGAACAAGATGTTTTTTATGCATCAACTTGTGGAGGACAATGATATATGAATGGTGTTTTGCATTTTTGTTGTACTCGTATGTCTTTTTTTCTCTTTGTTTGTATTCTTCCATTCTCTTGTCTGTTTTCTTTCCAACTTTTCTCCAACCAACAGCCAATCTCTGCTGGCTCCTCTTCCACTCTTCCTGTGAATTTTTACTTCTAGCTTCTCTCTTCCTCCCTTGCAAATATTGCATACTGCATTACCTGTGTTCTCTCATCTACCATTTGAAATTGTAAACCATTTTAACAAGTTTTCTATTTGTACTATAGATAGTTACTGAACTCATTATTTTGGTTTAATGCAAGAAAGCAGTAGATGCCTTAGTGAAAGCTATTAGGTTTAAAGCTATATATTGTGCACACTGGGTGCTGTTTATATTTGTCTCACCATTAAAGGTGAAGGGCTGGAAACTTTCAGGGACACTATAGGTCTACAGGGTAGAATTTATGCTGCCTTAGATCCATACTTCTAGATGGGAAAACACACTAACATTATCTTAGATTAGGTAGAGGGAAGTGAAGGGAGGGGAGGGGAGGCGAGGCAGGGATAGGAAAGATAGTAGAATAAAACAGACATTATTACTTTAGGTATATACGTGACTACATGACCAATATGATTCTGCAACATATACACTTAGAAAAATGAGGAATTATATCCCATCTCTGTATGATATATTAAACTGCATTAAATGCATTCTATTGTCATGTATAACTAATTAAAACAAATTTTTAAAAAAGTTATTGAACAATAGAACAAAACATTTTACTGATTCCTGCTATGTGCTTGCATTTTCTAATCACTAAACTTAGTTTATCTCCAAATCAATTCATGTTGAGAGGTCTTTGTGAATTTCTGCCAAGGAGACGAACTTTGTTTTTGTAATGCTGACCCTCTGAGCCTACTGTGTTCTCTCCCGTTGGTCAGAAACATCTGAAAATGGAAACTTTCTTCTAAGTTCTTTGCATTTCAGGTATCTGATGATTCTTGATGAAACTTAAAATTTACCTCAAGCACAGGCTATATAATGTTTTTGTCATATCTAATGTATCACATCCAAAGCGAAGACAGAGAATTTATATAATGTTAATATAGTGCAACTAGAGGAAAATTCTGCTGGGCTAGTCACTACTTTTCCTGACTGGACAATTATAGAATGAATAATTATGGAATGGATCCTACTGCTAATGTCTTTGAATATTTGTACTAGAAGGGCCATCCATCCATCCACAGATTTAAAGAATAACATCAACAAACAGGTAGAATCATCTAATAACATGCATTTACGAAAATTCTGCCTGAAGTTGGATATCTGAGGAAAAACCCCAAATCTTGTTCTGGATTAGATCTGAAAAAGATAATTTATTTGACAACTCTGTTTTTGATTCTGCAACATGTACACTCAGAAAAATTTGTATACAAGAACCTCAAACTCAACATGTACAAAGCAAGGCTCATAAAATTTCTCACTTAGAGTTTATGTTCATCTCAGAAAATAGCATCATTATTCTCCTATTTGCTCAAGCCAGAACCTCACTCATTCTTAACTTCTACACCTCCTCATTCCAATTCCAAATTCCATTAATTCTGCCATCTATTTTTATCATTTGTCTGTTTCTGTTTGTACTACCTCAACCTTAGTACTGACTATTAACATTTCATGCCTAGGTTATTGCAATGATTATTGTTGTAGACAGCATCTAAGAAGGCTCACTTTGATCCCTGCTTCTTAGTATTCATACTCTTGTGCAATATCCTTCCCCTGGAGAGTGGGTTTTATGTAGTGACTTGTTCCTAATGAATAGAATAGAGCAAACGTGATGGGATGTCACATCTGAGACTAGATTAAGAAACGCTGACTTCTATTTTGCTTTCCTACTCTCTTTTGGATTCTTCCCACTTGCTCATTGCGATGAAGCATGTCATTATATTTAGAGCTTCCCACCAGGGCCTATGATAAGCAGTCAGTGTGATATTGAGGTCCTTAGTCAAAGAGCTGTAAACAATCACCATTGAACTTCAAAGTAATCATTTGCAGCGGAGCCTTGAGGAAACTATAGTCTTAGATGACACTTTTCAGCTTTGGAAGCTGGAGGGTCTATGTGTTGTGAACTTAGATTGCTGATCCACAGAAATTGTAAGATCATAAATGTTGCTTAAATACTAAGTGTTGGAATAATGTATCATATAGCAATAGATAACTAGTACTGAATCCTTACTAGAATTCCCACATCCCCTCCTGGTATCCTTTTCACTGTAGCCAAAGTGATGTTAAGAGCATAAAAGTCTGATTATTGCTTAAACTTCCATGGTTCTCCATTGCCTTCGTGAGTAGCTCTAAAATTCCTGACATTTGGTTAAAGATACTTTTTTTTTAAAGAGAGAGAGAGAGAGAGAGAGAGAGAGAATTTTAATATTTATTTTTTAGTTTTCGGCGGACACAACATCTTTGTATGTGGTGCTGAGGATCGAACCTGGGCCGCACGCATGCCAGGCGAGCGCGCTACAGCTTGAGCCACATCTCCAGCCCAGTTAAAGATACTTTTGACTGACTTGCTCTCCAGCCTCATCTCCTACTGTTTCTCTCTCTTTGGACTCTGTATTTTTTATTTCTTCAGGTTCCCTCTTCATTCTCAACTCTAGGCCTTTGCACTTGCTCTTCTGCTGCAAGCTTCTCTTTTCCCTTATTTATTTATTTATTTATTTTTAACTTGGTATCTTGTAAGTATTTTAGCTTAATCTTCATTCTTCAACAAAGCCTTTTTTTCCCCTGACTTAGTCTTATAGACTAAAGTAAGAACAGCTTTTTTTTTTTTTTACTTCCATAACATACAGTGATTTCTCTATCACAACATTGATTATGCAATATAATGAACATTTCTCTACTTACCTCTTGCTTTTACTCAACTAGAAGATCGGTGACTATGCCTATTTTGCCAATGCTCTGCCTATAGCCTGTAGTACAGGACCAGAGCACAGGGAGCACTCATTGTACAGCTGTTGAAGAACAGAAGTTTAGTAGTTTAGTTTCTTCCCAAGGAAGACTCTTTGGATACTTTATGGGCACCTTAAACTCAATTTGACCTTCATTTATGAAGACCATGTTTCTATTGACCTGGAGCATGGGTTAGGTATAGAGGCTTATTTCTAATGAATAGAATATAGCAAAGTGATAGGATGTCACTTCTGAAACTAGATTATAAAAGACCGTGACTCCTATTTTGCTTGTCTATTCTTGGATTCTTCCTGCTTGCTTATTCTGATGAAGCATGTGGCTGTGTTGAGACCTCTAGGTCTCCTGACTTTCTCTCCTCAAGAGGCAGCTATGGTTTTTAAATAAGGTGGTATGGAAGTAAGGCTGAAGATTTTGAAGAGAAAAAAAAATGATCTCCTTTTCCTGGGAAGGACTGAAACCTGTTTGGGGGAAATGTCAGAGAGCAGGATGTCTCTCTATCCATTCTGCCACCAGCAAAAGCAAGAAGGGCCTCCTCAGTTGTACAATAATTCAGGCTCACTGCGGCAGAGAATATTAAATGAAACCATTCCAAACAGAAATGCAGTTTCAACAAATGCTTTGCTTTGCTCAGGGCTTTTGGTTTCATGAGAAGTTGGTCTTAGTTATGGCTTGTGTGGAGGACTTGGAGTATTAAATAGCATCAGTTATGAAGTTTAATCTTCCAACAAAGCTCTACCAGCAAGTGATGTTGGCCAGCATTTACAACCTATAATGAATAATTTCCACAATATGTGACACTTAATTAAAATTGCTAGGGACAGCACAATTTGAAATTTTATATGGGGGTGTTAATATTTTATGTACTTACAACAACAGTTGATAATTAGCATACAAAAATATCCAAAATTGTGTGTATTGAGGCTGAACCAGAAGATTGCTTATGTGGGAGGCAGGTATACCCTTTATTATTCCCTGAATATTTTTCAAATTTGAATAACTCTTATTGTGCAGATGTATTAGAGTTGTCAGTTGGCCCTGTCATAGAAATGTTTGTGAAACATATTGAAGAGATGGCATGATGTTGTTGTTTTAGGCTTAGGTAGAATGATGGCGAAAGACCACTACCACTGAGAAATTAGCAAGCTGTTCTCTGACAGTCTATAATTTCTGGTAATCAGAGACTATGTAGGTGTTGGTCAACTTTGACTTTTTGGGTAACAGAGAGATTATGTGGGTATTGACAGACTTTGAATGTTGGGGTAAAATATAGCTGTGTGGACCTTGCACTTAGAAAATACAGTTGGTCTTAATAGAACATGAAACAATTTTCTGTTATAAGGAGAACCTGCATTTGCAAATGCAGACTTAATTGAAAACTTATAGTTTAATTTATAGTTTTCATTCCATCCATCTGTTAGTTCATTCACTCAATTATTTATTTAATATTTAGTAAATATTAAAATAGCACATGGCAGTTAAGTGAATGCATAAGTCAATATAGGTTAAATTATGCTATAAATACAAATGAACATACAAACACCGATAGCTTTCAAATTTCAATTCATGATAAGTTCATGTCCATCATGGATTGATTGTGTCTCCATATCTTGTTTATTCCAGAACTTTATCTGGTACATTCCCAGTTTCATGAGCCATGATAAATCTCATTATGGCTCAAAAAGGTCTGTTTCAGGGGCTGAGGATGTAGCTCAGCTGGTACAGTGCTTGCCTCACATGTGTAAGGCCCTGGGTTCAATCCCTAGCACCACCAGTTCTATTTCAAAGTGGTTACTCACCTTCTGTAATCTGGAGTTAGGCAGACAAGTCTTAGTCTTGTGAATTTGAGGAATAAAATCCATGGACATCAGGGTAAGAGCAAAGTAACAGGTTTATTAGAATAATAGAAAGTAAAGCCTCTGAAGGGGCAGATGCCCAAGAGAGGGTGTCTATTGCCTAGTTTTTTAAAATATTTTATTTAGAGCCAGGGTCTTACTAAGTTGCTTATGGCCTTGTTAAGTTTCCGAACCTGGCTTTGAACTCACAATCCTGTTCCTGCCTCTGTCTCCTGAGCTGCTGGATTTACTGCTGGGATTACAGGCATGCATCACTGTGCATGGTTGTCTAAGGGTTTTTAAAGGAATAGCTGATGGCCCTACACAGGTGATCAGTGGGGTGAAGGATGCCAGCATGGACCAATTAAGCTCTTTAAGCTCCAAGTTTAATAAGCCAATCAGAAGTGCACAATTTCAATCCCTTATTTACATAATTAAGAAGACAGGTCTCATCTGGTGGTTTTTGAGACCTGTCTATTAGCCAAAGAAAGCAGTTCGGGTAGGGGTCTGCTTGTGGTCAGTTGTTGCTAGAGGTAAGGACAAGGGTACTAAGGAAGGGCTACTGTGGTTGAAACTGTGAGGAACAGAAACAGATGTTCTAACTCAGAAGAAAGCATTGTTGTTAATGCTGGCAGGGAGTAACGATTCATAGGCTGTCTTCCAGATCTGATTTCTCTTTCAGGTTGACATGCTGCCCCCTCCTCTCTTGGCCTTCTTCAAGACCCTTATCCTGGCTGCCTATGGGAGACGGATCTTCCTGCCTTGCTTTTACTGGCCAGAGCGAATCCCTATGCCAAGCCTGGGGCTAATTGGAGTGAGATATATAGTCCTCCTATAATTCTCTCTTTGGCAGTTGAAACAGTGACTATTTTGAACAAATAAGACCATCTACATCAGTGGAAACAGCAATAGAGTTTGGATGATTCTCAATGATTGAACGATTGGTTTTGAGGAATGTTTTGACTTATTTCACAGGTAGATTCTATTGAATCAGAAGAACTTAAATGAATCTGCCAAGAAACAAGTTTCATCAAGAACATTGTCAGGAATTTTTCTCTTTAAGCTGGAATTTTTCTCTTTTAAGAGGTTCCTTCCCTGTTCTGACCTTCCCCAAGACTTATTTCCAGGATTCATACAGGTTGGGTTTGCAGAAGCACAAATATTCTAACTTCCTCAGTACACAGCAAAAGATGGGAAGCCGAAAACTTCTGAAAAGTTTTTGCTAGAAGTTGCAATTCAGATGCTGAGTTTGCACCTCTACTGGGATTGTATCTGTTGTCGCCAGTTTGGCAGACTTTTCATATCTGTAAGTGATTCCCTCCTAAAGAAAATAAAGCCATGAATTCCTATATTCCCAAATTTAATTAAAGTTTTTCATTGCTGAAATTTGGTATAAAGATAGCAAATTTTATTAGACATCCTATAGAAAAAGTGATGACAGAACTTTTTTTAATAGCAGGAGTGAGATTTTATTTATACTTCATGCAAAACAAAGTAGTCAGTATAATTAGACAGTAATTTGTAACTTTCAACGTAAACATTTTAGGAGGAGTAGTAGCAAAAGTGAGTGCTAATTAGAGAGCTGTTAGAGAAAATATATAAGTGGTAACAGATTGACAAGATATACCAAACAGCAGGCTATTTATAACTCCACGCTGCTTTTAAATTCTATTTTGTTTCATAGCCTTTGGACAATTTATAAGATGGGAGCTTCACAACTTCATTTGCAGTTTAATTTCTGTAAATACAATGAAACCTTGTAGACGTGATTGCAGTGTTGGCTAGCCGTGATAATTAAAAAGTATTAACTGGATGACTTTCAGACCGTGTCATTTGAGATTCTAATATCTTTTGTGTCCCATCTCCCCAAAGAAAGTGATAAGTTCAAGCATTGTTTAATTATGCTTTTAACAATAAAGGGCACTTTAATCAGCAACCTTTCAGGAGCACTTGCAAGATAGTCATTTATTCAAACATTCAAAGTCAAGAACAGTCTTTGAGAGAGGAGGACTGGTAAGCCACAGGCGTCATTCAGGCTGCTGTTGAGCCTGTGGACATTTGATCTCCAGTTTCATTAGCAAAGATATTGTTTAAAATGTTGACATGAAGCAGAGGAGTGATGTGCTACCATATCAATAGCCTTCTTCTGGGTTTCTTAGTAAATAATAATAATAATTAAAAAAACATTTCTTACTGGGAAAGGATATGAATCAGAATGTGTTAAGGGTTACTCCCTTCCTCCATGGACATCTCCCATGAAAATGATGTCAGGGTCCAAGGTTTATTTATTTGTTTTGTGGTATGGGGGATTGAGCCCAGGGATGCTTAACCACTGAGCCACATCCTCATCCCTTTTTATATTTTATTTAGAGTCAGGGCCTCACTAAGTTGCCAAGGCTGGCTTTGAAGTCACAATCTTCCTGCCTCCTGAGCGACTGGGATTAAAGGTGTGCTTCACTGTGCTCAGCCAGGGTCTAAGATTTAATGTGGGACAAATATGTATATATGAGGGGACGAAGTCTAATATAATATGTGCTTTTTAAAGAATTGAGTTGAAATTTGCTTAGTACTTTTAAACATCCACAATTATAACCATTTTAGGTGTAAAATTATGGGGTTTTTTTTTGTATATTCACAGTGTTGTGTCACCACCCCCACCATTTAATTCAAGAACATTTTCATCAGCTCTAAAAGAAATTACATATTCATTAAGCAGTTACACTTCATTTCTCCCTTTCCCTAGCTCTGGCTTCCATAATCTGCTGTCTGAATGGGTTTTTACATATTTTGAACATTTCATATATATGAAATTATAAACATGCAGCTTTTTATATCTGGCCTTTTTTTAGTTATAATAATATTTTCAAGTTTCATTTATATAGCAGCACATGTGAGAATTAAATTTTTTATTTACTTTATTTTGTGATGCTAGGAATCAACTCCAGGGCCTCACATGTGCTAACTTATTTACTTTTTAAATCTTATTAAGGCTGAATAATATTCCATTATAAGGATATATTGCCTTTCATTTATCCATTTATCAGTTTTTGGACTAGGTTGGACTGGGTTGTTTTCACTTTCTCTTCTCTCTCTTTCTTTCTTTCCTTTTTTTCTTATTTATTTATTTACTTATTTTTTAATTCTGGGGATCAAACCCAGGGCTTTGCAAGTTTGGTACCACTGAGCTATATCCTCAGCATCTTGAGAAAATGTTCTTTTGTTCTTTAATTTTTTTTTTTTTGAGGGGGTCTCACTGTGTTTCCCAGGCTGGTCTTGAGCTACTGGGCTCAAGTCATTCTCCTACCCCAATCAACTATGTGCTTAAACTGTAAGTTGGCACCACTGTGTCTGAATTTTGTATAATATTAACATTATAATGTTGTATAATATCAATAATTTTACTATGAACATTCACATATCTTATGATGATATTTTAATTTTCTTTGGTATGAGTGAATTGTTGGGTTCAAAGGTAATTGTATGTTCAACTTTGAATTTCTCTCCACTGCAGCTTTATCATTTTACATTCACATTAACAGTATATGAGGGTTCTAGTTTCTCTACATCCTCACTAATAATTGCAACTTTCCATTTTCCATTTTTATTTTTTTTGGGGAACCATTCTAAATGATGTGAAATAGTATGTGGTTTTATTTTACATTTTCCTAAGTTAGGCATCTCTTCATGTGGCTTATTGACCATAAGTGTATCTCCTCTGGAGAAATAGATGTCTTTTCAAGCCCATTTAAACAATCAGGTTGTTTTTCTTTTCTTTCTTTTTTAAAAGTTATTTATTATGTATATTAATTCATTATCAGACACATGATTTATAAATATTTTATCCAATTATGTTGGCTATCTCTTTGCTTTCTCAATTGTTTTTAAAGGCACAAAAAATTAAATTTTACCAAAGTCCAGTTTATCTACATTTGTTGCTTGTAATTTTCATATCATACCTATGAATCCATTGCTAAATCCAATGTCATAAAGATTTACTCCTCTATTTTATTCTAAGAATTTTATCATTTTAGCTCTTACATTTGGGTCTTTGATCCATTTTGAGTTCATTTTTGTGTGAACTTATATATAACACGAAACAATTTCCTGTTATAAGGACAACCTGCATTTCCCTTACCCTTGTGTAAGGTAGGGGAACAACTTCATTCTTTTGCTTGTGTGTATCTAATTGTCTTGACACAATTTATTGAAAAGACTATTCTTTCCCCCATTGAATTTTTCTTGGCTTATTTCTTACAGCAAAATGTGCTCTTAGGTTCACAGATGTATCACAAATGGCAGAATGCCTCTCTTTGTTAAGACTGAATAGTAAATATTCCATTGCATGTAAAAACCACATTTGTCATATGGCTCATAATCAGGAAGTATTATTGTAGATGAAATTGTAGTTTTAATTTCTTTTTTGAATAATTTCCTGTGTGTGTGTGTGTATTAAAACATTGATTTTACATGTTGACTTTGCGTTCGACAACTTTACAGGACTTAGTTTATTGATTCTAATAATCTTTAGGATAAATCTTTGGATTTTTAAAAAGTACATAAAATCATGAAATTAACAAACAAAAAACAACTTTCCTTCTTCTTTTCCTATTTGAATGACTTTTTTTTTTCTTGCTGAATTGCTTTGAATAGGATTTCAAATACTGTGCTGAATAGAAGTGGTGAGAGTGAGCATCCCTGTCGTATTTCTTTTTCTTTTAAAAATTCTCTTATATTTTATTTTTTTAATTTGTTCTTTTTAGTTATACATAACAAGAGAGCATATTTTGACATATTTATACAAACATGAAGTATGTCTTATTCTAATTAGGATCCCAGTCTCGTGGATGCACATGATGTGGAGATTGACTGTGGTGTATTCACATATGTACATAGGAAATCCATGTTGAATTTATTCCACTATCTTTTCTATTCCTATCTCCCCTCCTCTTTGTATTTCTGATCTTAGAAGAAAAATGATCAACTTTTTACTATTGAACATAAAATTAAGTGTGGGCATATATATATAGCCTTTACTATGTTAAGGTACATTCCCTCAATGCTATTTACTGAGACCTTTATTAATCATGAAAGAATGCTGAATTCTGTCAAATGCTTTTTCTATATATACTATGATTAACATATTATTCGTATCTTTTCTTTTGCTAATATGGCATCTCAGGTTTATTGATTTGCCTGCTGAAACATTCTTGCACCCCCTGAATATATTCTATTTCATTATGAGGTATGATCCTTTTAATGTGCTACTAAATTAGGGTTGTATTTTGTTGATGATTTTTTGGCCTGTACATCAGGATTAATGGCCTATAAATTTATTTTCTTTATTTTTTAAAAAAATTTATATATGACAGTGGAATGCATTACAATTCTTATTACATATATAGAACACAATTTTTCATACCTCTTGTTGTATACAAAGTATATTCACACCAATTCGTGTCTTCATACATGTACTTTATAATAATGATCATCACATTACACCATAATTTCTAACCCCAAGTCCCCTCCCTTCCCCTCCTACCACTCTGCCCTATCTGGAGTTTATCTATTCCTCCCATGTTCCCTCTCCCTATCCCACTATGAGTCAGCCTCCTTATGTCAAAGAAAACATTCAGCATTTGGTTATTTGGTATAGGCTAACTTCACTTAGCATTATCTTCTCTAACTCCATCCATTTACCTGCAAATGCCATGATTTTATTCTCATTTGTTGCTGAGTAATATTCCATTGTGTATCTATGCCACATTTTTTTAATCCATTTATCTATTGAAGGGCATCTAGGTTGGTTCCACAGTTTAGCTATTGTGACTTGTGCTGCTATAAACATTGATGTGGCTGTGTCCCTGTAGCATGCTGTTTTTAAGTCCTTTGGGTATAGACCGGGGAGAGGGACAGCTGGGTCAAATGGTGGTTTCATTCCCAATTTTCCAAGAAATCTCCATACTGCTTTCCATATTGGCTGCACCAGTTTGCAGTCCCACCAGCAGTGTGTTAGCATACCTTTTTCCCCATGTCCTCACCAACAATTATTGTTGTTTGTTTTCATAATAGCTGCCATTCTGACTGGAGTGAGATGAAATCTTAGAGTAGTTTTGATTTGCATTTCTCTAATTGCTAGAGATGATGAACTTTTTTTTCATATATTTGTTGATTGACTGTATATCCTCTTCTGAGAAGTGTCTGTTCAGGTCCCTGGCCCATTTATTGATTGGGTTATTTGTTCTTTTGGTGTTTAACTTTTTGAGTTCTTTATATACCCTAGAGATTAGTACTCTATCTGATGTGTAAGGGATAAAAAATTTTCTCCCAAAATGTAGGCTCTCTATTCACTTTACAGATTGTTCATTTTGCTGAGAAGAAACTTTTTAGTTTGAGTCCATCCCATTTATTGATTTTTTTTTAATATTTATTTTTTAGTTTTCGGCGGACACAACATCTTTATTTGTATGTGGTGCTGAGGATCGAACCCAATGCCATGCACATGCCATGTGAGCACGCTACCGCTTGAGCCATATCCCCAGCCCCCCATTTATTGATTCTTGATTTTAATTCTTGCGCTATAGGGTCTTATTAAGGAAGTTGGGGCCTAACCCAACATGATGGAAATTAGGGACTACTTTTTCTTCTGTTAGACACAGAGTATCTGGTTTAATTCCTAGGTCCTTGATCCACTTTGAGTTGAGTTTTGTGCATGGTGAGAGATAGGGGTTTAATTTTATTTTGCTGCATATGGATGTCTAGTTTTCCCCACACCATTTGTTGAAGAGGCAGGCTTTTCTCCAATGCATGTTTTTGGCATCTTTGTCTAATATAAGATAATTATAGTTTTGTGGATTGGTCTCTGTGTCCTCTATTCTGTACCATTGGTTACCAGTCTGTTTTGGTGCCAATACCATGCTGTTTTTGTTACTATTCCTCTGTAGTGTAGTTTAAGGTCTGGAATAGTGATGCCACTTGATTCACTCTTCCTGCTGAGGATCGATTTAGCTATTCTGGGTCTTTTATTTTTCCAGATGAATTTCATGATTGCTTTTTCTATTTCTATGAGGAATGCCATTGGGATTTTTATTGGAATTCCATTAAAACTGTATAGTGCTTTTGGAAATATGGTCATTTTGATAATATTAATTCTGCCTATCCTAGAGCAAGGTAGATCTTTCCAAGCCTCTAAGGTCTTATTTGACTTCTTTCTTTGGAATTCTGTAATTTTCATTATATAGATTATTCACCTCTTTCATTAAGTTGATTCCCAAGTATTTTATTTTTTTGAGGCTATTGTAAATGGGGTAGTTTTCCTCATTTCCATTTCTGAGGATTTGTCACTGATGTACAGAAATGCCTTTGATTTATGGGTGTTGATTTTATATTCTGCTACTTTGCTGAATTCATTTACTAGTTCTGGAATTTTTCTGGTGGAACTTTTAGAGTCTTCTAGGTATTGAATCATATAATCAGCAAATAGTGCCAATTTAGTTTTTCTTTTCTTATGTGTATCCCTTTAATTTCTTTCATCTGTCTAATTGCTCTGGCTATTGTTTCAAGAACTATGTTAAATAGAAGTGGTGAAAGAGGGCATCCCTGTCTTGTTCCCCTTTTTAGAGGGAATGCTTTCAATTTTTCTCCATTTAAAATGACATTGGCCTGGGGCTTAGCATAGATAGCTTTTATGATGTTGAGATATGTTCCTGTTATCCCTAGTATTTCTAGTGTTTTGAATATGAAGGAGTGCTGTATTTTGTCAAATGCTTTTTCTGTGTCTATTGACATGATCATATGATTCTTATCTTTAAGTCTATTGATGTGATGAATTACATTTATTGATTTCCATATGTTGAACCTACCTTGCATCCCTGGGATGAATCCCACTTGATCATGCTGCATGATCTTTTTGATATGTTTTTGTATTAGATTTGCCAGAATTTCATTGAGAATTTTTGCATCTATGTTCATTAGCGATATTGGTCTGAAGTTTTTCTAGTTAATATCTATTTTTTTCTTCTATTACTATAGCTGCCTCTTCTTTTTTTTTTTTTTTAAAGATTTTTGTTTCCAGAGATTATTTTTCTTTTGTATGTAAGTTTACTGGAATTAATTTTTGTTTTACATTTTCCTAATTTTCCATATTTTTAATCCTCAAACTCATTTCTAGTTGTGTAATCTCCTTTCAGTATCTTTAAACATAATGGATGTTCATCCATTCCATCTTTTTGTAAAAATTCCAATGATGTTTTTCATAGAAATAGAAAAAGCAGTCATAAAATTCGTTTGGAAAAATAAGAGGCCCAGAACAATCCTTAGCAAAAAAGTGAAGCAGGAGGCATCACAATACTAGATCTTAAGTTATACTACAGAGCTATGGTAACAAAAATGGCATGGTATTGGCACCAAAACAGACATGTAGACCAATGGAACAGAATACAAGATGCAATAAAAGAGATAAATCCCCATAAATATAGTTATCACATAATAGTTAAAAGTGCCAAAAACATATTGGAGAAAAGATAGCCTTGTCAACAAAGGGTGCTGGGAAAACTGGAAATTCATATGTTAGTAGAATAAAATTTAATCCCTATCTCTCATCCTGCACAAAACTCAATTCAAGGTGGATCAAAGACCTCGGAATTAGACCAGAAACCCTGCACATACTAGAAGAAAATATAGGCCCAACATTCCATCTTTTTTGAAGAAATTACCCCCTAAGCTTTCTGCTTTTATCTGGATTTGTTGCCCTCCCTTGCTAGTGAGTTCTTATAGTGGATCTGACATCTTCAGGAAAAACTCTTTTCTTTTGTGTTGCATATTCTATTTACACATGTTTACTATTTTCTTGATTTAATCCTTTATTTTATTAGAGCATATCCTGAGAATGGATCCATCAAAAGTATGCATTTTGAGAACTTGCATAAATTAAAATGGCTTTGTTCTTTTTCTATTGACAATTGTAGTTGTACATATTTATTGTATATACAATGGTGGTGTGATTTTTGAATACAATATGAAATGACTAAATCAAACTAGTTAACATTTATCATCTCAAATATTTAAAATTTTTCATGATCAGAATGTTAGAAATTTACTTAGTGACATGCAAATACACAGTACTCACTTATTAGATACACTAACTATGCTGTGCAGTTAATTTCAAAAAAAATAAAAAAAAAAGAAAGAAAAAAAATCAAATTTATTCCTCCTGCTTAACTCTGATTTTGTGCTCCCCTGCCTCCAGCTTCTGGTAACCACTATTGTACTCTCTGCTTCTGTAAGTTCAATTGTTCTAGATTCCACACAAGTGAGAACAGCCAGTATTTGTCTCCCTGTGTTTGGTTCTTTTCACTTAGAGTTGCAGGTTGTTGCATCTTGACAGAATTTCTTCCTTCTTTTAAAAGACCAAGTAATATTTCCTTGTGTATACATGTACCACATTTTATTTATCCACCTATTTTTTGATAGGCACTTAGGTCAGTTCTACAGCTTGGCCACTGTGAAGTGTGTCATAGTGAACCTGGGTAGGCAGACATCTCTGACAAACTGCCTGTCAATGATCTGGTAGTTCTATATTTAGTTTTTTGGGGAATCTCTACAGTGTTTTTCATAATGGTTATCAGCATGTAAGGAATGTAATTTACATTCCCACCCACAGTGTACAAGGGCTTCCTTTTCTCCTCTTCCTGGCCAACACCTGTTTTCATTTGTCACTTTCACAATAGACTTTCAAAGAGCTGTGAAGTGGTATTTCCTTGTTTTAATTTGCATCTCCCTAATTACTGGTGATGTGGAGCATCTTTCAGATATTTGTTACCATTTGCATGTCCTCTTTTGAGAACTATATCTTTGCTTTAATAAGTTAGCTCAGAATAGGATTCTAGGTTGAAAATAATTTTACCCTCAGTATTTTGAAGGCATTTCCCCAGGATCTCTCTTTTTCAGTATGGCTTTTGAGATGTGTTTTACTATTGACTATATTTTTGTTTGATCTATAATTTCATCCTTTTCTGGAAAATTTTTAGATTTCTTTTGCTCCAATGTTCTGAAAATTTGCAATGATGTGCATTAACATGGTCTATTTTGTATTTGTTGTGTTAAGTATTTGGTAGGACCTCCCAAATTAAGAACTTAAGAACTAGGAGATTTTCCATATTTTGTTTATGATTTTCTTCCTGCCATTTTCTCTGTTTTCCTTTCTAAATTATTTCTATTGTCTGGATCTCTTGTACTAGTAACCCAATTTCCCGCCCCCTCTCCCCATATCTTTATGTTCTGTTTTCTAGAATATTTTTTCAAGTTTATTATCTATTCTCTCTCTTTTCACTTTTTTTCTGCCTCCTGTTATACTTTTTATTTTCAGAGATGCCTTTTTTTTTTTTTTTTTTGAAAAACCAGCCTCTATCTCAGAGCAAAGCCTGTCCAAGGAAGGAACATGACCTTTGTCCTTGAAAAGACCCACAGAGCACTCCTAGGCACACTCCCACCCTGCTAAGTGGTTTATCTACAAATAACAGGAGAGGTCTGCTGTGCCAGGTGTCCCTGACTCAGTCAGGCTAGGTGGGGACCCATAGCAACCCCCTAGCAGCCACCAATCAGCATCAGACAGGGAAATACCTGGGATGCCAGATGACCCTCCCAGTAGTTTATGGTGTTGGGAAACCATATAGTTCAGCATGAACACCCCTCTTGGCTTAAACCAATCAGTTCAAATGAATCCCCCTCTTGTAGTAACCAATCACCCCTCCCCAACTTCTTCCCACCAGTGAATGTGCTAATCATGTTTTAGTGTTGTTATTTGATTTTCCCGCGGTGTGTGATGATTTGCTAAGAGATGCTATGATGTATGTGGGGGTCCCTGCCTTCTCCAAAGAATGTATAAAACTGCTGCAAACCCTGGGCTTGGGGCCTCTCAGCGTCACCAGTTGCTGTGTGCGCGCGGAGGACTGAGCTTGCTCGCAATAAACACCTCTTTGCTGTTTACATTGATCTTGGTCTCTGGTGGTCTTTTGCGGGTCCCGACGAGCATAACATTTTGTTCTATAAATGAATCTTCTTTTATTTGTGTTAAAATAGCTTTTTTTTTTTTTTTTAAGTTTCTTGTCTTTAAATAATATTTTCCTATTTTGGTTTTTGTCATTAACATTAGAAAGAACCCCTTCAAAAGTCTGATGAAACTTGGCTATCTGTTAATGTTTAATAGTTGGGGAACTAAAATGATATTTGGAAGCACTAAGTGTATGGGTGCCTTGAGGGGTTTTTGCATTTGGACTTTAGTGAACAGCCTCACTAAGACTGGGCCATTTCATTTGGGAACCTCTAGTTTCATGTCTTTAGTTTTTCTCTTTTTAGGTAGTCAAATTCCTCAGAAAAGGCTCTCCTAATTTTCTGGCTGAGGGTATAATCCTGGTGGCTAGTTTTCTGGGATAAAGAAAGCGTGCTACAGTATTTAATGTTTAGAATGTCACCTTTTAGATATTCCTCTTGTTTTTATTATGGAAACTCAACTTCAAACTCTGTGTGGGTGTGTGCATGCATCTAGGCATGCTTGTCTCCATTAGAGAACACTGGAGCCTGCATCTTGTCTCCTTCTTTCTGCTCCAGGAGAAAAAGGAAAGGCTTTTTTTTTTTTTTTTTCTTTTCTTGTCTTGCTTAATCTCTGGTGATAAGAATAATATTCTTTGTTGAATTCCAGCTGAAAATGTTTCTCCTGATAGTATTCTGGTTGTTCTCCATTAGTGTTGCCACCCTTGACCGGTGAGGAGTCCTTGCTTCCCCATTGCTGAAGTATAACACCAGAGAAGCACCTGAGGCAAGTTTAGAGAGGAAAATAGAAGCTTTATTAAAGGACAGCAGAAAAGACTTTTCCCTGGAGGAAGAAGGGGACAGGAAAGGCGGAATCCATGGAAGGGCCAGGTCTTCCCTTTTTTATAGCTAAGGTCTTCTTTCAGCTTTACCACATTCATGTCTTTTGTTTTCCTTTATCCTGCAGGGATAGAATGCAGGTGGGAAGGCCCAAAAGGTGGGAGATTCAGGGCTTGAAGGAGTAATCTGGGCAGGAAGGGCCTGGGGCGGTTTTTGGATTAGCAGGTCCCTATTTGCTGAGAGCTGCTTCATTAACAGTTCCTTAGGGTGGGTTCTGGGCCTTGGGGACATTAACATTTCAATTTCCCCAAGTGCTGCTTTGCTTTCCTGGACTCCATTCTGTATAATGGCCTCCATTTTATTTATCTTACTCAATATTAGACCCGATTTACCTAACTACACTAACTACCTATCTTTAAATCTGGCTTCAATTATGGTGGAAGTATGTGGTAAAGAAAAGCAGCTGGGAGCATGGTATCAGGAAGCACAGAGACTCCCCTCACCATGAAGAAAATACAGAACCCAAAGGCACATTCCCACTGACCCACCAACTCCACCCTGTTTGCCTGCACTACCACCCAGTTAATCCCTGTCATAGTATTAATTAATGTGATTAAGGCTCTCACAATCCAATCATTTCACCTCTAACCCTCTTGCATTTCTCACATATGAGCTTTTGGAGGACATCTCACATCCAAACTATAACATAAACACTGTACTTTGTACCACTGAGTCATACTTAGAAATGAGCTTTCTGAATTTCTGCAGTTCCAGATACCTTAGGTTTAACCTCTACTGTTTAAACCACGTTTCAGTATTGTCTCTAAAATGTCTGTAGTAGATATTTTCTTTTTTTAGTATCTCTTAGTTATCACTAGGGAAATCAATGGATTTGTTTGTCTGTATAGATTTTAATGAAACAGAGGCTTGAATTAATTTTGTAGGCCAAAATGCTCCTGGGGATTTCTTTCTAAGGTGAAATCTCTAGCTCAGCTTGTGTATGAATCTTTTTGCTCTACATATGAGTAAGAATAGGAGGCATTTTTTAGAAAACACTATATATGAGATGCCTCACTACTCTAATAAAACCTTCCTTAAACCGCCTAGTGAGCTTTTTTCCTCTAGAAGTCTGGGAGTGTGGCAAAAGGAGGGTTATAGAAGCTTGCATTCCCTTTGTGTGCAGGAAGACACTCTGGATGAAGGACATAGCTTCCATATAATCTGGATTGCTCTGATGAAGAATGGGGGCTTGTTACTGCATCTGCCAGCCTTTGGTAGTACTTCTATTCATCCAGGGTGACTTTTGTCCCGATGCTCTCAAGGCTAGAACATATCTACCCTTCCAATGTTCTTTGGTGTGAACAATCTGCTGCCAGCATTAAACGGAAGCTGAGATCAGAGATTTTATCTAAGAAAGAGATTCCCAGGGATATTTTGGACGGTTTCATTTACAACCCAATACTCTGAGCTTCTTTATGTAACTCTCCTACCCTCCCTTAGTATCTTCTCCCATCTCCCTATGCTTCGTGCTTATACCACCCCAGTGTTGGCCTTTATATTCTATCTTTTCTTCACCTTCTCTTTTCAGCCAAGCCTTCTTCCTTTGCCCATGCCAATTTCTGCCTCCCCCAGAAAGCCTTCCGTGGTCCCACTGAGAAACTGATGTGATTCCATTTTTGAGAAACCAGCTTCTACCTCAAGGCCTGTCCTAAGGGAGGGGGTGTGATCCTTCTCCTTGGGAAAACCCACAGAGCACTCCTAAGCACATACCCACCCTGCTGAGTTGTTTGTCTGCAAACAACAACTGTGGCACCAGGTGTCCCTGACTCAGGCTAGGTGAAGACCCATAGCAACCACCAATCAGCATGAGACAGGGAAAATACTGGGATGCCAGATGACCCCCCCAGTAGTTTATGGTGGTTGATAACATGTTGGGAAACCATGTAGTTTTGCACGTACACCTCTCGAGGCCTAAACCAATCAGTTCAAAGGACTCCCCCTCTTTTACTAACCAATCACCACTACCCAACTTGTTCCTGCCATTGAACGTGTTAATCAATGTTAAGAGTTGTTGTTTGATTTTCCTGTGGTATGGAATGATCTGCTGTGTGATGTTGTGATGCATAGAGTATCCCCCCAAAACCTATAAAATCTCACTGAAAAAAGGACCAGGACTCACTCCCTGGGACCGCTGCGTCGGGAATGGTTGAGTGTCCAGGCTCGAGCTTGCAATAAAGACTCTTGTGTGATTGCATCGGATTCAGCTCCTGGAGGTCTATTGGGGTCTCATGAATCTGGCATAACACCATCAGCCCTGTATTTTCTTTTTGATTTATCTACAAGTGCCAAATTGTGTAGTTTAAGTCCTGTTGAATTATTTCCATTTATTTTTTATGCGACATATTTGGGTATTGTTGGAAAAAAGTATAACGGCAGCCGCACCCCAGAAAAAACCCCAACATGGTGCCTGAGGAGCTTCACTTCCTACTTTCCCCTTTTTCCACTGCCGTGAAAAGTTCCCGTGGGTGTGAGCTCTCCCGCCGGTGCCAATATTTCAAATCTTGCTGGTGGGGAACCTTAGCCCCAATAAGAACTAATTCCGTGGGCTCCGAAACTGATATCTGGAAGAACTTGCCAATAAACAGGTGGCCCGCCATTTATCTAAGCCCTGCCATCTCTCTTTTGATCTATATAAGCCCATAGCCTTTTGCAATAAAGTGGAACTTTCTCCGGTGAATTGTCTCAAGTGGCTGCTTCTTTCAGGTATTCCTTTTTGTTGTTGTTGTTATTTGCTAAATTACAAATGGTTGGCACTTGAAGACCAAGTATTTTCCTTTTCTTTGTGATCTACACAGCACCTGGCACTGTGCCAGCTGTATATTTTTTGACCAGATGGCTGGTATGATATCTGCTCTATTTTTCTAAAAAAATTGAAGTAGGTATGTAAAAATGTTGCCTAGACTAAGTTTGGTGTGAAATATTTGACATTTCTAATTAGAAAAGTCACAAAGATAAATGTTAATTTAAGCATTTGCTGGGCTCACCAGCTCCTATGGTAAAATCTAAATATTTGGGTAATTTTTGTACAGACATTATTATGTAAAAATGAAACTTTATGAAAAATATGTTTTGAGAGTCAGAGCAAGAAAGGAAGAATAATTGGGCTGGGGGTGTGGCTCAGTGATAGCTCAGTGATACACTTAATATGTGTAAAGCCCTGGGTTTGATCTCTAGCATCACACACACACACACACTCTCACACACACACACACACACACACACACAACAAAAAAGAAGCCAGATTGGTAGGTAGGTTGTGCTGGCAAAACAAAACATATGTCTTTGAATTGAAATCTCAGGTGAAAGATGGACAGTCCTGCATGGGCACCTAATTGATTTCAGCTGGCCCACTTTGCCAGTCTCCTTTAATTTGCCCCTGTAATATGGAAGTCACTTTTGTGTAAATGGACTGAATTTCAGAAAGTGACTATTGAGCATTGATTCATGTGCAGACCCTGACTTGGGAAATAGCTTCTTCTTGGTCCTCTGAATGCATGTCTTATTTAGTCAAATCCTGCTAATCACAGATGTTGTAACCATAAAGAATTATCTCCTGTATTTTGTTTTATAGAAGGATAATCCTCTGGTGCATTGCAGTTAATCAACCTTATAAGAGAGGAATGCATCCTCAAAGCTTAATTAAATATGGAATTGGCTGAGAATTTTTCCTCTTCGGTTTTTAGTTTAATTCCAGAAAAGAAAAAAAAAAAATGAGATGGCAATGTTTGACTGAAAGTGAGTGGGTTGGAACCAAACATAATTTAACATCGATCATAATGCTCTCTTACCCATGGACCACATTTTAAAAAGAACAAAGAACTTTCATGCCAATTATATCATTTATTCCTGCCAGTAACCCTCACAGCAGTACAGATATTGGAAAAATTTTAATTTTATTGTGTTTTTCATTATAAAAGAGATATATTTACATACCAGAATATTTATAAAATAGAGAAAAGGAGGAGCATATAAAGTTGTAGCTCATTATTTTCATGTAGTAGTTTAATAGATAATTATTTTCATATTATGTAATTGTAATAATCAGTTTGAATCTTGATTTCTTTACTTAATATTCTATTATGAGCATTTTCCTATATTTTTATATTCTTCATAGTTGTTGCTTTGAGTGCATTTATCAAATTTTACTCTACATTCTGTGTTTTTTTTTTTACTACTTCTGTAATATTAAATAATATTGAGAGAAATACTTTTGGTTCTTTTGGTACTTTAGATTTTCTTGTCAAGACCAAATTCTTAGAAGTAGAATTATTGGGGCGAAGGGAATGAACATTTCTAGTGGCTTTTGAATGTTATTATCTATTTTTTTTTCCCAAAAAAACTGTACAAGCAGCATATGTACTGGTACATGTACCCATTCTTCACCTGCTTTTCAGAAATAGGAAATATGATTTTTTAATTACTAATTTAATATATGAAAAACGATTAGTTATTGAGGTTTTCATTTGAAGTCATAACTATGGAAAGGACCAGGATTTCTCTATGTTGCTTTCTGTTTCCCTTCGACTGGGCAGTTGTATTTATGTGCCTTTGACCAAGGAGGAACAACTTTGAGATGTTAAGTATCTTTCTTGTGGTGATGCAGCCAGAAAGTGCCATATTGACATGCAGATCCATAGCTTCTCACTCTCAACCTAGCCTTGTCCTGTTTAAAGATTAGTATCAGCTTTGCCATTAATTTCCAAAGGAGATTTCTTTTCTTTGAATTTCACTCCAGTCTTCATCTGCAAAATGAAGTGATTGGACTGAAGTCAGAGGTTTTTTGTTTTAAAATATAACTAAGCTGAAGAAGATTCTCTTCAGATGAATTGTGCTAACAAGCAATATGTGAAAATGCTGGGTAGCCCAATGAGAAGACTAGAAGCCCTGGGTCACCTCTTCCTGTCTCAAAATCTCCATAGGACCTTCTTAGTGTGTGTCCTTGAAATATTTTGCATTGTCTAGTCTAGGGATTCTCAGTGCTCCCATCTTCCGACTCATCATTGATATTCTGTCAACTATAATGACTCAGATGTTCCAGGATTAATTTTAAGCTTATTTGTATACCTCTTGCTAACTTGTTCACAAGTGACTGACATCTGGGAAATCCAATCTTTAATGATAATGAAAAGAAAACTGGGTTTAGAGCCAGGGCACCTGTTCCCTCTTCCTATAACAAACACATGACCTTTCTGTTGTGCCTTTGCCTGTCTGAAATAGAAATATTCATACCTGATTCTCTTCCATTATAGGGTCTTTGTGAAGTTCACAAAAGACTAAGCTCTGTGTGAGCTCTCTTTTTCTCATTCCAGGCACTTAGTAAATTTATATGCTTGCCTCTTTTATAGGTAGACATGGCCATGTGATTGGCCAACCAAGGATATGCCTGTGGGAGTGACATGTTTCATTCTGGGTAGGAGCTTTAAGAGCCAGGACATGATTTACCACTTTCTCTTTCCCCACTCTGTAGTGATTATGGAAGTACATGTCAAAATTTGCTTCTGGGTTTAACAGTTTATGATGAGCTGAGACCCTGGCATAGCTAAACTGGAACATAATCAAGAAGTGAAAGTTTGCTGTGTTAAATCCTGAGATATCAGAGTTGTTGATTACCACAGTAAAATGTAGCCCATTCTAACCAGTCCAGTATGTGTGAGGACAATTAACATTATCATCCACATGGTCAAAATAAATTCTTCTTCATTTCTAGAGTTGTTGAAGCCTACAGAGCTCCTGAAATGTAGCACAAACAATTGCCTGAAGACTGGGTTTGTACTAAACAGTTCAAAATCAGCCTACGATTTGTAAAAAGCTTTTCTCTCGCACATTTGAACCAAGAACAATAGTGAATGAAATAAAGCATTGGCCAGATATTTGAATCTTCTCTCTCTCTCTCTCTCTCTCTCTCTCTCTCTCTCTCTCTCTCTCTCTCTCCAGACGCTGAATCTCCAGGAGCTTAAAGGATGACTGTGATTTTTTTCCTACAGAGATTCAAGATGTCTAAACTAATCTCTTACTAATCCTCTTATTCTTCCAGTGAGTTCATGAAATAAGTGAGTTAAACACTGAGGAGCACGCATCGGTGTGAGAGCAGAGTGTTGGGAAAGAAGTTAGCTTTCAAAAAGATTTCACCTGTGCCTTATCTTAGCACAGTTGGCCTAGCACTCTGTAGTGAGTGCTACTGATAAGGAATAAATTCATCATGACTTTATAAAGCTTGAAGGTGATGCTTTGTAGAAATTATAAAAGTGGGCATTACCTGGTGCAGACAGCCCTGCCAGGGCGCTGGCTCTTTAGATGACACCACAGGGTCCTGCACAACTCCTAGCATGTTCTGGGTGCTCATCTGTAAAATAAAAGCTCTAATGCCTGACCTGCTGCTTCAAGGAGGAAATGAGACAATGCCTATGAGATTGCTTTAGAGAAGAAAGGGTAATTTTGTAATGAATTATTAATAGATGAAATTTCTATTTAATTTGTTTGGAAATCTTGAAACTCAGACTCTTTAAGTTCCAAGTGACAGGAAGCCCTTTCAAACTGTCTATAGAAACATTTAAGAGAAAGCATGAAAAGGAATGTGATTGCAAATGTAACTGAAATCTCCAGGAAATCCAGTGCTGTTTGATTCTCTCCTTGTCCTGTGTTTCCCCATCATGGTTTCACTGCAGGCTGCTGCTCTCCATGTGGTGACTCTGCAAGCTCCAGGTTACAGGAAGAGCCATGTTTCTCTGGATGAAGGTCACTACAGTGAGCACACTTGGCTTGGTTTGGGTCGTGTATTTATGGACCTATGAGGGAGACTCCATTCACATGGGGAGAAAGGGAGGGGTGATTCCTGAAAACAAAATCAAAGTCTGTAACTAGGCTGGATGGCCAGCAGTGCCTGTCCACCAAAGAAGGTGACAGAATCATTCTACCCTTCTGGAGTTCAGAGATCTGGAAAGATTGAGCACCACCCTAGCTGCCTGGCACTGCAGCTTAACATGCAGAGCAGCTATGCTGGTAGTTTGGCCTCAACCTCCTCTGGGTACAAATGGACCCAGGGTCTTCAGGAAAGCTGTTGGGGACCTTCCCTCAGAAGCAGTAGCCACATTGTTAGAGCTATGAGATGTGATGAGGAGAGCAAGTCAGAGGGTGTCACCTTTGTTGTTGAATTGTAAGAAAGGATTTATTGAGAGCTACTGTATTCTGTATTCTGCTAATGGGTACCTTGAAAATGATCTCAACTGACTAATATTTGGAGGAAATAGATATCTTCCCATGTACCTCCTACCTGGAAAGGATTGATTCAGGCAAGATTGATTTGCCACTGCTGGATCATGTGCTGTGGGGGATAGTACAGACAGGCTAGCAATGGGCCTCACCCAGGGGGGATTCTAAGGTTATTAAAGATGAAACTTAAACACAGGCAGAATCTAGAGAATTACAAACACTTTAAATGTAATGGCGTTTATGGTTTGCAATGAGGATGGTGTGCTCAGAAAAGAGAAGAAGCAATGTTTATTGGAGGTACAAAGAAAACTCCACAGGATAGTTAGAGATGTGGTTAAAAGATCAGTCACATTAACACAGATGTGTGTTTGCTGCATACCATGCAGCGGCTAAGCTTTGCATCTTTTCATGTGTTGTCTCCTCTGTAGCTGTAAAGGGTAAGTACTAATAAGAGTTCCATTTTACAAATAGGGAGCCAGGGTCAGAGAAGTTGAGACCACCAGATAGTAATGGCAGAACATAAATCCAGTGATCTGAACACAGTATGCTGCTTCATCCTCAACTTCTCTGTGACAACTTTAAGGACCCTAATGATCTTGACTCTTGGCTAAGGGTGTGCAAAGTAGAGCACCACAAATTACTGGTTTGGATAGGCTTGACAGTTGTTAAAAATTAATTTTTTTTAGTGATAGAATATTGTTTCTATTAAAAGAATGTTTTTACATACAAAAAAATAAAGTTTAAATATATTGAAATAATACAAGTTTTAAATATATTTATGTATATATTTAATATAAAAAATTTAAATTATAATTAATGCAACACAAGAAGGTTTCCATGAAATTGAGAATTTCTGTTTATGCTATATTGTAAGTTTTGCTCTTTTTTTAAAAATGATAACTGTGGGGACTGGGATTGTGGCTCAGTGGTAGAGCACTCGCCTAGCATGTGTGAGGTTCTGGGTTCGATCCTCAGCACCACATAAAAATAAATATCTAGGGCTGGGGATGTGGCTCAAGTGGTAGCGCGCTCGCCTGGCATGCGTGCAGCCTGTGTTCGATCCTCAGCACCACATGCAAAGATGTTGTGTCTGCCGAAAACTAAAAAAAAAAAAAAAGAAAAAAAAAAGATTAAAATTCTCTCTCTCTCTTAAAATAAATAAATAAATAAATACCTAAAATAAAGATATTGTGTGCAACTACAGCTAAAAAATAAACATTAAAAAAATGATAACTGTGAAGTTAAGATATTTTGCAGAATAAATACAGACTTTTCCATCAGCTTGGAAAATCCAGTAATGCAGCATCAGCCCAGGCTAGTGCCTGTCAGATTACTGGATTTTTATAGTATATTCCCTTCTTGAAAACTCATGGCATGCATTTATGTGTAACACTCTGAGAACTCCAGTAGAATTACACATTGGTTTTAGTTAAACTACCATTTTCCAAACTTATTTGATCACAGATGAAACTGAAACCACAACTAAAAATAAATTTTCTCTTTTAAAAATTTTAATCATAAATTGACCTAATATAGTTGTACATAGTTATCAGGCACAAAGAATGATGTTATGATTTGTGAATCCAATATGGTGTAATTGAGTCAAGCTAAGTAACATATCAATATCATATCACTTATTTTTTGTGAGAGAACATTTGAAATTTATTCTTATTGATTTTGAAATGTATAAAATGTTTAAACAATGCAAAGCTTATTAACATAACAAAAGAGTAAGATGTAGGGAAGTTACAGTCAATTCAGTGGCTCTATGATAACTCCAAAGGCTCACTCATCTTTCTCCTTAGCCTTTTAAAGTTTATTCCATAGGTTTTTTGCTCCCCCTCATGAACACAATGTAACTGCTCCTGTTGCAGGCATCACAAGTAGACCCTGCTCTGGTTTCCTTGAAAACTCAGGTGAAGTTTGGTTGTCTTTGTGATAACATTAGGAGGTGGGACTTTTGAGAGGGCATTGGGCTTGAGGACTCTGACTTCATGAAAGAATTAATGCTATTATCATAGGAAAGGGGTTGTAATTTCAGCTATGGGTTTGTTGTAAAAGTTCATGTTTGCTTCCCACTTCCTACCCCCTTTATTCTTTCTCTTTTGCTTTTTGCCATGGAGTGACACAGGAAGAAGGTCCTTGCCAGATGCTGGCACCATGACATTGAACTTCTCACCTTCCAGAAACATGAACCAATAAATACTATTCATTTTAAAATACCCAGTCTCAGGCAAAGCAGCACAAAAAGGACTAACACAGACAAAATACTTTACAGCTGCAAAAGAGGGATTTTTAAATACACTTCTTTGTTTCAGAGAAGAAAACTATCCTAGAAGCAACTAGCAGACCTCTCACATGTTATAGGTCAGATCTAGATCACATGTGTTCCCCTCATGTGACTTTTTTTTTTTTTTTTTTTTTTTGCCAATCTCTATCTAGAAAGGCAAATGAGATTGTTGTGATTAACCAGTACTAATCAAAATTCACCCTCCAGAGCTGGAGAATTCCTCTGACCTCACACCCTTTCCCTAAGCAGAGTTACTGATCAACACTTAAACTCAAGAGTTCTGTTAGAGACAGAGGAGAGAGAGTGTGTGTGGAGGAGGGGGCAAGGGTAGAATATGAAGGTGAAATGTTTTGTTGTGAGGCAACCCTCAACATCTGCCACAACTTGTCCCTGTTTTCAGGTTAAGGATGACTGCAACAAGTCAGGAAACCCAAATTGTCCTCTTCATTACTAGCATCTTTAAGAAAAAGATTTTTCTCACTTTTCCCTTATTATCTAGAGATTTGGCTAGAAATAGGAGCCATTGTCACCCAACATTTTCTCATGAATCTACATTTTTCACATGGAAATGTAGTAATGATATGCCACTCCATACTGTCAGAGCCCCAGATACCACCAGAGCCCCTGCTACTTTACAGATCCTGCTTCTGTTGATTTTCAGCTGGAAAACCCAGGCACCTGGGACACCTCTCTGTGTGGGAATGGGGCTCCTGGAGATGAGCTCATGTTGTGGACTATGGACATGAGTAAAAAGATTTGGAGAACTTGGTCAGTTTTTCGAACGGTGAAAACAGCAATGCTCCTTGACTTTCCTACTTCCTCAAAATCTCTTCTATCCATAATTATCTAGAAGATGTTCCCAAATGCCCTCTTAACCATTTATGTGGAGATGCAGCCTACCCAGCTCATCATGGTCACTGTCATTAGTGAATGAAGACATGGGGTAGGTACTCCATTTCTTCATTAATGCTTAACTATTTCCAGGACCCTCCATGGGACAGATTCTCAGGGACATCTTGTTACTTATTTCTTTCCTTTTTTTGGTGCTGGGGATTGAACCCAGGGGTACTTAACTACTGAGCCACATCCCCAGCCCATTTTTTATATTTAATTTAGAGACAGGGTCTCGCTGAGTTGTTGAGGTTGACTTTGAACTTATGATCTTCCTGCTTCAGCCTCCTGAGCACCTGGGATTGCAGATGTGTGCCACCACGGCCAGCTTTGTTTCTTATTTCTTCATTGGATGGCAGGTCATTTTTTTTTTATGTTCAAGAAATGCAACTTTGTCCATTTTTTTTTTTTTTTTTTGTAGCTAAACCATTTTCTTTTATGAGCCCCTATTCTTATGGGTGATGGAAATTCCAATCAATAAAGGATCTTGCATTTTCAAAGGGATTAAGTCTAGTTCTTAGGTTTCTCTAGTGTCCAGGGCATGAGTGCTAACTGTCATTATTGTTCACTTGGCCTCTTTTGAGAAAGTATTTAGTCTGGGTTCCCCTGAGATGAGAATTTGTGGACACTGGTTTATCTGGGAGCTGACCCCTGGGAACAACCAATATAGGGAACAGTAGAACAAAGTTTGTTACTGAGTCAGTCACATGGGGAGCAACTGGAGCTCCAGCCCACCAGAACACTCTGAGGAAGTCCTTGCAGAATTGTCCATGTGAGGACAGACCATTTTCCTGTTGCTCTTTTTTTTTTTGGCGGGGTGGGTAGGGGGTGGGTGGAGGAGTGTATCAGGAATTGAACCCAGGGGCATTTAAGCACTGAGCAACATCCCCAGTCCTTTTTATTGCTTACAGGGTCTCATTAAATCGCTTAGGGTCTCATTAAGTTGCTGAGGCTGGCTTTGAACTTGTTATCCTCCTGCCTCAGCCTCTCAAGCTGCTGGATTTACCTGTGTGCACCACCACACCTGCCTCTTAGTTAAAGAAATGTAGGTGTGTCTGATGAACATTGGGAAGGGATGCATGGAAATAGTAAGGCCCAAAGGGTCATCAGGAACCAACAGTTCCTGATCAAGTTTTCATGGTGCCTGAAGGATCAGGGGTTTGTCATTCAGCAGATGGGTAGGTATATTCATGGTACACATTACTTGTGAGTTTAAAAAGGCAGTTCAGCACTGTGGTAAAGAAATAGACCTTGAAGTTAGTCATGCCATAGTATAAGCCCTGGCTCAGGTGTTAACTTGCCTTGTAATTTTGTGAGATACAAACAATCCTAAAATCTCAGTTTCTTCTCTAATGTGAAAATAATGAACATTCCTCATAGGATAATTTTGGACATCAAATGAGAAAAATGCATTTGAATAATGCATTAACACAGCATCGGGTCCACAGTTGAGACTTAATGACTACTGGATAGTTGGATCAATAGTTGGATCCATTTGATAGGATCAAATTAGATATCTATTAGATGGTATCTATTAGATGTTTTTGGCCAGTTTTGATTCTAAATATTGTCATAGAAGAACATACTTACCTGGCATGGCAGGTCCACCACCTTCAACCTTTCTTCATGTACTTTTCACCTTGCCTCAATTTACCATCTTGCACTTATGACTGTGAGAGCTGGTTCTCTGTTTCCAGATTTCTACTTGACACTGCACAGAGGAAATTCTCCATCACTTTCCTTTGCAGCCATGCTTGAGTCAGGAGTGGACCTGGAGAGGAACATTGTGCCTGATCTCACTTTCCTGACAGCTTGAGGACAGCTGACCCCTGCCTTTTGTGGGCTAGCTGGCTCCATCAGGTCTCACCATATTCCTACCCCTGAACTTACCACCCTGTCAAGGCATCATTTGCTCAAAAGATCATTGGGGACCAGGGGCTGAGCCTTATTCACCTTTGACATATCACAGCATAGCTATTGATATTCTCTCATGCTTTTCTGGTGATAAACTATTGCTCTGAGAAGCGAAGTTCTGCCACTTTCTTGTTCTGGCCACCCTCTTCCTTTCCCAGAACCTCACCATTATTATTCACTAGTAAGTGAATAATGCAAACTGAGCAGAGGCCTCTGGACATAGTTCCAACACGTTAGCCAGCTCCATTTCTTTGGATCAGTGGGGACCCATATCAAGTAGTTGAATCTCTGTCCTGATCACCTAGTGGGTGCCTAGGAATCAATTGCCAAATTAAATGTTGTCTGGATAGTTGCCAATAGGGGTGAGCTTTCTCATTAAAGAATATTCCTTTCTAGTCTCCATTGGGAATGTCCTTTTCTGTTTTATTTCTGCAAGTCCAAATATGACTTATTTTTCATGAACCAGATCAACAATAGAAAGTAAGAGCTGGAGGGAACCAACTCTAATCAAACTTCCTCATTTAAAACAAGAGGAATCTAGACTGCAGAGGTAGCTCAGTGGTAGAGTCCTTACCTAGCATGTGTGAGATCCTCAACATTGCAATAAATGGGGGAAAACAGAATCCAAGAGTTAGGAAGTGACTCTTCCAAAGTGCCAGGCATTCATGAAGACTTTCTGACCTCATTTACCAGCAATGTGACCCTGTTACCTGGAAACACTTCCCCTCTTTTTTTCTGAACCCTTAAAGTTCCTGATTCATTAGGTGCTTATTATAGTATGGATGTGACCCGATGAGTTTACATGGATTTATAGCATGCCTAAGTGATACATTTTATTATAATGTCCATTTTATAGATGAAGAAACTGAGGCTTAAAGCATTTAAGTCACTTGCCAAACATCCTCAGGAATTAAATTGGTGAAGCTCTTAACTTCTGTGCTTTTAATTTTTATTTTCAGTTACACTATTTTTTGTGCCATAATTCCTTCTGACTGTGAAGTCAGGCATTATTGCAGTATTGCCCTCCTCAGGCATTATCGCAGTGAGAGGCAAGCACTTAGTGGATGCTTAGCAAATGTTTCTTGAGAGAAAAGATGAATTTATAAATGTTAGGAACAGTTGAACTATGACATAAGATGAGATTCATTTATAGTTCATATTTTTTTGAAGAGGAGATAGACAGTTGTTATAATTTGGATGTAAGATAAAAAGCAATTCATGAGTGCTTACAGTGAAGGCAGAATGACTGTCACTAGATAAAAGTGTACCTCTCTAGCCCGGAGGCTATAAATACCAGCATTGAAGGTTTGCATGGCTCTCCCTAAATCTTCCCTGAAAACCTTGCATGGTAGGGAGTCTAAATTAATTTCTTCTCTGTTACTAGATACTTTGGAAGGGAGCTCTCACCTAGATTTGCCACGCAATTTGCTACTGGAAAACTCATCATCTTTATCTGCGTCAGAGGGTGAACTTTCCCTTCTAATTATCTGACGCAGTGACTGAGGATCTAAGTAGAAGCTTGAGGGTTTCTGCACAGTTGCTATAGACTACCTGTCTGTCTTTTAAGATAGTGGAGTGACAGTTTGAAGAGGCACTGCAGAGTTCTTTAGCAATGTCACCTCCACTGTGGCCTGCCAAAACTATTTATATGTGAATGAGGACATAATTCAACACCAACAGTAGCTTAATTTTTTTTCCTGGAGAGAAAAGTCCTGCTCAAAATACCCATTTTGACAATTTTGTCTGCAGGTTTTGATTTTATTTAAGTGAATGCTTATTGGTGACCAGGTAGTCCACATTTGCAAGATCCACCCAGGAACATAAAACATGAGCAAACCTCCAAGGAGGTCTTGGATTCCAGAAAATTGCCATATTCAGTAGGCAAATGTTCATTCTTTTTCTGTTGCTAGAGATCCTGTATATTTTAGCATAAGTGCTCTCAATGTACATAGGAAAAGATCATTTAGAGACTTTTTATATCAATGGCAGCTTATTAGCATAGAGGGATTTTAAAAGAAGGCACTGATTGCATACAATACCCAGGGAAATTCTGTGCCTTGGTGAAACATTTGAGTGCTTTCTTTAAAGCCAAATTAACTGATTGCAGGTGTTCTCTAAATAGAAATGGATAATGGATAATATTGACTATTCTTGTGTTCAAAGTCACTGAGTCTTGATAAAACACAAACCAAATATTGGCCTTGGAATTGCCAATGGAGACAGTATCATTTGGGTCTCCAAGGCAAAGCACTGATCTTTTTCTTTTTGTCTGTCCTTCCTTCCATCTATCCAAGCATTCACGCTGCTTTGGAGACTCCTCTGCTCTGGATGCTGTTCCTGAGAATGGAAAATAGCAGAGGAGATCCCAGCCTTGTGAAACTTCACTCATGGAGATATGGGTGAATGGGAGATTAGATAATAGGCAAGTAAATAAATGGATAAATAAGGCATTTTAGTGTGAGAAGGACTACGAGGAAAAACTAAATTTGTGCCTTCGAGAGTGTCCTGTGAGGTGGGGTGGGTACTTTAGAGGGAATGAATAGAGATGAATTTTAAGAGGGAGGGATTTAAATTAATGTGTGAATGGAAAGGATGGTGTACCATCAAAAGTTCTGAGGAAGGCATATCTCAAAAAGAGATAAACAAGTGCCAAAACTTTGAGATGAGATTGCATGTGACTATTTTAGGGAAAAGGATGAGAGACACCTGAGAAGCCCTAGATTTTAGAAAAGAGTTAACTGAATTTAAAAATGTGGTCCCAGCTCTGTCCGGCGCCTTGCCTTCGTTTACATCGTTTGCAGCCTTCTCTTGTCAGATCCCCCAACAGCCAAAATGGTGAAACAGATCGAAAGCAAGGAAGCTTTTCAGGAAGCCTTGAACTCCGCAGGAGACAAGCTTGTAGTAGTTGACTTCTCTGCCACGTGGTGCGGCCCTTGCAAAATGATCAAGCCTTTCTTTCATTCCCTCTCTGAAAAGTATTCCAATGTGTTGTTCCTTGAAGTAGACGTGGACGACTGTCAGGACGTTGCTGCAGAGTGTGAAGTCAAATGCATGCCTACCTTCCAGTTTTTTAAGAAGGGTCAAAAGGTGGGTGAGTTTTCTGGAGCTAATAAGGAAAAGCTCGAAGCCACCATCAATGAATTTGTCTAATCGTGTTTTCTGAAAAACGTAACCAGCCGTCAGCTGTTTAAAACTTGTAATTTTTTTAATTTACAAAAAGTATGAAGTATGGAAGCTATATACCCAATTGCCATCTGATTATAAATGACAATAAAATATTAATTCTACCCTTTTAAAAAAAAAATAAAAAATAAAAAATAAATAAAAATGTGAAGCTTTGCTATGTTTACCAACGTAAAGGTAAAATTTCTAAGCTGATTCTAAGCCGCAGAGCCAGAGTTAAAGTGTAAAGGACCGGACATTGTGAAGTCTCTAACTGCAGGGCTTGGGTTAAAGAGTAAAAGATTAAGTATTGTTACAATTCCTCTGCTACCCCCGGAACCTGTAATCCCTGTAGCTGTTAGGACAATACCCGAGCTGCCCAGTAAATATTCTCACTGACTCCTCTGGTTGTCTAATAACTTGGGGTTCTGTGAAGTGGCACGTAGGCACCTCGGGCCCCAGAACCAATCAGTTTGAATGTGCAACCCACTTAGAAGTAACCAATCACCCCCGTCCAATCTGTTCCTGCCAGTAAATGTACTAACCAGGTCTCAGAGTTGTTCAGTTTTCCCGCGCCTCATGATGATTTGTTCTGATGTATGCAAAGCCCCCCCACCCTCTCCAAAAAGTGTACTTAAGCTCTGCCTGACCTCTGCTCGGGGCTCTGGGCTGCTCTATCTTCCTGAGTGAGCCTGGAGCCTCAGCATGCTGAATCAATAAAACCCCTTCTGCCAATTGCATGGAGCCGGTCTCTTGTGGTCTCTCCCTCCGACGTTTCGCTGGACCCTTACATTTGGTGCGTTGGCCGGGAACTGCGCATCGCCGGACAGGGAGACCCCAACGGACTGCTTTAGGGGGTAAGTAAGTAAGGCGCCTCTTTTCCTTCTTCTTCTCCTTGCTTTTCTTTCGCGATCGCTCGGGGTTTGATTTCTGGTGGCTCAATTGCGGGCGTAAGCTCCCAGAGGGCGTAAGTTCTCAGAGCCTTGGTTTGGGTTTGGCAGCGTGTGGCTGCCAGTGGAAAGTGTAAGTTTTCCCTGGCTGTGGTGACAGACGTGTCTTTGGAGCCACAGGCCACCCTCCAAGGGACGCCTTGGGGGACTCGGGGGGACGGAAGTGCTCCCCATCAGGTAGAGGGAGGAGCCCTCGTCAGGTGTATTCTGCTGCCAATCCGTCTGGTTTTGCCGGCAATTCTTTTTGTTGTTCTCAGGTTAAATTCACTGTCTGTCTTTAATTTTTGCTTCTGAACTTATGTTAAACGTTTTACTGTGTGTCTGTAATTGCGTCTCAGTGTGTCTTGTTTGTATTGTCTTGTCTCTGTCTCGGTTCAAGTAACTCCCAGTATGGGACAAAGCCATTCCACGCCTCTGTCCCTGACCCTTGATCATTGGATGGATGTCTGTGCAAGGGCCCAGAATCTTTCCTTTACAGTGAAACGCCAGACCTGGCAGACACTCTGTGCTTCAGAATGGCCCACCCTCGGAGTTGAATGGCCCCCAGAAGGGTCCTTCCACCTCCCTCTAATCCGCCAAGTCAGAGATATTGTCTTTCAGCCGGGGGCCGCATGGCCATCCAGATCAACAGCCATATATCTTATCCTGGCAGGATCTCTGCGAATTTCCTCCCACATGGGTGAAACCCTTCCTTGTTCCAGCTCCAACCCCTCCCCTCACCAGACTTACAGGTTTAATCAAGTCGCTGATGTTCTCACACCAGCCCACTTGGGATGACTGTCAACAGCTTCTGGGGACTGTCTTCACAACAGAGGAACAGGAGAAAATCCTCTTGGAAGCCAGAAAGAATATTCTTGGAGCAGATGGGAGGCCAACTCAACTTCCCAATATCATTGAAGCTGGCTTCCTCTTGAACCGACCCAACTGGGACCCTAACACCTTTGAAGGTAGGGAGCATCTGTCCACTTATCGCCGGGCTCTTGTAGCGGGTCTCCAAACGGCCGCTAGGCGGCCAACTAATTTGGCCAAGGTAAGAGAGATTATCCAAGGTATGACCTTAAGAGATTTGGCTAGAGAAACTGAGGAAGAGAGGGAACAAAAGAAAGATAAAAGGAACAAAAGGCAGACTAAAGCATTGGCTAAGGTCCTGGTCACAGCCACAGATAGGCCAGAAGTTAGAAAGCAGGGAGACAGGAAGGGATATCTGGGCCCATGCCAAAAGCTGCCCCTGGCCTCAGACCAATGTGCCTACTGTTAAAAAAAAAAAAAAGGACACTGGGCCAAAGAGTGCCCCAAAAAGAAGCAGCTACGCCAGCCTGTCATGCTGACTCCAAAAGATGACTAGGAAAGTTGGGGCTCAGATCCCCTCCCCGAGCTCAGGGTAACATTTGAAATTTCTAAATCCTTCATTAAAAACTCCCATAGTCACGGCTTTGACTATGTCAGTAAACATCAACTCTTTACACCCCCAGGGACTGATCAAACAAGCAAACTAAAAGATTATCCTGATGCCTGGGCAGAAACTGCTGGGTTAGGTCTGGCCATAAAACAACCTCCAGTAGTGATAGAATTAAAAGCCTCTGCCTTTCCAATCAGTGTTAAACAATATCCTCTAAGCAAAGAAGCTAGGGATAGGACAAGACCCCATATTCAGAAATACCTGGCTCTCGGGGTCCTAAGGCCCTGTCAATCGGCCTGAAATACCCGCCCTGTTACCAGTAAGAAAGCCAGGAACTGGGGACTATCGTCCTATTCAAGACCTGAGAGAGATCAACAACAGAGTGCAGGACATTCACCCCACGGTGCCTAATCCATATAATTTACTTAGCACTCTAAATCTAGAGCAGATATGGTACACTGTGCTGGACTTAAAAGATGCTTTCTTCTGCTTGCCCCTACATAAGGACAGTCAGTTATTGTTTGCTTTCGAATGGATAGACCCAGAAATAGGAACAGCTGGCCAACTAACCTGGACTAGACTCCCACAGGGGTTCAAAAACTCCCCCACTCTTTTTGATGAAGCTCTCCACAAGGACCTCAACGACTTCAGAACTGCACACCCCGAAGTCACCCTACTCCAATATGTGGATGATCTGCTGCTGGCAGCCAACACCAAGGAAAACTGTGAGTCTGGGACCCAAGCACTATTATCCGAGCTTGCTCAGCTCGGATATAGGGCTTCTGCCAAAAAGGCCCAAGTTTGTCAACAAAAAGTAATCTACCTGGGTTAATCTCTTGGGGGTGGCAAACAATGGCTTACAGAGCCCAGAAAAAGAACTGTTGTGCAGATACCGCCCCCATCTGATAAGAGACAGCTCAGAGAGTTTCTTGGGACTGCCGGCTTTTGCAGGTTATGGATTCCTGGGTTTGCGTCTCTGGCTGCCCCTTTATACCGGCTGATAAAGGGGGATGTCCAATTCCAATGGACCCCTGAACACCAACAGGCTTTTGATAATATCAAAAAGGCGCTGCTATCTGCCCCAGCCTTAGCACTCCCAGATGTAGAAAAACCCTTCACTCTACCTCGAGGAAAAAGAAAGGAATAGCACGAGGAGTGCTCACTCAGACTTTGGGACCTTGGAAAAGGCCGGTAGCATACTTATCAAAGAAACTGAATCCAGTGGCCAGCGGGTAGCCCCATTGCCCAAGGGCTATAGTAGCACAGCCCTTCTGTTAAAAGATGCTGATAAATTAATGTTGGGACAGAAGCTAACTATCATAGCCCCCCATGCCCTGGAGAGCATCATCCGTCAGCCTCCAGACAGGTGGCTATCAAACTCCAAAATGACTCATTACCAGAGCCTTTTGCTTGACAAAGACAGAGTAACACTGGGACCCCCTGCTCCACTTAACCCGGCTACACTGTTGCCGGAAGAATCATCAGGACCTGTTGCTCATGATTGTCAACACATACTGGCAGAAGAGATTAGTGTACACGGAGACTTAAAGGATCAGCCACTGCCCTACCCTGAGGTCCTATGGTTTACGGATGGGAGCAGCTTCCAAGACGGAGACTTGGCTGCACAGGAACATTCAGGCAGCTTATCGTCTGGGGACACAGATACAGAACTCTGGGAAGCCTTCTCCACAAAAAAAAAAAAAAAGAAAGAAAGAAATAACCCAGACGGTGGTCAAAAAGATTCTGGAGGACATCTTTCCAAGATTTAGACTGCCTAAGGTAATGAAGTCCGATAACGGACTGGCGTTTGTGGCCCAGGTAAGTCAGGGACTGGCCAGGACCCAGGGGATTAATTGGAAGTTACATTGTGCCTATAGATCCCAGAGTTCAGGACAGGTAGAAAGGATAAATAGAACCATCAAAGAGACCTTAACGAAATTAAGCTTGGAGACCGGCATAAAAGATTGGACAATGCTCCTACCTTATACACTGTTTTGTCCTGATCAGCTCTATTTTTGGTCAACTGTGAAGTTTTTAAACAACTTAAGTTATGTGTTATATGTCTGTATGTGTATATGTCCATACATCCTGTAGTGATATGACAATTGACAGATGAGGAGCGCTCATTAAAAAAAAAAAAAAAAAATTAATTAGATCCAAATGTCTTCGATTCCCGTGATTCAAACGGTTCAATTTAAATTGGATAAACAGATAAAATGTTAATGTCTATAAAATAATCTGCTTAAATTCAAAAATTTACAAGTATTGTTTCAAAATGTGAACAGAAGGAGGTTAACAGATAAAAAAAGAGAGAAACTAGAAGGTTCTAGATATGGATTTAATAGAGGGAAAATGTGTTTCTAGATAAGAAAGTCTATGTGATTAGGTAATTAAGAGGGTTTAAGTAAGTGATAAAAAAGTTTTGTGTAAGTTGGTTATGTGTGTCAGTTTTTGAGCAAGTAATCTTAAAAAAATTAAACAGCTGGTTAAACAAGTGCTGCTATTTTAAAAAAATTGTGCTATGACATTTCTTTAAAAGCCAAACTTGGTTAATATAAAATCATCAATGTAATTATGATATTTTTATATGTTCATATCTTCCAGGTATACAAGTCTGTAAGGTAAAAGCTTCAAAAAAAAAAAACATTGTATCAAACTGGTGTCCTAAAGTTGTATGGTAATTTTAGGCTTAAAAAAGAGACATGTTGGAGATTTATTTATATCATTTGTATTCTATAACTGGGCTTGTTATCAATAAGATATGTACAGTTCTATGTTACCTTTTTACACTGAGATACAACTTAAGTGTATTTTTAAGTTAATGAGGGCCTAATCTGTGTAAAGGTTTTATTGTAAAACACAAAAATACTTTGCTACTTTTCCATAAAAGGTTAGAAATTTTCAGCCTTTCTTTAATTCATGTTTTAGGTGTGATATTATGTTCATGTAAACTTGAGCAGCAGTTTATGTAAACTTTATAAAATGATGTCTAAAAAACAAAGATCAGCTTTAAAACTATAGTACTTGAGATTTATAAAGAGCCCAGCCTTACTTGAGATAAGGCTCTATGTCCCATCTCGCTGCATGTAAAAGTGAGTATAAAAAAGTAGGCCAGATTTCAGTACATTTAAAGTTGTGTCCAGAAGTTGGGTTTTGTCACGACTGCCAGGATCTCAAACAGGGGATTATAATGTATAGCTCTGCCAAAATTCTAGGTAGCTAATATATAAACTAAATATGTTTCTACCCTAGTTAGTTTTGTTTTGTAGTTTGCTTTTAGATGGTCTAAGGATTGCCTGTTAATGTTTTAAGGAGATACTGCTTTAAGAACTTACAATCTGGGTCAACTTAAGATAAGGAGTTACCACCTACAAGATAGAGAGATAGACATTAAAGCCCAGTACTTTTAATATAAGGCTGTTAGAACTTATTTGCTGGATGTTTAAGATTAAGTTTTAAAATTAAAAATTTGGCTCTTGCCCTCTGAGTCAGTCTGAGTCGGGGGATAGGGGACTTTTCCAAAGGGCTCTGCAACTCTAGGCCACATAACCTCCTGAACAGGGAGATTAATGAGACCAGTGGAGGACAGAAAGCCAATCGGTGCATTTACTGTGAAGAGGAGGGTCATCAGAAAAGGGGAGACATCCCTGATGCTTCCGAGGGAAGCCATATGGTCAAGCGAGGCCTGGACCCATCCTAGCGCAAATGGCACTAGCAGAACTGGGAAGCTGCTGTAAGTTCCCCGAGGACTCCCAGGGAAACTCAGCTGTTAACAATAGAAGGAAACAAAGGTCAGTTTGACTTGCTTCATCTTAAACACTTAGCAAAGACAGTTAAAGCCAAAGCATAGCTGTTCCTGGGCATTTTAAATGATAGTAATAGTTAACTGTAACTTCCATAAATAAGTAAACTGGAGGCTTCAAAAAAGATTCTCAGACAGGAATGCCTGATAACTATCAAAATTAACTGCCAGAGTAGTTTTTAGTTCAAGGCCTTTATTTCTAACCTACACAGGTAGGCATGGTATTTGCTAGTATGGTTATCCAGCCCTAAGTAACAGAATTAAAGATTTCTCTTTAGACACAGAGGTCAAACTAGTAAAAGGATTTTGCAAGATCAGATGACATTAAATTATTAAACTGTGTCTTAAAGGAAAGGACATCTGTAACCCTAAAAGTTAAATGTTGTATGACAAATATCCTTAAAGATTTACATGCTCAGACAGAAGCCATGTATTCAGCAACTTTGTCATGGAAACAATATCTTAGCTCCTGGTTCTTGGTACTGCCTGATGAAAAACATTGTTAGTCTTTGTCTTTACCATCATACTCATTGGCATATTCCTGTGCTATGGGATTTATTGCTGCATCAATCTGGTTCCAGTACTAATGAATTCTTGTTTCTCTTATAGACCACCCATCATTCAAATTGCCCTCCAGTCTGTTACTTCTCAATTGGACTTTTATCATGGACCACTCGATAGACCCGATTTTTTAGAGGGGGACTCCAAACTCCTTGCCCCACACCGTCCCTTTTCAGCCTAAAAAAAAGCCAGAAAGATCATCTTCGCCCCCCTTCCTTACAGCAGTAAGGAGTTCCCAAATTAGAGGTGGGGGGGGGGAAACAAAGCCAGATTTAAAGTTAGGTAGTCAGTGTAGTTAAATTCAGTCTAATATCAAGTGAGATCTAAAATGGAGGCCATACTAAAAATGATTCCAGGGAACGTGAAACAATTCATGTAATATGAGACCCTTCAATAATTATGATTCAGTACTTTTAAGATTAAAAGTAGTCAGAAAAAGGAGTGGGGAATGTAAAGGTAAAATTTCTAAGCTAATTCTAAGCCGCAGAGCCAGAGTTAAAGTGTAAAGGACCGGACATTGTGAAGTCTCTAACTGCAGGGCTTGGGTTAAAGAGTAAAAGATTAAGTATTGTTACAATTCCTCTGCTACCCCCGGAACCTGTAATCCCTGTAGCTGTTAGGACAATACCCGAGCTGCCCAGTAAATATTCTCACTGACTCCTCTGGTTGTCTAATAACTTGGGGTTCTGTGAAGTAGGCATCTCGGGCCCCAGAACCAATCAGTTTGAATGTGCACCCCACTTAGAAGTAACCAATCACCCCCGTCCAATCTGTTCCTGCCAGTAAATGTACTAACCAGGTCTCAGAGTTGTTGTTCAATTTTCCCGCTCCTCATGATGATTTGTTCTGATGTATGCAAAGCCCCCCCACCCTCTCCAAAAAAGTGTACTTAAGCTCTGCCTGACCTCTGCTCGGGGCTCTGGGCTGCTCTATCTTCCTGAGTGAGCCTGGAGCCTCAGCATGCTGAATCAATAAAACCCCTTCTGCCAATTGCATGGAGCCGGTCTCTTGTGGTCTCTCCCTCCGACATTTCGCTGGACCCTTACACCAAGTGTCGTGAATGATTCTTGGTTAAGCAGTTTCACCAGAATTTCACTCTTGGAAATTCTTGCTTTATGTATTAGTTATTTTTTCTTTTAACCACTTGATGGCAATATTGCCCCGTGCAATTTTGCATTAGTGCAGAAATGAAATTGTGTCTTTCTAAGACCCAGAGGCCACCAGTTCTTGCCATGTTAAGCAGCAGTTTGTTACTGCTGGAATTCTTTTTCTACTACAAAGTACTACTTTCACCACAAACCTAGAAGAGAGTTGCTAGGTCTTCAGGGTCTAACTAAAGTCTTTGCAGATTCTGGACCCCCAAATCCCCCAAATTCTCTGCCAAGTGGCTTACCTGCTCACCCTTAAAGGCAGAGTGGTGCGTCACATCAACTGGGGAGGAGGAGAAGCTGGAAAGCCTTCTTGTGAAGGGGTGGTGAGGGATGTTGTGGGGAGGTCTTTAAAATAGCTGGATATGATGGTTATCATCCCCCCTGGAACTGGGATTGAATCCAGGGGTGCTTTATCACTGAGCTACACCCTCAGCCCTTTTTATTTTGAGACAGGATCTTGCTAAGTTGCCAAAGCAGGCCTCAAATTTGCAATCCTCCTGCCTCAGCTTTGTGTACCACCACACTCAGCTTATTAAGTTATTTTAATATACTGTTTAATGTTATGCCACTATGGCTATGGAAGGGATTTAATTCTACAGAGAACACTGATGATGGGGTTGGGAGCAGTGGTTATACATGACCTTCAGTGTAAACCTATAAGCCCAGGTGCATTTCTGTTTCAAATGGGGATGCCCTTTTTCTGGAGACCAGCCTGCTTCCCATGGCACAGACTGCACTTCCCAGGCACATTTTCTCCAGTTTGCATGTGATTCTTGGGCTCTCACAACTTGCAAACAAGCACTTGCAAAATCTGTGCTTTGAAAAGCAATGTAACTTCTTTATTCCGTCTTACGAAGTGAGACAAGAGCAGAAGAGGGTGAGAGTAAAGACCCTGTTATGCTCAAATTCGGGACCCCCAAAAGACCACCAGAGACCAAGATCAATGTAAGCAGCAAAGAGGTGTTTATTGCGAGCTAGCTCAGTCCTCTGCACACACACAGCAACTGGTGATGCTGAGAGGCCCCGAGCCCAGAGTTTGCTGCAGTTTTATACATTCTTTGGAGAAGGCAGGGACCCCTACATACATCATAGCATCTCTTAGCAAATCATCACACACTGTGGGGAAAATCAAATAACAACTCTAAAACATGATTAGCACATTCACTGGTGGGAAGAAGTTGGGGAGGGGTGGTTGGTTACTACAAGAGGGGGATTCATTTGAACTGATTGGTTTAAGCCAAGAGGGGTGTTCCTGCTGAACTATATGGTTTCCCAACACCATAAACTACTGGGAGGGTCATCTGGCATCCCAGGTATTTCTCTGTCTCATGCTGATTGGTGGCTGCTAGGGGGTTGCTATGGATCCCCACCTAGCCTGACTGAGTCAGGGACACCTGGCACAGCAGATCTCTCCTGTTATTTGTAGATAAACCACTTAGCAGTGTGGGAATGTGCCTAAAAGTACTCTGTGGGTCTTTTCAAGGACAAAGGTGATGTCCCTTCCTTGGACAGGCTTTGCTCTGAGGTAGAGGCTGGTTTTTCACACCAAGATCTACATCCATGTAAGTTTCTCTCCACACACCCAACATCTGTTTGAGGGGCATCTATCTGTCTCTTTCATTTTGGAGGATGATGGGCACCTGTCGGCTATTTAAATACAGTTAGTGCAGCCACCACTCTTCAAGACTCAGGTGAAAAGTTTCCCAGCCTAGTTTTCCCGGCCTCAATCACCTCTTTAATACAGAGCAGACATGTTGGGTTCTGCTGAAGCTGCTTTGTATTCTTCTGTCTAGGCTGAGCAATTGGCATGAGTACACAGTGTCCCTAGTCCAGATCTGCCATGGAGGCCTGGAGGTGGAGGAAGGAGTATAAAAAAACTATGGAATTTCTGGCCTGGGTATACTCAGGTGAAAATCCTAAGTTTTCTTCTCTCCAAACCCCTTCTTACTGCCCTAAGGAAATCCCCAATTGAGGGAAATCCCCAATTACATTTGTCTCTGTGTAGGTAACACTCCCCACCCCCACATCCATTTCCTCCTGGATGCTCCCTTCCTTTGCCAATCAGAAACACTGGCAATTTAGATTGTAGGACTGAGAGAAAAACCTGGGATTGTTGTAGGGACAAAGGAGGCAAGGCACCGAAGATAGCAGAAAACAGTTTTATTTGGCTGCAGCCAGGTTCAGAGGGTACAGCCTTTGCTGTAATCAATCAATCCCCTGAACCTCAAGTTCAGGGAGTTTCAGAGTTTTATACCCAGCATGTAAGGGGAGGGGCTCAGAAGTACAAGGTCTGCAGAAGTTCACATAAAGAAGCTTTTTCTCTCACTGTTCTGGGCAAGTTAACTCTTCAAGGACAACACCTGAGAAGGGGAGAGCTTCCTCTCCCTTTTCTTTCCTCCCCCTGCCAGCTGTTACCATGGGCTCATTTGTAACTTATCTTAAAAATGTAGACATCTCTGTGAAGCTCAGCTTAAGGCCAGAGGCCTTGTTTGCACATTTCTTCAAAGTACTATACTGGATACATTTGTGAAAAGCTAATAAGGGGGTGTCCAGCACCTGGAGTGCTGGTATCTTCTCCACCAGTGGCCAAGTAAACAGGGTGACATGAAAATAGAAAGTTTATCTACAATGGACTCTTTAGCTGACAGTCCTAAAATCAGCCATGGTGAAGAGGGCTTTTCTGTGGAGAAAGGGGGTGCCACTTCAGGATGATTAGTGAGAAAACATCCAGGTTCCCTTTGTTCACCTAGTTAGCCTTCATGAGCCAGTTTAAAATCTCCCATTACTATTCCATTACTAATCTTGTGCTCAGGAATACTCAATGTATTAAAAAAAAAAATGCTGCAAGAGGGAGGCACTCTTTTAACCAACCCCTCCCATAAACTCCTCAGGAAAAGGGTGTTTGTTTCACAACCAATAGATGTTCCCCTTACCCTCAGGAGATTCCTTTAGTCTACAGGACAACAGTTAGGCACAAAAGGTTAAGACATATACAATTATCCTCTTTCTTCATGGGTTTTCATAATCAGGAGTTATGGTGTCAGGGAGGAAAGCAGTAATGACCTTAAATCTGAATCCTCCCAAGGTCTCTGGCATAGGGCAAACTGGGACCCTAGCACTTCGCCAAAGGAGGCTGGAAATAACTTTAGCAAAGCCAGATGATGAGAGACGGGTTTTCTGGACTGTATCTGAAGCTGAAGTTTAGGGAGACATCACTAATATATTGGATCAAAAGTTTTCTCTGATGCAGGAGAAAACTTAAATTTTCCATTACTCAGGTGGGAGCTTTTCTCTCAAGTCAGCTTGTAGATTAACCACTAGTCTACATAGTGGGAAATTACAAATGATCAGAAAAAGTTCCTCATTTTCACGTGCTGTCAGGCCTAACTTCAATCTCTACCATGAGAGAAGACCTTAAGACCTACTGTTATGCTCAAATTTGGGACCCCCTAAAGACCACCAGAGACCCAAGATCAATGTAAACAGCAAAGAGGTGTTTATTGTGAGCTAGCTTGGTCCTCCATGCACACACAGCAACTGGTGACGCTGAGAGGCCCTGAGCCCAGGGTTTGCAGCAGTTTTATACACTCTTTGGGGGAAGGCAGGGACTTCACATACATCATAGCATCTCTTAGCAAATCATCACACACTTTGGGAAAATCATAAAACAACTCTAAACATGATTAGCACATTCACTGGTGGGAACAAGTTGGGTAGGGGTGATTGAGGGGAATTCATTTGAACTGATTGGTTTAAACCACAAGGGGAGTACATGCTAAACTACATGGTTTCCCAATGTGTTATCAACCATAAATACTGGGAGGGTCATCTGGCATCCCAGGTATTTTCCCTGTCTCATGCTGATTGGTGGCTGCTAGGGGGTTGCTATGAGTCCCCACCTAGCCTGACTGAGTCAGGGACACCTGGCTCAGCAGATCTCTCCTGTTATTTGTAGATAAACAACTCAGCAGGGTGGATATGTGTCTAGGAGTGCTCCCTGGGTCTTTCCAAGATCAAGGATCATGCCGCCTTCCTTGGACAGGCTTTGCTCTGAGGTAGAGGCTGGTTTTTCACTACTGAGGAAGAGAAATCAAGGGGACCCCCGCCCCTTCCCCCAACTTACAACAAATAAGAACAAATTCAGAGATATTTTTAGAGGATCTAAATAAATATATTGGGATGTTTCAAAACTTGTGACAGGTGCTTGACCTCACCTGGAAAGATATTATATTATTATTTAGCCAAACTTTAGCCTCCAATAAGAAGGAGGCCACCCTAAAGCAAGTAGCTAAAGAATTTGGGGATGGACTTACATCTTGCCCATGCCCCAGCATCACAAACTAGAAACAAAACTAATTTTTCATCTAGAGCACAAGGCTATCCCCAGAAACAATCCTGACTGAGACCCAAATGATGAACTTGCTTGGAAGACTACCCATTTTCAAATGTTGGTCCTTGAAGCCCTCAGGAAGTTCAAGCAAAAGCCCACACCAACTATTCCAAGGTTTTGAAATTACTCAGGCCCCCAGGAAAGCCCTACTATTTTCATGGAGAAACTCAGGGAGACAATAAAAACACACCACCCTAATTCCTGAATTCATAAAGGGCCTCCTACTTTTAAAGGATAAATTTCCCCCCAAAAGGAAGGCTTTTCTTTCTTGAGAAACCTTTCAGAACTCCCCCTCTGAGTTATGAACAGGTTTTGGAAGCCTTTAAGACATTAAAACAGGGCCTTATTTTGAGTTCCTGTTCTCAATTTACCTATGGAGCAAAATTTAACCTGTTTGTCGATGAGGCCCTAGGAGTGGTCACACAAAATAATGGACCTGCTCAGTAAGGAGCTTAACATCATAGCTTTATTCTCAAAATTAATAAAAAATAAGGTATTATAATTTTCAATGTCCAAACCTATCAAATTACCAACTAGAAAAAAAATGGTTAAAATGCATTAGGCATGAGGTTTCTGCTCAAAATATTAGTTTTCCCTGCTCCTTCCAGACCTCAGCCAGATAGGACTCATATTGAAATGCAAATGGAAGAAGACTGTAAGCTCTGTAGGAGACTGACCTGAGGCACAAGAAGGAAAAAAAAAAAAAAAGTAAAAAGTGTCTTTTACCTGAACTCAAACTAGACTAAACCAAAAAGTAATGTTATGCTCAAATTTGGGACCCCCAAAGACCACCAAAGACCCAAGATTGATGTAAGCAGCAAAGAGGTTGTTTATTGTGAGCTAGCTCAATCCTCCACACACACACACAGCAACTGGTGATGCTGAGAGGCCCTGAGCCCAGGGTTTGCAGCAGTTTTACACATTTTTTTGGAGAGGGCAGGGACTTCACATACATCATAGCATCCCTTAGCAAATCATCACACACCGCGGGGAAAATCAAATAACAACTCTAAAACATAATTAGCACATTCACTGGCAGGAACAAGTTGGGTAGGGGTGATTGGTCAGTACAAAAGGGGTATTCGTTTGAACTGATTGGTTTGAGCCAAGAGGGGTGTACATGCTGAACTACATGGTTTCCCAACTTGTTATCAACCACCATAAACCACTGGCATCCCAGGTATTTCCCTGTCTCATGCTGATTGGTGGCTGCTAGGGGGCTGCTATGGATCCCCACCTAGCCTGACTGAGTCAGGGACACCTGGATCAGCAGATCTCTCCTGTTATTTGTAGATAAACAACTCAGCAGGGTGAGAAAGTGCTTAGGAGTGCTCTGTGGGTCTTTCCAAGGACTAAGGTCATGTCCCTTCCTTGGACAGGCTTTGCTCTGAGATAGAAACTGGTTTTTCAGTTTTCTTTATTTTTTTTAATTAAAAAAGTAATAGAAGAGCTGCCAGATTGTGAATGGCTAGAAAAAGTTGGTTTAGAAGGCATATGAATAAAACTATACAAATATGCATGGGAAACACAGGCCAAGACCTTGGAGATGCGTTCAGATGATAAGAGCACCAAAGGGCTCTCTAGAAGGGGTATGAGTGTGTAAGGTGACCAAGGAAAGGGCCCCAGGGCTGGCATGGGCTGAGAGATGGGCAATCTGGGAGATGAAACATGCTTTCAGAAAGTGGGAAATAGGAAGAGCAGGTGTAAGCATTACTAGGAGGAAATGGAGGCATCCTACAAAGTCAAGACATGGGACTTGGCTGTAAATAGAGTGGACAATGGCAAGATTGTGTATGGTGATTAATGCATCAATGTGGTCTGTGCAATCAGGTGTGGGGCATGCATTATTCAATGTATAAACAAAGGTAAAACCAGAGACAGAATTTATCTTGATTTCAGAAAAGCACTCTCTCTTTTTCTTACAGCATTCTGATTTATAGGCAGGCAATTGGCTGAGTTCAGGAAGTCGAAGCTATTGAAATGAACTCAAATTGTCTTGTCCAAAGAATGTGAAGAAAGAAATTGTTTTGGGATAAAGCTCACTGCAAGAGGGTGCTCTGCCCCTTCTTGTTGACAGAGGTGGATGAGATCTTGTTGCGCAAGACATTCCCAGGGTAGAAAGGGAATGTACAGAGTGTGAGCTGCACAGCCCAGGTAGGGAAGTCAGGACTAAGATCTATAGAAACATGGATGAGGGCTGGGGATGTGGCTCAAGCGGTAGCGCGCTCGTCTGGCATGCGTGCGGCCTGGGTTCAATCCTCAGCACCACATACAAACAAAGATGTTGTGTCCGCTGATAACTAAAAAATAAATAATAAAATTCTCTCTCTCTCTTAAAAAAAAAAAAAAGAAGAAACATGGATGAGACACCTTAGATTGTAGTTGCTTGACTAGCACCACCTGGTGAGTTTGAATTCAGTATCTACAATCTCTCAGAGAACTGACCACTGACATGGAAAGGTTAAGAAAGAAAAAAATCAGCTGGGTGAGTTGGCACAGGCCTGCAATGCTAGCCACTCCAGAGGCTGAGGTAGGAGGATCACACAATTCCAAGGCTAGATTCAACAATTTAGTGAGACTTTCAGCAATTTTGCAAAAAAAAACCAACAACAACAACAAAAAAAAAAACTGGGAATGTAGCTCAGTGGTGAAGCACCCCTGGGTGCAATCCCCAGTACCAAAACAAAACTAAAACAGAAAAATCAGCTACCTTAGGGTGATATGTATAATTTAAATAGGTGTTATAAGTAAACAGAGATAACACATTTTTCTAACAATTTTTTAACAGTCAGATTTTAAGTGTTTTCTATTGGGAACACATCTTGTGAGATTGGTGCACATTCTGATAGATCTCATATGCCTTGCTTCTCCATAGCTCTGGGAGCAGGAGAGATTTGGGTGGTGTAATTCTCAGAAGGCACCTCCTGATGTGGTCATGATCCTGGTCCTCCATCCCTGACACTATGTCTCTGAGTATGAGCAAACAGGCCTAGGAGACAATGGTTCCCATGGTTAGGAAATAGCAGCCACTGGAATGTGCCAGGAGGCCTTCGAGGAGGGGCTCTAGGAAGCTTTACATCTTTTAGGTCAGAGGTCTTAGGTGACCAGCATAGGCAATCTAAGCAATCTTGTGCCAGAAGAGGAGCTTCTAATTGCTGAAGAGGAAATAAGATCATTACTTCCTGCCTGGGGGTCCCAGGGGAAGTCTTGGTCTTTTCCTATATGTAGGGAGATGGAACACTGTGTCCCTATTTCACCCATTTCTAAATCCAAATAAATGATCAATTAACGGGTATAAAGACACATGGGAGGAGCAAGTGTTGGCATTCTGCCACAGGGTGATTGTAGTTAATATTGTATTGGATAATCCAAAATAGCAGGAAGAGAAGAACTTAAGTTTTTATCACAAAGAAAGGTTAAATGCTTGATAAGCTAATCTAAGTATCTTGAGTTGATCAACATACAATGTATAAATGTACCAAAACACATGTGTTTCATAAAGATGTACAATATCTGTCAATGAATTTTCATTTTTTTATTATTTATTTATTTATTTATTTTTATTGGTTGTTCAAAACATTACAAAGCTCTTGACATATCATATTTCATACATTAGATTCAAGTGGGTTATGAACTCCCATTTTTACCCCAAATACAGATTGCAAAATCACATCAGTTACACATCCACATTTTTACATAATGCCATATTAGTAACTGTTGTATTCTGCTACCTTTCCTGTCCTCTACTATCCCCCCTCCCCTCCCCTCCCATCTTCTCTCTCTACCCCATCTACTGTAATTCATTTCTCTCCTTGTTTATTTTCCCATTCCCCTCACAACCTCTTATATGTAATTTTGTATAACAGTGAGGGTCTCCTTCCATTTCCATGCAATTTCCCTTTTCTCTCCCTTTCCCTCCCACCTCATGTCTCTCTTAATGTTAATCTTTTCCTCCTGCTCTTCCTCCCTGCTCTGTTCTTAGTTGCTCTCATTATATTAAAGAAGACATTTGGTATTTGTTTTTTAGGGATTGGCTAGCTTCACTTAGCATAATCTGCTCTAGTGCCATCCATTTCCCTGCAAATTCCATGATTTTGTCATTTTTTAGTGCTGTGTAATACTCCATGGTGTATAAATGCCACATTTTTTTTTATCCATTCATCTATTGAAGGGCATCTGGGTTGGTTCCACAGTCTTGCTATTGTGAATTGTGCTGCTATGAACATCGATGTGGCAGTATCCCTGTAGTACGCTCTTTTAAGGTCTTCAGGGAATAGTCCGAGAAGGGCAATAGCTGGGTCAATTGGTGGTTCCATTCCCAGATTTCCCAGGAATCTCCATACTGCTTTCCAAATTGGCTGCACCAGTTTGCAGTCCCACCAGCAATGTACAAGAGTACCCTTTTCCCCACATCCTCGCCAGCACTTGTTGTTGTTTAACTTCAGAATGGCTGCCAATCTTACTGGAGTGAGATGGTATCTTAGGGTGGTTTTGATTTGCATTTCTCTGACTGCTAGAGATGGTGAGCATTTTTTCATGTACTTGTTGATTGATTGTATGTCCTCCTCTGAGAAGTGTCTGTTCAGGTCCTTGGCCCATTTGTTGATTGGGTTATTTGTTATCTTATTGTCTAATTTTTTGAGTTCTTTGTATACTCTGGATATTAGGGCTCTATCTGAAGTGTGAGGAGTAAAAATTTGTTCCCATGATGTAGGCTCCCTATTTACATCTCTTATTGTTTTTCTTGCTGTGAAAAAACTTTTTAGTTTAAGTAAGTCCCATTTGTTGATTCTTGTTATTAACTCTTGTGCTATGGGTGTCCTATTAAGGAATTTGGAGCCTGACCCCACAATATGTAGATCAGAGCCAACTTTTTCTTCTATCAGACACAGAGTCTCTGATTTGATATCAAGCTCCTTGATCCATTTTGAGTTAACTTTTGTGCATGGCGAGAGGAGGGGATTCAGTTTCATTTTGTTGCATATGGATTTCCAGTTTTCCCAGCACCATTTGTTGAAGATGCTATCCTTCCTCCATTGCATGATTTTAGCCCCTTTATCAAATATAAGATAATTGTAACTTTGTGTATTAGTCTCTGTGTCCTCTATTCTGTACCATTGGTCCACCTGCCTGTTTTGGTACCAGTACCATGCTGTTTTTGTTACTATTGCTCTGTAATATAGTTTGAAATCTGGTATCGCTATACCGCCTGATTCACACTTCCTGCTTAGAATTGCTTTTGCTATTCTGGGTCTTTTATTTTTCCATATGAATTTCATGATTGCTTTATCTATTTCTACAAGAAATGCTGTTGGGATTTTGATTGACATTGCATTAAACCTATAGAGAACTTTTGTCAATGAATTTAAAAATTTTTTTTTTTGGTACTTAGGATCAAACCCAGGGCCTTGTACATGCGAGGCAAGCACTCTACCAACTGAGCTATATCCCCAGCCCTGTCAATGAGTTTTTTTAAAAAGTAAAAGATGCAGCATTTTCTCTAATTGGGGGCAGAATGACCAATGGAGCCTTTTCTGCCAGGCATGGAGACCTGCAGAACCCTGGCTGATCTTCTCTACTAAATCAGTGAAACCTCCTCTGGTCAGGGGAGGTCAAGACTACTCTGTCTGCTGGCTGGGAGAACAAGTCTTACATATCTATGACTTCATGAGAGCATAGGAATGATGGAAAAGTAATGTTATCTTGAGTTGATTAAAACTAAGGGTGACACCAAGTTGGGGCTGGAAAAGATTGAAAAGAACATGAACTACTCATTAGACTCACAGAGAAATTTATGACAATGACTCATTTTAAATTAGAGCCAGTGTGGTGATGCGTTCACATTTGATTAGTTGACAGTGCTTATATATATTCTCAAATATGGATATCATTTAGGGAGATATGCCTAGAAGCAGCAAGAGTAATTTTAATTGAGAAGAAGTTTCATACAGATATATGTATAGAAATTGATATATTTATCTACACATATACACACATGTATGTGTATATAAACATGTATATATATATTTATATATATATATATATATATATATATATATATATATATATATATATACACATACATGTTTGTATAAATGCAAGTATATAGATATAAGCAGACATCTGTAGTTATTCTCTTCTTTCTTCCCGATGTCCACAGTCCTGGTTGAGTCTAAAAGATAAAGCCTCAGCTAAAAAATAAAAACTCTTTAAACTTATTATTTATGTATTCTGACTACATACGAGTATTGTTTTAATGTCTGATTTTACTTATCAACAAAAAGGGAAATTGTACTTTCTTTGCTGCTTGTCTTCTTTTACCTGGAACATCCTGAACATTTGGGAAGTGTAGAACCTTCATTGGTCACTTTGGAAACTAGAAATTATTCTTTGGTCTATGATTGCCTCAGATTTCTGAGGTCTTCCATGTGCATACATTTATGGATGAACACTATTATGTGGGGTCTTGTGGACTCACTAGGACATACCAAGTTACCTGGTCAGATTTATATAAAGATTTGATCCTCTAAGACATCTTTTGTAAACTCATCGGGAGACAAAAGCTAATGGATTTTTATGTGCCCATGTCTGGAGACATAACAGGGTTTCCAGGCACCCAAAGCAGATTGCCAGCAGGATTGAAACTGCAGCAGATATTCCATGGGAATATTTAGTTATTCTGAAGACTTTTTCTCAGTGATGCCACCTCATTTGCAATTATAATGATTTCCCTGGAAACCAGGACCTGGGCTTTTATTTTATGAACTGATAAAACTAATTAGTCACAACAAATCCAGTTCCTGCTTCATTTTCTCAGGACTATATATTATGTATTAATTTGCCTCTTAGTAGGAGCCTGTTGGTGTGGCATGACATTGCTGTGATCCCTAGGACCCAAATGGGGCTCTTCAGCCCCTTCTAGGAAGAAAAGTAGAGGAATGAGGCTCTAAAGGTAAGAGCCTGCTTCAAACCACTGATTAATTAAAACAGAGCTGTGTCTGGGCCTAGTGGCTCTGTCAGGCTTCCACCTTGAAACCAATAAGAGAACTCTAGGTAGTGCAGTTGGGAATAAAGAGCAGGTTTGATACACATGATTGCCACGGTATAATCTAGCATAAGGAGGAAGAATACAAGGTCACATTAAAATCCAGGAAGAAGAATTATGGCCACCAGCCCTGCAGACTTTCTACAAACTCATCTCCTTTACTTAGTCTTGCCTTTAGCCTTTACCAAAGGACAATGGGGGAAAAAAATCATCCCCTGCAGGTGTAACCTCTAGAGTTCTTTTGCCTGGAGTCTACTGGCAGGGGAGGGGACCTTTGGGACACAAGAGAAATGCAGCAATTGAGGTGGCTAATAAAATGGAGCCTGTTGTGTAAATTAAAAGCAGAAAGTGTATTTTAATTAGACTTGGCTGCTGCTTTCACTCAATTTCCAAATATTAAATTCCCCTTTTCATTTCTTGCATGAGTAATCCTGGCCCTGATTAATTGGAAACACTGGGTCCTTGCTACTTCCACATATTATCCCTGGAGGGGACTGTGCTTCAGTGACAAATGTTAACGGAGTGTGCTGCATTATCTTTCCTTGGCATAGCAAATAAAGAGGGGGAAATCATCAATTCCCGGCCTCGGCAAGCAGCCTTAGGGGATCTCAGTGGCCTGGCTCTGACATAAACTGAATGATGGTTGCAGTGTTACCTTACTTTATCAGCAGACAGACCAATGCCTTCTCACTCCATTAGCCAAGTCAGAAACATCAAACTTTTATGGAACCTATTCCAGCTGAAACAACAGACTCCTTTATCATCATACCAAGGGTGTTGGGAATTATTTTTCCTTTGGAAAATTAACACATTGAATGGCCGAAGCAGATAATTCAGGTTTTTTTTTTTTTTTTTTTTTTTTTTTGATGCCAAGATGGTTGAACTTTACACTGAAGAAAGGGAGTAGAGTTTGAGGACCCTATTGGTCTTTGGAGCTGTTTAACAAAGAAGGCTTTCTAAGCATGCACTGAATGCCTTGCATTTTTGAGATTCTGTGGTTCAGGCACCAGGTCATTACTTTGCACCACTATTACTTCCTCAAAATATCTATACTTGGAATTCAAATCTCATAAAAACCAACTTTGTTTGCCCTTTCTTAAACTTTTGAAAGCCTATTTTCTAAATTAAGATAGTCTTGGTTATTGCTTGATGTTTAAGTGAATCTCATAATTATGTTTAAAAAATTTGTATTCAAATAACTATTTAGTCAGAGTTGGGGTGAAATGTATACAGGTTGCTATGGTTACCAGATTGGTTATGTGTGCCAGCCTAGCTTCAAGTTTAGCTTCTGAAGTGATGGTTACTTGACTACTCATTTAGTGCTGGGCAAATGGGTCAAAATGTTAGCTTTTAGTCTCTTTCATATTATTTGGGAAGTGGCAACATCTCTGCAGGATTGTAAATATTTTATTTACCTCATTGATTCTTACAGAAAAGGATAGATTCTGTTTTCTTTTTCATAGGGAGTAAATGTTTAAAAGATCTTTTGACTTCTGCTTTTCCACAGAATGCAGATAAACACACCTAGGGACAGGGTATATAACTGCTCAGCATTTCCAGTAAGGTAAGTTCTGTTGGACAAGAACGGTTCTCCAAAGAAGGGTCCAGCTGTAAATGGAGGTACGGATGTCTTGGCCTGGCAAGAGAAGTTTTCCATGATCAGCAGTGTCTATATAGGGTTTCAGGGGATTGATGCTCAGTCTCTGAGCTCAGGAAAGGCCTGGTCGGCCTTAACACTCTTATCTTCTTATGTCCTGAGGTGAAAGCAGTTAAGTCAAAGTCTGCTGGATTTGCCCTTCCAGACAAAGCTCCATGACATTTGTACTTGACATTTGTTTGATGGGGCCCTTCTGCATAATATCATACTTTCCTTTTGCCTCTGTCCTTGAGGGCTAGCTGAGGGGGCTATCAGCCAAGGTGCATTGCTGTTTCCTGGCCAGTGACTGGGCTGAAAGATAATCTTGGTCAATGTGATTCTCTGTGCAGAGCCTTTAGACTGTGTGGGGCATTATCAGCATTCAGTTTTGTGTGCTCCATCAAGTCCTTCCAAAAGATGTTTCTTGTTTCCTGTTTAAATTGGCCAGAGTCAATTTTTATTCTTTACAACCTTGTAATCCTGGCTGAATCACTGTCTCTTATTTTGATGATTACTGAGACTTCTCCGTATTGCAATGATAAAGTAATTTGGCTTGATTTTAAAAGAAACTCTCCATCCAAAGATATCTCTTTTAAAGGTTAATATATTCTGGAATGTTGTGCAATCTCTTATTGGCTGTTATAACAGATGTTATAGGTGACCTGTCCACATACTTATGACCTTTATCTTTATCTGTAGTTTTGTCTAAGTGTTTATTTTTCCTCACAGGTGATTTCACTTGGGGAAGAGTCCTTTCTTGGTTGGGCTGGATGAACTTCACTGGTCTAAAGCAATCATGCTAATTCCATTCTTTTTGCTAGTGACAGGCTTATGAAGAGCATGAAATACACATCTGGAAACATGATGGAGTAATGATGGTAGCTGGAGGCCATTGGGGAAAGGTTTCTTATTTATTCTTAAAAAAGAGAAGGAAATCCTGCCATTTGAAAACACATGGATGAACCTGGAAGATGTTATTAAGTGAAATAAGGCCAACACAGAAGGACAAATTCTGCATGATCTCACTTATATGTGGAATATAAAAATGTTATGCTTAGAAGCAAAGGATAGAAAGGTGGTTGCTAGGCAATGGGGGAAATTGAGAGATGTTATAAACTTTGAGGTATATGAATAAGTTCTGGGGATCTGACTAGAGCATAGTTAATAACATATTATATACTTAAAATTTGCTAAGAAACTAGATCTCAAGTGTTTTCTTACCACTCACAGAAAAAAATGGATGTAATGCATATGTTAATTAGCTTGATTCTGGTAATAATTTCACAATGTGTATATTTATCAAGACATACTATTCACCTTAAATATATACAATTTTTATTTGTCAATTATACCTTCAAAAATCTGGGGAAAAAGAGGTAAGAAATAGTTTGTTTTCAACCTCTGCACATTGGAATGTGACAATGTGATGACAAAAATCAGAGATACCCATTTTGGGATTATGGAGGGAGCCAACTGAGGCCAAGTCTGATAATTTGAGAATGGCTTCTTTGATAATGCTGTCTTGTATTTGACCTACCCAATTCAGAAAACTACCTACTTCATTCTGCTTGCCACATAAAAATGGTAGCCCCCTTATTGCTTGAGCAATGTGAATTGGGTTTTCAGTAATGTACAGTGCAAAGCTATTTAACTAGCATAATTCTTTGTTTATAATAGTTTTTGCATTGAATTTGGGAAGTATGATCACTACAGAATGGCCATTATTTGGGCTCTTCCCCAATGAGACAACTTGTCTTTTGAGTGAATTTAATATTGAAAATGTCTTTAAACAGTAAGCAAATTGGATAATTCCTGTTTAATCTAACAAAAGAATAAATTATAAAGTAATATGTTGATTTCTTTGTGAGACTAAAATGCTGATCTGGAAGCTATATCAAGAGATAGGCCACAAAATAACATACTCGAATTCCATATCATTGGAATCCATTCCTAAATCCTCAGGTGACATTTTGAAGGAGAATATTTACTGGATGCTCTCTGTATATTTTTAGGAACTAAACACATCAATAGGCTTTGCATGCCTATTGCATGCCTATTTGCATGCCTCTTTTTTATAGGTCATATTCTTTTAATTAGGTAGAAACTTGAGTCATAATGGATTTTTTGTACAATAAATAACATTTATGTTTATAGCCCATGTTAATGTCATTTTAGGGAGCATTGTATGGCACAGATAAATGGCATGGTTTGAAATTTTGGGTCCATATTAAACAGGGATGAGAGGTGGGAGGGAAAGGGAGAGAGAAGGGAAATTGCATGGAAAGGGAAGGAGACCCTCAGGGTTTTACAAAATTACATATAAGAGGAAGTGAGGGGAAAGGAAAAAAAAAAACAAGGGGGAGAAATGAATTACAGTAGATGGGGTAGAGAGAGAAGAGGGGAGGGGAGGGGAGGGGGAATAGTAGAGGATAGGAGAGGCAGCAGAATACAACAGACACTAGTATGGCAATAGCTAAATCAATGGATGTGTAACCGATGTGATTCTGCAATCTGTATACGGGGTAAAAATGGGAGTTCATAACCCACTTGAGTCAAAGTGTGAAATATGATATATCAAGAACTATGTAATGTTTTGAACAACCAACAATAAAAATTAAAAAAAAAAAAAAAAGAAATTTTGGGTCCATGTCACCAGCTTGAATACCTAGTTATATAGTAACTGAGAGTACAGGCTTTGGAATTGGACAGTAGGTTATAGAGTAGGAATTTAAACTTAATTTGATTAGATGACTTGGGGCAACCTTCAAAGCCTTATTTTCTCCTGATTTTTATTCTTCACAGTAAGATTCATGTACTATCAAGAAGAGATAGGCAAACAACAATAGCTAATATTAATCAAACATTTACTCTATATCCCTGACCTTAATCTAAATACTTTACTAAGTTATCTTGGTGAAATGCTATAAACACCTCTATGGAATACTAGAGTCATCTTTACTATACAAACAAAGAGACAAAGGCTTGGAGAGGCCTATGAGAAAGGAACATGCTTCAAAAGCAAAATAGTGCTACACTATGTGGCTTCTGTGCTGATTCCATATTACCCAGTATTCTGATGAGCATGTCCCCAACCAATGTTGCTGATTGTCCTGGTTGGTCTGGAACTTTTGGAAGGGGTAGGGGGGAAGGTGGGATGGTCAGTATCTGGATCTTAGATTCTATACCTGGAAATTTTGTCCTTACATAGGACAAATATGTCCTTACATAGATTTACATGGAATTAAGAACATAGACTGCCTGGGATTCAAATCCAGGGTCTGACCCTTAGTAGTAGTTTCACTATGGATAAAGTACTTAAAATTGCTGGACCTTAGTTCCCTTAGGTAAAATGAATATACCAATATTACCTATCTCACAGGGTTGTTATGAGAGACAGTGAATTGACAGTTATAAGTACTAAGGATAGTGTTTGGTATACAATATGAGAATGTTTATAAAATAAGTTCCACAAGTCTCTTAAGCCTCAAAACCCCCAGTAGTAATTGGAGAGTATGATCTGGAAATATGGTAGGTCTTTTCTTGAGATCCCCAAAAGGAGGGGCAAACCCTGCCTTAGCCCTAGTTGGTGCAACACTAGTTGGACATCCGTGACATTTCTTCTACTAGGTAGTCCCACTATCTCAGTGTACCAGGCCAACATGAGAACACAGAGGTCAGTGCCAGGAGTGAAGATGCATTTTCCCAGTGAAGTTATCTGTAAAATGCATCTTTTTTTTTTTTTTTGGTGGGGGGGGGGGGGTACCGGGGATTGAACTCAGGGGCACTCCAACACTGAGCCACATCACCAGCCCTATGTAAAACACACCTTTTTAAGACATGAAAAGGGAGGGACAGAGATATCTGGAGCTATTTTTTGAGGAACTTCAAGACCAGAAGAAAGGCTCCAAAAGGCAGATGTAAAATATCTTATCAAAGCCATCAGAAATAGCTGCATGTTTTCTGCACTCCTGATTCTAAGTAGCATTTGACAAGCTTCTATATGGTAGGGAGAGTAGGCATTGTTGGTTGGGTCAGAGAGAAAAGAGCCTTATTTGTGCTTTCAGTATCAAGTATCACCTGACTGCCCTGTTTTGTCCTGGTGCCATGGAGTCAGAGTCTAGACACAATCCTTCTCCTCAAGGAGACAGACTACTATGGGGAGATCCAGCATGTGCAACTAATGAACATGATGAATACTATCAGGGGGCAGATAATAGACTGAGATTGCATAAAGGGAGGAGATATCAGAGATATCAGAGTAAGCTGCTTGGAGGAGGTGTTACTGGAGGTAGGCCTGAAAGGATGGAATGGACTGGTGAAGATGGGAGGAAGGAACTTACCTTGGACATTGAGAAGATGAAGAAAATGATTTGTGAGAAAGGACTTTGTGAACATCAAGATAGTATACAAGTGTCAATTCTTTATCATTATCATAAACATCATTTAAGGAGGAGGGTACAGATTGAACTTAGGACATAAACCCCCAAAGAAGGAACTCTGTGAGAACAGCAGCATTTCAGGTCAGCTAGCTAGGCACAGGGCCATGAAGGAGAAGTGAAGGGGAGTGGTGTGGGTGGCACTTGGACTTGGTTCTGTAGCCAGTAGTAGGCCAAGGAAGGTTTCTCATCACACATGGGCCATTTGGAACCATGCTTCAAGAGAATTGATGGGAAGTATGAGGCTGAAGTCTGGAAGAATTGTTAAGGATGTAGGACAGGTGTCCAGGGGAGAGACAGTGAAGGACTGAACTAATCAACAAGCCAGTGCAGGAGAGACCTGGGAAGGGGAACTGGAAGGAGCTGGAGCCTGGTTGTGGGGGAACTGAGAAAGATGGATTTGGCATGTTCTGGAGCACAGGCGATTGCTGAATACTAAATCCTTACACTTTCCTACATTTGTCTTCTCTCTCCCCAGCTAGCCACAACAGCCTCCACAGGGTTCCTTGAATGCTGACCCCAGTGCCTTTGTCTGCATTCTTTCCTTTGTCTGCAGGGCTTTTCCTCTTGGCCTTCATAGCTGGCATCTAGATCCTTCAGATCTCCCCTTCAGAATCCCCACTTCAGCAGGGGCTTTCCTGTTTGGTCCATCTAAATTCACACCCTTATGACAGTGCACTACCCTGTTTTTTATTTTCCTATTTAATATTCTTCAGAGAACTTATCATCATATGAAATAATCTATTTTTGTTGTTGTTTGTTTGCTTATTGCCTATCTTCCCCTAGCATTTAAACTTCATGAGAACAGAATCTCCATTCAGGAACCCATGGTTCCCTGGCACATTAATTGTGCTTGACAGAATTCAATAAATACTGGCTGAATGGATGCAGACAGGTTCATGTTTCCTTTATGAGACTTCTACCAGCAGAAGTAGCAACCCCAACCCTAGTTCAGGAGGAGAGCCATTACTTCTAACTAAAAAGCCCTTTTAGCCACTGGTATGTTATACACACGGGCAGTGAAGCCCACACTCTGGTGGCTGCAGAAGGTGACTTGCATCTTGCCTCAGGCTGTTCTTTCTCACAGTTGCTGCATAGTTCTCTTTGGTTCTAAATACAGCCCTCAGGTGCAGCTTTAGGTGTTTATAGCAACATATCAAATTGATGTTTAGTGCCTGACCATAAGACTTCCTGGGTGTCTGTATGGATATGTGTGCTGAGCTTTGGAAATGGGCCTTGGAAAATGCTGGTCAGAAAGTGAGGCTGAGGAAGAGGGGGAGGGAACAGTTGCAGATGACCCATCAAAGGGTATTTTCTAAAGTCTTACAGAAAGGCTCTATGCTGCTGAGTCTTGTTTTCATGGGGAGGTTGGCCCCATGTTCCTGGTTTCCCAGTAGTATATTACCATCAAGAAAAGTCCCCTACACACATAAGGGCTATATTGCCAACAGTCATTTCTACAAAAAAAATTCTTGCATTCTTCCATTTTATATTATGGTGTGTGTGTGTGTGTGTGTGTGTGTGTGTGTGTGTGTATGTGTGTGTGTGTAAGATTTTAATTCCCTTTTGTGTAAAATAATGGAAACGTCACCATAGTATCATTGATAAAGCTAAATAATAAATTGTATTAGATATGTTCAGCACAAAGAGTACAGAAAAAGTTTCATCAACATTTTCTGCTGTTAATAATATTTCATTTGAAAAAAAATTTCACTGATAAAATATTTAAAAACCAATGGATTAAATGATCTTCCAACTGTTAGATCCTGTGATGTTAAAGTACAAGGCATGTGCTATAGTTTGAATATTGTTTGTCCCCACCAAAACTAATGTTGAGTCTTGGTCCCCAATATGGTTTACAGCAGCATTGGGAGGTGGGCCTACTGGCAGGTGTTTAGGTCCTGGGGGACGGGCTCTCATGAATAGATAATGCTTTTTCTCCTGGGAGTAGGGTTGGATATTGTAGGAGTTTGGCTCCCTTTTCTTTCTTTTGCAAGTGCTGACTCACCACTCTTAAACATGTTTCTGCTGTGTTATCCCCCAAATCTCCTGTGTTAATGCAGGGATTTCCAGAGATGAAATGCTCAAATGTTAAAAGCCATAACTTAATCAATTTATCTTATTTTGAATGGACTGGGAGATAACTACAGGCAGGTGGGGCATGACTGGAGGAGGTGGGTCACTGAGAACATGCATCTTCTCTGCAGCCCCTTCCCACTTCCTTCTCTCTACTTCCTGGCTGCCATGAATGGAGCAATACCCCTCCACCATGCCCTTCCACTGGGATGTGCTCTCTTGGACCCAGAGTAATGGACAATGCCATTACTTTGACTCTTTCAAATGAAGAGCCAAAATAAACTTTTCCTTTTCCAAGTTGTTCTTTTGGGTATTTTGGTCACAATGACAAAAAGCTGATTCACATACCATCCTTTATGTTATGATGCAGCATAAGGCCCTTGGCAGATATGACCAGTCTTCAGTTTCCTGTTGTTATGCTTGAATTCGGGACCCCCAAAAGACCACCAGAGACCAAGATCGATGTAAACAGCAAAGAGGTGTTTATTGCGAGCTAGCTCTGTCCTCCGCATGCACACACAGCAACTGGTGATGCTGCCCCTGAGCCCAGGGTTTGCAGCAGTTTTATACATTCTTTGGAGAAGGCAGGGACCCCCACATACATTCATAGCATCTCTTAGCAAATCATCACACACCGCGGGAAAATCAAATAACAACTCTAAAACATGATTAGCACATTCACTGGTGGGAACAAGTTGGGTAGGGGTGATTGGTCAGTACAAAAGGGGTATTCATTTGAACTGATTGGTTTAAGCCACGAGGGGTGTTCGTGCTGAACTACATGGTTTCCCAACATGTTATCAACCACCATAAACTACTGGGAGGGTCATCTGGCATCCCAGGTATTTCCCTGTCTCATGCTGATTGGTGGTTGCTAGGGGGTTGCTATGGATCCCCACCTAGCCTGACTGAGTCAGAGACACCTGGCACAGCAGATCTCTCCTGTTATTTGTAGATAAACCACTTAGCAGGGTGGGAATGTGCCTAGGAGTGCTCTGTGGGTCTTTACAAGGACAAAGGTGATGTCCCTTTCTTGGACAGGCTTTGCTCTGAGGTAGAGGCTGGGTTTTCACTGCCCATGGAAAACTGGGTTGCTATGGATTTTGGAGTACAGAATGGAACACGTGCCTCTGAGTTATACCTCCCAAAGATATTTAAATATGTGGCTTTTATCTTTCAGTCCTGTCTATCATTGTCTAAGGGTTGTTCTGCAGGTCTCAGTACTTCCTACCTGGCCTGTATAGGGGCACATATGTGCCTTAGCAAATTGTCAAGGGACAGTCTCAGGTGTGCACACTAGGAAGCTACCAGCATGCACTGTTTCTGAAGGGAAATGGACAGAGTGCTAAGAGAAGTCTCTAGAGGCCACAACATTTTCTGTGGTTTAGAGTGCTTCCTATGAAGCCAGGACTGTATTCATATGCCCATTTCAAAAGTTTCAGGGTAGAAGTGGAAGAATTTGAAGACCACTTTAGGGTAGTGAGATCGGCAGCAGGAAAGATTCAAGAATGACTGGATCACTATCCTTCTGAAAGAGCACCTACTGTGAGCCTAATTCTACTTTTAATAATGAAAAAAAAGATCATGGGGTTGATTCTGGTTGAACCCATTTGGGTCATGAATCTACTTAGTACCACTAAGTAGATTAACTTAGTACCAGGTGGGTAGAAAATCTGGCTGGCAAGGCTTAAGTCTCATGCCTAGCTTTGAAATTACTGGTGGGTCACATTCTGCCCTCACACTTTCAAAGACAAAGAGAGTTGAGAGGCACAGTTGTGGGAAGCCACTCTGAATGAACACACCTTCCAGTCCTGACATAGGGGGTTGACCAATCACTCATTTTGCAGTGACTTGGGCGTTGTCCCAGTTCAGATAGCAAGGCATGACTTCAGGTGCAAGAGTACCACTGGGGTTGAGTTACACTCACCTGTTCCCTTGTAATCCTACCCCTTCTGCCTTTTTTTGGATAGGGATAGAAAGAGCATCCCCCCACAAAAATGCTCACTTCCAAATGTGCTTGCCCTCTGTCTCATCAGCCTCTTGTAACTTTCTCTTGTTCTTCTTTTTGGGGAGCTTGAGGCCAGGAGCCAGGGAAAGCTGTCCTGAAGTTCATGTAAAGGTATTTCGTGTCTATGTTTTATTTTACATCACCCCAAATTCACACGAGTGACCTTAGTTCAGCTGCCTGTGCTGGATGCAGGTGGTATATGGTTTTCTCAAAGGAAATATAAGGTACTAGTACTAGGAAAGGGGAAATTGAGGCTGGGTATGCAAAAACTATAGATGTTCATTTCTGTGGTAAATGGAAGTATGCCATCATTTTAAGGGAGAGAGTATTTTTACAGAGGCAGAATCTAGAGCTCAGGGAAGTTTGAAGATGCTCCTAAGGTCTCAGGTATAGTAAGAGGAGTTGGAACTCAGGACCCTTCAATTCCAGAGCATTTGATATTCCATGAAATTTAGTTTCCTGAATTGTAGCCTTGACAGAATCCAAGATGTCAAACAACTTAAAGGTATCACTTAGTGGAAACATTAGCATTTCTAGGGGGGCCAAGCCATGAGGTCCAGATATATGTATTTTGGTGGGTCTAATGCTAAAATGAAATAAAAAGGATGGAGAGATTATACTTGCTCTAGTCTTGCTTCTTTGGAGACTGGCCCAAAGTTGGCAGCAATTTAGTACACTTACTTCTGAGTTACCCCTCTGGCTAGGGCTTTGAGTGTGGCTACCCCTTGGGTTTTGTTATCCTAGATAACCAAACTTTTTTTTGGCATGGATTCAAAACCTGGATTGTCTGACTTACAGTGGTGCTTCTTTAGCACACCTGGAGTGAGGGATGTGTGTCTGTGAGCATCTGTGGTTTTGTGAGGGCTTCTTTACTCTCAGCAGCTATCAAGCCTGCCTCCCTTAGAAGGGGAATAATGAATGAGAAGAGTGATTGTGAAGAAACCTCTAGAGTCTGAACAGTTTGGTTTAAACTCTCAGTTTTTTCCTTGCCATATGTTTAGACTGGACTGAAGGGGACTGATTCTGGTAAATATATAAATCATTGAAACATGATTATGTGGCCTTGAAGACTTCCTGACTTGAAGGATTTAATTCTTCTGGGCAGAAGAAAATGGCAGCAGTTTATAAAAGCACAATGAGATGACAATGCTGAGTTTTTGCCTCCAATCCCCCAAATGGTTATAAAACATGACTTGATAAAAGCACCTCTGGTTTGTAGCAGGTTGGAAATTAAATGTGGAGGTAGTGGAGAAAAACCCAAGGCAACTACTGCCTGTATATTAAAACCCTGAACTACAGTGATCGGCACCAGTAGCCCAGGAGATCTGACTGCTAGAGTTGAAAATGGAATAGGTTTCTACCTGGAATGGACTAGGTTCCCAGGAAGTAATGAGAACAATCTGTCTTATGGGTCATTACAAGATCTGAAACAGTCTCTCCATCTTGCACTGTGACAGAACATTTCACAATCAGAAATGCTTATGGTTGTCTAAATTTTCATTTGTAACCATTTTGCAAGTCAGTGGAATCTTTGCAACCATTGAAATAAGAAGCTGTCTTTCTTCTCTACTGAGACAAATGTCTTAGAATGTTGAGTTCCTTTGTCAGAGGTATTTCAATTCTGGAGACTTGATGAGAATCGCTCAAGAATGAACTATATTCATATTCTCCCTGGTTGTCGTCCTGTAGGCTGTCTGAAAATGAACCATTCATAAGGGGAGGTGAGTGCTTATGTTGTACCTGCTTCCCTGTATCTGAGCCCACCAGTCAGCTTGAGAATTTGAAAATGTTTGGTGAAGTACATTCACAGGTACTGCTTGTATGTAGGACAGACAGCACAGTTAGTCCTCTGAACATCCACAGCTTTAGCTGGTTTGATCCCACTCTGGATGCTAGGAATTCCCATTATGTGCTGTTTTAGACTCTTTTTCACCAGTGACTTGAGCTGTCACCAACTAGTTAATCACAAAGGGAATTTATAGGCTTATATAACTGAAAAGTCCTGAAAAGCATGGCATCAGTTTACAATACAACCCCCTCCCCATCCCAGCCCTTTGGGATGAAAGCAGAGGAGGTAAGTACCACCAAGGAATGCTCCCATGAGCGAAATGGACACTGTGCATGCAGGAGGGATGTTCCAAGGCTTCTGCTGAATGGGTTGAGCTTGGTTCTGTCTGAGTCTCAGGTCTCCTTTTGTAGGCACTGACCCAAATGTCTCCAGGGCCCTTCCGAGGCTCCTGCTTACTTTTCTTTGTGTCTTCCATAAAGAGTGAGACAATTCATTGGTATTTATGAACTTTACAACTTGACATACATTTAACTTACATTTAATCCTTCAACCATCCTACAAGATTATTGGTATTGCTCCCACTTAAGGCAAGAGAAAAACTGAGGTCCTAACAGGTTCTAACTTTCTTTTACATTTAGTTTGTCTTTATTGTGAAGAATAGAAAAGCTGAGATGTGACTAATTCAGTGGACTATTCAAACCTGTTTAAAAATGAGTTAGAAACATCTGTTCAGAATCACCCTTTCTTTTTTTTTTTTTTTAAAGAGAGAGAGAGAGAGAGAGAGAGAGAGAGAGAGAGAGAGAGAGAGTTTTAATATTTATTTTTTAGTTTTCAACGGACACAACATCTTTGTTTGTATGTGGTGCTGAGGATCAAACCAGGGCCGCACACATGCCAGGCGAGCGCGCTACCGCTTGAGCCACATCCCCAGCCCAGAATCACCCTTTCTTAAGGTGATTCTCCCAGCCTCCTTCTCTCACTGTTTCTCTGTGTCCTCTATTAGAAGGGCCTGGTGGCATAATGACTGTCCAAGTTCTGCATCAGCCCTTTCATTAGGAAGTTGGAATGAAATTGGGGGAAGCTTGACTGTCTGAGTCTCCTGAGCACTGGGAGGCCTCTGACAGGGCCAGGGTTGTGTTGCAGGCAGGGGTGCCACATGGGCTACTTTCTAAGGGGATGGGCACCAGAGGGGTTGGTGGGAGGTAAACACTGGTTCATGCCCCTTCCTGTGGCTATTGTGTGCCCCAGTTTTCATAATGAGTTTGTGTGAATGGATAGGGGCTTAAAAACCTGAAATGAAAAACATACCTTGCACACGTTGGAGATAATGGCAGCTATTATGAAGACAAACAACAATAAGTGTTGGTGAGGATGTGAGGTAAAAGGTACATTCATACATTGAAATGTTATGCATTACAATGCAATGCATTCTGCTGTTGTGTATTTAAAAAAATAAAATCAATTAAATAAAACAAATCATGGCATTTGCAAGAAAATGGATGGCTTTGGAGAAGATAATGCTAAGTGAAGTTAGTCAATCCCCCCCCCCCAAAAAAAAATGCTGAGTGTTTTCTCTGATATAAGGAGGCTGACTCATAGTGGGGTAGGGAGGGGGAGCATGGGAGGAATAGATGAATTCTAGATAGGGAAGAGGGGAGGGAGGGAAAGGGAGGAGGCAGGGGATTAGCAAGTACATGTGAGAAGACACAAATTGGGTGTCAACCTACTTTATGTACCAACAGAGATATGAAAAACTGTGGTATATATGTATTATAAGAATTGTAATGAAAAAAAACACAAAGTACATATATAAAGGCATGAATTGGTGTGAACAAACTTTATATACAAAGATATGAAAAATTGTGCTCTATATGTGTAATAAGAATTGTAATGCATTCTGCTGTTGTGTATTAAAAAAAAAAAAAAAAAGAAATTCAGCTTTCTGCAATGGTGTTCAGTAAATAATTGATCATAGATAGATATAAACCCAAACTGATAGACGTGTTTGACAGCCCTGAGGTACAGCTGGGTAGGGGCATCTTATGGCACACAGGCTCAGGCCATCTTGACCTCCTGTGCCAGCCAGTTTCTCCTATATTATATTTCTTGGCTTCCATCCTGATCAGATTTCCTTTCTCACTTCTGGCTGTGTGTTCTACTCTTCAAGATCAGGGTAACATGCAGATTTGGAGGGTCAATTTGTACACCCCCATTGCTTCAACACATAGAGGCTTGCCAAGCAGAATGGCAGAGTGAGCCAACACCTACCTGGCATAGATTATCTACTCTATAGAGTGGGTAATTATTTCTGGGTGTTACATTTTATTCATCTCGCCAAAGTTTGTAATAGTTTCATAATTCTGGCATCAACTGGGAAATCTCTGTTGGCAATGAAGGGAGCATGATGTAAAGAAAAGACAATGACTGAGAAGTAGGAGACCTGGAGTCTAGTCTAATCATGTTTACAGACTGTGTGACCTTGAACAAGTCAACAGCTTGTTTGTTTTGAATATTCCCTATTAAGAGAAATGAAGATGCTCTACTAGATGTCTTCAAGGTCTCTTACAGGGCTGATGTTTACAGACTTTATAAGAATGAGGATCTTATCTTTTTAAATCAGGATCAGTCACCAGATTCTTTGTAAGGGAAGAGGTGTAATACCCACAGGGCTTATGAATGCATACAAAGGGCCAGTTTCTGGCTAAATTACATTCTAACCATCCGGTCCTTTATATAGCCTCACAATTTGGCATTCTCTGCAACATTGTCATTCTTCAATCTGTGATGGAAGATGTCATTCTTGAAAGCAGATTAGAAATTTTTGTTAAGAAAATAAGTTGATAGAGGATATGTATTGTTTCAATGAGATGTGATTCATCTCATAAATGACCAGTGACATTTAGCTCACATATAGCTTTACAAACTCAGCTGGTTAAAGAAGATGAAATAAAATGTAGGCTTATTGATTTAAACAACTGCATTAAGGGAAAGCAGATTTTCTGAGAGTCAGTCAGAGTGAAACCCTTGCAAGCCTGGCTCCTAGGTTCACAGATGCATATGCATATAGGAAATAGTGGGGCATTCCTCTTGTTCAGCTGGTGGAGGTGTTACCGCTGTTTACCGTGATGAGTCCTTGTGCTAAAATGTAACACCAGAGAAGCACGCTGAGGCAAGTTTAGAGTGGAAAGTAGAAGCTTTATTATGGACAGAAGAAAAGACTTCTCCCAAGAGGAAGAAGGAGACCCAAGAGGTGGAATCCATAGAAGGGTGATGTCTTTCCCTTTTTTATAGCTAAGGTCTTCTTTCAGCTTTCCGGCATTTCTGTTGGCTTCCTGCCCTTTGTTCTGTTATCTTGCAGTGATAGAATGTAGGCGTGGAGACCCAAAAAGTGAGGGGCAGATGGGCCAGAGGAGTAATCTGGGCAGGAAGGGCCTGGGGTGGCTTCTGATTAGCACCTCCCTGTTTTCTGGGAGCTGTTTCATTAACATTTCTTTAGAATGGGCTCTGGGCCTTGGGAACATTAACATTTCAATTTCCCCAAGTGCTGCTCTGCTTTCCCAGGCTTCATTCTCAACATGGCCTTCACTTTCGATTTTACTTGATTTTAGACCTAACTACACTAATTACCTATCTTTAAATCTGGCTTCAGAGGTGTGTGCTCCTCACTGGCCCTGCTATTGCTTTGGATTGCTTATAAATAGCAGTCTTTTGTAAACTCGTGAAAAGTTGACTGAGAAGGAAGGGCTAGTATCCAAAGATGCCAGCTCCCTGTAATGGAGCATATTACATCTGACTGAAGATCTATAATGAGCTTTGGGCTAAGGGAAGAGAAACTAGGATGCTATGTTTTTGAACAGGCTATGTATAAACCTTTAAACCTTCACCTGGTCAGTTCCTTGAGATTCTCCATTTGATTTGTTTTGCTAGGCAGCTTCCAATGTTTGTCCTAAACACTTGGTAGTGGCATCCCCTCAGTGCTCAGCTATCACCCTTGGTGTCTCTTGCTCCATCAGCTACTCTCATGGACTTACCTCATTTCTGTTCTCCTCACTTTTCTCTCTTTTTAAACATCTTTATGGAGATAAAATTCACATACCACATATTCCACTGCTTTAGAGTGGACAAGTAAATGGTCTTTGGTGTTACTAATATTTAAAAGTCATCACACACACACACACACACACAGAGAGAGAGAGAGAGAGAGAGAGAGAGAGAGAGAGAGAGAGAGAAATCTATTTCCAAAACATTTTCAGCATTCCAGCCAGAAACCCTATAATCATTAAATCATAACCACTCATTCTTCCTTCCTCCAGTTCCTGGTAATCTCTAATCTACTATTTTTCTATGAATTTGTCTATTTTAAGTGCTTCATATAAGTGAAATCATATGATGTTTGCTCTTTTTGTGCCTGACCTATTTTTCAAGGTTCATCCAGGTGGTGGCAGATATTAGAACTTCATTCTTCACTTTTCTTTTGATCACTCTTTCTGCCCCTCAGTTCCACACTGGCAGGATCTCTCATCTGCAAGGCAGAAATAGCCTCTGTGGCAGATGTGATCAGCACCTCACCCCTATACCCTGACTTTCTATTGCCAGTGCCTGTGTCTATCTGCCAGAACCCACTCATTTGTGTACCCATCAGGCCAGAACTGCTGGGGAATTATACTCCAGCTCCTTTGATCCTTAAGTGGGAAATATCTGAGCTGCATGTTCCCCAGTAGAAGTAAGCTCCAGTTGCTCACAGTGGTGTAATCTGCTTGAGAACACACCCTGGGTTGGCTGCCTTCCCTTCCCTATTCACTTCCCCTCTGTCTTTCCAGTTTGTTGGCATCACTTCCAGATGAGCTTCTTACATTTGATCAGTATCTGCTTCTGGGGAGCCCAGATGAGGATAGCCTCCTCTCCAGGCCCTCTGCTTTTATTCTTATCTTTTTCTTCATATAGCAGCTGGACTAGTCTTTTAAAATACAAATCAGAACATGTTGCTCTCCTGCTTAAATCTGTCAAGTACCTTCCCAGGCACTTAAAATAAAACCCAGACACCTCACGTGGGTGGGCAAAACATGTATAGACTGGCTCCTAACTGTGCCCCCACATTCATACTTGCCATCTTTCCTCCCACCTTAGGTCTTTGTAGCTGGAGCTTTGGCCCTTTTTCTTTGACTCAGATGAGAAGAGATAGAGACTAAAAATATTTAAATACAAGTTCAACATGGGCACTGCCCAGTTGGAAAGGATGTTGGTTGTGAACAACATGGACATCTGTGTTGTTGCCATCAGCTACATATCAGCTTAGCTGGGACTTTTATTTCATTTTGATCTTAGATTAATTGTCTCTTCCTCAGAGAGGCCTTCCCTGACCACCTAATCTAAATGTCCTATCTCCCTAATAACCTTCCCTTTCTCTTCATATTGATACTTCCTGTTACCAGTGAAGAGTTCTGCTCCCTCACATGCTGAAGTATTGAAAAACCAGCCTCTATCTCAGAGCAATGCCTGTCCAAGGAAGGGACATGACCTTTGTCCTTGGAAAGACCTGCAGAGCACTCCTAAGCACATCTCCACCCTGCTAAGTTGTTTATCTACAAATAACAGGAGAGATCTGCTCTGCCAGGTGTCTCTGACTCAGTCAGGCTAGGTGGGGATCCATAGCAACCCCCTAGCAGCCACCAATCAGCATAAGACAAAGAAATACCTGGGATGCCAGATGACCCCCCAGTAGTTTATGTTGGTTGATAACATTGAAAGACCCCAGCCCAGAAACCCCAGGCCCCATTGTGAAACCATCAGGGCATGTTGCTAACCCACGTAAAGAGAGGTCTATCTGTTAATCAGTTAAGGGTAGTCTATTGTGAGAGGACAGGATGGTTGAGGAAGAACAGAAAAGCAGATCCCAAGGCATGCCTGAACAAACAGGAACTGATAATGATAAGCAGGAACAGAAAAACCAGAGTGTTAATATGTAACTGTCATGAGGTTTATCCAGGAACATAAAGTGAAAAACAACTTTGCCCTTTAGGTAATCTATATGTTGGGTTCAAAATAACCAATAAGAAACCTGTCACTTCCCGCGCGCATGAAACCTGCCCCATTATCCTATAAAAGACCTGTACCCCAAAGCCTGGTGTGTCAGTTCACCAAAGCTCCTGCTGAGGTTTTGCTGAGCACCCGCAGGCGTCTGTGTCTGAATAAACCTCTTGCGTTTGCAGCCAGTGCCTCGTGCGTCTTTCTTGGACAGGGAATCGGTGGGTCTTTCAACATGTTGGGAAACTATGTAGTTCAGCATGTACACCTCTCGTGGCCTAAACCAATCAGTTCAAATGAATACCCCTTTTGTACTGACCAATCACCCTTACCCAACTTGTTCCCACCAGTGAATGTGCTAATCATGTTTTAGAGTTGTTATTTGATTTTCCCGCGGTGTGTGATGATTTGCTAAGAGATGCTATGATGTATGTGGGGGTCCCTGCCTTCTCCAAAGAATGTATAAAACTGCTGCAAACCCTGGGCTCGGGGCCTCTCAGCGTCACTAGTTGTGTGTGCACGCGGAGGACCGAGCTAGCTTGCAATAAACACCTCTTTGCTGCTTACATCGATCTTGGGTTTCTGGTGGTCTTTTGGGGGTCCCAAGTTTGAGCATAACATATGGGGGCTCGTCTGGGATCCCCCTAATAAGCCTATCCAGACACCCCGATTGAGAGGTGATAAAAACCCGGCCGGTAAGTAAAGGCATTGCCGATGTGTAAGATTCTGTACTCTGGTTGCATGCAGGTTCTGGTTCTGTGTTGTGTGGTCGGCAAAAGGTCCAGGTGGACACACCGAAGGGCAGCCTATGGGGTTTGTGGGAGACATCCCCAGCCCCTTTCTGGGTTCTGAGTGGATTGCCTGTAGTAAAGTATTTTGTGAAGTATTTGGTAAAGTATTTTGTAGCTGACGGATCCACGGTCCTCCTGTGCCTTTAGTTTCTGGGTAGCAATCCATGACGCACTGCGAATTCTGTGGCCACGCTGCAAATTTTGTGTTATGTATGTTTGTTTCTATTGTCCTGTCTGTATCCACCCCAACACCCTGGCAAGAGAACTAATCTCCCAATCTGGGGTCGTCAGACCCAATCTGAGGGGGATGCTCCCCCAATCTGTTTGTCTGAAGGGAAGGCCCCAGTTGGCTTGGGGCCAGCACCCACTTTCTTTTTTTTGACAATCTGAAAAGGGAATCTATGTCTTTGTGTGTCTTTGTTAAGTGTGATGGCATTGTTTTACTTTGAACAGATGCAGAGTCCCAAGTTCCAATCTGCCTTGGATGTGTGGAGGTAACTTTAGCTAAATTTTAGCCTAAAAATGTCCCTAGTATGCTTCTCCTGTAAGGGACCAAAAGTCAATAGATCTGCCAGCTTTTCTGTTCTCACCTTTTACACCCCTTTTAGCTGTGTTTTAAAGAACTTTGATAAAATTTGCTCCCCTTTGTTAAGCAAGATTAGGGAAGCAACGTTTTCTTTTCTTCCTGTAGTTGGCTTGAGTGCACCCACTGCAGAAGGAAATGCCTGCTGGGGATCTAAGAACTTTGATATATTACTTTTCTTTTTCTCAAAACCCTGTCTTCATTATTAAATTGGCATTAATTGGCTTTGAGGACAGGAACCAAACTTTCAGTCACAAGTCTTGGCACCCCAGAGGGGACTTTAGAGGAGTCCCCACTCTGCCTTCTTGGGGAAGCCTAGCACTCAAACAACTGCAAGTGGAGGATTAATTTTTTGAGAGCTGACTACTGGAAAGTTAGGAGATATGCCAGCCTGCCTGGGATCAGACCTAACCAAAGGAGCTAATCCTGTAAGTAAAAGGAGGGAATGAGGGACTCCCAGCAGCTTCCGAAGTTTCTTTCACTTCGGGGAACCTCTCCCATTTCTTCCCTGCACTGTAAGGATTGCTCCATCTCTGTCTACTTAAAAAGAAGGGGACACTAAATGCATTAAAAATCGCCACACCAAGACCCTTCTGGTTGCCCCTGTGTGAGAAGATCTGGTTCACTCGTGGGGAAATCTATGGTGCCACTGATGTAGGAGTCATAATTAAATGGGAGTTAGAAACCTGGGGAGATTTTTCTCTTATCTGGTCTGTTTTAAATGTTATTATAGATTGTTTCTTGGGGATAATCTTGGCTGAATGTGTGTCTAAAAACTGATTTTTTATTGTCACAATCTGGTATCTGAATGAGTTTTTGAAGCATTGCATAATCTCGCAGTTAAAAGTTGGGTTTAGGTAATTGTTTAGTTTATGATTTCAGATAGTTCATGCTAGAGAACTTATATAGTTAGGATAGAAAATTAAAGAACTCCACTTCCAAGTTGGCAAGTAACTCCCAATCATTTAGTTTTAGTTTTTCATCAATTTTTCAACTGGGTAGCCTGGGAAGATTTCACTAGGTGTACCAGTGCATTAATTTGGGCAAGGATAGTAAATTATGATAAGGTATCTGTTCCCCTCAGTGTGTAGGATTTAGGAAAGGAAAGTGTTGGATTGGGACGCTGGTCTGGCTTATTGAAATGACATTGAATAGCAACAGTCTTGGAAATTTTTAAAACTTAATTTTGGATATACATGATAGTGTGTGGTTCTCTTCTGGAATTTTTTTTCAGGTGATTTAATGTAACTTAATACTACTTTAGGAACTTCAGAACAAAGGAAGTGACTTAATGATCCTGAAGGAATTTTTTCTGATGGTAGCTTTTATATTATCAGGTAAGATCCTATTTTCAGTTTTGTGTGAGCAAGTTTTTCTAGTGTAGAAAGATGTAAAGGTATAAAATTTTGAAAATTGTATCTTAGACTTGTATCATAATTTTCAACATCCAAACCTGAAAATTGTGACTTATGGTTAAAATGCCTTAGGCATGAGGCTTCTCCTTGGATCTTGCTCCTTCCAGACTTCTGCCAGGACTTAAATTGAAATGCAATAGAAGAAGCCTGTGAGCTCAGTTAGGAGAATGATATGAGCCCCCCCCCCCACCACCAAAACAAAAAAAAGTAAAAATGTCTTTTTACCTGAACTCAAACTAGATTAAGCCAAAAAGTAAATTGTATGGCATTTACTAATTACTGGCCGGTCATTTTTTTCTAGGACTCTTGCTTTTTCTTAGATTCTATATTTTTTTTTGAGCTCATAATTTTGATCCTATAGACTTAGGTTAATGTTTTCTGATCAGTTCTATTTTTGATCAACTGTGGATTTTTTTTTAACATTGCAATGGAGATTTTACCTGAGAAAAGCTACAAGGCCTTTACTATTGTATTATGTGTGCACTTGTGTTATGTGTTGTATGTCTGTATGTGGATATGTCCATATGTAATACACATGATATGAATATTGGCAGATATATGAGGAGCGCTTATGAAAAATTAAAAAAAATGGAACCAAATATCTTTGATTCATGTGATTTAAATGGTTCAATTTAAATTGGGTAAACAGACGAAAGTAAAGATGTCTTTAAAATTAAGCTTCTAAGTTTTTCTAGGTGATAAAAAAAACTAATAAAATGTTGATGTCTATGAAATAATCTGCCTAAATTCAGAAATTTACAAGCATTGTTTCAAAATGTGAACAGAAAAGAAGGTTAACAGATGGAAAAGAGAAATTAGAAGGTTCTAGGTAAGAATTTAATAGAAGGAAAATGTATTTCTGGATAAGAGAGTCTATGTGATTAAGTAAATAAGAGGGTTTAAGTAAGTGATAAAGAAGGTCTGTGTAAATTGGTTATATGTGTAAGTTTTTGAGCAAGTAATCTTAAAGAAATTAAACAGCTGGTAAACAAGAACTATTGTTTTAGAGAATTATGCTATGTTATTTCTTTAAAAGCTAAACTTGGTTAATATAAAATCATCAATGTAATTGTGGTGCTATTAATGTGTTCATATCTTCCAGGTATACAAGTCTGTAAGGTAAAAGCTTTAAAAGAACATTATATCAAGCTGGTGTTCTAAAATTGTATGGTAATTTTAGGCTTAAAAGAAAAACATGTTGGAGATTTATTTATATCATTTGTGTTCTATAACTGAACTTGTTATCAATAAGATATGTAAAGTTCTATGTTACTTTTTACACTGAGATAAATTTAAATGCATTTTTAAGTTAATGAGAGCCTAATCTGTTTGAAGGTTGATATTGTAAAACACAAAAGTACTTTGCTACCTTTCTACAAAAGGTTAAAAGCTTTCAGCCTTTCTTTAATTCATGTTTCAGATGTGATGTTATATTGTATGACTAATATTCATGTGAACTTGAGCAACAATTTATGTAGGCTTTGTGAAATGATGTTTAAAAAGCAAAGATCTGGCTTCAGAACTATAGTACTTAGAGATTTATGAAGAGCCCTGCCTTACCTGAGATAAGGCTCTATGTCCCATCTCACAACATGTAAAAATGTCTACGAAAGAAGTAGGCCAGATTTCAGTACATTTAAAGTTGTGTCCAAAAGTTGTTTTTTGTCAAGATTACTAGGATCTCAAACAGGGAATATAATGTATAACTCAGCCAAAATTCAAGGTAGCTATTACATGAACTAAATGTTTTTACTCTTGTTAATTTTATTTTGTAGTTTTCTTATAAATGGTTTAAAGATTGCCTGTTAATGTTTTGCAGAGGTACTGATTTAAGAACTCACAACCTGGGTTAATTTAAGATAATGAGTTATCACCTACAGGATAGAGAGATAGACATTAATGCCCAGTACTCTTAATATAAGGCTGTTGAAATTGATTTGCTGGATGTTTAAGATTAAGATTTAAAATTAAAGCTAAATTAAAAGGGCCAAGAAAACAAATGTTTGGCTCTTGCCCTCTGAGTCAGTCTGAATCCAGGGAACAGAGGATATCTCTAAAGAGCTTTGCAACTCTGGGCCACATAACCTCCTGATCAGGGAGATTAATGAGACCACTGGAGAACAGAAATCCAATCAGTGCATCCTGAGAAGGGAGACATCCCTGATTCTTCCAAGGGAAGCCACATGGTCAAGCAAGGCCTGGACCCATCCTAGCGCAAATGGCACTAGCAGAACTGAGAAGCTGCTGTAAAGTTCCCCCAAGACTCTCAGGGAAACTCAGCTGACTGTTAACAATAGATAGAAACAAAAGTCAGTTTGACTGCTTCATCTTAAACACCCAGCAAAGACAGTTAAAACCCAAACACAGCTATTCCTGGGCATTTTAAATAATAATAATAGTTAAATGTAACTCCCAAGAATAAGTAAACTGTAGGCTACAAAAAGAGATTCTTAGGCAGGAATGCCTGATAACTATCAAAAGGAACTGCCAGAGTAGTTTTTAGTTTAAGGCCTACAGCTATTTCTAACTTACACAGGTAGGCTTGGTGTTTGCTAGTATGGTTATCCAGCCCTGAGTAACAGAATTAAAGGTTTCTCTATTATACACAGAGGTCATACTAGTAAAAGGATTTTGCAAGATCAGATGACAGTAAATTATTAAACTATATCTTAAGGGGAAGGACATCTGTAACCCTAAAAGTTAAATGTTATATTTACAGTCCTGGTAACTGGGGATGTTAAAGCCTGGTGAGGGAATTTATGTACAGTGACATGTTCCAGCTGCTGCAACACTTATTCAGTACTCATGGTTTTTGTTTCTCTCATAGAAGCACCCATCCCCAGATGACAACCTGTTTTTCCCCAACCTGACCTCAAATGGAACTGACTTCTAAAAAGGAACTCATGTCCCCCACGTCGCCCCCCATGTCTTCAAGCCCCCTCATGAACGACATCCCTTTTCAGCTCTGAAGCAGCCAGAACGAGCCGTTGCCCCTTCTCCTTACAGCAATAAAGTTTCTAAAATTAGGGGGAAATGAAGCCAGAAATGGATAGGCAGTGTAGATAGGTAAATCGAGTCAGGTTGGATGGATATAGGAGGCCCATTTTGAGTGAGTCTGGGAAGTTGAAGAAGGTCTCCTGAGATTACTGTTTACCAAAATGTAGAGCCTGGCCCAAAAGGCCCCAAACTGAGGGAACCATGATTGTTTCCCAAGTTTCCAGACAAAGGGGGAAATAAAAAACCAGCCTCTATCTCAGAGCAAAGCCTGTCCAAGGAAGGGACATCACCTTTGTCCTTGGAAAGACCCATAGAGCACTCCTAGGCACATCCCCACCCTGCTAAGTGGTTTATCTACAAATAACAGGAGAGATCTGCTGTTCCAGGTGTCCCTGACTCAGGCTAGGTGGGGATCCATAGCAATGCCCTAGCAGCCACCAATCAGCATGAGACAAGGAAATACCTGGGATGCCTGATGACCCTCCCAGTAGTTTATGGTGGTTGATAACATTTTGGGAAACCATGTAGTTCAGCACAAACACCCGTTATGGCTTAAGCCAATCAGTTCAAATGAATACCCTTTTTGTACTGACCAATCACCCTTACCCAACTTGTTCCCGCCAGTGAATGTGCTAATCATGTTTTAGAGTTGTTATTTGATTTTCCCGGGGTGTGTGATGGTTTGCTAAGAGATGCTATGATGTATGTGGGTTCCCTGCCTTCTCCAAAGAATGTATAAAACTGCTGCAAACCCTGGGCTCGGGGCCTCTCAGTGTCACCAGTTGCTGTGTGCATGCAGAGGACTGAGCTAGCTCGCAACAAACACCTCTTTGCTGTTTACATAGATCTTGGTCTCTGGTGGTCTTTTGGGGGTCCCAAATTCCAGCAAAGCAGTATAACATTTAGAGAGGCACACTGAGGCAAGCATATAAAGCAGGCTTTATTTAAATAGGGGTAACATAGACTTCTCCCAGGAGAGAGAAGGGGGCCATAGCTGGTGTCCTGGTACCCCAAGAATTGAGGCGTTCTGCCTTTTCTGTATGTCCTAGTGTTACCACTGTTGTCTGGTGATGAGTCCTTGCTTCCCCCATGTTGAAGTATAACACCAGAGAAGCACACCGAGGCAAGGTGAGAGTGGAAAATAGAAGTTTATTAAAGGACAGCAGAAAAGACTTCTCCTGGAGAAAAAAAGGAACCCAAGAGATGGAATCTGTGAAAATGCGGTTGTTTCCTGTTTTTATAGTTCTTTCAGTAATGGAATGTAGGTGGGAAGGCCCAAAGGGTGGGGCACAGGTGAGGCAAAGACATTAACATTTCTTTGGGATGGGCTCTGGGCCTTGGGGACATTAATATTCCAAGAGTTTTTCTGCTTTTCCCGGAATTCATTCTCAACATGGCCTCTATTTTGGATCTACCTAATTATACTGACTTCCTAACTTTAAATCTGGCTTCACTAGGCTTCCTTTGTTCTGCTATCTTCCCTTTATCTCTTCTTCTTGACTGACTAGGCCCAGGAGATGTGTGGCATGGTCAAAAGGTGAGAAGCAGATGGATGGGGAAGGGCCAGATGGAACAACCCAGTACACATTAATTAACAACTTTTACAACTCCCTGTAGGGAGAGGCAATTCTTGGGACAGGTTACCTTAGCAACAGGTTGAAGCAGAGGCAGGTTATCTTGATAGGGTGGAGGAAGAACTCTGAAGGATTTAACATTTCAATTCTTCCATTCTCTGGATCTGACCCTTGCCTACCTGCCTGCCTAATTCTGGCTTCAATAGCACTTTGGTTTTATATCAGCATAGTCACTATCTGCAATTATCTTGATTTTTAAATTTTATTTTCTTTTGTGTCTAGAGTTTTTCCAACTAGATAAAAACTCCCTGAGGGTGGACACCTTGTTGTTTTGTTTACTACATGAACCAGGCTGGCCACATAATTGGTGTTCAGTACGTATTTATTGAATGAATTATGGAATGTATGGAAGGAATTATGGAGTGTATTATAATTTTATTATAATTAAATTTATTATAATTTTATTATAATTAAATTGGTTCCTGACATCTGTTAGGTTGGTGGTGGCGACTTAGTGGTGACTTAGAACAAATTAGCCCGCGTGGAACATCAATCAGGTGCTGCTGGAAACGCCTGTCAATCAGCAGGACCCCTTGGCCAATCCTGGAGTTCAGCCAACTCCCCTAATCAACTCCAAAGGGACAAGGGACCCTAAAAATACCTTTTCCTGTCCCAAGCCCCTCCCTTCCTGCTGTAAGCCCCAAAAAGTCCAGTCCGGTCGAGCTTCCACAGGGTTTCTCCTCACACCCTTCCCCTGTCCACTCTGTGGGTCTGATGGAGTTCCACCTGGGAGTGATATCTCAATAAAGCCTCTTTTGGGGCCCTTTTAAAATCTGCCTCCTTTGGTCGCTGCCTGCCTGGTCTGATCTGACATCAAGAAGCCTATGTCCTATGAATGGTAGCCTGTTACAGTGTCTAGATCCTACTACGGAAAGACAGAGTGTGCAGTGGCTGCCTGGAAAAGATCTTGGTGCCTATGAGCTTTCTAGAGGTTAAAGGCAGGTAAGAAGCATTGGCCCATGATGCTGGAGACTCTGAGAATGGAATAAGTATTTGTGTTAGGAGGGTCATTATTAGTACCAGGAGTGATGGGGAGGGAAGCCAGGTTGCAAAGGCTTAGTGAGGAAGGAATGTGAAGGAAGCAGGTGTAAATAGGGGACTGAAGTGTGTCTCAGTGGGAGCTGGTGGAGATGTCCTATCCTCCTGAGGTGTCCTGAGATGTCCTCCCTCTCAGGAGGGAGAAGACTTGTTTGGGAATTGCAAAAAGTGAATGAGGAGAAGCAGAGATTAAAGGTGCAGAAGAGTGGAAACTGGGGCTACTGAGGACTATGTGGAAGTGAGAGGGTAATCCAGGTCCTTACACCCTATTTGCCAGGACCAGGGAGAAATTCCCCACCCCAATCCTACTGGGAGATGGAAAGGAAAGAGGATTTAGGTAGAGAATTAGGAAGTTTGGGGAGAGGAGAGAAGATATTAAAACTTCACTCTTCACCTTAGGGTCGTTGGAATTGAAAGGGATAGATATGAAGGGTTGTAAGGTCCCCAAATGGGGAATTATTTTTTCAACTTTTAATCAGGAAGAGGCAGGAGTGCCTGGATTTTCAGCTCTTCCCTGAGAGGCTGGGCCTCTCCACCCCCTCTCAGGAGGATGCCAACCACAGTTATTTATTTTCACCACTGGAAATTGAACTGCTCAGTGGGGCCTCTTTGTGGGCTGCCTGCAGGGGAGCAGAGGACTGGCTGACTAGCATTTAAGAAAAGTTTGCAGGAGGAGGATGGGATGAGGGTTGGAGACTTGGACATGGGGAGGCAGGCTGATCTGACAAAGACCCTCTGCTGCTGGCAGGGAGGAACAGGGGCAGAGAGCCACTCACCTTCCCCTAGCTGTAGGAATTGGTGGAGGAAGGGGTTGCTAGGTGGCCTATCTTGACCTATGGTTTGGGGCAAACTCTCCTAGGGGTAGAAAGAGGCACAGATTTTCTGTTCCCTTGTCTCCCTGCCTCTATCTTCAGGACCCCTAGGAAGAGGGTGGTGAAGTGAGGTCATACTGGCCCAGGGCATACTGCGGATCAAGGAGGCAGTGACTGTTTTGATTTCCTGGGTTGTGCTGTGCCAGTAGCACCTGTGGTTATTGAACACCTGTAATGTGGCTAGACTGAGATGTACTGTGGGTGTAAAAGACAACCTGATTTCAAATGTTTAGTACCAAAAAATATAAAATATATCATTAGTAGTTTTTATATTGCTTATATGTTGAAATAACATTTTGGATATATTGATTTTAAAAATTTCACTGTTTCTTTTTTCTGTTTTTAATGTGGCTACTAGAAAATGTAGTTATATGTGTGGTTTGCATTGTATTTTCATTGAACAGCACTGCTTTAGGGGAATGATGTGAAAAACCAGTCTCTACCTCAGAGCAAAGCCTGTCCAAGGAAGGGACATCATCTTTGTCCTTGGAAAAACCCACAGAGCACTCCTAGGCACATTCCCACCCTGCTAAGTGGTTTATCTACAAATAACAGGAGAGATCTGCTGAGCCAGGTGTCCCTGACTCAGTCAGGCTAGGTGGGGACCCATAGCAATGCCCTAGCAGCCACCAATCAGCATGAGACAGGGAAATACCTGGGATGCCAAATGACCCTCCCAGTATTTTATGGTGGTTGATAACATGTTGGGAAACCGTAGTTCAGCACGAACACCCCTCTTGGCTTAAACCAATCAGCTCAAATGAATACCCCTTTTGTACTGACCAATCATCCTTACCCAACTTGTTCCTGCCAGTGAATGTGCTAATCATGTTTTAGAGTTGTTATTTGATTTTCCTGCGGTGTGTGATGATTTGCTAAGAGATGCTATGATGTATGTGAAGTCCCTGCCCTCTCCAAAGAATGTATAAAACTGCTGCAAACCCTGGGCTCGGGGCCTCTCAGCATCACCAGTTGCTGTGTGTGTGCGCACGCGGAGGACCGAGCTAGCTCGCAATAAACACCTCTTTGCTGTTTACATAGATCTTGGTCTCTGGTGGTCTTTTGGGAGTCCCAAATTCGAGCATAACAGATATTCATTAAGTCATTGGTTAGGGTCCTCTGGCTGCAGTTGGGAGAGTAAGACCTGCCCATAGCCTGTCACTTGAGAGAGTTCTGTGTATGGGAGAATTGTGGCATGTGGGCTGTGTGTGAGTGTGTGTGAGTGTGTGTATGTGTGTGTGTGATGGAGGCCTGGGCAGGAGCCTAAGGGTGCCTGGGACAAATGACTGCTCAACTCTTGGGTTCTGTCAAGTAGAGGACAGTGTGAGGCTCTGTGTCTAGTTCAATACCAGGAAGCTAGCAGCTCAGTGTGGTACTTGGTATTCTGCATGAATGCTGTGACTGACACAGCAATTATAGGTTTTTGCATTGTTTATGCCTCTCCAAAAGCAGAGCTGAATGCTTTGAACCAGCGGCTGGAAGGTACTCGCTAGGTTTCATTACAATGTATAATTATATTCACCCTCTCAGGCCTCCTGGACTATTGGTGCCTGGCACAGCTTTACCACTATTTGCTTTTATTGTAATTAAATCAGTGATCGAATGAAAAAGAAAAGAAAAACCAAGTCATTTTTCTAAACAGTGATTCAACTTGGCTTAGGTGCATTAACATAAGAAATACCAACATATTAGAGCAAAAAGATCATATAAATCTGCCTTTTGCTCTGATCTAGGGCTTTGCAGCTGCTTTCGGGCCTGGCTAGATTCAAGCAGCTCAGTGTCTGGCAGGCCTGGCCTTCAGCTGAGGATGAAAGCTTCATTCCTTAGTCATCTTGAAGACCCCAGATGGAGGGAGCAATTTTTGCCAGTGCCCTGGTGGAAAATTTCTCCCTGCTAAATTCTGGACTCTTGAGTGAGTAGGAGGTGGCTTCTGCCTAGCTCACAAATATTTCTTCTTCCCAAAATGAGTCTTCTCAGAGCAGGATCAAAGTTGTGCAGATTTGTGTGTGTAGATATTTCCCTCCCAAATGACACACAATGTACATGTATGCTGAAATTAAATAATTTGGACTTTCTAATAAGAGAATCCATTTCTTGCTCTCACTTTTCCCCCTCAGAGTCTCTATTTTTGCTGGTGATTCAATTCTAGCACAGTGGGCTCATCAGATAACCAATTGGAGGCTGCTTCTCTGACTAGGGAGGTGAGCAAGAGAATTTTCAGGGAGGACTGCTTCTACCTAGGGGACCAGGCAGACAGAACTCACTTGGAAAGCTTCCCCTAGGAAGAAAATTTTTGTGAGACTTTTTCTCTACCTCCCTTCAGCCTGAGATAATTTGACATGGAAACAGTGTCTTTTGCTTCACTTTGAAGGCTCAGCCTTCATTGCAGAATCCCCTGGAAATGAAGCCAGTGTCTTTAATTCATATTGCAGAGTAAATGACCAATCAGAATATTTCTTGAGAAAGCCTTTAATTAGTAGAAATAATTATGATGTCTAAGTTGGCACAAGGCATCTCTGGGTTAGGGGGGTATGCCTATAAGAGAGCCAAACTAGCTTTTATAAGAGACTTACTCTTTTATTTGGATAATCCAATAATCTATTGATCCATGAATGGACTAATTTATTAATGGGTTAGAATCCATATGATCTAATTGCCACTTATAGGTCCCAAATGTCCTACCTAATACCTCACAATAAGCATTAAAATTTAACATTATTTTGGGGACATTAAAGCCACAGTATTCATATAATACACAAAACCTTTGAGGTAAATAAGTAGCAGGACCAAGACTCCAATTTGCATATGCCCCAACCTTCTGTACTTTACAGGTCATTAAAGCACTTGGGAACTGGAATTGGGATTTGGTGATAAGAACATCAAAACAAACTCTTCAGAATCCTTCCTGTTGATGGAGGATGGATTTTATTGGACGGATGGGAGTGGCAGGAGAAAGGACCACTTGGCTGCTTATTTATTTTCTGGTGGAAGGCCAGAACTTTTGGTCATTTATTCCCTCCTTCAATTAAAAAATGATGGGCTCCTTAGGCAACTGTCCTAGAAAACCATGTGTAAAAAGCAAACATTTTAATACAGCTCTTTTACCAGATTACATGACTGTGATAATTAGGCTGCTGGGAATAGGAGGACAGTGTTTAATTAATGTGATTGTTTAAAAAGGGAAATTTAGCTGTGAAAGAAGATACAATAAGGAATTGAAACTTGAAATAAGCTTAAGTGCATTATTCCTTCCCAAGTAGCTTGCTGTGCCTGATCTTTTTCTTGTCACCACCCCCTCCCCCTGGGGGAGTTTAAGAAGAGATACTAAAGGGAATCATCTTCAGCTTGCTGGGATGGAATTTGCACTCCTCAGTTTGTGGGAGTGGGAACTGTAACACTGAAAAGACCTAGCCTCTATCCTGAGCCCCCAGGTAAAGTTCACAGGAACATTTGGCAGGTTCCCAGGTACTCTAATGTCACTAGTAGAGGCATAGGGCTTGGCTTACAGAGATGACAGCAACACACTCACTTAAACCCCAATGGGCATTTATGTGTTAGATATACCGAGGCACTGTAAGGAATCAAACACGTGCTCAGAAGTGAGTTGGCAAGGCAAATTTTCCTTCTGCCAGAGGGCTGCTACAGAACCTGCCTAGCAAGTGCACCTAAATGTGCAGTCTACCTGCTTTTATCCCTGATCTAGTGCTACCCCTGGTTCTGATAGGAGGAGCTCAGAATTACAGTCTACTAAATTAGCTAATTTTAAAATTGGGGCAGGCAAAGGGAAGGGCTATAGTTAAAATGGCTATGATTGGATCTTACTAGGCTAAATACTATATTCTGAAAATGGACCATCAGAATTTTTATTTCTCACACTTGCGTTACATCAGTACCTTCCTCAGTTTTTCCCTCACTATCATTGCTGTCCCTTTCTTACTTTTTTCTTTTTAGGGTTTTTTTATTCACGTGCTTTTTGGCGACACATTCCTGCCCCTTTCTAATGAGATTCCCCAGAAAGCTATTTCTAAAACAAGAAGAAGAGCAACAACACAAAAATAATCTCTTCGAATTGTTTATGGGTTTCCCACCACCCTCATGATGAAAATGCCATTCCTTAATAGAACTTCTAAGAAGCTTTATGACTTAGCTTCTATACATCTCTTCTTCCCCTCCCTCAATTCTAGCCCCAGTCAGGACCTTGCTTTATACATTGGACTCCAGGGTAATTCAGTTGCTCCATCTGAAATCTTCAAGATAGTTTATACTCTTCCTTTGTTCTCATCCAATACTGGTGGTATTGCTGGTTCTATCTATGGATTAGATAGTTCAGATTCCTCCACTTCTCTTTCTCTCCATATTCACCACTTTTTCTCACCTTGGCCTCTAGTGTGGGCCACTGGAGAAGAGGCTAGGCTACAAAACTCCATGGCCCAGAAATATTTGGAGTCAAATTAGTAGGAAAATAATTTTATTCAAAGCCAGCTTTGAAAGAAGACAAAAGAAACTTCCTGTTATAAACATATTTCATCTTCAACATTTCTGAAGGTGAGCAGAAATGTTAAAAGGAGAAGAGGCAGCAAAGTAAGACAAAAGCAGGAAATGAACATATGCAGATTTTTGTTGGCCTGTGTAAGGCCCAAGGAGGGGGCATCTCTGTTATCAACTTGGTCATCTTCTTTGGCACCTGTTGGGGTTTGGTGCAGGGTATAGCTCTTCAGTTTTCATTCTCAACAGGAGGAATTTTCTCTTAATTTAGAGTGGAAGGAGGAGGGATGTGTTGGCACAAATTTTGTATCTTTTGCTAGGATAACAGCCTATTGGTCTTCCTTTCTCCACCCAGCAGCCAGAGCAATCTATCTAAAGTTTAAACTGGATCACATCACTTCTCATTAAAGCTTCCCAAAGCCTTTTGGAAGGAAAACCACGACCTCACTCTCTTAGTTAATAGGAGGTCACCTCATTTCAAACCACTCTCCTCCTTGTACTGTGCACACATTGTCAAACACACTAAACCTTCTTTGCCTTCAGATTTGCTGTTGCTGTTTCTTTCTGGAATGCTCTAGCCTTAGCTCTGACAAGAGCTGCTGATTCTCACCCTTTAGACTTTGGCTAAATGTTCTTTGACCATCATCTTAATGTGCATGCCCCCACCCTCTTCTCCATGTGCTTTCTTTCTTTCTTTCTTTCTTTTTTTTTTTAAATATTTATTTCTTAGTTGTACACAATACCTTTATTTTGTATATTTATTTTTATGTGGTGCTGAGGATCGAACCCAGGGCCTCACACATGCTAGGTGAGCACTCTACCGCTGAGCCCCAGCACCAGCCCATTCATGTGCTCTCTTTCTCTCATCATAGGATTCATTGCAATTTTTTGATTCATCAATATTTTCCATGAACTCGGAAGGCACCTGGGCTTTGGTGTTTGGCTTATTGTAGCCCTCAATAAACATTGAAAGAGTGAATGAACATTGATCTCTTAATTTTCCCTAGTGCTCCTTGTACTCCCCCCACCCCCTTGCAGACCTAGTTACATAATGCCAAATCCTTCTTCCCACTTTAAGATTTGGCATAGATATCAGTCCCTTAAATGCCCACACTCATTTCTTCAATCTGAGTTAGATATCCTTTATGTATGCCCACATCATCTGAATGCCCCATCATTGTGCTTATCTCACTTCATTGGCCATACCTGTTTGATTCTCTGCCTATAAATGCAGACCAACTCCACTGCACCCTAGAACCAACACAGTGGCTGAAACATAACATATTTCCATGAACCTGGACCATTGGGCACATGGTTCCTGGAAGTTGATGTTAACCAATAAGCATGATTTAGTCTCATCCCTTATGTCCTTTGATTTTTACACTTAACTCTTGTCTTCTAAAGAACTCCTTTTTCTTAGAAGAACTGTGGCGTTATTGTTTATTCTCTTCCCATCTTGATTTCCAAGAATTCTTAAGGATACCAGGATAAGCCCTATGGTCTTTGAAGAACACCATCCTAAAGAGGGTAAGTTGACCCTTGCCTTGCATTCAAATTCACTGGGTGTCTTTCTGTGTGGTCTCTGCTTTTTTCCTGCTGAATGGAGCTTTGTTTTTGTCTTTTTGAAGCCAGATTTAAAGTTAGGTAGTCAGTGTAGTTAGGTAAATCGGGTCTAATATCGAGTGAAATTTAAAATGGAGGCCATGCTGGGAATGGCTCAGGGAAAACGCAGGACAACTCATGGAATGTTAATGAAGTCCTCAAAAGGCCCTAGGCCAAAGTCCACCTCAAAGAAATGTTAATGGAGCTCAGGAAACAGCCCCCAACAGATTTGGAGATAGCCCATCCTAGAGAAATGATAAGCCCATCCCAAAAGGTGATAATTGGGCCCACCTGTGTCCTAACCCCTTCAACCTACATTCCATCACCAAAACTATAAAAAGGGGAAACAACCGCACTTCCATGGATTCCCACCTCTTGGGTCCCCTTCTTTCTCCGGGAGAAGTCTTTTCTGCTGTCCTTTAATGAACTTCTGATTTCTAATCTCACCTTGCCTCGGCGTGCTTCTTTGGTGTTATTCTTCAACATTGAGGAAGCAAGAACTCGTCACCGGTCAACAGCGGTATCATTTTCAGTGTAGAAGAGAGGGGCAGTTTTTGTTTAGGAGAAGAATGTAAAAAGGAGACTAGCTTCATGCAGTTTTTGGATGAACTGTTTTTGAGAATTTTGGGGGTCATTGGAGAGACCAGAGTTATCAAAATAGAGTTTATGACTTTATATGCATTTTCCTCCCTCAGACTAACCCTTCTTTAGAAAACTATCACTTTCCCATATTCTTGTTATAGAGCTGGGGACATCTGGGAAACTAAGACAGCATGAAGGCCCCCCTTCAAATCCCAATTCTTAGAATGAAGTCAGAAAGATTTCAGACAGTCCGAATAACAGGCATGACTTTATTAGAAAAGGGGACACTCCTAAGGGAGAGTGGGCCTCTCAGAGAGGAGTGGGACTGTGTGCCTCTCTTGCCCTCCAGTTTTATTGGAGTCCCAGAGAAGTTTTCAGAGAGTCCACCCAGAGCCCCTCTTGAATTTTTTTTTTTTTTTTTAGTTGTAGTTGGACACAATATCTTTTTATTTTATTATTGACATTATTTAGGGTCTGTGTTTCTCCTGCAGATGACCTGTAGTTTGCTGAGGAATGTGACATTTATCCATTTAAGATAGGCAGGGGTGCAGATAAATTGCTTCTTGGAAAAGAAAGCATGTGGGCTTATTTTATAGAATTATTCTCTTATTAATGCAATTTCTCACCACTCATGTGTAGTCTAGCTGGGCTCACCCAATTCCCTTGCTTCAAGGCATTAGATCCTGCCTGGCCAGAGTACCATCTCTCTGGCCATGCCAATCAAACAGGGCAATCAACGTTTTCAACCTCTGGGAAAGAGACACTAGACCTAAATTCTATAGGGAGGGTGTGTTGAAGGCCATTTTTGCCATCATGTGGATTAACCAGTTTGGGCAGAAGTGAATAGCAAGGAAAGCAAAGATAAGAAAAAGAGGGGGAGAAAAAGAGTCCCTGTCACTTTGAGATAAGAAAAAGAGAGGCAGAAAAAGAGTCCCTGTCACTTTGAGCTCCTGGATCTATGCCTGGAGATCACATTCACATCATTTTTTTTTTTTTTAATTTTTAGGATGATTTAAATTGATTGCCTGTCATTTTTCAACCAAAAGAATGCTGACTAATATAATTGAAATCTTATATCAAAAGGAAAGCGAAGAACAAAAAGTCATAATTGTAGGACTGGAAATTTGTTGATAAATAACAAAGCAAAGTATAACAGATAGTAAACATAATTAGGTTGATTTAGGAAGAGACTATTTGCAAAAGTATGGATGGGGTTTTGGATAACCAGGACCAGCTGCAAGGAGATCTCTTATCACCTTGAGATCCTAAAGAAAAAAGGGAGGGAACACAAAACAGAGCGACCACACAGCAAGGCACCTGGTAAATTTGGATGCAAATTTGGATGGAGCAGTCAAGTATGCCAAGCTTTGTAGTCTAAACTTTAGTGAGTAAATAATGATAATGCTAATGCTTGCTATCTACCAAACAATTATTATATGCCACATATACTCTTACTAATCCTCACATAACACAAGAGGTAGTACTTTGATTTTTTTCCTATTTTGCAAGCAAATGATCTCAGCAGAGTCATAAAACTGGACACTTAATATCGGTATTGGAGGTGGTCTGACAGCAGCCTGTATGACCTAAGGCCTGAACAGGTCACCTCCCAGCCTTTCTATCTCTGTGGCCAGAGAGCTCTGGCCCAGCATACAGAAAAGAGTAGTGAGCCATCCTCTTCTTACCCAGACAAGCACCTTGAGAACGCCACTGATGGCAGGCTCCAGGGAAGTTGCTCACTTTAAAATCCATAAAGCATAATTATGTTTAGATCATGTTCCATTATACAATGCCATCTCATGACACCGTGCCTGATTGTCACTCCAGTGGAAAGGGCCCTCTGTAGTGAATCTTCTGTGAGAGACCATCTCTCTTCATTATCTCCAATAAAGTGAAGCTATACCATAAAGCACTTAAGTTAATAGTACCTTATGACACTGAGTCTTTCAATGAAGTAAAAATGATTATAAATTAAGTGGAACTGCCTGTACTCTTACAGGGAATATATATACACACTCGACCTGCTTGTTATATTGGTTGTTAGAATCTATTGAAGCATCACAGAAAGAATGAATTCAGAGGCATTAAATGTGTCCAGACAAAATGACATGAAGAGTGAGTGTGATCACAGGATTCAGTTCTTCTGCCTCCCACCATGGTCCCCAGCCCTCTCCTCTTCCACCTAATCCCTAATTGAAGGCTGGTTTACCACAACACTATTCAAGAAAATGCAAAGCTAGAGGGTGGAGATGAGGGGCCTGCTGTTTGGATTTCTTCCAGGGAGGGCTTGATTCTTATTCTACTGTCAAACATGCAAATTTACATTTAAATGTCTGGGGATTGCTGAAATTTGCTCATTGTTGGAGGCTTCACAACATCAGTCAACATTCTAGACAGAGAGCACAAAGTCCTGTGACATCCAGCCACATCTCTGCTCCTTGAGCCCCTGATCTAGGCCAGCCACTCACTGTCCTCAATTTTCTCATCTGTAAAATGGAAATGATCATCATGTCCCTGTATTTCCATTGCATTGGGCTATGTGAGGTAATGAGGGGAAAATACTTTAAAATGTTCAGAGTGGAACAGAAGTTTTTATTCCTATTACTCAACCTTGATTTCAGAGAGTTATTTTGAGCCAGAGGTGTGGGAATGAGCAGAGCTGAACTTTTAGCTGTCACTCTCTCTTCTTCTGGATACCCTGGCTGAGCTCCAAGTCTAAGTTTCTTTATCTGTAAGAATAGGGTTATCCTACCTAATAGACTTGTTTTTAAGAATTTAATAATAACAATAAAGGCTAACTTTTATTGGTATATTTGCTATATATAGGCACATGTAAATAAAAATTCATTCATTAGAACATCTGGGTTTCATGTCATGCTCTTCCCCACCCCAAGAGAAATGATTATACAATATTAAAAATAGCTTCTTCAATTACTTATATATTACTTTTAATTCATTAAACCATGTAGAATTCTTATTTGTTTATGGTGATGGACATAAGATCTAAATTTAACTTTTCCCACATGAATAGAAAATGTCACATATATCAAATTTTTTAAATAGTTTTTATTTTTTTATACCTTTATTTTATTTATTTATTTTTATGTGGTGCTGACAATCGAACCCAGTGCCTTGCATGTGCTAGGTGAGCGTTCTACTGCTGAGCCACAACCCTAGCCCCTCAAATATTTTTGATAGCAACTTGAAATGTCATCTTTATCATAAGCTAAATTCCCACATGGGAATTTCTGGACTGTTGATCCTAAGCCATTGATCTCTTATTGATTCCAGTGCCAATTCCACACTGTTGGAATTACCATACCTGTAATACAGTGGACAAGTTCTGCATTCTTCTTCTTTTTCCCATCGGGAATGCTGCCATATTTTCTTTTTTAGAGGACCCACAGCATGTGTCTCCTTCCTGGAGCATATATCTCACATGCTGTGAACTGCCCTTGTCTGTATATTAGGCTTGGGCACTGCTGTCTATAAGCTCCTCATAGAATGTGCCTCCCTCTGCATCTCCACAACTAAATAATTAGTTCAATAACTGCTTGTTGAATGGAAAATGCTCCCCGTGACAGCAGGGGCTTCCTGATTTTTTTAAGAGATTTTATTTCTGGTTCAGTTTTCTGCCATGGGCTAGATTTTCACCAACTTTTCATTTGAAATCTTTTTTCATGATGCCACATAGCCCAGCCACCCTCCTCTTTAAGAATAGGAATTGGGGACCTTGATTCTGGCCTCATCAATACAGGTCACAGTTTGGGGAGCCTGAGCGTATCCTTGAATACCCTGTTTTCATAATCTGCCTGATGTGTCTGACTTTGTATAATACAAATGGATTAGTTGGTCATAGGTGTTTGTGAGTTCTATTTAGTGAATTGCTTAGCCAATTAATTGCTTTAAAAACTTAAAATTGAGTCTGAAATTTCTCACCCTGAGTTGCTAAAAAAAAAAAAAAAAAAAAAAAAAACAAGAAAAAAGAAGAAAGAAAGAAATCAAACCAACATCTAAACTCAAAACTCTCTCATTAAAAAGCAAACAAATCATACCACTTGCCCTGAATCCTTAAAATAATCAGTTTAGAAAATAAATCTTTTGTGGTAAATTATCAGGCTTGGTGACACAGTGGGACAAGTTATTTTAGGCTTTGCTAGGAATAGACTTGTCTCTACCAATCCTAATTTGGATGGGGAAACATTTGGCTGCATTCTTTTAAAGATTGGAGAGCTAGTCCCTAAAAAGAAAAGGCCTTTTCATTTCACAGAAATTACATATTTCTCTGGGCAGTTTCTTTTACCAGGAGGAACCCAAAGTCAAGTATAGACAATTAGGATGGCTATATGGGTCTAAATTTGGGTTCCTGGAAAATAAAGGTGGAGGGGTAGAATCAGAGTCTCTGAAGGGAGAAAATCATTCTTTTTTTCATATCAACTAACTTCAGCAAAAATCTGCTCTCAAACGTTCCCAGTTTTTGAATTTTTGAAATTGGAGTCATTGGATGATGACACACCAGAATATGATCTTGTATCTGCTTTACTACCCTTTTATTTGATAACTTCCTAACAAATATTAAACTTATTGTTTGTCTTCATGAAAGCAAATGCCATTTTAAAATCCTAGTTGACTATGTGTAAAGGTGTTTCATAAAGCATACATTCCCCAAAATGATGCACTTGTATTGATCTTCCATAAAATAGTAATATTCAAGAAAAAAGTCCCTCCATATCTTTCTCCCTCTCCTCTCTGTTCTCTTTTTCTTCCCCTTCTACCTTTAATGGTTTGGATCAGGAATGTCCCCCACAGCTTACGTATTGAAGGCTTGGTCCCTAATGAAACAATGTTCAGAGGTGGGGATTTGGGGAAGTGATTGAATCCTGAGGAATCTGACTTCATCAGTAGATTAATCAAGGAATTATTGGGAGGTGGGTCCTTGGGGTGTGAGGACTACATTTTGACTTGGCTCCTTCCTCTCTATCTCAGCTTCCATGAAGTGAATAGCTTTCCTCCTCCATGCCTACATGCCCACCACAGTCCCAGAAACAACGGGACCAGCTGACTATGGATTCAAACTGTAAGCCATTATAAGCCTTTCCTCCTTTAAGCTGATTTTCTCAAGCATTTTGTACCAATGAAAAGCTAATACATTTCCTTTCTTCTACCCCTTTGTCTGCAAACTTGAGGAACAAATTTTCATAGTTGGTAGGAAATGATTCTTATTGCTGGAGTGGTTCTATTTTTTTTTTTTTTTGAAGGCATAGAGAAGATTTTAATGAACCAACAAGTCTGAACATCTCTTGTAGAAGAATAAGAGTTAGATTTGGTGATTAAGTAAAGTTAAGCAGCTAAGTTAATCCATATTCTATGGATAGTGGGCTAAAGTAAATTGAAATTTTAAGTGATGTTTTCAGTCAGAGCTCACAAGAAAGCAATTTTCTGGCAAACCCAAATGGATATGACTTTGACAATGATGATGGAGATGGTGATGATGATGAGGAGCCGGAGGGAGGAGGGGGAGATTTGCTGAGATACATTTAAAATTTATTTTTTAAAGTACCTATAATGTTGGAAATATTTAAAACTACATAAAGAACATGGGATTTGTTTCCAGGAGGTGAGTTAGACATCTTTGTAAGTGCACTATGTCAGGTTGTATCTAGTGAAGTGTCTGGTGATCTAGACAGGGACCATTACTATCTGTCCTGGGCGCCAGAATTGACTTCTGGAGGAGAAGAGAACTTTTGGGATAGACAGGAGCAATGATGGGATATCATATCTCATCTTCTTCTTGTTCTCAGAATAGTATTTATACTGTTGGATCTCCTAGTTCTAAATTCTTCATATTTGGATTATATTAGATCACCATTTTATTATCTATCTATCTATCTATCTATCTATCTATCTATCATCTATCATTGGTTCTACTCTTCTGGAGAACCCTGAACTAATACACTCTCTAAAACAGTCATTCCATGGCACTTGGCAACCTTTTGTGGGGCCTGCTTATCTTCAAGGTGACAGAACAGGTCCCCACAGGGAGAAAATGTTGCATTGTATTCAGGGATCTTTTCTCATTTGCCCTTTCCTGTAGGTTGCTTCTTTATGGCTAGATCTTAACTTAGTGTATTTCTGCATCCTTGACTCCTGTGATTAAAGTCAGAAGCCTTTGTTGAAGACTGGAAACACAGCAACTGTGCCTTTGGATAACAAAGAAAAGATGTGCTATATACTTAATATGTGGCATGCAATATTCAAGGCAATTTACATACATTGACTCATTTAATTCTGAAAACTCTGTAAGGCAAATTTCATTTTATAATAAAGGGGACTTTATAGTTTGAACCATGTTCATGGAGTCTTACAGACTATTTGGGGATGGTTGGATGGCTGTTCCACAATTACATAACTGTGACAGGTGCTGTTGATAAGACACCATGTCATTCTCTGAACAGGTGACATTTGTCTTAATTAGTTCTGAACATCAGGCTTTGAAAATCTCATAAGAAAGATTTTCACAGAAGTGTGGCCAGGATAGGAGAGATATGCCTTTTGAGGTAGAGCTAAAGGTAGTGGGGTGGAACAAAGACCTTGATGTGACATGACTGCTATCTTCATATACTTGATGACTATGGCAGGGAAGAGAGAATTGTTCTGAGTCCAGTAAGAGTTGTCTCTCAGTTGAGAATAAGGTAGAACTCTTAGCAATGAAATCTGCCCACCAACAGGATAATCTGTCTTTTTGTTACAATTCAAGCAAGTGTTAAATGCTTGGGAGATGCTGGATTGGATTAAATGAAATTACCTCATGGAATCCTTTACTCTTTAAGAATTGCAAAACTCTGTTCACAAGCAACTCAAAACCTAGCCAGGAAGATAAGACAGATGCTCAGGAAATGTTAATGAAAAAAGGTAGAATGTAGTCAGGTAACAGAGAGATGGCTGTTGAAGTTTTGTGAGTTTGACCCTTAGCTCTACCATCTACCTGCTTTGAATTATTGAGCCTTAAATTTCCTTATTTGTAAAGTGAGATTACAGAGGCAGCAAGGGGTAGACATTCAGCATAGAGTTTGGCATGTGGACAGTGCTCTTTAAATAGTGGTGATTGATATTGTCTAAAGAAATGGAGACCAATGAATGGGCTAGGTAAACTTCTGGGCTTCTGACCTCAGAAAGGCTTGTGGGGAGCCAAGATGGTGGAAAAGAAGTAGGAAGATATAAAGAAAATAATGAAGGAAACACAGAGACAAGATGCAGACGCAGGAAAAGAAGAAATTGTGGCTAATCCAGCTTGCTTTGGAGAGATTTGAAGTAGAGTATGATAGTCAGTCCATTTATCATTAATAAAAATAGATATTTCTCTTCTTTGTTTACCTCTATCTGTATGCACCATTAATCCATCTACAAGAAGAATTGTAGAAATTAAGGAAGAGGGATGTAATTAAGGAACCTGATATAATAAAGAGAATTTGCCATCAAGAGTCATGTGAAAAACAATTGGTGCTAAAAAAATCTGTTAATACAACTTGATAATACAGAAAAAACTGTAAGTATTGGAGATGCAAAGTTTTTTCATAAGTAAGGTATAAAAAATGAATGTGCATGTCTGTTAAGGATAACATTTTAGTATGACCATCAGTAATTAATTGAGCATACATAACAGCAAAAGGCAAAATATTACAGCCTGAAAAATGAGGAGAATATAATCATTTTAATATATATAATTTTTTATTTTAATTAGCAACTACTGCTGTAGAAACATGTCAACAAAAATTATTAATGACAATGGCATATTAGATATTGAAAGTTAATCCACCATTATTATTGACAATCTTTTTATTAATTTTTTGTAAAGCCTGTTTTGAAAAAGGAGTTAAAGAAAGAAGGGAGGCAGAGTCTTGATGTTTCTTTAACAATTGGAAAAAAGGAGAGATCAGTTGGGCATCAGCTATAATTTTTAATTTATTTATTCAAGAAACCGTACTTATGAAGATTAATCTTATTTATGTTAAATTTAGGTTACTTATTTTATTTTATTTATTTTTTAGTTTTAGGTGGACACAATAATTTTATTTTACATTTATGTATTTATGGTAGACACAATAACTTTATTTTACATTATGTATTTATGTGCTGAGGATTGAACCCAGTGCTTTGTGCATGCTAGGCGAGCACTCTACCGCTGAGCCACAACCCCAGCCCTAATTTAGTTATTTTAATTGTAAAATAAAAGTATCAGAAAAACATGATTAACAGTATTGATCATCTCTTTTCTGTTGAAAAATTTTAGAAGTAATAGATTTGATATTATATTTTTAGATATTTTTTAGAAATTAAGACTTTATTTTTTGGCCACCTAGAAAAATCCATGAGCCAGAACCTTAAAGACGTCTATATATTGATTTAATTATTTGATTTGAATTAAATTATTTGGATCCATTTAATTTTTTAAATTTTAATTGATGAGCACTCGTTTGTTTAAATGTCAATTTAATATCAAGTATATAATATATAGACATAAGACAGGCCTGTATATTTGGAAATGTCAAGAACAAAATCCAATAGCCATGATGGACACTGAAATCAAAGGTTTCAGGAAAGGCTTTAGGTGGTGGACCCCTGGAAATGTGATGTAAAAGGTAGATTTCCTCTCAATCTGTTGTGTTCCCATTTCCTGGGTTGGCTCACATTTTTTTTGCAGGCTTCTTATCCTAGACAAATCCACATAAACCAAATTAATGCAAAAGTATTAAGAAGGTCTTTGGGGCTCTGTTCAATGGGGCAAGGTGCGGAGATGCTTGAGTGAGAACATTTTTAGCTCTCAGGGGCAGCTTTTCTGAGGGAATTAAAGGAGGGGAAGGCTGAGCAAGCTACCATGGGAAGGAGAGGGAGTACACGTGGCTGCAGTCCTCTGCTCTAGTGTAACATTCACTGAGGTGCTTGGTGTTTAACTAAGAGGGCTGAGATGATGATTCTTACCGGAATTTAATTTAAAGTTTTCCCCTGGCATTGATTCTTCTACTTATTTCCTCATATTCTGTGATTTGTTCCTTACCACTGTGAAAACACATTAATAAAAATGGTCTTAGTTTCTGTATTTAAGAGTTTAATTCTTTCAGCTCAGAGAACAAGAGTGCCTTTAGATGTCTTTCCCTCTGGGCTCCTGAAATGCTTCGCTGGAACTTAGGTCTGTTCCAAGAGAGCCAGCTCTGCTGGGTGTTGACACTACAACTGAATAACAAAATGTGAGTAACAGAATTAATTATGCTTAGCATGCCCCAGGCACTGTTCTAGGCAACTTGACATGGTAGAAACTAATTTTTTAAAAATTATATCAGTGGTAGAGTACCTGCCTAGTCTGTGCAAGACTTTGGGCTTGATCCCCAGCACGCGCGCGCGCACACACGCGCGTGTACACACACACTAAATAAATAAAATTAAATTAAAATAAATAAAAATTAAAAAAAACCCCAAATTCCCCATGGTAGATAGTAGTATGAGAAGACTGAGGCACTAGATGAAGTAACTTTTTCAAGGTCACACAGTAAGTACTAAAGTGGGATGTGTACTCAGGTAGCCTTAACTGGGTCATTCCACTGTGGTAGATGCTATCAGTGCCTGACCTGTATCCCTTTCTCTGGCAACTGATCAGGGTCAGGCCCCCAGAATATTCCTCAACTAAAGATAGAAAGGTGAGGAAAGGTGATGAACCAATATCTAAGTCATCTTTGCCTCTTGGGTTGGAAAATTCTGAGATATATCTCTACACTGTCTCCCAGAAGTCCCCAATGGGATTGAGCCCCAGTTCCACATGGTAGCCTGCTCACTAACACATTTCCCCCCTACTTTTCTTTCACTTCTTTTGTTTCCTATAGTACTTTTTGGAATCTCCTTCCAAGTAAACTTTCCTCCAAAACTCTTGTCTTGGAGTCTGATGCTGGGGAAACCCAAAGAGTACACCGATCTGCTTAAAACTTTTTTTTTTTTTTTAACATTCCATCCTTCAGTTTTATGATTTTTAAAAAATCCTGAATAGGCAATCTGAGAATTCCTTGGACAAATTGCGAAACTGGCTACAAATTTTGTGCCTTCTTATTGGTCATAGAACATTAGGATAAATGACACAATTAGAGACTTGAGAGAAGCCCTTGTACATTACTGCTTTCTCTCTTGCTGTTATAAGAATCCTAAGGCCAGAATATGAATGAATGTGAGCTGGTCTTTTAGAGGATGAGAGTCTACATGGGGAAACTGGCCTTTAGCCTCCAATCATCTGAGTGAGGCCATCCCAGATAATTCAATTGTCAGTGGACTAGTACAAATGAGAGTATCCAACAGAGATCAAATCTGGGCCAGAAGAACGACCCAGATGACTACGGAATCATGAGCAATAGTTAATGTTTATTGCTTTAAGCCAATAAGTTTGGGGCCAGTTTATTATGCAGCAAAAGCAAACTTACATTTAGTTGTTGATGTCATTGGTAAGTGTTGAGCCAGCAGGGCCTTGGTATTATGGCCTATCAAGTTCCACAATCTATCTGGGTAGTTGGATCAAATAGGAATGCTTTAGGGCAAAGGCATTTATAAACAAGCTCTGACAAATTACCCTTTAAGGTTTTTCTTTGAGATATAACACACCAGTTTCAGTATATGTTGTGTCTTCATTAATTCTTTCAACGGTTTTTTTACAGCTCAGTTGCTAGGGAGAGCAAGTTGGTTTCCATGCCTACCCAGTCATCTCTGGATAATGTTTGTGGTTCTGCCACCCCCTCTGGAATTGCTGTGAGGAGTGGAGCTGTGTTAACCATAAGATGCAGTTACAAATCTCATTTTTCAGGCGCATCCATGGGTTACTGACTCCATTCCACCCCAATTCAAGAAATCGAGAACACTTGCTTTCAGAGGAAATCTTCATTTACGATAGAAATTTGGGTTTATTTTCACTGGCAACAAATGTAATTTTAGTTATAAGGACTTTGAGATTCATGGTCTAAGTCCCTTTGGCAACATGTCAATCTTTCTGCTTTTGACAAAAGTGTTTCCAAAAGTTGTTAGCAATCAATAGGATTTTTGTGCCCTATGGAAGAGTGAAGAAGCTAAGAAACAATGCAAAATGACTAGGGGATGAGAGGAGGATCATATTAGCTTTTGTCACTGTGACCTAAATACCTAACAAGAACAACTTAGAGAAGGAAAAGTTTATTTTGGACTCACAGTTTCAGAGGTTTAGTCTATGATGGGCAACTATGCTGTTCTGGGCCCAAGGTAAGGCAGCTCATCATTGTGGTAGGATGTAGTGGAGTGGCATTATTCTGTTCATGGCAGCCAGGAAGCAGAGAGAGAGTGAGAGCAAGGGACTACTGAGATGATGAACCCTTCCAGGGCAACCTGCCACCTGCCTATAGTTACCACTTAGTCTATTCAAACTAGGATGAGTGATTAAGTTACAACTCTCACAATCCAATTGTATCATCTCTGAATATTCCTACATTAACACAGGAGCTTTTGGGAGACACCTCATATCCAAATCACGGAGGAAACAGCATCATGAGGCCTCTTCTTTTAGAAGGGCTTTTTTTTTTTTTTTTTGGCAGGGGGCAGCACACAGGAGATTGTGTCCATTTGTGCTTCACCACTGATCTACATTCCCAGCCATTTTTATTTTTACTTTTTAACTTTGAGACAGAATCGAACCAAGTTAATTAGGGCCTCACTGAGTTGCTATGACTGGTCTAAAACTTGCTGCTGAGCTACACACTTCAGAGGGTTAGTCTCCTGAATGACTGGAATTACAGGCATGAGCCAGTGCACCTGGCTTTGAAGAGTTTTATCAGATTTGAAAAATACTAGGAATTTTCCTTCTGGAGTCCCTCTTGTATTTGTTTTGCTTTTGATCCCTGAAAACTATAATGTTTAAAATGAGACAGATTTTCAATATCTCTGTCCTTTAGCACATGTTACTATCCCTCATTTGCATTTCCTTCACCTCATACATGAGAGGACCCACATTCATCTTCTGGAAGTTGGTTCAGCAGTGGAAATCGTAGTAAGAATGTGTTACACTATGCACTTGGATACAAACTATAGAACATCTAAACTGACAACCAGGGGGCTTGGCATAGGATAAAAGCATTAGATTGGGTGAAAGACTGAACTATAAATTGTTTCTATCTTCTAAACTTGCCTGGTATTTACTGCCCTTGACTTTGGACCAAAGATGGTGTATTGGCGTTTGATCTGTTTCTACACACTTTGTAATACTTACACCAATGGAAGCAGGTCCTTCCTCAGAAAAGTGATTAAGTGGGCCACAGTAGGCATATTTCTCATTTTAGGAATAAGCTATTTTTCTTGAGTCTTCTTATAACCTTCTTAGGCAATATTTCTATATACTGGCTTTGTAAGAAGTGGGTATCCAAAATGTCACCTTTCCTTTTCCCCTTGTTATAGCAGAAGTGCAGTGACAATGGCAACTTGTATTGGACCACTGACACTGGAAGACAATTGAGAGTGTTTATATAGAGGCTCAGGTTCATTTAGAAGGGAAGTGACCACACTGGTTCAGCCAGTGATATGCAAGAAGGAATATGAACCTCAGTGTTGCCAAATACTTTTGTAAAAAGAATAGACAGAAATCTGTGTTTTGATTAAAAAACAAAACAAAACAAAACAAACAAATAATAACCCTAAAAAACTTACTTAATTTTTAAAAAATGAAATAGAGCCTGGGTTTTGGAACCTACATATTCCAGATTAGGGCATCTCAAATGACACAGGAGGCTAGATGTTGCCTGTTGAACAGTCCATCTAAAGGCTCCTGGGAATACATAGACTTCCCAAAACAGGTAGTAAGAGAAATAAGTGCATCTGGATTTTATTTATAACAAGCATTAGTTTCATTTCATAACACAAATAACTCCTTCCAAATACAGAGGAAGAAAATCCATTTCAGTTGATCAGCTGATAAAAGGGAGAGTAAGACCTTTGCAAAAAAGAGTTGTTTATAAACTCTTGCTTTCCCCCAAAGCATTCCGTATATTCAGAGAGCTAATGTACTACCAAGGTTTTCTTTGATTTCATTTCATCTAAAAACAAACAGGGAGAGCAAAGAAGTTGGCAGGATCTCAATCCATTGAAAATGTTGTGTGGGTCCATCTGCATGATGAAGGCTCAGAATTTAGAAGTGAAATGGTTCCCCTTTGTCCTTCTCAGTGTGATCTGCCACTGGGATAACTTGCTCCCAGATAGAGTAAGTGCTCCATAAACATGCCTGTTTGGTTAACACAGTCATGAAAGGGATAGATTGGGTTGACTTTGTAGAAGCAATTTGGCTCATGGTTAAGCCATTCTGAAAACATTGTCAGTGTCCCCATGCCCAGCACTGATGCCAGAGCATTTTGAGGAATTCTGGACCCTGTAGTGAGAAAACCTGTAAGAAGGGGTCGCAGTTGCCAAGTTCAGGTGTGAAATGGGATCTGCTCCCTGTGCTTGCTTCTACCATGTCAGAATTGCTAGTATACTTGACATTCAGAGCTCCCAAGAGTGGAGGGTTCAATTGCACTTCAAAGGAAACAGTTTAGTTCCATTTGCAAATTATGACCAACAATAAAGCTATCAATGCAAACTTGCTACCAAGTGTGAGAGTTCATTAGCCCTTCTAATGATGTGAATGGGGGCTAATATTTTCTCTTTCTTTATGACTAGTTACCAATTCATACCACTAACACCTGATTTGATGTCTCATTCCTCATGACCATTTATTGTTAGTAATTGGTAGGTTTAGCCCGATTCTGACATGCTGCTGGGTTCAGTCTGGCACAGCAATAGCTTGTTTATGTTAGGCAACAAGTTTTTTGATTCATACTTCCAGGATTTCAAATCCTCTTTATATTTGAGTTATTCACAATAAGTAATTTAATTTACACACAAACACCCACACTCCTAATTTTGCCATGTTAGCAAGACAGATCCAAGCTTACAATCTGTCCATCATTACTGGACACATGCAATAGTGTCAACTACATTAAAGTCAGAATCTCTTTAACAGGTATTGTCTGCCTGAATAATCACTGTGGATTTGCTTTAACACATATTCTGGAGGAGCCGCATATTCTTATTCTGTGCAGCCATTCTATATATGTCTTGGTTGATTGGTTTTAGATTAGCCATTTAATGAAAATAAAATGTATTTGGAGAGCTTCGATGCTGCTGTCAGTTTATCAGGAGCTCTGCAGACATAAAAATGAAATCATTTGGTGGGTTTCTTTCCCTTAATGGGAAAGTCATGCTACAGGCAACTCCTTAGGATAATGAAAGGAACTGGGTGTAAAATGTAAACATGCAATTAGGGAGGCCTAGCTGTTTGGTGTGTTTATCTGCTGTGTAATTCTCCAAACTAATTAATTTTATGCTAAAATGTGTGAAATCTAGATAATTCAGACCTGATTTGATTACCCATCTTTTAAAAAAGAAAATACCTCTTATCATGTATTCCTCCATTGGCAGGCAGGTAGCCCTGGGGTACATTAGAAGGTGGTCTCGGATGAAATTAAGGTGGGAAGTAGGGCTGTCATGCCAGCAAAATGTGTGTGAAAACCTCTTTGCATATCATTTCACTCCAATCTAGAGAGAGTACACCGAGGCCCCCTGGATGGTCAGAAAATTCTTGTAAATCTTAAGTGTAAGAAATAAAGCTAAACTGTCTTTCCTAGCATTTTCTGTAATCTGAAAGGCTGATTCCTATAAAGATGGTTAGGGAGGTTGCTTTCTCTGTGTGTCTCAGTCCCAGCCCTTGGAGGGGTGTTATTTGCAAGTGAGGCAGCTTTGAGAGTTGGTGGTCTCTGAATGTTGGGATTAAGGGGTATTAAAGGTAATCTAGACCTCAAATTCCTGCCCAATTAATGCTTGAAAGTATTCCATTTGCAATTCATTTCTTCAAGTTTATTGCTTCCTTTTAACAGGCTCTCTTAAAGGCTATCAGTGCTCCTGGGAAGGGGGTATATACCACCCTCTTCTCCCTGTGTAGATTTCCCTCACTATCAGCTTTGATCCAACTTTGACATTGTTTGAATTTTGAGAGTTGCTTAGGTAGTTTCCAGGTTGGTCTTGAGTTGGAAACTTGGAGATAGAGGATGTCAGTAATAAATTACCAAGAAAACAGTACACATCCTTCATGAGAAGCCAAGCCAGAGAGGCCTGATTTATGCAAGTTCATATTTCACCTTTGTCATAATTGTTCTAATGACACTATAACAAGAAGCAGATGGCCTTCCTTTCATGAAAACTCCAGAATCCAGATGGCATGAACATCTGAGACAATCAGGGACCTGTTGGTGAGGGAAGAACCAAGGGAGGGAAGAGCCTTAGGCTCTGACCTGTACAAAGCTCCAAGCCTTATCAAGCTGAGCTACACACCTGGGGGCCCATTTAGCCAAAGATATCCATGAAGCTTTCTGGCCAGGAGGGATAGCTTCAAAAATGATGCCTCCTTGGCCAGAAATAGGGATCTTCCTCTAGACAGTCCTATTCCTTATAACCTTTTGTATTACACTGAAGATGATGGCTTTGCTGCTTCCTGCAAGGGTGAAAGAGAACTCACAGCAGTTTATGAAGGATGTGAATGCAAGAAATGGTCCAGATATTTCAGACATTCAGATACTCATATTTGGATATATTTGTAGCCAAGAAAAATGCTAAATAGCTTAAACAGCAAGATGCATGGACTAGGTTGCAATGAAATAGCTCAAATACTGGCACTTAAGCTTTACACACAAGTAATATTCAATCATATGAATTGACCCTCTTATGGTGAATTCTTCTGACTTAGGTTCCTGGGTCTGCTTCTCTCTTCTCTTCTTCTCCATTCTCTTACCAGTTTATGTCATTCATTCCTGTGGCTTTCAATACCTTCTACTTACTACTGATATCCATGTTGCCAGGCTGGAAACCTCTTCTGAGCAAAAAAAGGAAATCGTATGTTTAATAGTATCCAAAATATCTCTTTAACTCATGCAATTCAAAAGCAAAACCCCTCCAAATGATCTGATTGGCAAATGGGTAAAATGATATCTTTCTAAAGAACACATTCAAATGGCCAACAGATAAATGAGAAGATATTTGACATCATTAATCATCAGGAAAATGCAAGTCAAAACCATAATGAGTAGGGTATGGTGGTGCATTCCTGCAATTCCAGTAGCCTGGGAGGCTGAGACAGAAGGATCATGAGTTCAAAGCCAGTTTCAGCAACTTAGGCAGGCCCTAAGCAAGTTAGTGAGGCACTGTCTCTAAGTAAAATGTAAAAAAGGGCTGGGGATGTGGCTCAATGGTTAAGCACCCCTGGGGTCAATCCCTGATACCAAACAACAACAACAACAACAACAACAAAAACCCAAACTAACAAACAAACAAAACCCCCAAACAAAACAAAATACAACAACAACAACAACAACCAAGAAAAACAAAAACAAAACAAAAAAACCACAATGAGATGTCATTTTGTACATGTTAGGATGGCTACTATATAAAAGACAAGTGATAACAAGGATGTGGAGTGAAGATGTGGAGAAAAGAACACATTACATCCTCACATTGGTCATTATGAAAAATAGTACGGAGGTTTCTCAGAAAATAAAAATAGAGCTACCATACAATCCAGCAATCCCACTTCTGGGCATATACCCAAAGCAACAAAATCTGCAGCACTCCCATGTTGATTGCAGCATTATTCACTGTAGTCCAGAAATTGAATCAACAACATAAGTGGCTGTTGATGGATGAATGGATAAAAAAAATGTCACGAACACACACATATACACACACACACACATACACACACAAAAACAAAACAAAACAAACAAAAAACCAAAACAAACAAACAAAAAAACTCCCTAAAACATTATTTGATCATAAAAAAGGAAATCCTTGCCATTTGTGACACCATGGGTGAACTTGAAGGAGATTATGCTGATATGGGCCAGGGTATATGGGCAATGACCAAACAGATTCCGTTTTTCCCTGAGACTCCATATCATGTAAGAAATGCTTCTCCCAGGGAAAGCCCCACCTCTGTACTCATCAATAGTTGCTTAGCATAGCATGTTTGACAAAACAAAATAGCAATTCTTAAACAATGTTAAAGTGTTCTCTCTTTGGTTCCCCTATTTCTTGGACAATGTACCCTATCAGAGATTGATGGTCTAGATGTTAGTAACTATTCTTTAATTTGTACACCACTAGGGACGTTTTGGCCCACTTTCTTTTCTGCTTATGATTTTATATCTCATTGATGTTTGTTTATGGTTTTTGAATCATAGCAACAGCCACTTATACTTTAATATGGTTTTGGACTATAAAAGGTGTACTCAAACTGCAGGAAGGGATTGAAGGATGTGGACTTGCAGCCTACTCATTGGACCGCCAGCTGGTGGATCTGGATCGCCCAGGTGAATAAAGGCTCTGTCTCCTGCTTTAAGATGGACTCAGGGATTTAATGCTGTCTCGCCTTAACAATGCTCAACGAAATAAGCCAGATACAGAAAGCAAATACTGCTTAAGCTCACTTACATGTGAAATTTCAAAAGTCCAACTTATAGAAACAGAGAGTATAATGGCGGCTGCCAGGGTTTGAGGTGAATGGGTGAAATGGAGAGATGTTGGCCAAAGGATAAAAACCTTTAGTTTTAAGATGATATGTTCTAAAGATAATATACAACGTGATGACTACAGTAAATAACATTGTATTGTTTACTGTAAATTTGCTAAAAGAGTAGATCTTAAATGTTCTTATCACAGTAGAAAAAAATGAACCAACATGAGGTGATCGATGTTTTAACTAACTTGATTGTGGTAAACATTTCACACTATGTATAGCAAATCATCATACTGTACATATTAAATACATGCAATTTTACTTGTCAATCATATTGAATAAACCTGGGTGGGGGGAAGCACACCTCTGCTTGACATCTCTGCCTGATGACATGTAAAACAACATGTCTAAAGTGAAATTCTTGTTTTTCCTCCCAGATCTGTTTCCTATGTTTTCCATCTCAATAAATGGCACCACCATCCACTCCATTATTCAAGCCATGGAATTTTCCTTACTTTCTCCCTCTCCATCTCCTGTGATGCCCTATTCATTATCAGATCCAAATATATCTTGGGCCTGTTCTAGTCCCTCTAAATCCAATGCTACATGCTTGTCCAAGCCACTGGCACTGCCACTGCCTGATACACAATCTTGATGTACAACTATAGTCTATTAAATCTCTCTGCCCTGCCTAGGTTGTTTTCCATAAAAAAACCATCATGATTTACCATAAACATAAATTAAATCACATCTCTCCTTTACTTACACCTTCTAGTGACTTCCCAAATTCCGCCTCCTGATTTACAGGACCTGCACACCTGGCACTAGCTGTGATGCCTCAGATGCCATACTGTCTCACATCCATCTGGCTCTTCTGTTCCCCATTATCCATGCTTCATGTTCTCTGCATATTCTGAGCATTATAAGTAGATCACCAACCCAGCATGCCTTGACCGTGACATATTTGTAAATTATCTCAGCTTAAATGTCAGTTCCTCAGATCATCCCTGTCCACTTGTCTATTTGGTTCTCTTACCCCGTTAATTTCCATCTCTACAAATACACTACCTTCCTAAGCATACCAGTTTACAACTTCGATTTGGTTACTTATATATTTTGTCTTTTCTTCTGAACTGTAAACTGTGAGGGCAGGAGACATGTCAGTCTTTTAAATTTCATTTTTTAATAAATGAAGGATATTTGGAAGGCATAAGCTCCAAGACATAGTCTTTATCTTACTTTGGGTATCAGACATTTAAAAGCTACTTACAGTCAGCCTCTTCAGGAAAATATCCTCAATTTCAAATGACTCCACTATTGAGTTCCCTTGTGGGGATTTCCTGTCAGTCTGACCACTAACTCACGGAAGCTGAAGGGTAGCATACTTACTGCCAGAAAATGGTTAGGAGTCATTTCTGCCTAGTAGTTCACATGTGTAGAGTCCTGAGGCCAGTACTGTGTAACCCTCACAGCAAGCCAGTGAAGGACTGTATCTGTCAGGGTCCTAGCAAGAAGCCAATGGCTGTAGATATTTGAGTGGAAATAAAGGAATAAAATGTCACGTGGGGACCTCCTGAGGGATTGACAGCAGAGGAAAGCTGTCACCACTCTGCCTGATATTGTGATGCTCTGCCCACATCCCTTTTCAGGCCTGAAGGACTCATTCCCACAGCTGGTGGGAGCACTGCCAACTCCAGCCCTTACCAGCCAGCCCTCTGGCAGAATGACTGGGAATTGACTTGACTGCAGAAAGCCACTTGCATGAGTTGTGTAATCTATACAAGAAAGACAGGACCCTGGTCCTGCTGGGACAACTCTGAAGGCTCAGCCCAGCTTCAGTAATGTCTAAAAAATTAGCAGAGATCTTTACGATTTTGATATCCCTCTGTTGAATCCTGCTTCCTTCCTTTACCGATAGGGGTTGAGCCCAAGAGCCTTTCCTAATAAACTGCTCGTTTACAAGTCTCCATTTTAAAGTTCTCAACTTACATTACCTCTCCCATTCTGAATACATATATATATTTCAGATGTGAAAATCCAAAGCCATTGGAAGCAGGGCCACATGATGAAAGTTGTGGTTACAGAGAAAGGAATTCATGATCGTCTGCCCTGTACCCTCTGGGACTGAGAAAAGGAACAAATATCCCAATCTCTTTTCTCTCTAGCTCTCCAACTCCTGCTGCTGCTTTGCATCAGCCAACCTCAACCAGAAACTGGAGGGCAAAGGAGCCTAAGTTATAGGCAGTCGCAGGAGATCAGCTTCCTGAGGCAGGGAGCTCGGCAGAAAAGGGCAGAGTGTTATTCTGGAAGGGCAGAGGGAAGTACCAGCTCAGAGGAGTTCTGTTGTTACTCCCTGTTCATGGGTGAGGAAACAGACTTAGAGATCCAATGTGACCTGAGTATGGTCAGGTGACCCATGAGAGGTAGAAATAGAATTTGGATTCCAAGGTCTGTTCTCTTAACCGCTGCTCCATAGGGTCTACTCTGATTTCCAGTGCTTGTTTCCCTTCAGGATTTCTCTGAGCACCTGGCCTTACCCTTTGATTGCTTTTGTTACCCTTTCAATCCATCACTCAGAGCTTCAGAAACACAGGATGCCTGTTGAACATCTGCGAAGCTTTGATAGTATCTGGTATAATCAGGGGATTGAGTGACTGTGAATCAGGAGATTTAGCATTTCTATGGGACCAGTGTAACCCAGAAGAAAAATTAGAAATTGAATGAGTGTTGTCACCAAATCCTTTGCTGAGTGTCTGTCTATGTCCACAGCTTTCTGTTGAGTCCTGTCTAATTGACTAACAGCTTCGATTTCAGGAATAAAATATCAAGCAGTTGTTTAAACTGTGAAATTCTAATTATCTGAAATGCCAGATGTGAAACCCCAGTGTGTTATCTTCTCCTGAGCAGTAATGCTTCTGATCAGAGAGGGTGAGTTATTTAAAGTGAGCCCACAATTAGCCTTGACAAAAGAATTGTAAATGGTATCCTAATTCATGACTGTGTTTATTGATCTGCTCTGTTGTATTGACTCAGCCTTGGAGCTTTTCAGTCAGCATCTCTTTTTACAAGGCAGCTCTCTTTATCTGAGGCATCTGCAGAAACAATCCAGCTCAGTTGGAGCCTTGTATTGGGCTTCCAGAGGGGCAGAAATCTCAGTTCAGCCTGCATTGGGTCAAAGGAGCAGGCCCTTTCCCCACAGGACTTTGAAAAGGAATCATGGTGAATATTTTAGTTGACATTTTTTTTTTCTGAAGGAGGCAAAGTCATGGTACTATGAAGAGCCACTGCTGAAAATTAAGAAAGGAGGTAGTTTTCTAGGATGAGCAGGCAGTGGTATAAGGTCAGAGATTGCTTTTTTTTTTTTTTTTTTTGGTTTCTAACCATTTCTAGAACTCTTAGAGAATGTTTACATTTTGGACCCTTGAAAGTGATTACGCTATTGCTTGGTATATTTCCCCAGCAAATGCCTGGCTGACTGCTTCTCATCATTCAGTTATCTTATTAAATGATGCTCCCTCAAAGAGGCCTTCTATAATCATCCTGTATAATGTCTCTACCTCCCTGGTAGGCATTCTTAATTCTAGTCCTTACCAGCTCTATTTATTCATATCACTTTTATTCTATGAGATTACCTCATTTATTTTGCTTTTCTAGCTAGAATATATGTTCTGCAAGACCAGATACTCTGTTTTATTTATTGCTGTATGCTGAGTATAATAGCTGCTCAATTAATGATTTTTTTCAGTGAATGAATAAATGAATGAGTAAGTGAGCCAATGAATAAACTCCAGGAGCCATACCTACCATTACATAAGTATCTGAGCAGGTGAGTCTTCTTTCTGATTTAGCTGGCCCAGAAGAAATGTTTTGAGAGTGCAACCCAAGATATCACTTCCAGAAAATTCTCCTAGATAAGGGATGAATGAAGTCAAGAGGAATGCAGTGTTGGGGTGGGTAAAAGGAGACATTTAGTGTATTCCTCAACTTCCATGGAAATCTTTCCTGGGGCAAAAGTTTCAAGTTCATTACTTTGGCTATTTTAGGAGTCATCAGAGAGTCTATGGTCTATCTTTGGTTGTCAAAGACTAAACAAATGCAATTCTCTAATTAGCTTCTGAATGGAAACTGCATCTAACCCTGAGCTGGAGTGATTCATTGTGCGTGCTGGACTGTGGTGCTAGGAGAAGGAGTAATTGGCTGGCATTGGAAAGGGATAAATTCAGTTTAGGCATTGCAGGGGGGCGGGGGGGGGGGGGCGGAAAACTGCTGCGTCAGATAAATCAGAGAGTAAAGCGATCTGATTAATGACCGTGAAAAAAATCATTCAATCCTTTAAAAAGATGGCTAGAAACACTGGGAGAAAGGAAAAATGAAAAACTGGGGTAGAAAATAAGAAAAAAAAAATTCTTATTCTGTATTTTTCCTTTCATCAACTTTATACACTGCTGGTACAAGGAAAACTCAGGTTTATATACAGATATTATCTTTAGGGTATAAAATCTCACATAAAACTAGTATTAAAATACATTCTTCGAGGCGTGGTGGTACACTCCTGTAATTCCTGTGATTCAGGAGGCTGCAGCAGCAGGATTGCAAGTTCGAGGCGAGCCTTAGCAACTTGTCCACACCATGTATCAAAATAAAAACCAAAAAGGACTGAGAATAGAGCTCAGTGGTAGGAAGTCCCTGAGATTGATCCTCAGTATGGCGAGAACAACAACAAAAAACTTATGATATAAAAATTTTAATTCAGGTTTTGTAAAACTCCGCTGTATACCCATCTGGTCCAGGGCTTTACTTAGTCGGTAGTCTTTTGATGGCCTCTTCAATTTCTTCTTTTGTTATATTGGTCTGTTTAAATTGTGTGTGTCTTCCTGACTCAATTTGGGCAGATCATATGACTTAAGAAATTTATCGATATCTTCACTATCTTCTATTTTATTGGAATATAGGGTTTCAAAATACTTTTAAATTATCTTCTGTATTTCTGTAGTGTCTGTTGTGATATTGCCTTTTTCATCCCGTATGTTAGTAATTTGTGTTCTCTCTCTTCTTCTCTTTGTTAGCATGGCTAAGGGTCTGTCGATCTTATTTATTTTTTTAAAGAACCAACTTTTAGTTTTATCAATTTTTTCAATGGCTTTTTTTGTTTCAATTTCGTTGATTTCCACTCTGATTTTAATTATTTCTTGTCTTCTGCTACATTTGCTGTTGTTTTGCTCTTCCTTTTCTAAGGTTTTAAGATGTAGTGTGAGTTCATTTATTTGTTGTTTTTTTCTTTTTTTGAGGAATGAACTCCAGGAAATGAATTTCCCTCTTAAAACTGCTTTCATTGTGTCCCATAGATTCCGGTATGTTGTGTCTGTATTGTTGTTTATTTCTAGGAATTTTTTGATTTCCTCCTTTATATCTTCTGTAACCCATTGATCATTCAGTAACATATTGTTCATTTTCCAGGTGATGCAGGATTTTTCCTTCCTTCTTTTATCATTGATTTCCAGTTTCATTCCATTATGGTCAGATATGGTGCATGGTATTATCTCCACACCTTTATATTTACTGAGAGTCGCCCTATGGCATAATATATGGTCTATCTTTGAGTAGGATCCATGGGTGACAACCAAGTTGCTGTTTCTTTAGTTGAAGAGGAGACTCTGGAGTCAGACAGCCTGGCCAACACAGACTGACTTTGTGCCCTCTGCAAGTTATCTAATCTTTTTGTGTATCTACTTTCCTATGTAAAATTTGTATGATAATAATATGGTATTACTCTTCATAGGGCCGTTGTATTTATTTCAAGGATATGTGCATTAGGCTGCATACCCAATAATATCCAGCATATCTTTTTTTTTTTTAAATCCGGGTATGAAATTTCTCCTTTGTTTCCCAGTGAGCCCCAAAATTTTCAAGTATGATTTTTTTTTTTTACAATGTATAAGTAAGATTCTGCTTTGTTCAGTTTTTGTTTACATGTGTATGGTTTTTATAATAAAAACTCCAAAGTTGGGGAAGTGTGTTGTGTGATTTAGATAGATGAATAGGGTGGTAGTCAACATGCTCATCCTGCCGGCTTACCTGGGGATCAGATACTCCACCATTGAGGTGTGCAGGTCATCTGAGGGCATGTGCAGAGGCAGGTAGCAGTTGTTCTGATCAAACCTGGCACAACCTGGAAGAGCCTGAGGAGAAAAAAATAGATGTGCTATTGGGGGAGAAGTGCAGAGAGGTGGGTGCTTTGGAACCCAAGGGAGCCAGGGAACTAGGAGGGGCAGTGAAAGCCCTGCTGTGATATGGTCATTGCTGTAGCTCCACATACTTGTCTGGCTTTTGGCAGGTGCCATCTAACTGCAAAGAAAGTTTGCTGCAAATTGTTCTTCTAGCAGGCCTCAAGTTTTTCCTTTCCTCTTCTGCTAACACTAAGCCCACCCTCCCCTTTAAGAGAGATCTCAGATCTCCTTTACTTTTATGATCATAGTGAAAGTTTGCTACCCTTTTAAAATAATTTGAATCTGAATTCATTGATTCTGGACCTGTCATCTAGTTCTTTTATTCCTATTTTCTCGGCCTTGCTTCACTCCCACCTCTACTCCTCTGGACTTCTGTTCGGCACTTAAATGTGCTGCCTTTGGGGAGCTGTGACTTCTTCCAGGGAGTCTTCCCTATTATCCTCAAGAATCAAGCATTTCTTTTTCTTTCTATAACAGGTGCATTTCCCCATCAGTAGTTCCCACACTGATTATTTTTTTAACATTTGATTAGGAAATAGTTATAAACTTGGAGCAGTTGCAGTTGTAATATTTTATATAACTATAGAGCATTATAAAAAACCAGGAACTTGATAGTGACATAATTGACTTAACTACTGAACTCCAGATCTGCTGAGATTTCACCAGTTTTGCTTGCACTCATTTTTTTTTGTGTGTGTGTATGTGCGTGTGTGTGTATGCATGCACACATAGTTCTATGATATTTTTTCACATGTATAGAGATTAGTACAGGCATCATCATCACCAAGATACATAAATGTTTCCTTTCGGCAATTCTCCCATTAGATTATATTTTAATTTTGCATTTACCTGATTGAGTCGTCCAGAATGTGGTTCAGCTTCCTCAAGGCAGGGTTTTATTCACCTCAGAATCTTGTAGAACACAGAATAGATGCTTAGAAAACATAAGTTAAATAATGAGTAAATATATCAAGAAATGTTTCTGAAATAATGTCTGTGTACTCAGCCCCAGGCCATGAGGATGTCAAGAACAGCAAAATGTAGTTTTCTGTCCTCTTGTAGTAACTGAGGTCCTTGACAAGGAGGCTAACTTCATATAGGTGAGAGTGTGTGATTTGAAACCCAGAATACACAATGGCAAGACAGGTGAGTTCAAAGCCCACAATGCAAGAGAAACCATCTTCTGATCCTCACGTTTGGTTTAAGGAATACTATTTTGGCTCTCTTTTATGGCAGATCCCCCTAAAGTCCAAGTTGGGGCAAAATTGGGAAGCTTGATGTCTTCAGTTGCCCTGAACAAGTTACTGCAATCTTCTAAAGCCTGACCTCAACCTGGCACCTCCTTCATGCACATCTAAAGCTGTTAAAGAAGGTGGCAGCAAAAAAGAGACGAGGTGAGATGCTGCTCAAGCAGATGATTGTGGTATTTTTTAAAAAGCTGCCTTTGCTCACCTTTTCCCTGCTACATTATTTGGGGTAGAGATGCTATTCTTTCTACCACTGTCTCCACCCCTGTATTTTCAAGGTTGATTTTTGATTTTATCCCTACTGTACACAAAAAAGAGTTAAAGAAATAGACCAAAGAGGAACAATTTTTTTTTTTAAGACTTTGGTTTGCTCTTGCCATTATTTTCTCCTTCTTTTGTTGACTTTTTGAAAAGTTTATATATAGTACTTTGGAGAAATTTTATGATCATGATGTACTCAAGATTAATTTTGTTCCCCAATCACATCTATTCCTGTGACCAAAAAAAAAAAAAAAAATAGTTTAAATTTAAAAGTGTTTGGTGAATAAAATTAATTGCATCAACTAAATAAAATGCATTCTGTCCAATACATATAGATGTTCTGTCAACAAGAAAAATGGACTCAGTAGTATAAGTATCTCTGTGGATGAAATGCATAATAATGTAATTACTTTGCCAACAAAATGCTAACTTGCTTTAATCATTCTCTTCATAGCATAATGTAAAGTGATTTAATGGGTAAAATGAATCCACTTACAAATTGTTTTATGGTTATAATGCAGCCCTTTGGTGGAATGTGAATTGATGATAATAATTTTATGGGCAAATGATTTTTCAATTAAAATGTCTTTTCACGGACAAAATAGGAGTATTACAAATGACTCCCAATAACCACATGCCAAGTAACAGGCAGAAAGAAAGGGCTGTCACCTACATTAACCAAAGCCTCAACTGAAAAGACTTGGAAGTTCCAAAGGTGATTTATTTTCATCAGATTTGTAATTTTCTTCCCTCCCATTTGGGAAGTATTTGCTTCCTGTTTTTACTGACCCAGTAACAAAAATTAAGTCTAGCAACCAACCCACTCTTCACCCGCTGCCATGTTTCCCTCCTGAGCCTTAATTGACTGTAGTCATATTGTTTATTAATAAGCACTTAAATCAGGGCAGTTTTTCCCACTATCTAACATGGACTGCCATACCTTTAGTGCATTAATTGCTGCACCCATGAAAATAGAATAAATTATTCTAATATAGTGATTTTTTTTAATTTGAAGGTTGCAATGGAGGAAAAAAAAATGTTTCTCTCTGGGCAAATTGTCTTAAAATTTTTTTTAGAAAGATGTTCACCTGATAGAATTTAGCTGTTTCAAAAAGGGGAAAAGTTCCCTTCCCAATGAGTTAGCCTTGTTAAGGAGAAGAATAGTGATTTCAAAAGCCTTTGTTGGCTCTCTCCATAGGGGGCTGGACATTTCCATCCTGGTTCTACCCAAAAAGTGGAAAATGTGGCTACTGCTTGCACAGTGGTGTCTGATTACTCTCCTTCTCTCCTCAAGCAAGGCAGCTCTGTGTATAGCCCTATTAAGAGTCCCACATTTTTTTTTTTTTTTTCAGATTCCCTTTGCTGGAAGGGAATCCTCTGGAAATGAAGCCAACTTATCATGTCAGACTAGTTTGTTAAGTCAACAAACAGGTGGTGCAGTAACATGAGTGAGAGTAAAGACTAAGGTGACAGATCTGCAGTAGAAGATGATTCTGCTGCTACTTGGTTGTGCCTACTTAGAGATTTTGGAGAAGATTAAATAAGATAATGCATGCAAAGTGCTCAAAATTGAGATGTATTTGTCTCCTTCTGTTTTACGTGAAATTTCAACTTTCTGCTCTCACACCAGCATTTTTGTGGATCCACTGCAGTTTCTGAGTATACTTACACTCCTCTCATTTCCTTCTTCTTTCTAAGTAGTTAGAGCTCCCTGAGGTGGGTGCTTACCACCTGTAGCACTATACATACTTTGAGGCATTGCTCAAGGTATTGCTTTCTTGGGCTTCCAAAGCCCCAGTTGAATTTTACTCTTATCTAACTAGTGAGCAGTCCCCTCTTCTCCATTTTGGTTACAGTTTGTCCAATTCAAGAGCAGAAGCCGGGCTGCTGTGGTGGCCCCTTTTGAAGACAGCTTCTTCAGCCTTTGCCTGAATCTTTTCCTTGAAAAACTCAGTCTGGATCCTTGGAGCTGTCTGGGGCAAACAGCAATAATTCCCTATTTTCTAATAAAAGCACACAAATTTGGGGAAAAGACTATTCTTTCTTGTCTCTTGATCCAAAAAGCCACATTTATGTCTCTCTGGCTGCAGTGATTAATTAGTTCTAGGAATGGAATATGACCAATAGATCCACTTTAAGATGGCAACTTTCTGTGCTAGGTGAAACATGGTCTTCTCTCTCAACTCCTGCATGTCATGTGGCCTGGCCCCTCCATGACTGGCCCCATTGACCTTTCATTTAGTTTTGGTTATCAGGCTGTCACCTTCACAAACAGTGAATGCAGGTGGAAGGGCAGAAGGAAGACAGGTAGCTGAGATGATTAGGGAAAGCTATTTCATGCATGATCTTATTTAGTTCTCATATAACCACCCTCTGACATAAGTGCTATTATCATCTCTATTTTAAAGATGGTAACCTGCCCCAAATTTTGTAATTGGTGAGCATCAGAATCAAGTTGGGACTAACCCCAAAGTCTGAGTTCTCTTTCCTACTTCCTACTATGTTGCACTTATTGAGATGTTTTGAAACATACATCTTATTTTTTCCTTAATCATTGCACTTTTCTCAGGTAACTGAACCCCCAGAGACATGAATAATTTTAGTACAGAATGTTTTTGGAACTCTTGCTTTTTTTTTTTTTTTTTTTTTTTTTTTTTTAACTAAATAGAAGAAAAACATAGTTGTGCTTGTCAAGGAATTCTAATACATGATGTGGTCACCACCTGTTAATTTCTTTATAGATGATCTAAAACAATTCATAGAATTTTGCAATTTTTCAGCAAGGCCTTATTACTATCAAAACTCCAAACCCCTGAAAGTTGCTAAACACAGGCACTTAGAGAACTGGAGAATCATAATGATGGCATGAGCTTTGTCAAGCTGCTAGTTATCAGGGTATCTTTTCTGAGGGCCCTTGACTAGCAGATCCACTGAAAGATAGGCAAAGCACAAAGTGGACCTAATCAGACCAGCTGAGTTAACTCCCACTCTGTTCATTTTTGGAGTGTTTGGGGGGATAATTCTCTGTGCCTTTGGGGAGTCAGGAGAATTTTAACTTTTGGGGGGAGGGAGGGATGAAAAGATAGATCTCTTATATACACACATGTATACATACACAATACTTATAATATAATTTTGAAATACATTTTTCTTGGGGGTTATTCTTGACCTTTGCTGATTTATAGGTAATGTTTCAGCAGAAGTT